>NC_141363.1:29741541-30941541 GCF_057382095.1 Aulonocara sp. 'chitande type north' Nkhata Bay
ACAGACTGGTTTTAGTTCCCCTTGAGGGAAAAGAGTGAAAGCACCCCATTGTGTATCTCTTCAGTGATCCATCTCCAGCTGGTCAATACAGAATGATCTCTGTTATGGAGGACTGATTCTTGAAAAGGCACAAGATGACTCCGTCTTGCACAGACCTGTGTGGATTTCATATTTTTGCTTTAAGAGTAGTGCACGTTTCTGTTTGGCTCTCTGTGTGCATGCAAGTGTATGTGTGTCTGTGGTGCTGGTCTCTTTCATCCTGGCCTATCCCTGGGGACAAGAGTCATAGTGGGCATGCACCCTACTCTAGACCTTCTTTGATAATCTTCCCTAATTGGTCTTAGTAGCAGTCTCATGAGAAAGCTAATTAAAACAAGGTGTTGAAGGGGAAAATAACAAAATAATTGTGGTTGTGTGTGTGTGTGTGTGTGTGTGTGTGTGTGTGTGTGTGTGTGTGTGTGTGTGCATGCTCATGCTAATATCTGTGTATATTCATGTGAAGCCGTGTTTCACCAAAGTCACATTTGTTTACAGAGATGTGACTTGAGGTTTTCTTGTGAGTGAGTCTTTATGTGTTTATAAGGAAAAGTGTGATTGATCATTATATTTGCTCCATCCTCTACTGTTTGTTTCCATAAATGCATTGCATGCAAATGAATGTTTGTGATTGTGTGAATGAGTCGAGAAAAGCAGACCTGCTGCAGCTGATTGAAGTGCGCTTGTTTTGTTTTTTTTGGAGTTGCATTTTCTCGGTGCGTCTAATCATACGCGAGGTCCGTCTTTACTGTTTCAGCTCTGAGCCCCTCCAGTCTCCTCCTCACCTCAATTTTGTCTCTTCTCAGTTTCTGCTCATATGACTTCTCAGTTTCCTTTGTTATGATTTAAAGACCTAATGGCTTTATTCTTCTCATTTATTATCTTTTTGCTCTTGTATTTGTAACTTGATATGTGTACACGCTCTATTGGGTCAGCTTTACATTCATATATCTGTATTACAGTAAACAACAGAATGAACGGGGTTGGGTTTTGAGGTTTGGGGTTAGACAGAGATAGTGAGAAAAGTGAGTCAGAGCATCCAAGTGAGGCACATTGGTGCTGCACCGTCTTTGCCACAACAGCCTGTTCAATTTGTTCTCTTCTTCTTCTACTTCTTTCCCTCCTTCATTTCCTTTTTCCATCACTGGCCATCTCCATTTACTTATTGAGCTGTTCTGTCATTGATCTGTCCATCGACTGGCCCTCTGATCCATCCTCCATCTGTCTACCACTGACAGACTTTTAATTGATGAGAGAGCAGGTCAAATTAAGCAATTAGGCCAAGTGGCGGAAAAAGAGACAGAGCATGTCTTTTTCAGGTAGACGGAGGGTGAGGAGGGGCGCTGAGTGAGGATGAAGAGGAGAAGAAGGGGTACGAGTGGGGAAAACGAAGGAGAGTTGGGAGGGAGGACGGGGGGATGTTGTGAAGGATAATGAATGCGGGAGGCATAGGCAGATGCGGAATGTTTACGCTTTTTCATTTTGGAATTTGAATGAATTTTTCATAGCTATTCATAAAAAATCCATCAATATTTCACCTGGGGAGAGTGAAGGAGAAAGAGAGGGAGAGGGAGAGAAAAAAGGACCCTTACGGAATGAGTTGTCATGAAAGTCCATTGAAGCAAACAGAGTCGCTGGAGAAGAAGAAAAAGAGGGAAGGAGGAGGGATGTAGGGATGTTTATGCCGAGGACACAAACACCTAGATAGGGGTAGCGGTGCTGGAGGAGGGGGAGTGCGAGGAAGGGATGTGGAGGGGAGCCTACAACGTATATGTCTGGGTGAGAATGAGAACGACGGCTGGTGTGGTATCTGTCGGAAGGGGTGTGTGTGTGTGTGTGTGTGTGTGTGTGTGTGTGTGTGTGTAGTGTAGTCTGAGACAAAGCCATATCAACCACCCCCTCTAACAGCAACAGCAGGAGTGGGGTTGTGTTAATTTTCACTTTGTCAAACCCCATTATGTGAGAAGAGCGTCTGATCCTTCCCTATTACCATACAGTGGGCCCAGACACCTGCGATGGGATTTCGTGTGCCTTATTGCTTTCTTCATGGGGAGCAGCACAGGGAGTCATGAGGTTGGAGGCATAGAATCAACTAGTGGCTTTCTTTAGCCTGCTTGCTCCCTGCGCACATTTACTTTAATGTAGACTGATACACGTGTACTGTCTAATTTTGACTCGGTTTACAGATATTTTCAGGTAATAACCAGGTAAACTTAACCCACGATCTCTATCTATGACTCATAACCCTGCTTGAATATAAGAGAAAAGTGTAATATTCACCGATCAGGTCACAGCCCAGTGATCAGTGACTAGACTCGATCCCTGCAGCCTCTAGTTGAACTCTGTCCTTACCAGATTGTACCACTAGATCTACCTCAGGGCAGGTCATGCGGCGTGTCATTTGCATTAATTTATGCCAGCAGGCGGGTCAGTCATCTGTCTACAGGTAGTCAATTAAATATCTAATTAAGTGGGGAGGAGTTTGAATAATGTAGGTGTATTGACTGGCTTGGTTGGGTGGGAGAAGGGATGATAGCTGTGTCTAAATCAGTGCTGCGGCAGACGTGAGGGTGATATAAACCACTGAATATCTGTCAGAAGCACATTAGAGGAATGCCGGAGAGGAATACATGCTCCAATATAGCACTGTGCAAATGTCTCAAGTCCCCCCTCGTATCTTTATGTGTGTATAATTTTTTAGGCCTGTCACATCTTCTTTTGTCCTCCACTTGTCCAGTTACCTTAGTATTTTTTAAGGAAGCACTGCACAGCATGCTGAGGTATGCCAAGTTTTCAGCTAATAGCTCTTTGGAAATTACCTCATTGGTGCAAAAATACAATTTTTTGCTGCCTCTATAAAAAAAATAGATGCCAGTAAGTATCTAAAAATACAGTTTATTCCTGGTGTTCACTGTTTTTTTGTGTCTGAATGATTCACAGGTTAGAGTCAAGTGGTTAAACAAACAAATAAACAAAAAATATATACCTCAGAAAATGGTCAGGTACAAGAACAGGATTGCAACTGAGTGAAAAAGCAGCCAGTGTCCCAAGAAAAAAATTGAAAGCCCTTCAAAAAGAGTTGAGAAGAGAATTTTAAAAATTACAATAAAGACTGGCTCATTGGAAACAAAATATAAAGAAGTAATGGGGGCTCAACTACTTTTGTGCAATGCTGTAGATTAAAATTTAGATTAGAATGTGTTTTAGAGATATAGGATCAGATACTGCTGAAAATATTACAGGTTTTATTTTGGTTTGACATCTATGGCAAGATGCTGGAAGTGGTTGCCTCCAGAAGAGGTTGTTGAAATGAGTTTTGACTGTTGCTTACTTGAAAGATTAGTCAGGTGAAGTAGAGTGTAACTAAATTTGGTTTGGTTCCTATGGTTCAGATTTTCACGCTGATTTATTTGAAAATAATCAAGAGTTGTAAACAAAAAGTCCGACCGTTAAATGAGTTAACTCGTTAACTGGACAGTTTTGGTGACATGCCTTTCTGCAGCAGCTTTGCACAGTACAAACAGGTATGTAAAAATGGCAGCGCTTTACCACACAGGTTTAAATACATGTTTTGCATCTACAATCAAGCCACAGTCATGTCAACAGTTGTTTTGACCTACACAATTGTGAATAACACAGCACAGCAAACCTATGGAGCTAAATGTGCACACAGTACATCATCATACAAAAAACCTTTGAGAACACTCAAGTTTTCTAATGAACCTAAGCGTGAATACATTTACATTTATAACATATAACATATTATGTTGATTAAACATGCACCGTATAGTTTTCTCAATTTCAAATAAATTATTTTTAAATGTCACGTTTGTTTTGATACCACCTCAATATTTATAAATATGTCTTTCTTTCTGACATGGAATGAAACACAAATGAAATTATGTTTTTAAAGAAATAAAATTACAATAAAAAACCCTGAGAAAATACAATCAGCATTTTAGGAACTGGACTCCCAAATGCAGTAAGTGCGTATTCATAAGGAGATATCTGTTTATAGAGTTTGGCTTCTCACTAACTCTGGTACACATCAACACAAACTGAGAAAAATCATCTGAGACACTCTGTACGCAACAGGCTGCATCTGTTATGTTGGAAGGGATGTTTAAGTTAAAACAACTAGACGTACTGCAGATGTTGGCAACCTTCACGCTGTCATCAGAAGTGATGTTTCTTGGGTTTGTGTGAGAATTTCTGAGTGTTTATTCATATGAAAGATTAACTCACAGACTAAGCCTGCGCTCATAAAATATTTATACTAAACCTGTGAAAAAAACAAGTTTATTACAGCTGTTTAAGTGGTTTGTAAATAGGTTCACCTGTATATTTCATTAAAAATAGCACAAAGACAGTGCAGGCTTACAGATATTCTAACTGAGAACTTTGATTTTGGTGCCAGCAGCATGTTTTTGGAAAAGATGTGTTTGGCTAATTTGGTTAATAACATGACTGTGTATAAAAAGAAAGACTATGAGTGTAGATTAGCAATTTAAGAAAATATTTTTATCAGTGAAAGATTGTGAAGACTTTGGGCATTTTAACATATGCACACTAAAAAGACTGAAAGAATCTAGATAAATCTGTGAAACCCAGAGACAAAGCCAAATAGCTATATTGAATAGCAGTGATCTTCAGCCAGTCCTGCATTAAAAACAGACACGTTTCTTTTTTGGAAATCAATACATGACCCCGGAACACATCAGAAAATGATTGCCAGTGAACATTGTTGGGCTCTGAATACACAATGTAAGTTAAAAGTGCACAATACATATAACCCACCAATACATATTAGGCGAGAAGCGGAGTACACCGTGGACAGGTCGCCAACCTATCAGAGAGCTAACACAGTGACAACCATTCGAGCTCACATTTACCTCTATGGCCAATTTAGACCATGACCAATTAACCCAAGTATGTCTTTGGATTGTGGGAGGAAGCCAGAGAACCCATGCAGACGCAGACAGATCATCCACACAGAAAGGCCTCAGACTGGATTTAAACTCAGGATCGCTTTGCTGTGAGGTGCCGTGCTAACCAATGTACCACTTTATTAGAATATGAACAAGAAGAAAAAAAAAGAAAAAGAAGTATCTTTCAAAGCTATATTTGATTTAATAGGTTTAATGGTTTAAAACACAGCTGTAGATCTCAGTCTCATTTGAAATTGAGATATTTTTATGGGTTTTTTTTCACATGGTGACAGCTGTGTCTGCACACCTTATTTATGTGTAATATAACAATGGCATCATCCACAACAATGTGAATGTATTGCTCTAAACAGGTGCTAATAAACACATCGCATATGTTTTTGTGTATGTTGGCAGTGCTAAATTTGCATGTTGGCACTTGGCTCAGTGCCATTGTGATTGCTTTATTCTTTTATAAAGCTGCCATGAACACAGGTATGTCACTGTTTAAATTGCATCACAGAGCTTTAAACACAGCTATGCTACAAAGATAGTCATGAAACCACAGATGGATGCAGACACAAAGCAGAGATAATGGTTGGTATAAGATTATTTGCCCTTTGCAGTCACACAGAAACATAATACAATTCAATGGGGGTCCCTCATTTAGGTTTCACTGTGCAAATGCAGTGTTTTCAAAGAATTTGTAGTCATGGAAAATTAATAGATAGGAATCAGCATGGAGCAGCACATAACCGTCTGCCCAACCCTACAGTAGGTCATGACTATTTCGCTGCCACAACAAAGATAGAGGAAGGTCAAGGGTGAGAAGTTGTGAACACTCTAGTTTTCCAATGCACAGTAAAGTATTAGAATTAAGTTTAGTCTTGCTTGAATTTAGTTTTAATTCATTTTCTACTCCAGAAATTTGTTCTGGTTTTGGGAAAAAGATCTTTGCATGAATTCTTTTAGCTAGTAGTTTAATATAATTGGACTGACTGACTGCCCAACCAGTCTACATGTGTTTTGTGGACTTGGAGAAGGCATTCGACCGTGTCCCTCGGGGTGTCCTGTGGGAGGTGTTGCGGGAGTATGGGGTGTCTGGCCCATTGCTACGGACCATTCGATCCCTATACAACCGTTGTAAGAGCTTGGTTCGCATTGCCGGCAATAAGTCGGACTCGTTCCCGGTGGGTGATGGGCTCCGCCAGGGCTGCCCTTTGTCTCCGGTTCTGTTCATAATTTTTATGGACAGGATTTCTAGGCGCAGCCAAGTGGCGGAGGGCTTTCGCTTTGGTGGCCTCAGAATCTCATCTCTGATTTTTGTGGATGATGTGGTTCTGTTGGCTTCATCGGGTGATGGCCTCCAGCTCGCACTGGAACGGTTCGCAGCCGAGTGTGAAGCAGCGGGAATGAGGATCAGCACCTCCAAATCTGAGGTCATGGTTCTCAGCCGGAAAAGGGTGGAGTGCCCACTCCGGGTCGGGGATGAGTTCCTGCCCCAGGTGGAGGAGTTCAAGTATCTCGGGGTCAGCCGGAGATCGACAGACGGATTGGGGCTGCAGCTGCAGTAATGCAGACGCTGTACCGGTCCGTCGTGGTGAAGAGGGAGCTGAGTGTAAAAGCGAAGCTCTCAATTTACCGGTCGATCTACGTCCCTACCCTCACCTATGGCCACGAGCTGTGGGTAGTGACCGAAAGAACGAGATCGCGGATACAAGCGGCAGAAATGAGCTTCCTCCGAAGGGTGGCTGGCCTCTCCCTTAGAGATAGGGTGAGAAGTTCGGCCATCCGGGAGGGGCTCAGAGTAGAGCAGCTGCTGCTCCACATCGAAAGGAGCCAGCTGAGGTGGTTCGGGCATCTGACAAGGATGCCCCCTGGGCGCCTCCTGGGTGAGGTGTTCCAGGCATGTCCCACCGGGAGGAGGCCCCGGGGCAGACCCAGGACACGCTGGAGAGATTATATCTCTTGGCTGGCCTGGGAACGCCTTGGTATTCCCCCGGATAAGCTGGAGGAGGTGGCTGGGGAGAGGGAGGTCTGGGCCTCTTTGCTTAGGCTGCTGCCCCTGCGACCCGGTTTCGGATAAAGTGGATGAAGATGGATGGATGGATGGATGGATGGATGGTGTTTCATTTATCTGTGACAAAGCAAAGGCTCTTATATTTTTGTTTAATGCTAGTTAATATTTGATTTTGAAGAAAAATGAAAAGTAGTAGATTCATGTTAAAAAATGAGAACCACATCAGATGTATGTGAAAAGCCACAAAATCTGACAAACTGAGCTCTGTGACACACAGAAGGGACATAACTGTGTTTAGCTGAGTTTTGTTCATGTTTTTTTGTGTTTGGGGCAGACAGACTGACTGATGGGCATATGGGGAACATGGTGCTGTGGCACAGCTGACTGCCTCTGACATGACACAAATGACGGCGCCTGGGGGAGTTAAGTGGAGAGTCCCTGATTCCACCCAGAGTTTATACTTTCCAGGTTTGCTGTTTCTTGTTTGGTTTTCTGTCTCTGTTAGGGTTGATCAGGCTCAAAGAAACCTTCTACTACTACTTTTGTTCTATTTCCTCCTGTTTTATCAGTCTCCCCCTTATTTCACCCTCAACCCCTCCCTTGCCCCTCACTCCCCACCGGCTCCCTCCAGATGTGTTAATCAGTACTCCCTGTTAACACATGATTCACCCCATATGTCTTCTACAGCATCAGGCCTCCACTGGGGAGCAGGGATTGCGTATACGTGCATGTGTGTGTGTTCACATGAGTGAGTGCAACTTTGATGTGTCTTTTCTCTATTTTTGTGTGTGTGTGCACACGTGTGTGTGCATGTGTGTAAATGCTTGAAAATCCACCAGGCTTGCCGGGGCTTTCTCCAAAGGGCTGCTGCTGTCGGCTCAAATCAACCTCCTCTCCCCATGAGTGAACACACTAATCCATTTGTGTATCTGACTACATGTTGTGTGTGTGTCTGCGTGTGTATGTAAGCATGCTAATCCAGGGGAGGGCCTTGCCTAACACCCCATGAAAACACTCCATTCACTAGCAATTAGAGGCAGGGGCCCTAGGCCCGGTACTACACTTCCACTGGGAGAGAGGGAGACAAAGAGGGGAGGAGAGGAGGAAGAGATGAGGGTACTACAGGGACAAGAGGAGGGGCACAGGTCTGAATGTCTGTGTCTGAGGGACAGGAACACTTTGATTTTTGGTCATCTAAACTTTTTCCTGTTAACACTTACCACTGGACTGCTTAATAAAACTGTCTTCATGCCAAGTTTGCCCATCAATAAGACAGAAAAACAAAGATGCTGACCAGTAACATTTGTCTTCTAGTTTAATTATTCCTTATTCATATCATGTGTCATTATTAATGGTTTATTGATCTATGATGAATCCAGACTGAGCTTTATCCACTCGGAGAGACAGTCATCGTTATGAGTTAACAGTCTGGAAAAGATCTCTGTGGAACAAAACATCTTTCTTCCATTAAAGCCCACTAAGAGACAGGATTTATCTCTGCTTCTGGTTTTTTAAAACAAGTATTCATCTCTGTCTCTTTCTGTGTGTGTGTGTGTGTGTCCATTGTTAAAGTTGTTGTTCCCCATGTAACCAACACTGAACAATCATGTAAAACACTAGCACTGGGAAACCAACAGCCACAATCCCAGCTGCACACTTGTTTGTGCTTCTACAAACATTAACCTAAAGTAAAAACTTTCATGAGAGTATGGTGACTTTCATTTAATTTGTTTTTGAGTGGGAACCCCCCCAAAGAAAGTACTTTCAGCTGTTTCTGTATTCACATGGCGTCGCCACAGCAGCTTTGCATGTTTGATTTGGCAGTGCTTTTTTTTTTTCTTAATGGTGAGTGCCCTTCCTGATCCAACACCAAAGGGATATTTGTCTTCTTCTGGTGTCAAACCCGGAACCTTTAACATGTAGGCAAATGTGCAACCCACTACACTATTGAGCTGCTTAATTTGGTTTTGATTCATGCTTGAAAATTATACCAGTTAAACTTTTGATCATTCTTGTATTTTCATGCTGTCTCTGGTTAATATGAAAAAACTCAGTTGTAAATATTTGCAGGTCAATAAAAGTATGGTGTCATAGGTTAATAGATTTTTGTGCCTGGATATCTTAAACTGTTAAAGAAATTTAGATTATATGAGGTGTGCGCCACTTTTGCTATATGGTGCTTTGATTGCATACACTTAACACATCACCACCAATGTCTGTTATTGTGATGTTTTTTTGTGTTATGATCAGATTGATCTCAGTGCTGCCACAGATACTAAGAAGTTTTCCAAAAAGAAAATAGAAAAACCTGAATGCTACATAAATGCTGATGTGGTAAAACCTTACTTTGTAGCGATCAAGAGATCAAATAAACAGTTAAACCAAGCAAAGTAGCAATCAATAACTCAATCAGACTTTTCCACTGAAGATAAAATGACCTTTAACACCATCATTAGTTCACATCATTAGTTCAAATATACTTTTAGCATATGTGATGGAAACTTTTGCATATAAAACATAGTATAATATCAAATTAAAGAAACAAAATAACAAGAAAAGAGGCAGAGATGTAAAAATATAACTGATGTTCAGGTTTTACTAAAACAAAAAAAATTATGAATCCAAATAACAGCATTCTTTCAAGATTTACTTATTTTATATGTTATAAACATCAGGGCAGTTACTTAAGTGATGTTTAAAATGCCTGTTAAATAGTTAAATTTAGTTTCTTCTTACTTCACAAATATACAGCCCACATTAAGAAAGCATAAAACTCTAAACTTGGCAGTTTAGTTGAAGAGAGAGCCTGTCATCAGGTGAGGTGTTGGATAAGATCATTTTGCTTTGCTGGCAAACGAAAAGTCATTTGTGTGTATAATTTAAAACCTTTTTTCTGTTTGACAAATGTGATGATTAAGAGGCAGGAGAGCAAATGGACTGAACATCCAGTATCACCACATAGCAAGTCTTAAAATAGCACAGAAATAACTGCCACAAAATGAAAACCACTGACAGGTTTAGTGATCATTTCATGACAATGCAACCCTCTGCTTAAAGATTTTAGCATCTGACATTCACATGGAAATTACTTTGACACAATACGTCTAAACATTGTGGCAAACCACTGGAAAAGCTGCTCGAGGAACACAATAAACACTCAGAACCTGCCAGATCCCAGTGTTACTGGGTGGATATGGGAAGTGCTTGAACAAGCCTGATCCATGAAGACCCTGCTTCGGAACCTACATGACTACCTCTGGACTTATAGTTCAGAGCTGCTTTAGTAGAACAAAAGACTCTTACCTGGACTACTCCATGTGGTTCTGTAGGTATAAGTTTAATGCCAGAGTATCTAACTTTAAAAAGAAGACCATGGCTAAGATAGAAGCATGGGCCAACCTTAGCCAATTAGTCTCCTAGAAGATGTGAATGCAGCATTACAGACAATCCCTGCTGCAACCATTACTGATACCAACCAGCTGATCTACACTACAGCAGCAGTGATCCTTGAGATGCTTGGCTGTAAGTTAAACAACCACAAGGAGCAGTACCCTCCATGAAGAAGAAACTAGAGGCTAGAGAGGAAAGAAAGTTTAAGACAGCACGGAGGAACGTTAGCCAACTATTAGAACTGCAGAAAGGTGTGATAAAGAAGATGCCTAAGAAGTACAATAAGATGTCCATACATGAAGACTTAGAAACTGCCAAGCAAAGACTCAAATCCTTGGCCAGCCACTTGCAGAGGTATACCAGAGAGTTAGAAGCTAGGAGAATAAACCAGATGTTCTCCAATGAACCATCCAAGGTGTCCACTCAGTAGCAGGGGAACAATATGACAACTGCCCCACCAAGGCTGGAGACAGATTAATACTGGCATAAGGGAGAAGGATGCAACAAAGAACAACAATGCTCAGTAGCTAGTTGGTCAAAGAGCAGAATACAGTAACCTCCCTAAACAGGATCCAGTAACATTCACAATGACAGACATGCAAGGATCCCCAGAAGGTACAGGTCTCATCCTTGCCTTTCCACTTCATGGTAGCTACTGTTAGGTATCATAGTGACTAAGATGAAAGGCCACATGTGTGTGTATACATAATCGGGGCCTAGACGGGAATTCGCAGGAACACCAGAGCAGCAAAACACCAACTATTAGTAGAACAGTCACTCGAGACTGTAAGACCAGACTGACCAACCTGTACATCACCTGGATTTCCAAGAAAGCCTTTGTAGCACATGGATTCTGCAATGCTTAGAACTGTACAAAATCAGCAGGATCCCAAAAGCCTTCTTTAAGATTTTAGTGTGGATGTGGGGAACAACACCAGAGGCCAACTTCAAGCCAGTTGCACAAGTCAATTTAACAAGTCAAAAGAATTGCCATCATAAAATCTACAAGTCCAAGGGTTTCAATATCTAGGACTGGGCAGTTGTCACAATGAAGCAGTGCTTATACCATATGGCAATGCTAATCCTTTGAAATACTCTTACAGTGTAGCTCATCTCTATTGATCTGTGTGGACATGTAAGTTCTAATTACATGACCGTACAGATCATCTATAAACCAAACCAAAATAAAGATTCTGAGTAATGAATGTGAATATGAATAATGGCAGTAAAGGATAAAGAATTTAATAAGCCAATATTACACAATAAGAAGTAAAATAAAGATGCTTAAGATGGTTAAGGGCAGAAGTGGAGTGCAATGTAAGAGTAAAGAAAGACTGCAGAGCAGAGAGTGTGTATTAAGTGTGCCTGAATGTTTCACTGGAAGTGCTAATGCATTAAACAAAGGTTTCAGAAAAATATACAGTACTGCTGTGTGTACACGCACATTTGACCGTGTCTGTTAACACGCTGTAGACAGACACACAACTGTCCATGCATAACCAGTGGTGCAGTGGAGCAAGTAGTGCCTTCAAATCATTGCCATGGGCCATAACCTTGAAAACTCCAGTTGAAAACATTTCTCCCACTTTTTTATATCGCTATTTATGTTGACAGCACCTTGGCTGCTTAGAACCCTCAATCTATCAAAGCTTTTCTGCCTGTTTCAAAACTGCTTCAGTGGCTCATAGAGAAACAAAAAGTGCCTTTAAACATGAATGAAACTGTATTGCTTTTGAACTCGCAGGTCCCTTGCAGTACCCTCCTCCCTCTCTCTTTCTACCCATCGTTTCTCCTCCCTCCTGTCTTTTCTGCCAGCTTTAATTTTTAATGCATGTTCCTGAATAGGTTTGTAATAAAGAATAGGTACAGTAAGTAGCATAAAATATTGATTTTGTACATTTCCTTATGAATTTTTATTCTGTGGAATGATTAAATTTTTCATATTTTCTGTGCTTGGGAGATTTCTGATGAATTCATCTCTGTTTATTGTGTGTGAGCACACAACTGGTGTTCCCAATTTGGGCGAATGAATAATGCAGTCAGTGTCTTTTGTGTGTGTGTGTGGGGAGGGTGCATGCATGTGTGTGTGTGTGTGTGTGTTTTTTCATAATGCTGGGTTCAGGTGTACATAGCTTGCTCAGTAAGGTAAGACGTAAGTGTGTGTTCAAGTTTAGTAAAGGGAATCGTTTCTCCCCCAGACCAAATAAATCTGAGGTTTTTTAACAGCCAAGGAGGATGCAGTCAGTGAATAAGAAAAAGAGAAACTGAGTGTGTGTGTGTGCACATATATGATGTTGTGTATATCTTTCCTTGGGGCTAACTGAGAAGTGATAATTAAAACAATGGTATGATTAGCCATGCAGACCAGTGGCCACAGGCTCCCTAAAGAGGCAGAGTAGGGATGAAGAGAAGAAAATTAAAAAGGGAAAAAATATGTCTTTTTGTTTCTACTGTCTGCTACTGTACTCAGACTGGATCTCTCTACAGTCTCCAGATCATTTTAAAGCTCTGCTTTAAATCACTTTATGCCTGCCTAGAGACAGCTCGGTGTCATAACCTTTAGTACACACACACACACATGCACACATCCACACAAACACACCACTGTTGTCTTACTTACATACACATGTGCACAAACTCCACAATGTAGAACACAGACATGTCGTAATAGAGATAAGTATTGCAGCTCGGTAAAATGCACACTGTTAGTCTTACTTCAAGCGCAGATCTGAAAAATAGACATCATAAATATGAGAATACTAAGACGAGATAAAGCAAACAAAAGATCTATCTTCTGACCATTCTTAGCAAGTTCATCTCTGAGTTCTCATGGTAAAACTAATATCAAAGAGTGACACATCTCATATCACGTCTGGACTCGACTTTTATTGGTTTCAGCGAGAACTGTAATTGCACAACGGTAAAAAAATAAAAAATAATCTGTTGGATGAAATGCCAGAGGGGGGAAGGACTTCATTTGTAAGTGAATTGTGAAGTGAATGTGTTTTGAGGGGACCTTGAGCATGAGTTTGAACGCGATCGATGCGCATTTGGGAAAGCCAATGGTGATCAATGAGAATGGATTTAGAGAGAGGGCAGCTTCAGTCGCAGCACAACTGCGACTGAAGCTGCTGAAATAGACTTTATGAATATTAAACAGCAGGGGGTCGATAGCAGGGACAGGGCTGCTACAGTCAACGCAGGGACACTACGGTAAAAATGTGCTTTGGTGGGTGAACCGAAAAATATTTTGCTTTTGAACCTTTACGGATCTGAAATATAAACTGGTATTCAAACAAAGTAATTGACTTTGGTAATGAATATTTTTCCCTGATAAATGAAGTCAGCCGTGAGTTATCCATCACCAAAAGTGTTTCCAAACTGCCAACACAAACTCTGCTCACACCCAGTCCACCCCATCAACCCTAGAGTACCTCCAGCCTCCTATTGCTGACAAGCTGAGTGGTGTGATGGTAGAGTGTAGTAAATAAATGAATAAGCAGACAAAGCGTGTTTACAGTACAATGTGACCTCTCTCCTAATATCAGCCAGGCTCTCTCTGCACCCCCAGCAGATGAACTTGAGGCCTGTTCAAGGGTACTCTTGTATAATAATAAACCTAGCGTGTGTGTATTTGTGCGTGGGTGAATGAGTGACTGGGTGAATAATATACCATCTATTAGGGAAACAAATTGGGCTGGTGTTACCTTGCTGGAGTTGAGTGTGGGGTGCTGTCACTAATATGTTCTGACATGGCCCCCCAAGACCTGAGAAGTAGTGTCTGTGTGTGCATGTGTGTATTTTTGTGTATTTGTCTACATCTACACACATGCTTGCATGTACTGCACACCTATCATTTGGACTGGTTGTAGATTAAATTTTTAGATGCTTATGCCCATTAGTATTCCTTATATTGGAGGTCTGAACTGGTTGTACCAGCCTGTTTTGACTTCGACGGCTGCTATTAGAAATTGGTTTTCAAATTACATTTACTTTTTTTTCTACATTTATGTAAATGACTAGTGACTTGGGGTTAACCTAAGAAAATGGGAATATATTACTGACATCATTTTTTAACCTTTTTTCGTTGATGTGGTTTTATATGTTTGCAACAACTCCCTTTCTTACTCGTCTTGCACCAACTGAGTCACTCATTCAGAGTTTTCCACTTTCTGGAAAACAAGTCTTTGGTAGCAACGGTCTCTAGAAACCTTTTGGCAGATTTAGCCCTTGGCCCTAACAGCCAGTTTTTCAGGGATCCCAATGTTCATACCTGGAACATCACTGTTTGTATCATTTGCATGAATTGAGATACTCCTTAAAAAGCCAGTAAAAGCCCAGTTGTTGCCAGACGGTTGCCAATGGCTTCAAGATTTGCATTTCAGCAAACCAAACCAAAGCCTGCTAGAACATGATTTGTCAACAGATCTGCAACTATAAACAGAAACTAGACAGCTTTTTGACCCTTTGCATGTTCTGCATATTCATGTGCAAATATATTTTTATGGAAATAAAATTTTATGAGATATAAGCAATATTGAGGAGTAAGGTTTGATATTTTGTTGTTCTTACAACAACTACATATTTTTGTGTATGTACTTGATTTTCTTAGCTAACATGTAAACGCACATATATGCACACTTGCGCACACTTCTTTAGCCTGTGCCACTCAGTGTTCGGTTAATGATGTCACTGTTTGCCGTGGCCTCTGCACCACTGGGCTCCAGTCCCAGAGCTGTGAGTCTAGGGAGCTAAGACTCTAGTGTGCTCCCTGTAATTCCTCCTGAAACTCTAGCTGAACTGTCAACAGGGCATCCAGCCAACTCATAATCTAACACATTAGCTTGAAAAAGCGAAGTGACAACAGATTCTGCATGCATATGGACCCCAGAGACAGTTGCATCCCCATTTCCCTTATACTCACAACTGGAACTCAGTCTGTCTCTGTATCAGAATCGGTGGTCAAAGTTCACATTTCTGGCTCATTTCATCAAGGACTCTGAACCACTACACCAAACACACATCACTAGCAGTCACACTCAGCTTCATGTCGCTATTCATGTGTTTTTGTTCATGAAACACATGAGTAGTGTACCTGCACACTCCTCTTTTGTGTGTTGTGTGCTGTACCCCCCCCCCAAAACACTTCTGAATACAACAGATGTCAACACAAATACGCACCAACATTACACTGATTGCTCCTCTCATCTCTTCCAAATGGTCTACCAGGGAAAGGAGACCAGAAGAGTCTCTTGGGAGCAAAAGGGGGTCTTTAAGTAGTTAAGAGAGGAATTGCCAGGATGGAGCGAATTAAGCAACTCAGTGCAAACTGATAAACCTGTTGTCCAAAATGTAATTAAGTAATTTGTTTGCTTTGCTAAGATATAGCACAGTCATGACAGTTTAAAGTTGGAATTCCTGTCCTGACTCTGTACTTAAAAGTGCTGGCTGGCTGTGTAGATCTATGAAGCGGTCCAAAGCTGCTGGGTTTGTGTACTAGTCTTCTTTCTCTGTGAATGTGTGTTTGAGATCATCTGGGAAATCCAAGGCCGCCTTCGTGTGCTGTGGAGATCAATGTTACCGGTCTGGCTATGAGATGGAGAGAGCTGTCAGACCTGAATTAGATGTTAAATCTTTTCGACAAAATGTATTGTGTTCAGAATTTATCATGCGCTGTTTCCACGGCACTGATGTATGTTGCAGTAGCTGTGTGTGTGTGTGTGTCCATGTGTGCAAGCGTGTGATGCTGCAAACGTCCACTAAAATGCATGGTCTCAGGAGTGAAGTGGTGGAAAAACATGATAGATTCTTGTCATGATTCTCTCGTACAGCAGTAACTCTCTGCAGTTCTCCTTTCCCTACACTTCTGTTTTACAATCTTTTGCTTTCCTTATTATTTCTTCCCTTCTTTCTCTTCTTGTGTCTCCGACTTTTTTGAATTAACACACTTTTGATTTAGTTTTTTTGTTTCCTTTTATGCCTTCTTCTCCCGCATTCCTCCAAGGCAGTCATGTTTCATATATCTGCCTTCTTTTAAACTGTGTATCTTAGACCAAAGGTATAACCCATTCAGCCTCTTAAAGTTGCCAAGGCTCCCCACCAGTTCTCTCTCTTTATCCATCGCTTTTCACCCCATCACTCCCACTTTTGCTCTGTGTGCTCTTGCGCCAGTATGTCTGTCTGCTGATTATGGAGCTGAGTGAATTTATTTGCTAAATACAACGCAAGCTATGGTTTTCCTTCTTCCCTTTCTGCTCATTTTTACACATCATATCTTTTAAAAAGATATGACAAAACTTACCTAACTGTAGGACTAACCCTAAGCCTCTTTAACTCTTAACTCTAAATGAATGTCTTAAGGTTGTTCTTGTTTGTTTATGTCAGAGATTGGATTTATCTGTAGTCATTTTAATATATAAATTTAAAAAAATACAGGGAGGCAAACAAACATAAACTCACTGGACACTTCAATAGGTTTGACCCCAAATGCTGCCTTAAAGTTTAACAGCGTGCTGGAAACATTCCTTAAATTTTGGTCCAGGTTGACATTATAGCATCACACTGTTTCTGCAGATTTGTTTACTGCACATCCATGATGTGAATCTCCACAATATCCCAAAGGTGCTCCAATAGACAGAGATGAATTTTGTTGTGTTCAAGAAACCAGTTTGAGATGATTTGAGCTTTGTGACAGGGTGTGTTATCCTGCTGGAAATAACCATCAGTAGATGGGTACACTGTGGTGATAAAGGGATGGACAGAGCAAATAATAATAACAATCAGGTAGGCTTGCGAGTTTAAAGGATGCTTCATTCATTGGAAGGAGCCCAGAGTTGTCAAAAATAATCCCAACACCATTATACCACCAGCACCAGCCTGAACTTTTAATACAAGGGAGGATGGATCCACATTTTCATATTATTTACACCAAATTCTGACCCTACCATCCGAATGTTAAAGCAGAAATCACGACTCTTTGGACTACACAACATTTTTCCTAATTTTTTATTATCCAGTCTTGGTGAGCGTGTGTGAATTGTATCCTAAGTTTCCTTTTCTTAGCTGACAAATGTGGCACCTAGTGTAGACTCCTGCTGCTGTAGCCCATCTGCTTTAAGGTTCAATGTGTTGTGCATTTGGAGATGCTCTTCTGCATACCTTGGTTGTAAAGAGGATTCTGGCGGTTCTGACATCAACAAAGCACTTTAGCCTAAATAACTTTTTTAGACCATCTTCTGTAAACCTGTGGCGAAATTCCAGTAGATCATCAGTTTCTGAAATACTGAGACCAATCCATCTGGCACCAACAATGATGCCATTTTCGAAGTCACTCACCCCTCTTTCACATTCTGATTCACACTTTGAACTTCAGCAGGTCAACTAGACCATGTCAACATGCCTAAATGCATCTGATTGCTATTTAGATATTTGCGTTAACAAGGAGTTGAACAAGTGTACCAAGCAACGTGGACATTGAGTGTTAGCTTAAGAAAACCACAGATGGATTAATCTAACTGGGGGATTCTCTTTTGACCCTTGTTCAAACATTCTTTTTCTGCCTTATATACTCTGATTAAACTCTAATTTATCACGCAACAGAAAAAAATCACATTGTCTTTCTTTCTGTAGAGTATACCAAGGTTGTAACTAATTGGTATTTTATGTACTGATTATAGTGTCTATTTTTTTAATCATTTGGCCTTTAAGAATATCTTGGAAACATCACAGGCTACCTCAAAGCAAAAATGTTCATCAGGGATCTTTAGATGTCTTGTTCGTCTAACTTTTTCTTATTATTAGTCATACAGCAGTGAGTTATTCCGTGTTATACCCTCTATGCAGTAGAAGTGCAGGAGCTGCTGGATGCTGCTCGAGCTTAATTGTTAAGTTTACAAGGTGGCTTGAGAGACATGCATGATGAGACCCAGCTTTTACTAGAAGCAGCTTTAAATGGAAGTTAACATTTTTGTGGCAAATACAAGTGAGAGAAGACTATTTGTGCAGCAAGCCACCCCAGGCATACCTTTGTCCAGACCTGACAAGGCCATGTAAGACCCATTGACTTGCTACTGCAAGACAAGTAGGGATTGCAGAGAGGTATAACATTTACCGGTGTTGCTTAATCGATTATAGGATATTATCTACTACTCAGTTCTAATAGTCACAGTCATTAACAGTATGGGGTGTGCTGGGATTGGTGAACAAGATTTTTGGGATACAAACTTAAAGTGTTGTCACGGCTTTCTGCAACGTTTAAACCCAAAGCTGGAGCTTTATGAATTCAGGTTTTAGGATCCACTGTGATTAAACTGTAAGCTCTAAGTCTAATCACTCATATTTTAATTTAACCTCTGGTGGTATGATACAATACAAGTGGTGGCTTTCACTGAGCACTGTGGTTCAAGGAAAAGTCGTCTGTAGCAATTAACAGAGAGATGAAAGACACGTGGCTGCCTGCTGAATAATTAAGACTGGTTTGATGAGCAGGAAGGGGCTCGGGGGGAGAGTTCAGTACAACTCCTTATTAGATAAGTGTGTCCAGTGATGATCTAATGTGCTACTTTGACACGAGTAAATAAATTTGTGCTTGTGTTTTGATTAATTGGGTTTGGAGGACAGAAGAGTGCAAGTGGACTTTTACACAGATATCGTGTTTTAGACCTCATGAACGTCCAGAATTTGATTATTTTGTCCTCGGGCAAGTTAAGTTGTCCTGTGGTAGTGGGTTCAGAGCCTGTCCTGTACAATGTGGTGGTTGCTTTTCTGCCATAGTGGTCATACCATTATGCAAATTACACAGCAGGGTCATTGGAACCATTGATCGAGTGGTTGCTGGTGAGGTACAACATGAAGAAAGAGAACAAAAAAACCTGTGCATGAAGGCAAGAGTTTGATCGGTAAATTTAAAAGAAAATTAGTACTGCAGGGATTGTGAGATGCAAGCAGGGAGAATAAAGGGAGCAAGAGATTGAGGCAGACACAGCACACAGGAACTCTCCCAGGAGTGTTTCAGCCAAATGTATTTAAATGTATTCTGCTAATTACAAAACTCTAAACACATACACGCTGATGCAAACGCTGTCTGGCATTTTGTAGTGCCATTGTATTGAGGTAATTACATGCGCTTGCTTTACATACTGTGTGTGTCTTTGCGTATCTGTACGTGTGAGTGTTTTCATGAGCTCACATATGTGTATGCGGGTTTGTCTAAGGAAGAGAGAAGATAAAAACAGACTTACATGCGGGAGACACAATAAGAGGAGCCTTTTCCACAAAGATTAAGTAGTATGGATTAAAGCAGAACATGCGGGTGGTTGGTTGTTCTTTCTCCCCAGTGAAGATGAATCAAGGCACTATTATAGCTGAAACTAAAACATTTACAGTAGCGATTTACTTCAAAAACATCTCTAGTGTCTTGGGGAATCCTATCTTTATTCACACCCAACCACGGTAAAACACATTTGAAATCTCTGTTGAGTATTTTTTTAATGCAACATTTATTTTAATGTATTTCAACAAATGCTCAATTTCAGAAATGTTTTTTGTTGTTCGTGCTTTACAGGGTGTTTTTTTTTTTGGTTAGAACAGAGGTAGGCAGAGAAAACATGGAGAGTGCTGTTCTTTTAGCCTGATGCTAATCAAGCTGATCGCATGAAGGGTAGCTCTCAATAGCTACTCTAACCACCTGCATGTTTGACCCCTTCATTGATTTATTGACTACTGTCTGTCTGGACATTGGTTGGACAAACGCCTCTTACCGTCGCCTTTTTTCACCGCACTTCATCTGTTTTGTTTGCCGTCATCCATTCCTCAGTATGCCCATCTCTCTGGTTTTAATGTGCCTACATGACGTGCACTCATTTGTCCATAAAGTAAAGTAAAGTGTGCGTCTTAGTCCCCATAGGGAAATAGTTCCTCTGCATTTAACCCATTCACCCAGTGAAGCAGTGGGCAGCCACGAGTGCAGCGCCCGGGGAGCAGTGTGTAGGGACGGTACCTTGCTCAGGGGTACCTCAGGGTAGCCGTTCAGTGGAGTCGAACCCCCAACCTTCCGATCATGGGGCCACCACTCTACCTACTGAGCTATCCCTGCCATTCAACCCCATCTCAATGCAATTTGTGAAACAGTTAGTTTACAGGACTGCCTTATCTGTTTCTGTTGACGTAAAGTCTAATGAACCAAAAAGCCAACAAATGACATGACATATAAATCATAAAAAGCCACCTCTGAGGACATTTTAGTAGAATAGAATAGAATAGAATAGAATGCCTTTATTGTCACTATACAGTTGTACAATGAGATACAGAGCATCTCCTACTCAGTGTAAACAGTTCTGCAGCGCTATGTACATATGGACAGTATGTACATAGTGCCACTTTTCTTATGTCCTTACACATTATTTGGTCCCCACTGTAGTTGCCATCACCACGCTGGGCAGGCAGACAGTGGGTGGCATGGATACTTACGTTTGTCGATGTGTTAACTTGAGAACGATGTGACGTAGGGGTTTCAAATTGATACAATAGATCTATCTATTAAGAATCTGAGTTTGAATCTCAGTGACCTCGACCTCAAAGTCAAAGGTCAGAGGTCAAGTTTTCTGAAAATCTCGTGAATGTGATAACTTGAGAAAAAATGTAGGATTTTGAAATTGATACAGTGTAGACACTGTGGTAGCACTGGCGGTTGTCAATATTTGTACATATGGCTAGCTAGCAAATCAGGGGTTAATGCTAAGGTAAGTAGGACTCATCATTTCGCAGTTTTAGTTACCTGTGGCCAACATAATCATTCTGACTTTGTTTTTGTAAGAAAACCCAAATCTTGCTATTTTGATTATTTAACATTTGTATGGATGCAAACAACCTTTTAACTAATAGTGATCCTCTGTGGTAAAAATGTAGGAGGAGACTGTTTATTAGGTCATATTGTCAGCACGTTTTTATTCACTTGTAAAGCAATAAAAGCTTTGTGAAAAGTGAATGATTTAATGACTTGTCGAACTGCCTATGCCACCAATAACCTAAAGCAATCATTTTCTGTATGACTTCATGTTGTCCTACTCTTCTTTACAGTGTTGCTTCAGTTAATCTACATACAGTTCTCTTAAGGTTCCTATGATAGCATTTGACTCAGGTTGAGGTCCAGGTTTGACTGGATCATTGCAACACCTTGACTCTTCTTTTTCAGCCATTTTGTTGTATATTTGCTGCTGTGCTTTGGCTCTTCGCCCTGTTACATGACTCAGTTTCAGCCAAGCTTTAGATGTTAGATGACCTCACATTTGACTCTAGAATACTTTGTTATACAGAAGAGTTCATAGTCAACGCACCACCATGCTTTACAGCTGGTATGAGGTGTTTGTGCTGATACAATATGTTGATGTTCATTATGGCCAAACATCTCCGTTTGGTCTCATCTGTCTAAGGACATTGTTCCAGAAGTCTTGTGGTTTGTTCAGAGTGAATTTCTCCTGGCAACCCTTCCAAACAAGCCCTACTTGTTCAGTCTTTTACTAATTATACTGTCATAAACCTTTGCATTTAACATGCTAAATGAGGCGTATACAGTCTGAGATGTAGCTCTTGGTTTTTTTTAGTGATTCCTCTGAATATTCCAGTGTCTGACCTTGTCTTCATTGTTTTCCACTTGTAAATAGTTTCTCACTGTGCAGTCATGGACTTCATATTGTTTTGAAATGGCCCAATGAGCAGGAACAACCAGAGAACTAAGATGACTGATGTAACACATTATTTACTTGTGTGTCAAGCAACTAACCTTTTTTTTTTAAATAATGACAGTATTCATGACAGGATTGTTGTGACATAGTTGCTGTAGCTAGCTAACCTTTATATGCTTGTTATTTATATATATTTTTTAAATATCTTGTGCTACATCAGGATTTATTTAATTTAATGAAGGAATTTACGATGTATATACACCAGAGCAAAGTATTACTTATCAGTATTGTGAGCCAGCAAAGTATTTTGGAGAGCTGTGACTAGAAAATGCATGTCACTTCCAGTTGTTTGTGTTACTGTGATTCATTTAATTTTATATTTCCTTTTTTCATTCACATGTGCTGTGCAAATTAAGTTTAATTGTGGTAAGATTGTCCCATGTTCTTGGCCTTGAACACTCTTAGTGTGCTTTTTCATCCAGTTTTATTACATGCGTGGTTTATACGTTGCGTGTCCTCAGTTGAACTGATATCCTGTCAAAATATTTGTTAGAGTCAGTAAAAAACTGTTTTTAATTTTCAAGTCCTAAAACAACTACAGATGTTTGTCAAGCATCTGTCCAGAACAATTTAAACTAAAGAGCAAAAAAGGCCATTTTCTTCAGTGGGAACAACAGGGGAAGAGAGCAAGCAGATAAAAAAGAAAGACATGTCTCTAGGGATGCATTTTAATTTACTCAATTGCCCTATATTCCCTTGCAGTTTTTGTTTTGATGATGGTGACGCTTTGCATATCTTCACCCTGCAACCATAGAGGATGTGCACAGGAGGGGGACATGTGTATTTGTGTGTGTGTGTGTTTTCTGCCTTCCAGTGTCATGGTATTGTATTCTGCTACACTGGATGGGCAAAGAGAAGTTGGGATTGTGACAACGTGAATTAGAGACACAGAAAGAGGAGGACGGTGAGGTCATGTAGCAAAGGTGCAAAAGCGGAACATTGAGGTTTCGCTGAGTGTCACCAAGAGGTGAAAAATAGGGATGTTAGGAAAGACTAACTGTCTGACAAGCAGGTGAAATAACCTATCAACTATAAGTCAGTTTTTTCCTTGGTAAAAAACAGATGGCACTGACTCAACTATGTAGTAAAATACAGGAAAAGCTGACTGCAATGGTTAAGAGCTTCTGGAATATATATTGGAAAAAGAACACGTGAAAACTCAGTGTCCTTGAGTAGTAGGCGAGAACTGCCAAATGAGACCGTACTTCATGGTGAGCCAACTTCAGGAGAGAGGAAAGGAAGACAACTTCACTTTGATTTTAACAAAGAGGTAACATAATGCTTATTTAGAGAAGACTGACCTTCAGGGCAGATTGTCTTGAAAGTTACAGAAATGCAGAATTAAACTCTTGGATGAAATGTGTTTTTCAGTCATTATATGAGGCAATTGGTTTATTTTGTCTCTATATTTGTTTTTGTGAATATTTGTTAACAGCACTATAGAAGAAGTTTTGAAAAGATTTATTATGTGACTTGTTTTTTTTAATAACTTTCTTGTTATTAACTATTGGAGTCAATATGAATCATGGCCACTCAGAGAAAAAGCAAAATTGGATATTTTGCATCATATTCTGACAAATACATATCAGATTGAAACCAGATCTCATGCTAGATCCACGGATTGCATTGGAAATGCATTGAATGAAGGGAATATTCAACTTTGCCAGAGGTGTGTAGTAATGGACTGAGCCTGTCCTGAGCACAAAAAGATTATTTTTTCATATTTTTACCTTTTTGTTATGGGTAAACAAACAGTGTACCCAAATACCAATATTTGTTTACATATCGAGAAGCTTAGTTAGCTTAATTTAATGAATGCTGGTAGGAGCTACTTGCTGGTGGGAGTGTTTCTTTTCCTGCCTTTTGGTTTACATAGTGATGCCTCTGGCCTGTATGACTGTTTCTGATGTTTTTATTAGGTTGTAAGTGATTGACTGAGCAGAGGAATGGTTTTTTTTTGGTCCTTTCAGTTTAAGAGCCAACCTGTCTGCTGTTAACATTTCCATCATTGTCCAATTTGTCATGATCTTCAAGTCCAGGGTTTTCTGAAAATGTCTGCTTGACCTGGCAGTCTGTAGATCACAGCACATTTACATAGATGTTTGACATTTAATGAGTTCTGGCAAGCATAATCACAGTGTGACAGTATGTGTTACTCAAATGAGTGAACAGGTATGAAGGTGCAGACTGTATCTGTCACCTTCATATATCTACAATGGGAGATAAGTGAAGACTGCTGTAGAGTATGAATGTTGGCAATAATCAGAAAATCCGCTTCATGGTGCCTTGTTGTATTATTACTATAATAAAATAAAACTGTAATTATGATCCCCAAACTTGCTGACAGAATACACTGAAACTGAACCTGGCAGAACTTTTTTGATGCGCTGCAGTTTTGACTTGACAGAATAGTAGTACCTAACTGGCTTGTTAGTGACGCTCCCACCATCGCACCTCTTTAGCTGAGTGCAAACATTACCATGCATCCAGAGAAAGCTACTTTGTCAGTACCCACACAGTAATAGACTCAGCTGCTGGAACTATATGAAATGCCTTACTTAATCTGCACCATTTTTGCTCTGTTTTCATTGCTTGGTTTGTTCTAAAGTAAAAGCAGGGAAATAACAACTCCTTACTGTTTGTCTATTATTGGACCTGAGAAACAATTAACTTAGTTTGAGTTGGTCAAGATATATGAGACACTGTGTGTGCGCGCATTGGCGTCCATGTTGTTGTGTCATGCTGGAAAGAGCAGTTGAAAATAAGATTTATTTTTGTTGTTTTTATGGCCACAGTGAAACTCCAGGCCTGTCCTGGCAGCCTTCCCACCCACCTTTATTCCAGATGTTACTATGGTGAAACTTATGGGTGGTATCCTGGCAACCAGACAGCGGTTTGGGAGTTGGAGACAACTGTTGTATGGGAGTGATAGATAGATTACGAGAGAGAGAGAGAAAGAAAATTGAATAGTCTCCACTCTTTCTGTGTTGTTCTTCTCCCTCCAGAGGCTAAGGTCTGGTGTTGATTTAAGCCCCGTCTTAATGTGATTATCACCCCAATGTTAAGGGCTCTGCTCATTCCCTCTGCAACATCGATTTCCATTTAAAACTGTAATTGAGAGGAACAAACATTGGTATTAGCTATTCTCACTCTCCGCTGCTCTCTTGTGCTCTTTGTTACAGCAAAGACTGCTTAGTTGTTTTTTTTCACAAGTCCATGGAGGGAGGATTCATTTGGCAGAAATCCAGAATTCTGAAAAGGTTGGTTCCTGGGAGCAGAGAGGAGGAAACTGGGATTTTGCCAAAAGCTGTTAACTCCTGGGCATATGATGGACCAGGGCAACACATTATCCCACATCATCTCACGGTGACATATTGTGATCCTGACTTGTATACAGTTGCGACTGGTTTGCTTTTAGGCTCTTCGTCTGCAATGATATCCCCATATGGTGAAGTGTGGTTTGGCGTGTATCCAAAGCAATGTTAGCTCATTGAGAAGAGCACCTTTGGAGCTCAGACACTGAAAAGAAAACTAGAATTGTTTGGGAAATGTGTCACGATGCTAGACATTCTTCCCATAGCGCTGTCCAACCATCTAGATTGTTTTGGTGCAAGCTGTGCAGTTTTGAAGATATCTGCCTCTGTATAATAAGTGTTGCTTGCTTCGTAATGCTCAACATGCCTTTGAATAATGTCTTCTTCCAGAAATCATAACCTGATTAGTTAAACACTGTCATGAGCAGTGAGTCGCATCCACAAACCCTGTCGATGAGGACAAGCAAACATGCATGTACCACAGCAAGAAACCCTCTCTCAGGACACTGTTACAAGATGTGAACATAGTTCAGTGGAACGAAATAGTTCCTCAGTCCTCTGGACCTGGTTAGGTGTGGAGTAGAGGTTCAGTTATTATCCCTATGATTTCTCTTGTGTGGATCAATATGTCTGTATCTGCATTCATATGCAGTGATGCTGGCGAGGTAAATGGGGATGTATGTTCAGGTGATGAGTATAGGAGAATATATTGACATAAAAAAGAAAAGCAGTAGAGCTTAGAGAGGGATGTGGCATGTGAGAAAGACACATTTCAGTGTGAGGAGAAGAAAAAAAGTAGAGGTTAGAAAAAAACCCCTCAAATGAATTGGATGATTAGTTGAGGCCAATCATGGAGGTGTTTCTCATTGGCTAGACAGATTGATGCACTTTTCTCTCATTTGCATAATCATTCTCATCATCAGAATAAATACTCACAGTGGGAGAGAAACCCAGAGTTCACAAAGAGAGAGAGAGGTGGAACACTGGAGAAGCAGAAAGCTATGTGCAGGAAAATAATGAAGGGCCAACCTAGCACTGTCAGCGATGTAGCAGTATTAGTATCTTCATCTTCATTACAACCCGCAAACTGTTACACAAAAGCATGTCGGAGAATATCATGAAACTTGCTGCCGGTTACCTTGAGACAACAATGAACTACATTCGGTCAGCGTCACTGCTGCGGAGACATCCTACCCACTTTGTTTCTTCAAGTCTTTTCACAGTGCAGCTCAGCGTGTGCACTTACGGAGGAGGATTCAAGGGCAGAGCTAAGTGATATTCTATGCGGGAGTGTGAATGTGAAAGGGGGGGCATAAAGGGAGAGAGAGAGAAGAAGAGGAGGGTGAGGAGAAGGAGACAGCGGCGGTAGATGCTGCGAAGATAGCGGCATTGTTGGGGACCTTTTTTGTAGTTTGGTGTTTTTGTTCCCCTCATCATTCCCCCACCTCTTCCAAGTACAAAAGAATAAAAGAGTTGACATTCAGCACTGGTGTGGGGAAGCCAGGCAAATGACAAAACGCAGCACACCCTGCCACTGCTGTCACTTGTGTGTGGGTGTTTTTATGCCTGTGTTTGGGTGTGTGTGTGTTTATGTATGTACACCCTTGGGTACCAGACAAACAGTCCAGACATTTTGTTCTCAAGGACAAACTCACCAAGGACCTGAAGGTTTTCTCACTGTTCTTCTTGTAGGCCGTGTTCCTATTGTCTTGTACTTTTACTGACAGCGTATTTACATAATTCTCTTCTCATTTATATGTTCAAAAACCATTTTTTTCTCCCCCCCATCATGAGTGAACTCATCGATTCACATCTTGTCCTTCATCTGGTTGGGAAGCAGTGAAGCGACTAGTCTTCAGGAAGGTTGGTGTTGGCTTGTTGTTGGCATGTTGTCTCCGCTGCTGGAGGCCCCATTGAAATACCAGCTGAGTGTCTGAAAGAGAGACAACCTCACTGATCAATCAGGAATCTCCTCATTCATTATTCACAGTGAGCCCATCCAATAGCTCGGAGCCCAGGGCCACCACACACTATCATCAATGCTGCCATTGATTATCAGGCCTCATCAGCGTTTGTTTGGCTTGTCAAATCAATGCCTTTTTAACAGTATGCCATCCCTGCAGGAGACCACAGATGAATATTTCATGTCCCCTCTGATCAAATCATAATTCAAAGCATATCACACAGCTTACTCTCCTGTTGTTATCAGAAGCCCTTTTGTGTTCATCATTGTTCCACGGTTTCTCTAATACTGAATAGTCAGTATAAGTAAATCTGCAAATGAGAGAAAAGGGACAAAAATGCACCAATGTTTCATTAGGTCTGGTCTTTAGTCCCGGTTAATAATTGTGAATTTGGGTTATTTATTTCCAGTGTCTGCTGTTGTCAAATGCTTAGGTGTTAGGTACCTTTCCTCTGTAAAGTGTCACAGGATACAGCCAGCTAGCTTTACGTTTAGCTTTGGTTGTTATTACAATAATGAATTTACTGGATTTATGGTGAGAATACACAAACTGATAACTGAGGACCTGCGATTAATTTAAAAGCTGGCAGAGGTTTGAGGGAATTTCTTTAATGAGTAAAAGATGTGCAATCTGCTTGAGGTTTGGCATAAGAGCAGTGATGGGAAATGAGAGGCTAAATGAAACTCTAAGCATGTTTATCGTTATAGCTTTGAATTGAATTCTCACCACTTTAGGGTTTATTTGTTGCAGTCAACCATCCATGCATCAGTTTTCTTAACCACCTTATCCACAGTTGCAGGCATTTCAGAGTTAGATATTTCTGCATTTTTCTTTTGACTTGAGCTTCACCCCTGATCCACCTGTTTGTGTTGCGGTTATGACAGGTCAGTGTAGAAAAACTAGTGCTGACAGGCTTGGCTTTGCTGGGAAATGGTGAAAGAGCACTCCCCTCCTTGTACGCCGTGTGTGTGTATGTGTATGTGTGTGTTTGTATGTGCATAAATCCCCATGACAGGAAGTCAGCAGGAAATGGAGGGACTTCCACAGCAGTGTTTACTTTCACATTTCAGCGAAAAATATCTGGCTTCATTCTAAACAGATAGATGGCATACAAGAAAAGGAGGAGTTTCATAGGGCCCTGAAAAATGAGCAGGGGAATGTAAACATTATGTACCAGACTAATATTTTTGTTTGCGGTTCTTCCTTTCAAGGGCTTATTGATATGTGCAAAGATCACAGCTGTGTGCGTATGTGGGTGCTCAAAAGTCCTGCATCTGGATCTACATCACAAACATTTCTGAACAGGTCTTCTTCACTGCTTCTTGAGTGAGCTGGATTATCTTGGACTAATGGTACAGACAAGGTGATTGCTGAACACAGAGACTTTAAAGCCATTAAACCGCAAACATAAACGCACAGTTGTGTTCGACAAATCCACGTCAGTGACTGTCAGTGACTGTCAGTGACCGTTTGTGTTTTTCGTTTTCCATTTCTTGTTTCTTACTGTCTCTCAGTTTCAGGGTTAGTTAAATGGGGAAACTCTGGGGAATCTGTTTACTGTAAAGTGCATTCAAGACATGGCTTATTCTTTTTTTAATGTGCGTGAGAAGGAAATGAGACAAATCTGGCCTTGTTTTAAAGGTGTCCAATTTCTGCATGTCACTTGTTATATCATCTTTAGTGTTCTCATGGTGTCTCTGTTGCTTACTTGTATTCCCTCGCTACGCCTTACCCCCATGGAGATGTCCTCTGTGTCTCAAAGGCATTTCAACTTTAGCCTCAGGCACATCTTTTGTTCTTTCATTCAGTATCCCTCTTGTTAACACCTAAAAGTAGAGGCTCTGCCCCTAGCCACAAAACGGAGGCTGGCCTGAAGCTCTGTTTGAGGCACAAGCATTGGGTGCAGACAGACATGCTAACACAGAGAGACATTTGGATGTAGATGCAGACACACACACTTTATGTCTGTCTCTTTCTCTAGCTCTCTCTCGCTCTCTCACACACTAACACACACACACACACTTGGATACATCCTCTCTACCTGGGGCAATAAATCAATGAAAGCAAGCTCTGAAGTATTTGACCTCTGAGCCTGGCTGTCGTGCATCACCAGGTATTTTCACTCATAATATTGCCACCAGGGAAGAGGCACATGCCCACACAGTGGCGTGCACAGATGAACATGACCTAGCACCATTTTGTTCTTTTTTTTTTTTTCTTTTATGTGATTGTAAATCCCTTGATTTTCTACTCTTTCTGACAGATTTGTTATTATTTGTTATGTTTGCAAAATCTTTATAGATTAAATGTGTGTTTTTTTGTTTGTTTGTGTGATTGGCCTAATTCTAGGAGGCTTAGCAGTGTATTGCATATTGTTAAACGACATATTTTTTGAAGGCAAATGTCTAATGTATCTGTCTTTAACAGATTTTAACATTTTGGAAGATTTTCTCTTATGTGTTAAGTTTGAAGCCAGCAGCAGTAACAAAACTGAACAGTAAGAGTAGTTCTGTCCCACGAAGCAAAATGCACCCACCAGCACCACCTCTAAAGCTTACTCATTAACGTGTCACATCTTATCATTTAATCCTTACAGACTGCACAGTGTAAATGAAAAGCTGTAGTTTCATGAGAGGATAAGTGTTGACCTATTTATTGGCTGAGAACTTAACCACACGCTGTCTAGCTATTTTTTTAAATCCTTTCCAAGGATAATAGCTGCAAAAAAACATCACTTTTATGTACTTTTTAATGTTTCTTTATATATTATATCCATATTTGTACGAAAATACTAAATATTAAAACATTGTCATTCACTTTGAGCACATCCATTTGTGCCATTTCTGTCATGCCGAATAACAATAATGTGAAAAATCAACTCAAATGGTCAAATATGAGTTTATTGTTAGCATTGTCTCAAGCATGGATTTTGAGTTTGTAAATAAACAGTCAAGTGTGTGTGTGTGTGTGTGTAGCAAGTGTGTTTTCATGTATGCCTTTTTGAGCGTATGTGTGAGAAAGAGTGGCTCAGAGGGAGAGTGTGTTTAGTTCTTCCTGAGTGGGTTAGATCTGATAAGGCAGACAGCCACAGGTTGATATTCCTGAGAGCAGCCAACTTCTCCTCTTCACACAGACCCACAGAAAGAAATAAGATTTATGTCTCTCTTTGTAGAATGTTTTGAAATATAAAAAAAAAGACACTGAAATATTTTTTGAAATGTTTTCCACAGGAATGCACAAACAGATATTGAAACAGTGGTGATGATGTTGCAGGGATCTGTTAATACAGTGGCGTTTTTTTATTGCAACATTAACTGTCTTTACAGAATTAATCAAACCTGAGAATGAGCCAGGATACACTTTGCCAATGCAAATGTTCTAATGGGAAAATAGTGTGTGTGTGTGTGTGTGTGTGTGTGTGTGTGTGTGTGTGTGTGTGACAGTTACACTCATATTTGCCACACCTAAAAGGCCTACTTGGACTCCTACTACAAACACAGCCCTAGGCTGTCTGTTTGTGCTCTGGTCATGTCTGCATATCTGCTCGTATTGTTCACTCGGCTTCTGATTTGTCTCCCACGGGAATAACGCTGCGCACCTAACAGAACAGCTACATCTTGACATGCATAGATTTTATCCTTCTAATTTCCCAAAAGGCTTGGGAATGCATACATGTATGCACGGTGTTGATCACTCACGTTCACATTTTTGCTTCACACAATACATAGACAACTCGGGAAAACAAATATCCACAAATGCCCACAGAAACACAGGTGCATGCAAAGCACCCTCCACTGATTTCTTTTGCTTATGATGTGGGCCCTTGACGAGGGCAACGCAGTGGCACACTGACATTGAAGAGAAGCGTTGTACATATAGAATGAAAGAGCAGAGGAGGAGAGAGAAGAGAAAAGGCTGCACCTTTATTCAATTAGCGGCACTGGCCCGGAGTAATTACTTCTACTCTCCCTAATTCCCATGTAAATTTGCGACGAGCACTGCACTATTTTAATACAATTTAACGCCACTTTGACTGGATGCCAGTGTTGTGCACAGTGAAGATGAGCTTTGTGTGTCTGTGTGGGTGTGTAGCGCTACGCTTGAGTCAGGGACATAACCGACATAGAAAGATGAACCCTTTGTGTGATTCTGCTGTAGAGTAAAGAGAGTGAGAGTTGGAGAGTAAACAGAGAAAGGAGGAGGGCACTTAAAGGAGAGGTCTATCGTGATGACACGATGATCAGATAAGATCTACAGTGGGACCTAACTCACATTGCCTGTCCTGTGGGAACGGCAGCTCTCACTCTTTCACTCTTTTAACAAATCTACGGTCACCGGTCACCTGAATGCTTCTACCCACACATGCCCAGAGGAAACATTCAAATTACAACCCAACATCTCCCCAGAAAACAGGAACAGTTAGAAATGGATCTATTTTGATTTTGGGCTCATGGCCTAAGTGAGACAGAGATCGGATTATAACCTACACAGTGTCTCTTTGTCTCTTTGTGTGAAGTTCACTTGTGCAGGTGAGGTAATATAAAGCAAATCCCAATCTCTGCCGCTATCTCTCCCCTGTATCGATTTTCTTCAGCCAATAAATTGTCTGCTTAGATAATTGTCTAATTAGCCCTCTAATTGGTCCGTATAATTAGCCATTTTAGGATATTGTCCTGGATGAATAATATTGGCCTGTGTCAAAGACTCCCCAATAGCTGTTCCCACACTGCACATCTCTCTGCCAACCACAGAGGCACAAATCGATGCTCAGCCTTTGTGCTCCTGCCTGGCCACAAGTGTCTGAATGGACAAACAGAGTGAAAGGAAAACCGGTACACAGGTAGGTGGAAAGACATGAGAGGAGTTTTAGGCATCTAGACAGACAGAGTCTGTGTATAGCCAAACAGCTATAATTGCCTTCCAATTCATTGCAATTTTCAATTAAATGTTGTTCATATAGCACTAAATCACAGCATCGGTCCCCTCAAGGCGCTTTATATTTTATGGTGGAGACCCATCTACCAATCATATAGTGCTTTTTCAGCGAGGATCTGGTCACAGTGGGAAGAAAAAACTTCCTATTAACAGGAAGAAACCTCTGGCCAGGCTCAGGAGGGATGGATGATCTGATATCGTAGTAAATGTTGTTCCAGGATCAACATTGCAAGTGACCAATCACATTGTTGTGACGTTATTCTTTGACGCGCCAAACCATTCGTGCATTTACGAAATTCCAATTTTGCAAGGACAATAGCAATTCTGCGTAGCGTTTATTAAAGGGTCAGGGTCCGTTGATCGGCGGACAGAGGCGGTTTCTCGCAGCTTAAGTACAGTTTTTAGTTTTACAGCGTTTTTTCCCAAAGTCGCAAAAGTATGACGTCACAACATTCTGATTGGTCACTTGCAATGTTGATCCTGGAACAACTTTTACTATGTTGGTCTGGGAACAACACCAACACGACGATATCAGATCGTGCCAGGAGGGATAGCCATCTGTTGTGACTGGTTAGGGGTGATGGAAGAGAGACAGAACAAAAGACACAATTTACCACACACACTGACAAATGTGAAGAAACAAATATCACACTTGTCATCATTAAACACAAAGACAAAGACTATCCTGCTGACTGGCTACTGATGTTTTACTGAAATTGTTTCATTTAATTACAGGAAGTTGTAGTAGTGTTGTGTAACATCTATTAAAACATGCTGATAATAAAAAAGCAAACTAACATTCCTATGTTAAATCACAGACATTAAATTATTGCAGGTATTTAGTTAATGCAGGATTTCCATATCTTTGCTCCATTTAAGGGCTTAAAGTTCTCATTAAAAAGTTTTTGAATTGTCTAAAAGGCACCATTTGTTTTAATTGTATATGAGCATTTAAACATAACCCAGTAGACCACAGTTAAGATTAGCTCAGCTGTAGCTTGTGCTGAATCATTAAAATATATCTGGCTCACTTCACCTCACCATAACCTAATTTTTATGCTGCCTGTGATCTTCACATCTGCTTGATATCATTCCTGCAGCTTTAGTTCAAGGTGGTTAATTTGCAAAGAATACACTAAACAATGATGAAATCTTACCAGCACATCTGACCAGGGTTTAGATGCGGGGATTTCCCATGTAAGTCATCAGTCAGACTTCCAAATGTTGCCAATTATGGTGGTGTACAGCCTGGCATTCCTGCAGTATATCTGCCTCCTAATTTACTTGAAAACAGGAAAAAAAAACAACTGACTGGCAGAGGGGACTTGACTTCACTTTAAAAGAAGAGCGAAGCGTGCTGTGTTTAAAACCCAAGCAGTGGTGGAGAAAGAGGGGCCAAGTTATGTTTGGTGCTAAGCTAGAAGGTTGTTTATTGATTTGTGTACGGTCTCTGTGAACTTTATTTGAGGTGAAAACAGGCCATGCATGGCCATTTCAACTGTGTATATGGGTAAGCACTTGGGTGAATCTTCAGGGGTGGGAACCGTGTAAGTGTGTGTGTGTGTGTGTGTGTGTGTGTGTGTGTGTGTGTGTGTGTGTGTGTGTGTGTAAAATCACATAAGCATGTGTGTTTCACAATTTAGTTTGCGGCAAGAACCCTTTGACTGCTCGCGCGGCCTCTGACTTTGTTCACCCTGGTTTTTCCCAAGCTCTCCTCTGTTTCTCTCTCACAAGAATAAAGGATCTTTTTACCTGTCCCACATTTGCAGGTTTTACTGCACTCAGAGCAGCTGTACGTAGGTGTACTGTACATAGATTTGTATGGGAGCTGGGCAGATGTCACCTGTTTTTCTCTGTGTGGAAATCCCCAGCTCCCCAGGCTCTGCTTTGCAACGCAGTGACTCACTCTTAATTTCAAGTGTTTGGCTGTGTGTGGTGTACACATCTCTGTGAGTGTGAGCGTGCACTGGTGCAAGAAGTGTAATTACACTCGTACTATTATGCAGGTGTATTGTGGATGTCTACTGTGTGTATAAAGATGGTTTGTGTGTGTGTGTAGATGTGCTTGCTTCAGGTATTCTATTTTTGCTTTTGTTTTAGGCAATTAGGACACAGATACACGCACGCGGTAACTTTTTAACAAGTTTTCTTTTTAATAAATGCTTTGTTAGCGCTGGAAACAAGCCAGCCTCTTGAAGTAAATCTAGGGTTTTTGTGTGCTTGAGCACATTTGTATATGTGGTGCTGGTCTGTGCGTCTCGTGGTGACCTTTGACATTTACAGCTGTTCCCCCATGACCTTATTAACATTGTCTTGCCCTCACAAGCCCTTAAAGACTTTTGTCTCCTCTTTGGCTATAATAAAAAACCCTCTGCTCGTCCTCTGATCTAGCCTCATACATTTGCTTTGAGTTATCTTGGTATTGAAAGCAATTTCTTCTTTGGCATAAAACAACATTTTTTGTCTTGCTTTCGTAACATTCAAATTAACATCTTATCCCTCACGCCGTCTTTAGGATCATTCCATGTTTCCGTCCCACTTTGGCTTGAATTTATGCTCTTCACTTTGCTCAAAACAAACTCTTGTCTCCCCCTCTCACATTCCTTTTCTATTATAAGCAGCACTTTGCCTGTCTGTAAGTGGGAGGCGTATTCTTACACATGTCTTAGCCATTTTCACTTATTCAATTCAGTGTCCTCAATTCATGTGCGTAATGACAAATTGAATTAAATTAAATATTTATAATAGGAAGAACACCCCAGCAAGTAGTCTGCACATCATGTACAAAGAATAAAAGGTGACTGTCGTTCAACAGCCAAGGACACGTTCTCGTCTTCTCCTCTCTGTATCTCTGTGGTTCTGACATAGTGGCAGTAACATGTGGGTATGTACACACTAGAAAGCATGCACACACACACACACACACACACACACACACACACACACACACACACACACACGGAAAGGGACTGTATTTTTAGGCACACACATGCTCAGATATCCGGGTATGGACACATATGCTTATGCCATTGACACTTTCTATTTCTGTTGGCGTGCACACGCACATGCACACGTATCAGATAATATACACAAGTTGCTGGCACTCTGATATGTGCTGGTGGATTGATCCAACTCTTTTATCTGCTAAATAACTTACCATCGATTGAGCGGGGGACGGAGGAGGTGGAGGAGTAAGAAGAAGAGGAGGAGGAGGAAGATGTGGATGTGCAGAGAGAATTAAAGCTTACCAATATCCAGGAGCTGTCCACACTGCCTGAACAAGTCGGCATGTCACACACACGGCAGAGAGAGGACATGATAAAAACAGATGCAAGTCAAAAAAGAACTTTGGTGGACCCGCATGGAAAAAGAGTTTAGTTTCGCAACCATAATCCTGCAATGAATAATAAGTGGAATAAGAATTATGGACTTTTACAGGTACTATTTTTTATCATTTCAGGGAACCATGAGGTGAAGTGTAATATTGGATCTCTCTTCAGCCTCAGGGGAGCCCGCTATACACCCATGAAGGGTTCAGGGGCTAATTGGATATATCACTGTGAAAAACATTTAAAATCCCAAATCAATACCTGCCTCTTTAATGCTTTTCCTGAATAAGTGCTCCTCTCTATCCCCCCCCCCCCCCCCCAATCTTCAGACCCTGCCTCCTGTACAATCCCTCACTGCCTATAGGGCAAGAGAAACGTGTAGGGGTCAGCGAGCTAAGGGCTACTAGGGGCCAAAACAGAGTGAGCCCCATGGGGGTCTTAGAATTGAATGGTGGCTGGAAATGTTCATGTGAGGGCTTATGGGAAACATCAGTAGAAATAACATCCAACTTAACACTTCTGCCTGACATGAAGAGTGCATACAGAAGTAGATATTAAGTAGAATAGCTCCAACAACATTGTACATGTCAGTTTTTTTGCCAGCGGAAATTCTTGCAAGAATATCTTTGACTCTGCGTGTGAGAGTTGAGTAAAAGTTTGGACAAAAAACAGATGTCCATAGCAACACACCTTTCTTCTCTGCACATCTGACTGCACCTGAGGCATAAATAAAGTTTAGGGTTAGAGTTCAGCAACTGTTTGACTTACTCATTTACCCTCTCAAACAGACATACATCAAATGCATTTTATACTTCAGCTGTGCAAAATGGCTTTCCCACTTTCTCTTGTCTGAAATTGTCCAGACCTGTTTACAGAGTCCAAGATGACATTATTAAAAAAGTATATTTTGCTCACTGTTACAGGATAAACTTGGTAATCAGAAGATATTGAGCTGCCCCATCCATTGTAGTTTGAGAAGGTAAATGTTAAATAATAACATTAGGCCCAGAAAATAGCTCTTGCATGGATCTGTGAATATGTGTATGAATGACGCTTGTCGTAAGAAAGCAGTTTGAATGCTTAAATAGAATAGAAAGGCACCAGTCCATTTAATATCTGTTTGATAGCAACAGCATGTAAGCATGTATTTTTACTTTGCAGAATGAATGAACATATGAATGAATCTCTATTTATCATTTTCTGTGAATATATTTTTGTAAGCTCTCTTTCAACTCCCTTCCTTTGACATATGTCTTGCAATGATTTAGCTGTCTCACCATTTTTTCCCCCTCAGAGGTGTAACATCTATCTTCAGACACAAGCTTGGCGCCCAGGAGTGCCGTTTCCACAACTATATATGTTTTCTTCCAAACCTTCTCTGTTACAGCGCCAGTGCTGCCTTGACAAGATGCTAAAGCGGGGGATGGCAGGCTGTTGCTAAACTGCAGTAGCAACCAGTAGCAGGTTTGAAAGAGTGAAAATTTAGAGATAAAATCACTATTTGCCTGTTTTGGTTGTTTTTACTGCCAGTGATCAGATCTCTAATTAAACGCACGGCGTCTTGCAGAACCATGTTGTGTCCTGCCTCTTGTTTTAACTGTGGATTGTGGGTTTTTAAAAGTTTCTGTGTTTTTATGTGCACACAGGTTTAGATTTGCATGAGCTTTAGGGATCCGTTTTTAAAAGCTTGTGTTTCGCTCTTCCAACATTAATGCCTTTGACATAGTTTCATTTCCAGAAAAACAGGAAGCAGGGATGGTTGTCTTGCACTTCTGTCCCAGCGGCTGCAGTCAATGTGACCCTGGATGTGGACTGATGCATTTGTGGGCAGTGTGTTAGATAATCTTTGCGTATGTGAGGTTTGTGTGGTGTATTTATGTCTATGTAGGGAGAAATGCAAAAATAGGTCACTGTTCTTTTTGTCCTTCTGTAAGTACCTTGCAGGCAGTTCTCAATATGTTTCTTTGATTGATCTTTGAATGCCAGTCGATCTCCTTCTGCCTTTGTTCTATGGTCTTGTTCTGGCTTTGTACAAGTTGAGGTCGTGGACAGAGTGCCCTATTGCTCTGAAGAAGTGGTAATGAGTCTATCCCCATTCTGCATAAAAATGGTACATTTGACCCTCTGTTTTCATTGGAGTTCATCCGCACTCTGCTTACAGTTTCACCCCCTCGTCTCTTCTCTCATTCCCTTTCCTTCCCCCGCCAAGTTCCATCCTCCATTTCTCCCCCTTCCCACTCCTTCCTTCCTCTGTTTGCTTTTGCTCCCTTGATTCACTTTCAGTGCCAACTTTTACCCTTTCTTTGTCAGATGACTCTCTCCCAATCTCTTTACTGTGTCTGCTTGACTGCAAAAGAGAAACTATGAAGGCGAAGGCAAGGCAGGGAAAATTATGAGGGCAACTAATTGCGAGGGGATGTAGCAACTAAATGGTAAACTGGATTTATTTTAAGGTTTTCTGCTTTAATACTAAACTACAGCAAAACGGATTATGGTGGAGCCCTTCTGACGTAAATGAACAGAATAAATAAACAGAAGAATTGTAAAAGTTTGTATTTTGAATTTTATGTTGTTGTGCTTTTAATTAAAAGTTGCTGCTGAGTTAAATTTTGAGCAATGAATCACAGAGCATGTTGCTCAACCGATATTATTAGAAACTGGGCTTCAGCTTAAACTTCTCCCTCAATAAATAAACCATTACTTTAATTATTTAGATTTATCTCTTATCAGATCGGGGTGGAAGCAATAAACAATTTGCTTTAGACTTCATGTAAGTTCGTAGTGATTTCCTAATCATGTAAAGAAAGCATGACTTGGAAAATAAATAATCAAATTCATAGTCAGCACATGTTACTCTAGAACATTTGTTCCTCTGTGACTTTCACTATTCATACTATCAGAGTGTGATGTAGGGTACTACTGTATGATATGAGTCATTTTAACAACTTAGTTAAGTGTTTAATGAAAGAAAGTAAGATAAGAAAAAGTAGCTGTATTAAATCCCCATGACAGGAGGTGACCTCTTTTATTTGTCATATTCAGCTGCCTGTAAGTGCAGAATAATACAAACAAACAAAAATAATCAGAACTTCACACATCTTAGAAAGATTATTGACTTTTTAAAGGTTTTTTCCCCCTTATTATCTGAATGTCTCTGTCATCTCTTACTTTAGCTCTGTTCACTGATATCTGACAGGGATATCCTTGGAACATTAATTAAACATTATTGTGAGGTATCTCCAACAAAAACTGTTATCTGTTTAGTCTTAGTTTCTCTCACAAGTCTGATTTTCACTTCTCACTGCACAAAAAGGAGATTCTGAAGTTTACACTATAATGAAATTGTCATCGCTGGAGTAATGCATTGTTGTCATTATGATTATTAGTTGTCACAAAATTAAACTTGAGATGCATGCATACAAATGGGCTTGAATAGCCTTCCAAGCACAACTCTCCCCTCAGGCCTCCTTTTGAGTATATCTGTAGGGTTCATCTTATTTTGTTTCAGTGTGTATCTGTGTGTAAGCTGGACAGATCCTCTGGAGTGTGACTGATGCGTGGAGACGCACGCCATGAAGTTCGAACAAGCTAGAGATTGACACGATAACCCTTAACCGTTAACCCCAGAAGGCAGATCAGTTGTGTACTCTGTTGTTTGTTTGAGCTAGTCTCCTTTGTGATGACACATTTCGAAATGCCAACAAAGATATCCAAGTAACCATCGACGTAAACAGCTGATAAAAGGTTAGGTCAGAAGACTCTGCAGTGCTCCATATGGCTTTAGTTTGTCAGACTTAGTGTCTCCATACAGGCAAAAATACAGGAGAACTGAATGTGAGCAAAAACAAAATTAACCACAAATTTGAAGGAGGGAACACTTTCTTCAAAGAGGAACCATTAAAATAGCTTCTCAACTTCCCTAAAATGCCCTTATCCACTGTATTTGGTGCTTTTTCTTTGTATTTTGAGTTGTGTCTTCAGGAATTGTCTAATCAAATGAAAAGAAAGTTCCAGTGGTGAATATAGAAAGAGGACCTGGGAGTTGTCCCAGATGTACTTGTTTGCATCACTCTCACATACTTTATGATTTGGCTTTAGCGGAAAGTCGTTCTCACTTCAGAAACCAGTGTCTTTACTATTATTTTTTTATCGATTTCCTCTATCAGCTACAATTTTTATGCAGTCTCTTAAAACTACAACCATATCCTATAAAATCTTGAATTTTTCTGTTTGACACACAAGTCAGGTTTTATTTCAGAAGAAACCTCTTTAATCCATCAGCTGGCTTTTTTTTCGTGGTATAAATGAAAGTTGCTTTAATGTTTAATATGTGCAAACAATGCATTTCAATACATTGTCTTTCTATTGTGTGTTGTTATTGCACTAAGGACAGCTGGCTACACAATAACAAGAGGATAAAAAGGCCCCCAGCATTCTTATAGTATCCATCTTTCTGAATGACAGATGCACACTTAAATACCTAACAAAATATGGTGTGCACAATGCAGACACACACGCACACACACACACACACACGCACATCTTACAATTGCTTATGCCCTCCTTCATTTCAAATCAGTTGCCAGATGCCCCAACTCCAAATGCTGTTAATCATGTTATCTGGAATCCCTAGAATGAAATCCATAACTCCTCTATGTATTAATCACCGGGAATCTTGTTATCACGTCTATATTAATTAAAGCCATCTGCCAGGAATAGGGTGAGGATGGGTTTAAAGGGGAGACTGAGCAGTGGAGTAGAGGGAGCCACGTCAAGCTGCTTGTGTTTGAAGACATTCAGCTTGATTTTCAGGAAGATGTCAGTTTGCTATTTTAGGTAATTTTGTGCTTAGCTGAAATGTTAAACTTTCCTGCAGCACTCTGATTACGGGTGACGATTCTGCCAACACTGAAAGACATCTACAGTGAGTTCATTGCAGGGAGTTGTAACATGACTTGACAAGCACTTCCTGGTTCAGTGTCACAGCAATCCTCTTTAGCTGGTGATCATATATCCATCTGTCTCTGCTGTCAGAGTGCATTATTCATTCATGGCATGAACACATGCACACGTAGGCTTTAACTTTCTGTCTCTAGTCCTGCGCAGGCGAATGGAATCAGACATTCAGAGATTGGAAAGAAGGGGAACTGAAGTCTTCGGTGTGGTATGTTTCAATCGCGAGCTCCCACCACACATGAGGCTGTTTGACTGCCCGTAAGTGATGGTGCTAAAGCTTCTCGTCTCTCCTCATAAAGGGGTTGCCCTGGAGGAGGAAGAAGTAAGCGCACGAGTGAAGTTCAAAACAAAATAATATTGAACTCAGCATTATTCAGAAAAGGAAATGCCGTTAAGTTTTGATATGTTGCCTTTTCTGCAGATGAGGTATGGCTCCAAGGCAGACAGACAGTCAAAGACAGAGGTGGAGTTATGCTGGGTAGATGGAAGGTGGGAAAGGCATCTTAGATGGAAGAAGAAAGGAACAGAGCAGTGTACTGTATATAGCCTCCCACATCTATCCATCTATCGCCTTTGCCAGCCCCTCCCTCCCTCTGCTCACACCCTTCCTTCATCTTTTGAACTTCAAGGCTCTGTGGAGGGAAACATGTCAGTAACTGGGGGCGTAATCCTGGGCGGCCAGTGCTTCTCGCTCAAACATGCACAACAAATACACGTTACCGCGCACACGAGGCCTCGCCTGAATGACAGCTGATCAGGAGTTCCTGCCAGCACCCTCCTCTTCTCCGCGCTCCCTCCTCTCATCTCAGCACTCATCTGATTTGATCCATTAGCATTCTTTTCTCTGTGTTGTTCGTGCTACTGTCAGGCTCAGTGGCACAGCCTCAGTCTGAAGCAGTTAAACTGTCGCCTGGGGGGCCTCACCTGAAAGGGCTGACAGCTGCCTGCATAATCAGCTGCTCTGCCTGGATCCTGATAGGCCCGGACTAGAGATCAGGTTGGGGGTGGGGTGAGGTTGGAGGAAGCAGGTGGTGGGTGGCTGCACAATTGGAGAATGGGCTTGCTTCAAAGATGCGCGTGAGGATTGAGAGTGGGGTAGCAAATGTAAGGTGGCGGGGTGGTGCATAGGTGAGAGACTGTGAGGGACTGGTGAAATAGGAGCATGTATGGAGGAAGTGTGATGCTGGCAAATTGTAAAAAGGTATTTCTTACCACCCCACTGGAATCACAGCGGATGACTTACGAGAGATACTGGGAAATAAACCACCCACAGAGTATGTATCCTCAAGCTTCCCTGTTGCTGTTGGTCATTTTAAGACGAACAGAGGAAGAGGAAGTGTGTTCGTGTGATCGGTTTTTCTGTAGAAAAACCAGCCGAGCACTGTAAAATACCGGAATATTGAGAAACCAGGAAAATAATATCACAAACATTGTGATGTTATGAAGCGGGCTCTTGGACAACGGAAGAAACGATTATGTGAAAGAGCAGAAGAAAAAAGAGAAACAGAAACGTGCATATGTGCATTAGAATGTGTTCATTTGTTTTCTCCTTTTAGCCGCTTGCTTTAAGTTATCTCCACAGTGACTTACGTTTCTTATATATTGTGACATTTTCCATTCAGTCCGTGAGCAGTAATTCGCAGGAAATCCCAAAGCTCCTTTTCCTCGCTTGACTCGTCTGGTGGAATTGCGGTTGAATTGCACACAGCTCTTAAAAATTAAATTAGACGACCTTCTCCGGTTAAGCTAATCCACTTAAAATAATTCTTTAGATTCTGCTGTCCTGCCCTTGGCCCCTACCCCTGACACCTGGCTCAGAGCAGAGGAGGGCTCCTAGGCTGAAGCCCTAAAATAGATCTGTCACATTTTACATCCTGGTGTTTGTGTCCCCTCCTCTGGCCCACCCTGACCCAGACAACCACCCCTCTGTTGGCCTCTGTTTGCTCTGGAGAGAGCCCCACGGCTTACAACCTCAGCCTACGCCCACCCCAAACCTCTCTTTCTGTTCATTTGAAAGCTCTGCCTCAGTCCACTTCTCTCCAACTTCACTGCTCATCTCTTTCTTTTTCCCCTGCCTGTAGCTGTTATGACTCTCTCATTTCTCCTTGTCTCTGTGCTTTGTTCAGTTTTCCTGTTTCCAAGCCATACCTTCCTTCGAAGCTTTTACTTCACTATTACTCACTCTCCCGTGAGATCAATTTACCTGCGCGTGGCCGAATCTTTTCCCCCCACACAGGGCTCTTCTGTATGCGACTGTTATGGAGTCCTCTCCTCTCTGTCTTCTCCCCTGTCATTCAGCGGGGCTCTTCATCTCCATTGCTAAGCCTTCCACAGCTTCTGCTAACTTTCTAGCTCCCATCTCATTTCAAATTCAATTAAAACTCCAGAGATTCAACTAACTTTTAAAAGGATCGGGGCATATCTCTCTGTCTCTTTCATTCACCATAACTTTGTGGGAACCTCCTACTCGTCTTCTCTCTCTCCTGATTCTTCTTTCTCCCTCTTTCTTTTACTCGTTGCGTGCCACATTATTACCTTCAGTCCTTCATTTCTCTTTCTTGTACCTCCTCCTTCACTTCAAGGCCCCTCTAACTCCACTTTTCTGCAGCTGTCTAAATGGTCAGTGTTGTCCAGGTACATGTTATTCTTGGTAGAGGACAGAAGTAGGGCATGGAGCCGTGCTCTGTGGGAAAAGGACTTAGCAAACCTTTTCCAAGAGAGGGGAGGGGGGGTAGATTTCTCCAAAACAAACCTCATCAGTCTTCTACCAATCTTTTCTTAACCTGACCAGAGGTGAACTTAACCCATGTCACAATCCACGTTGCTGTATATCCTGTCATACAGTTCACACCACTGTATTGTAGATGTTCAGTAAATCCAAGGTAAATACAGGTCACTTAGGTTAAGGCCCGTGCATGCCAGCGATGAAAGAGCCACCCAAGGGCAAGTGTCTAGCTTTGGGCGAAGAAAAAATCTACAAACTTATTATGAAACAAAACCTTGTTATTGTCTTCTTATTGTTTTACAGCGGTTATAGACCCGTCGATCTTTGTGCTCCTTCTTTTGCTTTCAGTTCATCAGAAGTCAATTGGAAGACCGCAAATCGTCCAGTGCAACATTGTGGTGATGCACTTTACAGCAATCGTTGGCCACAAACTTGTGATGGATCGTCTAGCTGATCGCTTCTTCCTTTTTCTCATCTGTAATTGGTGGATTAAAAATGACTTGTTTGTATGGCCGTGATGAGATTGCGGCGGGTAAATGAGAACATATGTTTTTGTTTTTGGTCAGAGCAAAGCTGTATACACAAACGCTGTTACAATTTAATGGGTGCTTAGTGACTTGGCCCGTGATTGATGTGTGACTGTAATGCCAGTCAATGGCCCGTATAAAGAGATTTGGAATATACTTTATAGTGTTTGATTCAAAAACAATACAATAGAGTTGCTCGTAAAACTACAATGGACATGCAAATGCAAGGACTGATAATGACTTAATTGGCTGAATTATTTATTTAGTGTAGAAAGTGCAGCTTTGTTATTTGGCTCGCATAAAAACATTTATTTGCTTATTTTAGCCCCATTCTCCTTTCATTTTTTTAAAAATTTAAATAATACCTTGCTGAGCGCCGTGTATATGTGTGTGTGCGCATGCTTGTGTGAATCTCTGGGTCATGTCCCAGCCTGCTTCACTCCACAGTAAATCACAACCAGAGTTTTTAACGTATTCTCCAGTGCGCCTGGGAGAGTCATTAACACACACTAGAGTTACAGAACACTCCTCAGCAACCCTCCTCACTACTCTCTGTGTATGTGTGTGTGTGTGACTGTATATGTGCCCTCTTGTGTGTCTTGTGTTTCTTTGACCTGACCGCTGTATGTTCAGGTGTTGCCAATCCTTGCAGTTAAAACAGTGTTACAAACCCCATATGTTTTACATCTATTCACACTGCATTAGTACCACCACATATAAGCATCCAGTGTTTAACATACATTTGACTGCCGTTTAATTCTGTGCTGGACTGTCTTTTCTATAGGATCATATCCATATACTCTTATTAGTCGGTACCCTCCAGGGATTACTCCAGAGGTTACCCTCTGGTAAAGGTGGGAGGGCAATAGCTCTGCCTCTGAGCTGACATGGTTATTGGAGCAGAGATAGCACCATGGGGATCCATCTTACACAGAGCAGAGAAGAGAGGGGGTCTGTCTTTTATAGTGAGATCCCACAGCTGATGTCGATGAGGTCAAATTATCTGTCACTACACCTGTCATACTTAACACTTCGTACCAGCTCCCCATGGCCTTACGTGCTATGTCCCATTCTGCTGTTCAGTCCTTACTATGAAAATGTGCCAAATGTGTGTCCCTGTGTGTACACATGCTCAGATTGCAGGTTTTTACTATTTGCTCACTTGCTCAAAGCATGCTACCACTGCATGCACTGGCATAGTACAAATATTGACTGTCTGCTACCCTGCATGGTCACAAAGCGGAGATCTGCATGGGTAAATGAATGTATGTGTGTGTGAAAAGGGTATAAATTACAAATTAAAAACAAATAACGATTGAAATACTAGTACAATGCCGTGGACACAATACACCAGGTTCTAGGATCAAATGTCACTGGTGTTAGTGGGTATCGGAAATGAACTTTCAAGGCCAGCAGTTAAGCACATCCTCCCACAAAAACTAGAGGAATGAAACCTTGCTAAGGGTTATGTGAAGCCACAACAGATTGAAGAGCAAACTGTGATTTTAAACACCAGTAATAAAAAATCTCCTCCTTTGTTGAGTTTTGCAGTAGCATTGCTTGGAGAGACCTCCTTAAGAGTTAAACAACCATCTGAAGTAACTGTTAAAGGACCAGCTTCCTTGAAATGTAGCTTGTCAGTTCTGACCTTTATTAGGATTATTGTATGTGGCATTTTCTTGCAGATATTTGGATAACATACTGTAAGGGTGCTTGACCTGAACAGTTAAGTGTTGACAAGCTGATGCCCCTCTTTTCCCCACTTTTGGGGTTAAATGGGAACAATATGAGCTCCTGAAGGGTTAAGCAATACACTGCTGGGGCCGTGCAGCCCTAAAGCTGGGCATAGGGCCAGCTCCACTCATAAACATGGAGAGGTTCAAGTGTGTGTATGTGTATATGTGTGTATGTGTATGTGTGTACATTTATGTGAGTGTGTCTGCCTGTGCCAGGGACAGCCCAGTGACTCACAGAGTACAACCCTGCCCCTTTGGCAAGAGAAGAGCAAAGTTTTAAAGAGACACGAGCCATCTTCGGAGAGAGAAAGAGAGAGTCATTCAGACCGAGGCACAAAAGGAGGCGCTGTAGAGCGTATGTTTTTCCACTTTGCTTGAAGCGCTGATGGATGATCACACAGTTCTCATATCCTGTGGAAAGATGTCAGTCCTCTACCACAAGCCCTACTGGGAAACTAAGAGGCCACTGTGTGTCATACTATAATACACATGCACACTCAAACACAGACATTTGAATTTGAAATTCTAGTGGAATTAACTCAAACAACCATGCAAAACTGTTAATAAGTAAGTAAAAACATATTTAATGTTATGTCACCTTGTCATCTTATTGCATTAGCAACCAACAAAATAAAAAAGACAACTGAAATGAGTTACATGCATCTGCACTCAACCTTTCGTTAAACTTTTTTTCCCCTTTCTTCTCTCTAAATTTGACTGTCCAGTCTTTCTCATTTAGCACACGTTCACTTTGTCTTCCTCGCCTTCTGTCCTTACACACTCACGCAACAGGCACCAGGCCAGCTGAGTCACGTCTAAATGGCGTGGAGTGCGATTGCAGCTCACACTTACATAACCTCTGTCTCCACACCACTGTCATTAGAGCAGCTCGGCAGAAGGGGCGAAAACAATTCTTTTAAGTACTCTGTTGCCAGGAGAGCCTCACGACTCACCTTCTCAACCGATTGCGTGCGTGTGTGCATGCTTGCCTGCGTACGAGCACTTGCATGTGTGTGAGTTCTGCTCTGCGTGTGCTCATTTGTGTTTCTTATAACATCTGCTCCTCAGAGTTAGAGTGGGTTGTGCTTATATGTCGAAGTGTCCTTGGGTAAGCTACTGAAGCCCAAAAAATTGCTCTTGATGTTGAGGCTAGCATCTTCCGTGAATGAAATGTAAATTGTAAAGGAGATTTTTACTGCTTTTTTTTTATCTGAGCAAGTAATGAGGGAGTTAAGTTTCTCTGCTCCTCTTTGGACAGAGGGAGTCGACATTCTGGCAGCCTTTAGTGTGTGTGTGTGTGTGTGTGTGTGTGTGTGTGTGTGTGTGTGTGTGTGTGTGTGTGGAGAGAGAGAGAGAGCCTACATTTTGGCAGGCTTCAGTTTATACAGATGGAGCAGCTCTCGTTGGATAAACCACAGAAAATTCCTCCCACTGTCCAAGTTAGCACTTCTTAGGGAGAGAACCATGCACCCTCCCCTCTATCCTGCATCGCATCCTTCCACACCTAACCTCTCCCCCTCCCTCACTGTCCCTTGTGATCCCCTCCAACGCCTCTCACCCATCTCCCATTACTACACCACCACACTGGGCATCCCAGGAGGAGAGTAAAACAGGCCCTGCTTGTCGAGCACGAATAAGGCCGATTACTTTCCCGGCTCTTCCTGTACTGGAGCGGCCAGACCAAAGCAATCAAACTTGAAACAATTGGAGGGCTGAATGGGACTCTCCTCCCTCCTCCTCTGCTCCTCTTGTTTGTTACCCTTTACCTACACATGTACCGTCCATCAAACACTCTGCTTCTAATAATGACAAGTTTCTTTAAAATCTGGAGAAGTGATTATGTTAACACTTGATCTTTACTACAGAGTGAGCTGAATCATGACCAGTGTTTTTTTTTTATTATTTTTTTTCAGAGTAATGACACATCCCCTGCTTTTCCGTTTAACCTCAGCAACCTCCATACTGGGCCAACTCCTTACCTCATGTGGCTGGTGTCATGGCTCATTCACTGCGTACAAATGTCTCGGTGAAATGTAATATCATTATATCCATGATAGCTCTACATTGGACTCGGGGTCTAAATCGGCAGCATGAGTAAGTGGGGGCCTGAGTGTGGGAAGCCCCCCCCCCCCCCCCACACACACACACACACACACACACACACACTGAATGTAACAGCCTGTTTGTGATGAATTAGTTCCGAGACTGAAGCGATTTCAAGTTACTCTGCAATAAACAGAAAAAGAGTTTGAGTTCGACTTGTCTAGGTTAGCAGACTTTTGAAGTAAACTAATGTCAAGCTAAACAAATGTTTAATGGGGGAGTGTTTCCACATAACACACAAACACACGCACGCAGCCAAAAATGATTTCAAGGCGATGCTGCTCTTATGCTTATCACAAATGACCTAATTCCTCGCCGGCAGTGTTTTCATTGCGCTACAGCATGTGTTTACCAGTGGCAGACTGCCTCCCCATTAAAGCTGCCATTCCCCTGAGGCCACAACACACATCATTAAGACACAGGATATGGACTCTGACCATGGCATCCTACCTCTGCCTGTAGCCACATGGTTCCTACCTGTAAACCTTATTATATGCAACCATTTTTCTGTCTGCCTGGCTGCATGCCTACTTTCTTCTTGTAAGTTTCTTTCTAGACCAGTTGATAATATATTTGACGAGATGGGCTGAATTAATGGTTGTGACAGGACTGTGCTGAAAATGGCATAGCAATACTGGGTGTGGAGGAGTACTGCCTCCATCAGCTCCATCAGACTCTAATGAATAGCTGTCATCATTACAGCAATAGTAGGCGGACCTGCAGGTTAACCCCTCACTCATCTGAGAGCTTTGTGGAATTGGATTGCAAATAGGTGAGCTGGTAAATGCTGCACTATGAGTTATACAAAGCTATTTATACATGCAACTATTTATTTATTTTAAAAGCCAAACAGAGAGAATAATGGAGGTGAGAATGTGGAAACCCTTCCAAAGTAATAATAATAGGTGCAAGGCTTTAGCAATTTTGAAACAAGACCAGAGGACAAAGTAGTCAACACCCTGCTGCAATATGCTATCTGGAAAGTGTACTACTTGCCCTATAAGACACTAAAGAAGTGTAATGTGCTCATAATGCATGCAGTTAAAGAAATCCCCCACCCAGTCTGGATGCTGTTCTGGCTCCCCCACACGCCACCATCCTACCCTGAGGCCAAAGCTCCCCAGCTCCCCAGAATGGAGTCATTAGCTGGGTGCTAATGGTTTCAGACTTTCTAATTGAATGGGAACCCATTGATCTGTAGGTAGAGAGAGATGGTTCTTTTCATTGCCTCAGTATGGCCCTGCGCAGCATTTGTCTCCATTCAAAATTAAAGGCTTTACACATTGGAGATGTAAGATTGAAGTAGGAATATACACAGACACACACACACACACACACACACACACATGCGGCATCTTCTACAAACACACACATATGCACAGAAGTTAAATCGCAAAAACTGTGAGCTCATGTGTTGACTGACACACGCAAGCACACTGACACACACACACACACACACATGCAATTGCTCTGCTGTGCTGTGTGTATCCTTAAGGGCTCGCATTCGGAGATGAGCAGCCTTTAATCTGTGTTCGCTCGCAGAGTTGTCCTGGTGGGAGGCTATACACCTCACATCTTTTTAAACACTGCAACAACAAGGGGTTGCCCGGGGCAGCTGGGGTCAAGGAGGCAGCTTAGTAGAGATGTCAACTGCCGAGCAGTCTCTGTGCATGTTGGAGGTTGAAGTGCACAGGGCTGAAAACTACTGTAATACTGATAAAGGAATGTGGTAGATATTCCAGCAGTTTATCCTTCATTTGCATTGAGTGTAAACACGGATCACTCATCTCTGCTTTATCTCGTGTCACTGATAGGTGATGTTGTTTTTGCATGTGTTGTCTGGTAACTTTGCTCCTTTGAGATGATGGAACGATTCAGATATACACACAAGAAGTGAACGCAACTTCTGAAGCGACCAGTAAAAAGCAGGCAGCGGGACTGGTCATTAGTTATCTTTTAAACTTTTCCACAAAGTGAATCATAATGATGTTAAATTTGAAATGATTTTATTAATATTGTAACCCAACCAATAAATGGTTGCAGGAAATTTGCACGTAGGCTTCTTTTTTTGTCTTCATAGTCAGACACAGAGTTACAAAAATGGTAAACAAGTTTATTATTGTAATGATTACAATCATTAATCACTATTGCAAGCGGGCATGCAGCGCTAGCTGTTTTAGTTGCATGTCTCTTAGTATTATTTTTGAATAACTGCTGAACTTACTTAATAGGTTTTTATTTAAATGTCAAAGCAAGAACAATTGCTCAGGATTGGTGTGTGTGTTTAAGAGACAAAGCCAGCTGGTTCTGGTTATCAAGCTGGAATTCACTGTAAAAATTACAACATTTTTTTTCTCTCTTTCCCCCCAGTCCTCTTCCCCAAACCGCACTTGCACACATGCTCTTTCTCTCTCTCTCTCTCTCTCTCTCTCGCACACACACACACACACACACACACACACACACACACACACACACACACACACACACACACACGCACACACACACGCACACACAACCCATAATTATACATCTCCATTGCTCTATGAGAAGGCTCTTGCTTTAGCTACTTCTTGAGAATATGTATTTTTCTGCTAGAAAAAAACACAAAACAAAAAGCAGAAAACGTCTTACTTAAGCCTGCTATTCGAGCATTAACAGACAGCAGAAGAGACTGACCCTAATTTGAAAAACAAAAGACTTTCATATAAATTTATAGCACAGTTCTATATACAGTAGATAATGAAAAAGTCCTACGTCACAAGCCTGAGCTTGTGTCAGGTTTAAAGACAGCTCTTAGGAGCTGACTGACATCATGTCTGGGAGGGTCCTATAATAACATCTCTCTCTCTGGGCAGATGATCTCAAGATAAGTAGTCTGTGTGTGTGCGTGCATGTGTGTGCGTACTTGAGATTGTGTATTGATGTATATGCCTCTTTATGTCTTAGTGATTTTCCATGATACGTTTGCATACGTTGACGGCTAAATGAGGGGTTGTGGTGTAGGTACGAGGTTAGCACAGACTGAACGATATCGGACGTCCTCGTGAATCTTAAAACCACTGAGTGCAGTGGTTGTGTGTAAAAGTGTTACGCATCTAAATCGGTGTGAATATCTTTAAAAAGGGATAAACAAAAGATCTTTATTGATGTAGCTGGATTTTTAAAAGCTTTGAAGAAACTATTATAAAGAGGTTTTTCTGTGGCCGACTTTCACCTATGCCAGCGTGTTGCATCTGGTAGCCATTTTGTGCCAGCAGTAGAGCCAGAGTTTCCAGAGAGGTAAAACCACAGTGGCAGAAGGTGGGGAATCAGCAAGAGCCCACCCAAGGGTCGTTAACCTACAACAGGCTTGTTTGACACAATTTACTGAAAAATACATCCAAGCGCTGTGGTTCTTTTTATTGACAACAGCACATGTATACCTGAAACCTGTGTTCAATGGATGAATTTCAGTCAAACAAGGCCCACGTTAAACACAACGTGCATCTGATTAGAGCAGCAGCTGTAGGACACTAACAGATTTCTCCCTGTCATTTCCTCCTGCATTTTCACTGGATCGTTTTATTACCCTGCAATAGCCTGGGGCTGTACCAGCCTATGATCCAAGTGTGAGTTGGGACGTGTGCGTGTGTTTCAGCGTGTTGGCGCAGCGTGCCTTCATCTCTCCACCCTCCAAAGTCCACTGTCAATAGCCTCTCTGGACTTTGCCAGGCGACTTCCACTTGGAGACAAACATTAGAGCAAAGCCTGCCTGCATGCTTTAAAGTCACACTCTCACTCTCATGCAGTGTCATACTGAAAAATGGCAAAGGTGGGGCACATGCAGTGCTGCCAGCGTCACTGCTGGGGGATAAGAGGGAGTAAAATGGACAGAAGGAGAGGATGTGATAAGAGCGGATCACCTTTATAGTCTGAAGCTATTCGCATTAAACCACCATGCTGACTGAACCTGAGCCAAGTTTTTTTTTCAATGACGTCTACGTTCACAGGCTGCTTCACATACGGCAGCGAAATGAAAACGGGCCATTAAAGTGCATTTTAAGTACTCCTAAAACAAAACAAAAAAAAAACACCCAGTTGATGCTTAAAGCAATCAAAAATATAAGCAGAAGTCTTGCTCCCGGGATTGTCATTGGTTTAACCTTGATTTGATATTATAGAGTAGCATGAAATTGACTCTTTCAAAGAATAACCACAATATTGCTTTGGCCTGTGCAGGACATTCTTTCAGAGGCAGTAACCCTCAGGTTAAAGAAGAGAAGTCTGGAAAAATGAGAAAGACACTGACAGAGCACGAGAAGGAAACATGAGATATTTGAAAAGTGGTGAGAGACCCGGAGTGGAATCGGAAAGTAAGGGCTAGAGATCAGGAAGAAAAAAAGAGAGATGACATAAACAGACAGAGCAAAACAGAGATGGAGAGCGATTGAAGGTGAATTGCAATACCGTTCTGGCTCTGGGCCTTGCCTCTGTTCTGGAGTCTCTCTTCCATCCACAGTGACATGTGGTTTCACGGCCATTACCACACACATTATAGTGATATGTGCCATAATGTGAGGCATCCATATGTACTCCACTCTCTGCTGGCTCCATAAAACACACAGGCCCAACTGTTTATGCTGTTTGCTGGTGTCAATGTGTGCTGTTAAGCCTAATTTAACTCATTCTTGTCCACGGAGCATCGACTAAGTCAAGCAAAAGTTAGCGAAAGGGTGCGTAAAGATTCAGATGTAATGTGTGCACTTTTTGAACAATGAAATCTCTCCTTCCAGATGTCACCATCTGCACATTATTTAGTCAACAAGTCTATAATAAATGTCCAAGTTGGAGCAAACCACAAAATGACAAATAGAAATGCTTCACAGAGTCACAATAAAATCTTTCCTCAATTCTCTATTGTTGTTTTCTCTGGGTGGCTGTCTCTCTCTAAATATACGTGTGTGTGCGTGCGTGTGTGTTTTGTGCATGTTTGTGTCCTGTGTTGAGGAACAGAAGGTCTCTGCAGGGCTTGCCTGTGTGGGTGGACTCTGGGATTCACCGTGAAAACAAGCGAAAAGCCAAGGACATTTCCTAAGTTGGAGCTTGCACCATACACTACAGCGTCTGGTCATCTGTGCTACATGTGTGTGCATTTATTCAAGAAAACTGAGAAAAGTGTTTTAGCATGTACTCCTATATTATAATGCTTAGTAGTGTTTACAGTATGTGTTTACTGGAGATAGATTTGCATGTCTGCTTGTGGCATGCAGAGGAAGAAAAGTGCCTAACCTCTGCCAGCTCCAGCTTCCTATAAAGGCGTCAGTGTGGGCGTGCAAAAAAAATAAATAAAAAAAATCTACTTATCTGTCTCAACTCAGATGATTATTTTGTCAATGCAGACTGGTTGACATTAAGCCTTCACACAGAGAGCTAGATTGTGTCCTTAGGTCTGATAGTTAGACAGTAGCTGTTGAAACACTGCTCCACAGTCTGAGCTGCAGCCAGATAAGTGGAAGACAAAGACACTATTATAGTGTTACACGTGGCCCAGAGACATTACAACTCATCACAATGGCTTAGTGCTGCAGGCCGCTGTAGGAGTGGGCCTGGATAAGGTCTAGTTGCAGATCCATGCACAGTAACTTTGTTTAACTCCAGCTAATCTGTCACCGTGTGATTTATGGGAATGCTTTTCAAGATTTTTTGGATGTATTTTTTCTGGTTATGAGGCCAACTTTTTGGGTTCTGTTGTCCACACCAGTTGTAGACATACTGATGTTGCCATGCACAAAGCTGTACTTTTAACATTTTAGTTTTCTAATTTGAAGGTAAACTTGCCAGATTTTAAAGTCTGTTTGTACTTGCGTTACTTGAGCAAACATACAGTGAAGATATTTGGTGGGAAGTCAGCTTGAACCCCCCTTTTGCCTTCAGACCTGACAGACTTCTTTATACATAGATTCAGCAAGGTGCTGGAAACATTGCTCAGAAATTTTGTTCCATGTTGTCATCATAGTATCACACAGTTTTGCAGATTTGTCAGCTGCATATCCATGATGTGAATATCCTGTTCATTGAGATCCCAAAGGTGCTCTATTAGATTGAGATCTGGTGCATTAGCCTGTTGGAACATCTGTACGCTGCGGTCATAATTAGATGGACATGGCCCGCAATAATACTCAGGTAGGCTGTGGTGTGTAAATAATGCTAAGAAGCCCACAGTCTACCAAGAAAATATTCCCCAAGTCATTATACCATCACCACCACCATACAGTAACCAGTAACTGTTTATTAAAGACAGAATGGATCCTTGCCCTCACGCTGTTTGCTCTAAATTCTGACCCTGCTGTCTGACTGTCAGACCAGGCGTCAGTTTTCCAGTTTTCTATTTTTGGTGCGCTTGTAGCCTCAGTTTGCTGCTCTTAGCTGACAGGAGTGGCACCTAGTGTGGTCTTTTGCTGTTGGAGCCCATCTGCTTCAAGGTTTGATGTGTCGTGAGTTCAGAGATGCTCTTCTGCATAACTTTGCTCTAACTTGGTTATTTGAGTTTCTTTTAACTTCCCATTCTGCTCCTGACAGCAGCCAGGTATTTTCTCCAGAGAACTGCAACTCACTGGATATTTTTTTTCTCTTTTTATGACCATTCCCTGTAAATTCAAGGGATGGCGAGGTGGGAAAATCCCAGTAGATCAGCAGTTTCTGAATTACTCAGACGAGCCCGTCTGGCATCAACAACCATGGCACATTCAAAGTCACTTAAATCTTCTTTTTTTTGCCATTCTCATGCCCGATTTGAACTTCAGCAGGTTGTCTTGAGCACGGTTACTCTCCGGATTTATGCCTGAATCCACTGAGTTGCTGCAATGTGATCTGCTGACTAGATATTTGTGTTAACGTACAACTGAACAGGTGTACCTAACAAAATGGCCTTTTGTCTACATGAAGAATAGATCTCTGTAGCATGCTTTTCATTTCTGCTACTAGATAGTGGCTCATAGCTAAAATAGCTGCTACTAGCATAGTATCCATGTATCTCTGATTAAAGCCAGAATTTAAACTGCCTTGTGGATAATGTAAGCATTAAGTTTAACAAGGAACAACGTGCACTAAAAATCGAGAAGCAGTTCTGTTTTTAATCGGTTACATAACTTACTCTTTCATTATGATCCACTTGCTTGCCAACTGCTTTTTCTCCCTAAGCGTCAGATTTTGCAGTTTTGTCAAAGTGTCTCACAAATACTCACAGGATGTCTTTTGCTGTGTCTGTCCAAACCAGTACTGTATAGAAGCTGGTTTTGGCCCCCCTTTACACCACTGGGATAATCTTTTAAAGCAACATATGTTAACCAAAACCACAATATCTTCCTAAAAATAGTGAATCTAAACTGCAAGTAAAATTAGTTGTAAACACCAAGTTAAAAAAATTAAAAGCAAAACAAATTGTGAAATGCTAAGCTTCCAAAACAGGACACAAACCACATTGCCTTGGTTGACATGATTGTGATTTACACCACCATCACTCATTCTCCTTCCTTATACAGACTTAACACCAAGGGACATCTTGTGCATATCTTTGTGTTTTGAGTGGCTCCTGAAAAAAAAAAACAGCGGCATTTGATGCCCTGTGATATGGATGCTTTGACTATTCCCATGATAACCTTGCTGAAGCAACGGACAGTAATGGATCTCTTGTAGCTGGGTCACCTAATGTCAAGCACAGGTCAAAAGACTGCGTTTACACTGCAAATAGTACAGTTGGGTTAATTAGTGGCTCATCCTTTCCTTTTGTTTCTCAACTGTCTGTAGGGTTTCTGTTAAAAACAAAACAGTTGACAGAAAGAGCTAGGATGGTTGCAGTGGTGTTTACTGCGCATTACTTTAGCATTATGCATGTGCAAGTGCTATGTAAGTCTATCACACTCCATGTAGTTTTATTCTCGATTGCTGTAAAATTTAATTTCTACTTTTCTGCTCAGTTAATTCATGAATTACCTGCAATAGTCATTTTATATGTCATATCTAAAATCTGCAAAGTTGTCAAATAAATGTGGTACGGTACAATATTTCCATACGATCCCTAGTAGAAGACATGTATACAATAAAATAGTATGAATCTGACACTTTTAAAGTATCTTCACGTGTTTGTTTGGGGTATAGTGCTTAAGAAATACACTCACTCCTGCTTAAAAGTGTGTATGGGTATTACAATATAGCCTAAAACTAACTCCTTGAAGCATGCAGCGTTTCACACGAAAAGCATCATGACAAAACTACTATCTTTCATATTTTTTGACATAACTGCCAAAAATATTAAGCACTCCTGCCTAAGAATAGAGAGACGTGACATGATTCAGAGGTAAATGTATTCCTGCCTCCTCTTGGTTATGAGCTGAATATGAGCAGAGGGGAAATAAAGGGATAATACTGGTGGTGATCAGGGCCTGGTAGAATGGCCCATGATGGAGAGCTATAAATAGCTTCACTTGGACACTCTTCTTGGCTCTTGCCCCATCCTCCTGCACCACCCTCTGCTCTGCTGTCCCACACCTCCATCCTCCCTCTATCCTCTCCCTGTCCTTCCCCATTTCCACCCCCTCCCCGCATGTCTCCATCCCTCCCTCGTTCCCATATAGCACCTGCTCTGACACCTCCTCTGCCAACTGGCTGATGTCATTTTTTGGTACCGGACAGACGTCCTCACGCCTAATTCTGTTCTACTAAATGGCAGCCAGTGCAGAGATGACCAAGTTTACCCACACACACAGACACACACGTTGCCTCCTCAAGGATGTGCTAATCTCACGACACACTGGCCATGGCGTGACCATTCGAATTTATTTTGAATGCTTAAGAAATCCCCTGAGGTGTTTGGACATCTTGGAAATGCATTTAAAACCAATATGGGCACCTGGATTAAACACTAGGGCTTCAACTGATGATTATTTTCATTATCTGTTAATTCTTTTTCCTTACTTCATTAGTCATTTCCAGCATAGTTTCCCAAAGGCTGTGGTGACTTAGCCCAGTTGTTTTTCACGAATAGTTTGTAGTTTTATAGTTTCGTACCAGTTACATCTTCAAGTAGTTACATCTTCAAGTCTTGTTATCTGATCGCTATGGATATTTAGTATATAAATTTAAGTCTTCAGGAGTCGAGAGATGTTTGAAAAAGAGATGCAACAAAGATCCCAGTCTGGATTTAAATCAGAAGCTAAATCAGAGGCTACCTCCCCAGGTTAAGTTTACTTTATTACTTTTCATCACTGATAGCAGAATCTGTTAGTCTTCTTTCACTTCTGCATGGTCCAGCCAATCAGTGTGAATAAGTGCACTTTTAATTATTTTAATTTAACCTTAACCCAGCTGCTAAAGAGCCCACAACATGTGTGTAAGTGTCCACTGGCCATTCAAGAGCTTTTTTTAGCCTTCATTGCACACATCATCCATATGGCCTCTCATCAGTTGTGTCACTGACCCCTAACTTTGTTATTGCCACATAGGGTCCTGTCTCCTTTAAACACACTTTGCATACCCTCCGTCTGCCTGCATTTCCTGTCTGCATCGTCTCTGTTTCCCGTGTTCTTAAGCTCAAAAGTCCTCCATTGGGGAACTTGCGGCAACAGCATCCCCACTTCTTGTCCACTTGACTCTCACTTGGATTAAAGCGGAGACTTCGAGACTCGCTGCGTCTCCTCGTGTCTGGGCTCATACAAATGCAAATGCCAACAGGCAAAGGTGCACGGCTACAGAGTGCCTTCATAAATGTAGATCTGCTCTATCACATTGTACCATTTCAATTTCTCTGCTTTCTATTGTCACGCTGCCATTCTTTTTAATGGACTTTTTCATTTGCTCACGAAAAAGGCAGCGCTTTTCAGTTTACAGCAAAGAGCAGTTCTGGTTAAAATAACAGGAATGGACCTTAAATTCAGTTTTACTCATGTTTCTTCTTTCTTATAACATCTTAATTACATTGGCTATTATTTTGCTCTTTTTGAGATTCCTTTTTTCACCTTTCACCAGTGTCCCTGTTTTTTCTCATCTGTTAGACTGTTATAGTAACGGTACTGATTTTTAAAAAATACAAGCTGCTCCTGCTCTGTTTTTATTTATTCCAACTGTATGAGAGCCGATAACTTGAAAATATACAGAATTTTGGAGGACAACTGGATATGTTATATCCCATGATGATACATTACAAACAAAAAAGTGAAAGATTCTAAATGGATTTGCCAAATCTGTTAGAAAAACATTATTTTTTCCTTTGTCCACAGAACAGGGAGTGTAATTCATTACCGCTTTCTTTGAAACAGCGAAACTACATTTCTGTTTATATATTTTCCAGCTGTGAGTTCAGGGAGGCTAGATCATGGGTCTGATGTAATTAATGTATTTATAAGCCAAAAGAGAAGGAGGTGAGTGAATGACAGTAAGAAAGGAGTAAGCTGAAGCCCTCAAAGTTATGGAGCCACTGAGTCGTTCGTGCCTGGAGCCTGCTAGTAAAACATTTTGACCCCCCTCATTATCGCCCATTAAGAGGATCAGGGCTCTCTAAGACAACTTGTCTGTTTACTTGACTTTTTTGACTTTGCAGGCAGTCATGAGGTCACAGTTTGGAACCAGGTCTGGCTGGTTGAATCTGGAGCTGGTTGCCACTTCCATCCTCTGTCATCCTCACACGGCTATGACAAGGGCTTGCAACATCAGCTGCGGGTGAGGCTTCGGTTTAGGAGGAGGAACCGTGAATCACAGTACATCTCCCTGTGTCTTCTCTCTCGCTCTGTGTCTGTCTGCCTTTTATCTGTCTCCCTCTCAGAGATATATGTGCATTCGCGTTTATTTGCGGCCAGGCACAGTCTAAAATTCCTTGAAAAACCACAGTCATCATCATTCACGAACCCCCACCCTAATAACCCCTCGCAGACTAACTTGTACACTAACACACGCACGCACACACATGCACATTATAAAAACCTTGTTTATTTGAGGGAACTGAAAGAAGGCCTTCCTCATCTACTCTTCTCTTCTTTCTTTACCAGGAACCGTGTGTGCATGTTAATGTGTGTGTGCATGCGGTTTATGTCCTGTAAAAAGAGAAGACAAATTATCTTAAAACTTCTTGAGTTTCTGCCTAAAAATCTTCAAATTTTCACGTCAAAATATTATCTCAGCAGACTGATCTTAAGCAAGAGGCAATCTCCAGGGGTGACTGTTGAAGCCAAGGCAACGGTGCCATTGCAATTCTACAAATGGCCACTTGAGGCCGGCTCTAAAACCCAGTCAGTCCCAATAGACTCTCACGTTAAAATGGCCATCTGTATACATCTGCCTTTGTGCTGACACTTTTTATGATCTGATGTAATGATGGTGATAATGATGATGATGGTGATTAGCACTGTCGCTTCATAGCAAGAAGGCTATTGGCTCCAACTGTGGGGCCCCTCCATACGAGCATGAATAGTTGTCTGTCTCTCTTTGTTACCCTGCGATAGACCCGTGACCTATCCTGAGTGTACACTACCTCTTGCCTTATGGCAGCCTTTCCCTAACCCCTGTGACCCCTAATTGGATAAGCATTTAATAAAATGCAGTGATTAGTAAATGTCCCAGGGAGGGATTTGCTCTTTAAAATGTGGCATAAATATTCAGCCAAGAATGAAATAATTAGGGTTTTGGCAGTTAAAATGTATTCATGAAAAAACAGGAAATTCATTAGCTTATTATAAAAAAGAAATCATCCATTCATCTAATACCAAAAAATGGTAAAGAAAATACAAAAGGTCATAGGTCTGTGTCACTATAATGTTCTGCTAGGAGACTTTTCTGGCCATTATTCCGCACCATGACTCACAATATTCCCCGTTTGATCACACACTGAGTTGATCACTAATCTCAGTTGCACACCTTGAATCAGTGGTTATTGATGGGGCTCCTGTGCCACTGGACATGCGAAGTACAATATTACTATAAATTAGTCTAGACAGCCGTGGACGGAGATTTTGTAAATATTGCATTGTATTGTATTGTACATCTCTTATTCTTCTTTTCTGCAATATGAAAGGATCTCTAGCTGACACTTCTATCTTGTAGAAGCCGCAAGAACAAAGGAGGTGTTAATATCACAGCAGGGTTGTCTCCGTGTAGTATTTCTTCTCCTTTGTTTGTGCTATTTCTAATGTGCTCGTATTCCCATTTGTTTACTTTACACTGCATAGTTCGCATCAGCAGAATTCTTTCTAATCATGTAGGCTACATGCTGCTCATGTTGTGGACTAACAGTGGTGGTGTATTTAATTTTATGTGAGTATAGCAATTAAAAAACAAAAAAACAAAAAAACAAAAAAGCTTTTAGATCTGGTTGGGTCCAGATTGCGCCAAGCCATCCTCTTCCTGCTGTTTATTTATAATCTGGTCCATCTCCTGACCTGTCCTACAGCTTTCTTTTCCTCTTTGCCCCTTCACTCATGTCGCTATTAATGCTTGGTCATTCTTTCCATTAGTTCACACGCTTTTTTTCCCCTGTTCTGGTTCTGACAACGTGACTGCTTACCCTCTTGTGTCCTTTGAGAGCAGGCTGAAACAAAAGTGCTGAGTTAATTTCTCTAAAATTTTCCACTGAAACTATGAGGTGAGGGCCACCAGCATCAAGTTTCGATGTTGTAACATGCGTTAACTGTCCCTTCGTCTCAAAGTGAGTCAGGTCAGAATGAGGAAGAACTGAAAAAGAAAACGAATTGAGGCAGCAGATGCGTCTTCCCTTCCTCCAGTTCCGATAAATGGCCACTTAATATGCAGGTTGCAGGTTAGAGAGTGATTGGTTTCATGGTAGAATGCATATGAAACACAACTGTAGGAAAAGAAAATTTAATATAATGTGAAATATTACATTTATTGTTTAACTAGGAGATTAAATGTTAATGTTAAATTAAACTGTAAACGCCAACTGCACCGGGTTTTTGTATGGTTATTGGAAAATGCTCCATCCAAAAATGGTACTTAATTTTTAATAGCTGAACAGGAACATTTACAGCAACCGTGTTTATGCTTTTTGAACACATGCTTTGCAAGCGTGTCTGTATCTATATATATATATGTGTGCTCACATCTTTGTGACCACATGTTTGGCACAGTTTAATCTTATCAGTTGAAGGATTAGTCTCCTTGACACGCTCATATACACTGCAGCCTGTACGACTACTTGTAAAAGACTTGCAAGTGTCTGCGTGTGTGCTGCACTAATATCTGTGATGACATCACCAGAGGGACTGGAAGGGTTGGCATGGTAAATCATTACCTCAGTGGCTCTCTTATTATTCAAAGTTACCACTGCTGCAAGTATATAGGCTAGCATAAAGCCCACAGACACACTAGAAGAGTCTGAGTATCCATATCTAAGACATGTTTTAATACATGTTTTTCTTTATTTGTTGAACCAAAAGATTTTGTAGTAAGAATTTGACAGATTTGTTGTAATTTCCATTAAAATAGAATAGAATAGAAAATAATTCATATTCTTCTGCATTAATTTAGATTTATTTATTCTTATTTATTGCAGTTCTGGTTGCTAGTGTGCTCTTTTAAGAGATTATTATCCAAAGATTTCTAAATGATATTAGCTCACATAAAGCATCTCAGACATGTATATGTTATGGAAAATGTTATGGAAGTTAGCTAAAAAAGACCTAATAATTAATAAATTATAGATGCAGTAATCCTAATATAATGTTGAAGATTGTTTCTACCTTGTGAAGCTTTTAACCGGATATATTCACTATCACGACTCCAATAAAACTATAATTGTACTTCTCAAGGTGCAAAAAAATGTCCTTTTGAAACAACACTTAATGTCTTAAAGCCCTTTCTTCATGCTGAGCTTCATTCTCAGATAACGACTTTAGCCTAGTCATGATCTGAGTGAGTGCACGTGTACAATAGCTTTTCCACTGTGTAATGCTTTCAATGTGCTGAATCAATCCAATGTTCAGAGTTACATTTCTAGTTTTCCCCTTCTTTATGTTATTTTGAGCTCAAGCGAGCCCAAGTCATAGTCACGTTGATTTTGGAGTTCATCAACAGGATGCAGCTGATGGAGAAGTCAAGGGCAGTTTCACAACTTCGATATGTTTGAGCTGCTCGAGAACTTCCCATATGAGCGCAATTCAGCTGCAAAGGACAAAAGTTAAACTCTCAAGAATGTAGTAATATTATAGTTTTGAGTTACAAAGTATTTCGTGTTCTCTCTTTTCCCGTTAATCTATTTTGCTCTCCCTCTTTTGCTCTCTCCTTCTCTTTGTCTTTCTGAGAGTACAGTACAGCCGCGGATGGGTAATTACTTTGTGCTCCAACCCTAAAATAACACGACTGGCCCAATTACAAACTGGGCCTCATTAAACAGCCTTGCAGAATAGAGGGAGAAATACTAGACCAATCAAAACAAAGAGGGAAAGCTGAGATGTAAGGAGGGACAACATTTAGCGTTTACACAGCAGGTGTTGACTTAACTTGTGTGTCGGGGAGTGTTCAGGTGGCACAGTTGAGCGCGGTGCATGCCATGTCCTGTCCTGGCCTCGCAGTGTTATGTGTTCAAACTGACAGCTCTTTGTTCTCAGTTCTTTCCACTGACAGCAACAGTGCCAGTAGGTGCTGCTCATTTCATCACACATTCAGATATGATCCTCAAAACGTCACTCCCATATGTGCACATATATTTATACACGCTTTCCATTTCGACCCATGGCCTCTAGTGTGGTCAGGGCCGGGCTAGGTTGGGTCTATGCCCACTTATGTAGCTCTTCAAAGCAAGCCAGAGAACGAGCACACTGTACTGGGGAAAGGAAGTGTAAATATATAGCTGTTGCTGGCATACCACACGGCCTCACTATACATCAATTACATATGGGCTGCACAAAATCATACAAACATCTTCATATATATTGAAAATGTCTTAACGCAGAGTCGTCTGGCATTGGGAAAGCCACTCGTGGATGATGACATGGTCACAATGTGCGTCTGCCTTTAAAATCCAGTCATGAACTCTAAATTCCTAGAAACCTAGAGGTTTCTGGTGTAGATATGATGCTGTTATGGTTAGACACTGTATCCCAAATTAGACTAAACCTCCTTTTCCCCCACTGACCAAAGCTTGACAGAAAAACCCTGCCAGTGCTTTCTGTGTAAATGTATCCTTGCATATCTGTTTCTGCTGCTTTTGTGTATGTGTGTACGTTGTTTGTTTGGTTTATACAACATGTGAACATGTATGAGTGTATTTATATACATAAGGCCAAGTGTAAACTATATTGCCAGACTAGACAAATGTTTTTAAGTCTTTATTTAATTTTTTGTCTCTACCACTTTATGACAGCAAACAGTGTTATGTGGCAGTGAAAGAGAAGGTTTGACAGCACTGCTGATCAGACAAGATAGAACATGGTTCTCACTCCCAACTAAGTGACTTGGACCTGGCAGAAGGCCTGAGGAAATTTTCTTGGGAAACATTTGAAAATTCCTTTAACTAACTGAATTGAGTGTTGACCCCGAACACTTTTTTAAATGACAAAACAAGATTTCAAGTCCAGGATTTAAGAAACAAGCAAGAGCTAAAAAGTTATGCATGAAAGGAGAGGAAATCAGCAGAGGGGTGTTTAAAGGAGTGGGATAGCAGAGAAAGGGGTGGTGGTTAAAGGAGATGGGGCACTGTGTGTTTGTTTCAGTGCCTGGCACAGCTTGGTCTGGTTATGCTCCAGGCCTCTCTGGGGGAGCCAAGTCTTCTCCCCGGGCGCTGCCAACTCCCTGTGGTGGTGTAGCTACATGTTCAATTATGCTCTGGAGCCTGCCTGTCTTTACCTACGCCTCACAGAAAAACAGCCTCTCTGCACGTGTGTCACAGAAAGCGATTAATAGAGATCATGATGTGATTTTCAGCACGGGAGAATTCATGTGAATTAAGGCTTCATTCATCAGGGTTCACAAAGTGCAACAAGAAAGGAATGCACTACCATGGATTTCACTCAGCCACAGTTCATGTCATACAGCAGAAAGAAACCACGGGAGCGTTTCTTTTCAATTTCAACTTTTCCCTTTTATCCATCATAGTTGAGAACTTGTGTTTCCATAGCGGAATGCTTTAAACACTCACCTAACAATGAAAAGATCACCAGTTTGATTCTGGGAGGAGATGCAAATCCCTTGAGGATTGTACCAGGAAGGGCTAAAAAAAGGGGTTAAAGTAAAAAGAAATCAAACAAGCAGAGCTAAGAGCTGATCAGTAAAAGTCCCATACTCTGAGCAGAGACATTAGAAAACAAAATCATTGGATTTGGGTGTTTTACTGTTCAGCACTCAATCATATACTGACTTAATGGCTGCCAGTCCTCAAAATAATCTTGAACTATATTCCAGTACACCGACACAACATACTTTTTAATTGTTTTAAAATTGATGTACATTCACTTGAAGTCTAGAGTATGGAGTAATAAGGAAAAAAAGCCATCGGTTGCTTTCTCTCATAGTTTACATGAAAACAAAAGGGAAAGTTGAAGGTTTTGTGTAACATGACAGTGCAGAAACACTGTTTTCAGTTTTGATTTTCCAAAAATTAGAAAACTCAGTTTAGGGACAGCTCATTCTGTTGCATGTCTTTTAGAGTTTGTTTTAGATCAGATCTCCAGAATTGCACATGTTGAAATTTTTCTAAAACAAGAACAGGGATACATGTGCCGGCGGCACGGAGTGTGGACGCATTCCTGTGGCCGCGTAAGTGTGTGCATGTGTGTGGCGGCATGGCGGTAAGGAAGCATCCTTAAGAGGAGGGGGAGCAATTATCACTGCCAATAAAACAACAACAAACAAACAATCATTGTTCTGGGCCTTACCTTGTTGTACCACACCCCTCTATAAACCTTATTTCATCAGGACAACTGACACAGAGAATGTGCTGCGCTGTGCTGCCTAAGCACTCTCCCTAACTAGCATGTATGTAGCTGGCACACTGCTCCCACGTGTACCTGTGGGTGTGCTCATGTCAATTACATGCATGCACACAGACGCAGCAGTAAGAGCACATGCCTGTATCGTATAGAAACATCCGCCCCAGCAGTGATTTCAATCAACACTACAAAGGTAACTTTGCCATTTATACATCTTGTCTTCTCGCAAGATGTCTTCTCAGCACAAAAAGACACAGGGCACATGAAGTATTGATTTTGGGTTGTATAACCCTGTGTGTGTGTGTGTGTGTGTGTGTGTGTGTGTGTGTGTGTGTGTACAGTATATTTGCGATGTGGCTAGCTTAGCCGCTAGAGTCACATGATAGACGAAAGAAATCCACAGTTTTGCATTTCTGTGCTTTTATCTTGTTGATGTCACCAAGAGGAAAACTGTCTTTGCTGTTTCACTGGTGTGATATTACTGTCTTTCGGTCACGTTAGGATGATATCAGTATATGATATGAGGATAATAAATTGCCATGATTGAAATAATTCCCAAAACTTCTAAATCGCATAATTTATCAGTGCGCAATACCATTTATGGCCAGAGCATGCTTGCAACGAGTAGTTCTTGTAACCACACTTGAAGGTGTGGTGAAAAGCTTAATGAGAGAGGCATGACACAATAATAATTCACACAGTGCGATACTGATGCATATTTTCAGGCAGTCTCTGCTGGAAAGCATTAACAAATGTTCCACTCATTTGTACACAAGAACCAAGACAAAAACTAGTTCTGTAAAGAATTAAAATCAGCTTGAGGGAGAAGTTCAAACCCTACCCTGCTGGCAGATTTATGCCGAAGCTGCCTGCTGAACTACCGATCAACCTCCCCTTCAGAATTCCAGATATCATTGCTAAACAGTGAATTCTGGCAAGATGTTTTCCTTTTCTCCTTCATCTGTCTTTTGATTGACTCGACTTAATTGAGCCACAGATTGAGGCTACAAATTTGTACCATGGAGAAGTTTTGGCGCAGCGATTGTGCCTCAGGGGACCTTTCTGTGTGGGATTTGCATGTATGGGTTCTCTCCATTCTCGCTACGTTGGCTGTAGGTGTGAGTGGTTATCTCCGTGTGCTCTATTTCCAACGTAAAATTTATGCAGATGTCTAAAATTTAAGTTACACATGCTACTGTAAAACATGTAGTAGGTCATACGCCACATAAGGTCACGGCCTTCTCATTACCAGCACAAATGATGACTTATCCCATTGAGCTAAAGAGGCATCATAGGTAAGAATCACTCGCCACTGGTTTATATCTGAAGGTCAGAGGGATAGTTGTGAATTTACACTTTAGGGTTGAATTTTAAGTCACAGTTGCTGCAGAGCTCGAGTCTATCCAGCTGCCATTGGGGACAGGTGGGGTCCAATGCTTATAACGAAAGCAATGCTTGTACTTTGTTGTGTCAGCTCTGCTATAGTTCCTTAAATTATTTCTCTGCTAGGATCACGGACATTCTTCAGTTCCTTAAGAACATCTTGAGGACACAAGAAAGGAGAGCTCTGACAAATCTGAGAGTAAAAAAACACAGAGGCAATCCTTTTATCAATGATATGATAAATACTGGAAAACATCCAGTAGTTGGTAAGATATGTTTAATCAAAAACCTGATGATATATACAAGAACTGATTTGCAAAAGCTTGCAGTCTCACATAAAGCAGCAGTTTTCCATTTGTTTGTTTTTTATTTTGTAAATGGAAGACCTTCATTGGCCTATCTCGTAGGTATATAAAAGATTTTAAAAATGTTCTTCATTAGGTGGGTTCTGCTTGGTTCAGTGGGTGTTCACCATGCATGTGTGCATGGGGTATCTTCCAAGTGTGTATCCACATTGGTGTGTACGTGCATACATATGTTTGTTCTGTGGAATATCCCTGTAGACCGCTGTTTTTTGAGGTCTCTTTACCCCAGTTAGCCCAGTCACTGGGGAGCCACATTTGTAAACATGCCTGGAGAGGCCCGCATCGTATGTTTGTGTGCACAAATTTAAACATGAAGTCTCAAGAGGTAATTTCACTGAGTTTGTTTTTTTCCCCGACTTTAACAACATATTGAAGTCACATATTTGCACGTGTTTATGGGGAAATAGTGTGTCTTTTGTCTGTCTTTGAGCTAAATGTTTGGAGAATAAACAAATATATTAAAAATAATGCATCGTGTTTGATTTTTCTGCAGCTGAAAAGAAGAAATTAGCAGTCTAGTTAGGTTTTGAAGAAACTGGATTTTCTTTAAAAGGGTTAAAAGTCAACATTTTCAGTCCGGACTTTCTTAAAATGACTTCAGATCCCACCCACCCGCTTGTCCCTTTGAGGTTTTCTCTGTCATTGCGTGCTCGAAGTGTTGAACTGGGCTCCTGCCGGTTTGTTTGGAGCTGTCCAATCAGGCGTGTGAGATCTGGACACAAACTGACATCAAAGACATGACACTGCCACCATTCAGAGTCATGGCCTACTTCTCCCTCTCGCTCTCTTTCTGTCTTTCACTCCCTGTGTCTCAGAAAGCAGTGAAAGTTAAATCCAAACAAACTAACTTCACAGAGGTAACGTCAACTCGATAAATGACCGTTCAAGTAGGCAAACACTGAAAAATAGATAAACATCTTCCAATGTCTGAAGGTCTATATTCAGTGTAGGTGGTTATTAGTGCAGACACTCCTTATATTTAACTGCTGGGAACTAACAGGACTATTATAGACCTCTTCCACTAGACCAGTATAGCACACTTTAGCTGGGCCAGACTGTAATCATATGCATTTCTGTTGCACGTCAGTAGCAGGGGATAGCCGCTACTGATGTGCAGTATTCTGGTTTTGCAGCACCACAGTTATTATTAGAGTTTTGTGTTTTCTGATGAGTTTTTAATTTCTATTTCATTTTGAGTTTCTGCTTTAAAATGAGTTTCGTTTCATTCCTTCCCAAAGTGGATTTGTTGGTTCTTTTTAGTTTCGGCATTCATTTTAGTCTTTGCAATCACTGCGATGTGGGAGTTCCTTGTTAGGAGGAGACACTTTGAGAGGGCAGTTTACTCAGAGTCATGTAGACACCCTATATCTTGTTGGGGTTAGGCTGTGCAAACAAAGACTAAAGCTAAGGACTTTTTCCTCTATATTTTTATTTCAATTTAATTTGTTTTTGTAAAAGCACTCTACTGTTATTATACATATCAGCTGTAATTCTTTTAGTTTTTAGTATAAATATAATAACTATATATAATAATAATATAATATGGTGGAGTCGGTTGCTTAAGAGCAACCGACTCCACCCTCAACTGAGTCATCTTCCTGAACCAGTATGGTCAGAAAATTAGAGAGAAATTACTAACGCATTGTTATCCAAATTAAAACTCTCGCTGTTCACTGAGTTCAACTTCCAGAGCTTGTGTTGCTTCTGTAAGAAAAGCTAATTGATCTTTACACACTGATCTCATTATCTCTTGCCATAGCTGCTGCCTATTAGCTTGCAAAAGCTACTGCGAAACCTTTCCTGTGGTTACTGCTTCAGATTAAAAGCTACTTGCTGAATTTACCAGAAGTCTCAGGAAGACCTTGTGCTTGAACCGTTACACAGCTAATGAAATCCATATATGGTATTTTTTGGTGTGCAAATCAATCTGTTCTTATAACAGAAATAGCTTACTATTAATCAAACTAATTATTGGACTTCTTGTTTAATTAAAAATAGACTCACTTTTTATGTAGTAACTAAGGCCTGCAGCTTTCCTTTTTTATCTGCTGAGAATCAGGCAGGTCAGCCGGCTCTGATCGTGCTCCAATTGCATGTAAATTTTGCATTTAGTATTAAACAAAATACAAGGGAAGACAAATTTGCCATTCCAAAAGTGAAGGAGGAACTTCAGGAGGTGAGAACTTGCTGTCAGTTCCTTGACTCGGTTAAATAGGAAGCTGAGTAAGAAACGGTTAATGACTCTCATAGTGGTGAGCTCTGGTGAACTCTCTCCTCTCCCTTACTGTCTATCTCTGCCTGCCTGTCTGTGTCTATCAGCCCACAATGGAGTCATGCAGCCTGCGAGCCGCGACACTCTGACCAGCATTAGTGCAGAGGTGTGCAGAGCGACACACATAGTCCCAGATTGTTCCCACAGCAGGCCAGACACCAGGCTGTTTACTTAACCATTAGCCCAGGGCAGGGTGAACTGAGAGGGACACATGGCTTTTAGTGAAATTTTAAACACAGTATTTGAACTGTTTGTCTCGTATTTTGACTAAGGGGTATGTTTTTTTCTGAAAAAAACATTTTCAGGGCGGTTTAGCGTTTTTATAAATCTGTAAGAGTAATGCTGATCACAGCGTGCACTGGAAGGTGTGATTATTAGATCGTGTTGTTTGTAGTTTAAAGACAGCACGTTACACACAGACCTTTTGAAATTTGTTTGGGTACAAGGTATGAAAATATTTACTTAAACTTAAGCACCTTTTGAGCCGATCTTATTAGGAAAAAAGTTGACTATTCATAAATCCAGCAGTTATGAAACCACTACAGTTTATTTCTAGTCATATATCCCATATTGATTCACTTTTAGCTCTGTTTTTCAGTCTCTATCAACTCTCAAGGGAAATATGTAGCACTTAACTCAAATGCTTCCGCTGTATATCAGCAATGTATGTATGCTATGAAGTCTGAAGAGTCATTTTATTTTTTTAAAATCCGGTTTTATGAAAGCTTATAAAAAAGTTATGAAAGGTGAGCATGAAGTCGTTCATTTAAATGAATTTTATGCATATTTATTTATTAGATATTTTGACTTGCTGGTGTGCTCAGTGATGTTTAACATCTTTTTCATGCATGTAAACATTGTTTACAGAAGCTGGTGGCTGATTGCAGAGTGACTCAGAATGATTGCCCACAGTAGAATAAACTTACACAACCCAGCTACCCACACCACAGCTGCTCTACACAGATAGTTTAAACCACTCAGACTGATACTGTGGCTGATACTCTTCCACGGTCACAGTGACATAACTCCCCCAAATGATGCACAAAACATTACTATAAAAGTTTTAGCTGTATTTAACATAGCACAAATAAAAGAAGCTGAGCGAGAAGTTAGAAGCAGTTTCAGGGAGCACCGAGAAGGTTTGATGGGTTTCTGCTGCAAGAAAGGGATGAATGTTTTAGTTTGAGACAGGATGAGGTGAAGAGTGACAGATGAGGTGGGAACACCGTCTTATTCCATCATGAAATAAGCAGTCTAATGATGTCCCTCTTTCTCTTTCAGATGCACACATGCACACATGCAGGCATGCACACAAAGCCAGACACAAAAAAGAAAACTGTACTTACTGGAATTCCTCCACCCTGTAATCCTTTCAAACCAAATCAACTTTGAACACCTGCAGTAAAAGCAACAGCAAGTGCTCTTGCTGAAAAGTCATACAGGCCGGTTTAGACGTCACAGACTCTCCTAATGGAGCACAGCTTATACGTTTTCTCAGGCCAGTGCAGGATCTCTTTTCAAAAATTACAAATCTCAACATCATTTCTGGCCAATCTACTTCACAGTAAGGGCTGTTTGAGGTCACGGTTTTAAACAATAGCTACTCATGGATTGCCATGTGCATGCATCCATCCATCTGACCATCCATATGTGTTTGTGTGTGGGAATGAGATATAAATATGAATATAATTATTGTGCATACCTGTTTTTGTTTCAGTGTTAACACATTTCTTTTGGAAATTCGTTCTCTTACCGATATTGTGCTCCAGGTAAGCTGACCCGGGCTTTCAGTGGGCCTTTGTAAAAAGAGGTGGATGAGAAGGGCAGAAAATGGGAGGAGCGTACGGTGTATAATCACACCGACTGGATGACACTGAAAAGCCTCGGGCCTGCACTGACAAACACAGCTGCTTACTGACACAGTAAATCTACTGGATGACTCTCTGCCCTCCTCAGCCTGCCTTCAAACACACACACACACACAGTTGAAACTGAGAACGTTTGAAGGTTTGAGCATTGCCACTGGGCTTTCTCAGGTTGGATAATAACTCTTGGCCTGTCGGAGCAGAGCGCGAGCTGTCCAAAAAGCTGTCAACATCCCACTTACCCTAAACCCAGTGCCACTGTGCCCTGTGCTTACGGGATCTTTGCAGTCTTCCCGACACACTTCAGCTGACACACACTGTTACAGCTGCTGGAGTGACACGCAACCTCTTTTTTTTTTTTTTCCAGTGGAAAACATAAAAACATAGTTTGCACCACTGTTCTCATGAAAGATCATTTTGAGCAGTGGAGCCGGTGCTGTTCAGAGTAAGCAGAATTTCTTGATAAAAGATTTAGTGATTATGGAGAGAGCAGTGTGAGGAAATTGTTATCAGTCAGACTAAAGATAAGAATGAAGTATTAATTCATAGCTAATAGCCCCCTTAACAAAAAAAAAAAAAAAAAAGGAACCGGATTTAGTTCCCGATTACCTTGAATGCTAAATAGGCCTATTTGGAGGAAATTCAAGTGCTCATATTATGCTGTGTTTTTTCTTGTTGCATGCTCAGTCATCTAGGTAAGGAGATGCGAGAAAGTTGATTTTGTTTGTCCAGATGAACAGAATCATCTTTCTAGAAGCACCTACTGGCTAGTGTGTACATCATCAAACGAATGAAGAGTGGGCTCTCAGTTTGCTATTGTCTCAAAAATATCTCAGTCAGAAGCAGTGCATGACTGCACACGATGAACACAAGACTCCCGAGGTGCTGAAGCCCCAGGTAGCCAGCAGCAGTTACATTACAAAGCCAACACTTGGTTTTGCCAGCCCAGTCAGCGCAGTCTGGGCTTTTTGGAGCTTAAAGAGAAAGGAGATTTACAGCAGCAGTTTAGAGTATTAGACATTAATGTGATTTTCTTTTAGGCATTAAAGCACATGAAACTGCTTTAGTAGACTAACCATCTATCCATCCATCTATCCGTCCGTCCATCCATCCATCCAGCCAGCCAGCCAGCTATCTAGCCATGCATTCTTCTGCTTATTCAGTTCAGTGTTTTGATTGGGCTGGAGCTTATCTCAGCTGTTACAGGGTGAGAGGCAGGGTACACCGTGGACTGGTCACTAGTTTATTATAGAGCTAACCCAGAGAGACAGACAATAAGTTATGTTCTCATTCATACCTAAGGCTAATTCAGAAACACCAGTTAACCTAATGTGCATGTCTTTGGACTGTGGATGGAAGCCAGAGTACCTGGAGTGAACCCACACAGGCACAAGCAGGACATGCAAACTCCACACTGAATGCAGTAGAACCCCAAAATAAAATGATCAGTCATATTATCAATAGAACATAGCACTGGCAATTTAATACTCTTTACTTTCAAAGCTTATTATAATTTACTTTAGGCGGTGCCGCTTGACAGAGTAAATCTCAAAGCCGGAATTCAAAATCATCTTCTAGCGACTGCCTGTTCATCCACTTCATGAACAGTGGATGAACATCCTCAAGTTCATCCACTTGAGGATGGAGGTTTGTGCGAGCATGAAATGCATAACTGTTGGACAACATCTTTTACTTTGCACGTTAAGAAACCTAATGGCTGTAAGGGGTCTTAATGCTGTCTACCTCCAGTAGATGTGTACTCACTGGCGTGCACATACGTTAATGTCATTAAACAATGTAACAACATTATGTCTTTTCCAAGCCTGGCCTCTTCTTTCTCTCTCTGTACTTTTTTTCCCTCCAACAACGTCCCTTCTGCCACAGCCTGGCCCAGATCAAAATATGAACTCGGAGGGAGAAGTTAATCTCCCACATAAACGCAGAGCAGAGGCTGTAACTCAATACAGCCTGCTTTGTGGGAGGCCAACTTGTTCTCATCTCGGAGAATTAAATACAAGTTGTCCACTTATGAGGAATGAGATTAAAATGTAGTTGGCTCTTATTAAAGCTCAAAATGAACAGAGAGGCATAAGGGATCTCTGTGTGCGGGTGTGAGAGGGTTCGGAGGTGCAAAAGTGTGCCTTTCTGCTTGTGTGTGTGGCGCACATTAGGCACAGTGTGTGTGCAGGGCGGGGGCTTATGATTCCCAGGAAGGCCTTATTGGAGATGATTACTCTCATAAAACCTCTGCTCTCTAAATTGCCCCCAAACACACCCTGCCCCCATCCTTCCATCTGCAGTCTAAACACACTTAATCAAGCGCAGGTGTGTCTTGATGCATTTACAGACGCCTCGCTGACAGACAATCTTCAGCAAACGAGAGAGGGGACGAGGCTGGAGATGTTTTGCCATCTTTCCTATCTTCTGTGCTTTGCGGACAGAAGTGTTGTTTGAGGATGAATGTGAATGATAATAAATTTAGCTATTGATTTTCTTTTCTTTAGCCTCTTCTCTTCTCTTCCCTTCGTCTACCGCTCTCTGTCCTGCGCCTTAATACACTGCTGGATCAGCCAGTGCTGGAGATCTGTGGGTTAATACGGTTACCGGGATAACAATCTCCTCCTGCATCGCTTCATGATAGATGGGCACAGTGTGTGTATGTGTTGAGTGATTGAGCAAGTGGGTGAGTGAGTGAGAGATAAAGTAAGCGGCGGCCGTGTAAAAATGTGTGTGTGTGTGCGTGTGCGTGCGGTCCCTGAGCAAGAGTGTGGAAGCGGAGGGGGCCATGGTATCCGTCAGAGGAGAACAATGGCTTTTAAATGAATCTGGGAGCTCGTAAATCACACAAAGAGAGAGCCCAAATGCAGCGCTGATTGCCTGGACGTCAGAGTCAGCGGACGACAGGAAGGAGCGAATGAACGAGAGCCCCAGCGAGACACCTTGTTAACGCCTGAACAAAACGCCTCCATTAGGAACCAATGGCCTACTTATGCAAATGACTCCACATATGCACACTTTCTCTCCTGAAAGTTCTGTCCTTGGGAGGCACATGCAGTCAGTCAGTCAGGACAAATGTAAATAAATCAAAGGACAAACACTTTTCCATTTCATATTTGTCAGTCTGAGGTGAACAGAACTTGAAGTGGGCCTTTTTAAGTTATACCTGTGCAGGCGTATAACTCAATTGCCCAATACTGTTGAGCTCTTCATATATTCAAAATCGTCGAGCTAAACACATTTAAATGGAAGACAAAAAGGATTGGCTAAATTGCCACTCTTTAAATCTATATTTTTCTTAATCTCATGTAATTTGGATTGGTTTGATAAAGATGTAATTTTACTGTCGCTGGTAATGTCTGAAGCTGTTAGTGTATGTGCTAATGCTAAGCAGTTGTAAATCATTAGAGCCTGGCTTCATTATGGTTTAGCACGAGTGTTGCCTCAGAGAGCGAAAGATGAGTGGTAGGCAGAGTGTAATTACAGGTATGTGGGGAGAAAACATGCAATTAGAGATGTAGAGGAGGCAGTTTGCACACTTTTTCAGCTCACGGGCTATGGAAGCTTGTTTACCTCGCCTCTCGTCCTCTCCTGGCAAGTGTCTAAGCACATGTACTCGAGTACTCAAGTTTTTTATAACTTTAAATGTTTTAATACATCAGGGCCTAGAACAGTAAATCCGAGTGTGCTGTTGTATTTTTATGCTATAAAAACTGTTTGACCCCAGTGTATACAGCATACTTTTCAGATTGGGATTTTACAGAACAATATAGAATGATAAAAATATGCATTTTTTTTGTTTGCTATCCCAAATGGCTTCTGATTTCTTATCTGAAAAATTAGAAATGAATTAGAAATATTTCTGCTTGTGTCACATCCCCCAATTTTTTGGTGTTTTAAAATCTAACAGAGGGATAAGTGTACTTTTGGGTTTAATTTAAATAAATGTCTTTGATATTACTCATTACATCATGTTTAAATACTTTTTTCTCCCAATTTACATTCATGTATTGGTAATTTTTCTTAAGTTAAAGTTGTGATTCTTTCCTTTTTCTTTTTTCCCAGGCTTGTTGTGTGCCTTTAACAACTGGCAGTGACCCTGAGTCACTGTTAGGGCTGAGGTCAGGTCAGACCAACTGATGAACTGAGTTAGAGGGGAGAGGTCAAGGGTCAGGGCCTCCTGGTTAGCTCTTCCACTCTCACCTGTCTGTTCGTAGGGAAAGCGAACAACATAAATGGTAGTGAGAAAAGCGAAGTCAAAAAAGCAAACAGCTGTCACTGTCTTTTTCTCTCCATGTATTTCTTTCAGTTTGGATTTTATGCAAAAACCGAATGGCGAGAAAAAACCCAACAATAACGTTGCAACAGTTATAGCAACTGAAGTGTCTCACTTTCTTGTGTTTATGTTTTTTACCACTCTCACCTTCTCCCTCCCCACGCTCTAACCATAATAGTGTGTAATGTGCAGGCTGATTAGGACTTTGACGGCGAGGTTCAGACCAGCCACCCAGACTCTGAGGTTACTTAGTCTGGGTTTTGTGGCCAGACTTTTGGCTGGGAATACCCTTCTTTTAGTTAAACCTTGCTTGGCCACAAGTGACGTTCCCACATGCACACAGTGTGTGGACGCACACCTGCTTCAGATCAACTTTGGCACAACAAAATTACAGATCAAAATGATAACTTTTGCATTTTTAAGCTGTTTCATTTTTTATAATAACCAGATACAGTGTATCTTGATTATCAGTGGAAGGTCCAGTAAAAGACATGCCAGGAAACAAACTGGCCCCTGAAACAGGGTATACGACAGCTGAGCTTTTCCTGCCGGGACTGAGAGAAACAAAAAGTATGTGGTTATAAAAAGAGACAGTGCTCCAAGTGAATGTGACCACCACCAGGCGCAAAAGAAGAAAAAACAATAAAAAAGACAGGTGGACACCTGCAGTTAGGTTGATCATCGTGCAGGGTGGAATGAGAGCAGTTGAGAGAACATTTGGAGCAGTTAGTTCCCGCAAAGTGGGCATTCTCTATATTTTTCTCTGACGCATTTCGCACACATAAACATACAGACTTGCAGCGAAACACGCAAACACACAAACAAAAACACATTTACGCTACTTAGAGTATTTGGTGACAGGTTATAAGAGGCTGACTGACCTCCTCAGACATTAATTAAGAGCCTAGGAGAGCAGAGCCTTTAGGCCAGCCGAGGGCCCTGCCCAGACACACTCCCTCAGACTGCACTGTTTATCTTTCATTAGAGCACAATTACATGTCGCATCCCTGTCTCTCTGTCTCTCACCAACTCTCACTGGTTTTGCCTGATTCCCGCATGTTCGTGCTGTGTACGTTTACACTCGTTACTCAGCGAGCTCAAGAACAGAACAACCACAGACACAAACAAGCTTCTCAGAGCCTTTTGCCTTTGCTAAACATACAGGGAGCAGAAGCAGGACAACAGAAAAACTGCCAGATGTGGGGAAGAAAATGTTATAATGGTTAAAGATAAAGGAATGCAGCAGGGGCTGTAGGAGGAGGGAGGACATGGGAGTAGGAGGTGTGCCTTCCAGTAAGAGGTGGACAGCTCCTTCACAACACCACAAAGGAAATGACTACAGACAGAACAGAGAGGTAGAGGCAGAGAAAGAAGTGGAGTGGTCAAAAATCTTTAATTGGATGCAGTTTTCAAACTTGTAAGTGAAATAAACGGGTTTATTTGTTATATGAACATTGTCTGATAGGAGTAGTATTTCTAAAAAAAAAAGAGTTTAATTTTAAAGAATGGGAAAAACAGAAAACACTCTTTTGTGACATTCTCCCACTCTGAAGTACAGCTCACAAAGATAATCTACAGAGGACTTAAACAGAGCGTTTTGGAAAAAAAGTGTCCTTATTTTCTCACTTTCATATGAATAACTGTTGTTTGTTGGCTTTCAGAAGTTGCAAAAATTGTTGGATGGGCATCCCCCTCACAACGTGCATCATTGGAAAAGTGTGGGAAGAAGGGATTTCACTGTTCTGAGAGGAGAAAAGCACTCTGTGTGATTCATGCAGACACTTTGCACTTCATCTGGGATCTAAGATACACAGACTCGAACTAAGCAAATGTTTTGTAGCACACAGCTGATATAAAACATCATTACCTTAATTAATGATGGACTGGTGACCTGCCGGGTTGTACCTCACCTTTTGCTGTATGTCAGCTGGGATACTCTCCAGCCGCTATGAAATGGATGGGTAATAAAATAAAACGTTACTCTTTTATTTTAGTGTCTATTTCATATTTTCTGTACCTCATGCCAAATTAGTTTAATCTTTATCCATCAAGTAAACTGAGCATTTTTAACCTAATATATATGCAAGATAAAAACTGTTGCAAAAATGTAAAGTGTGCTCTGATGCCTTGTCATCAGCAGGAACTAAATGTGCAAAAATGACTGGACATCATTTAACCCATGTGTTTCATAATGTTTCATCCCACATAATGACTGAATTACGTGTCATTTTTTTGTCATTTATTTGGTGGAAAGTACAAATAAGAGGCCAGCCTAACATAAACTGTGGAAAATCTGAATGATAGGGGACAAATTTAACAAAATGAGAGAGACCAAGTGGGCTTGAATGACTTGGAAAAGTTGTTTTTCTTACTTTCTTTACCTGGAGATACAGAGGAGTAATTAGCAGCTTTAAATCAATATTTAGTGATTGGTGGCTGTTTACTCCCCTCAGCCATCACCACCATCATCAAACATGCACGTGGAGTCATCGGGTCTGGACAGCTGGTCAAGACAGACACAGTGTTAACCCCCGTACATGGCCAGAAGGCACAAGCAACGCCCCACACATCAACTCAGTCCCCACAGATGTGACGCTTATAGAAGGAGGCACACTATAGGTAAATCGTCTGCATCCTTTTAAAGCTACGTGTTAATTAGATATCCTTTGTGGAAATGTGCGATGTGTTTGCCGTGAATAAACCACAAGCCGCACTGAGGTTTAGCTTGTGAGTCAGCAAGTACAGGTGGCAAAGTCAAAAATCAAAAAGCAACACTGTTGTTGCAGGTTTGCATAACAGTCTAATCTGTGATCTGCCCAGCAGTGGGGAGAGGAGGAGAGGAGATCTGGATTCCAGTCCTGCACTCGCTGTCTTTTGGCTTATCTGAACAGCAGGACAGATGTTTCCATGAGCGTTCACGACCTTTTCTTTGCTACTGTCGCTCTTCTGCTGTTCATGTTGTTCACTTTGTTGTCTCATTTATTTTCATCTTGCATTTTCCTCCCCTGTTCCTGGTTTCTCCCTCTTTTTTTTCCTCTGTCATTTCCTGTGAGAACAGGAAAGCCCCTTCAGACAAACAGCTATGGTCTGCCCATCCAACACACTCTCTCTCTCCCTCTCCTCTCTTCTAGGTTCAGCAGGCTATGTAAACAGATTGGGCGGACTACAGCTGGCGTAGAAGGAGAGCAGTGGGACATGGTGTGTGTGTGTGTCTGTGTTTGCGTAGGTGTGTACATATTTATGTGAACGCATGCAGGCATAAGTGTGGTAGAATTGGGAGTGACGAGACATTGACCAAAATGTATGTGGAGCAGGAACGAGATATTGAATCACTTGGAGACTGGAGAAGAGACTCACAAAGTATGGAGCCCGTGGGGGTACTGAATGCCTCATTAAGCTGGTGTATGTGTGTGCGTGTGCATGTTCATACAGCTGTAGACGACATACAGTGCCGCACAGGAAATCGGGAGTTGGCCTGAGACCTACCCAATCAAAGAATGCTTTAAATCAAAGTTGTGCTGTTGACCACTGTTGGGTATTTTTAACATAAAACGTTGGATTATATGTGTGTGTGTGTGTGTGTGTATCTGCTTGTCTGTACTGTGCAGTTGCGCAAAGTTTGTGTTTGGAGAAGGAAATACCTTGACAGGTTTCTGGAACACCCGCCTGGGTACCCCCTCTCCATCTCCCACTTTCCTCCTACTCTTTCTCTCCATCTCATTTCTTCTTTTAGTGTAGTTTCTAGTGTTATTTTACACTCACGCCCTTCCTCTGGCTTAGAGCAACACTCTCCCTCCCTGTAACTAGTGTTGTGTAACTGCCATTTGGTGATCAAAAAACTTAACATTTGGTAGACGAAGTGAGAAATCATTGTAAATCCCATTCTGTAATACTACTGATGGTATTATGTCACTGGTTATGTCACTTTCGCTTCCTGAAATAAACTTTTCCTAATTGTTTCCTATAAAGTCAAATGATAAATTCGACCTTGGCTCCATATATTTATAAAACATGTCCTTACTGGTTGTGTACTCATTCCTCTCCACACACCCTGTTTTCTTGCTTCTCTTACTTTCCCTCCCACCTTGTTTCTTTTTTCTTTTCAAACAATCAACATTGTCGACAGTTTAACACCAGAGAGAAATGCACTCGCATTTTTCATTGATAGATGTGTCAGTGTTTCATAATGATGAAAGGTGGCATTCCAGAAAGCTCACAGACAGAGGACAGGAAGTGCTGCTCAAAGGCCACAGGAAGCAGGAAGCAAGTGGGGATGAGCTGCAATAGTCACTTACGGTTACTCATGAGGAGACATGGGAAGTAGTCAGAAGATGAGGTGAGAAATCATGAGCGAATATAAAAAAGAAAAGGAGAGAAGGAGAAGGAGTTACAGATTAAAATTGTGAGCAAGATGAAGGAAAGAAGCGTGTGTGTGTTGAAAAAGCAGCATAACGGGTGGGAGGAGAGAAAGAAGCCGAGAGTGAGTCTATAACTAGTTTTGTGCTGAAAGGTCAAAGTCAGGCCTCGGATTTGAAATTGAAATGAAGTGTTGGTTTGGCACCATTCCCACCTCACTACTCTATGGAAAGAGAGTGTTTGTGTGTGTGTGTGTGTGTGTGTGTGTGTGTGTGTGTGTGTGTGTGTGTGCGCGCACAGCAAAACACCACCTGAGTACACATTTTGCCCTCATTTCCCACTGTTTTATATGTTCTGTGCTGGGATTTTCTTATGGAAGCATATTCAGTAAAAACAATGACTGTACACTCACTTGCCACTTTATTAGGTCCACGTGTTCAGCTGCTCACTAATACAGATGTCTGATCGGCCAATCATATGGCAGCAATCCATTTAGGTATGTAGCCAAGGCGACCCGACCTGTCAGATGATGTCAGATGGGCTGGTGTGTATATTTCAGAGATCTGCTGGGATTTTCCCACACAACCATTTTACTGTTTACGGAGAATGATCTGAAAAAGAAAAAAATATCCAGTTAGGGGCACTTCTCATGGGGAAATGAACTTGTTGATTCCAGAGATCAGAGGAGAACGGCCAGATTGCTTCTAGTTAATAGAAAGGCAACAGGAACCCAAAGAACCACTCATTACAGCCAAGGTATGCAGAAGAGCGTCTGTGAACGCACCAGAAAGCCACACTGGCTTCCACTGCTGTCGTCTAAGAACAGGAAACTGAGTCTACAGTTTCCACAGGCTCACCAAAATGGGGCAACAGAAGCCTGGAAAAACATTGTTTGATCTGATTAGTCTTGATTCTTGCTGTGACATTTGGGTGGTAGGGTGTGAACAACTTGAAAGCATGGATCCACCCTACCTTGTAACAATGTTTCAGGCGGGCGTTGGTGGTGTGGTGTCCATTACATTATGATCACAGTTGCCCATCTTCTGTTGACTTTTGGACAGCATGTCACAGAGCTCAGATGATCTCAAACTGGTGTCTTGAACATGAGAAGGAGTTCCCTCTACTTAATCCAGTAGAGCACCTTTGGGATTTGGTGGAACAGGAGATACACATAATGGACGTGTTGCAGGAAAATCTTCAGCAACTGTATAATGCCTGTTGCATCAATCTTTCCAGCACCTTGTTGAATCATGAAGATTCAGTTCTGAAGCCAGAAGTTGGTTCCAACCTAGTATTAGCGAGGTATACTAAAGTTTAATAAAGTGAGTACATTTCACATGGGTCAGAGCAGTATTTCTTCACTCTCATGGGATTCATTGGTGCTCCACTAACACACCATTGCTTTCACATTATGGATGTGTGAATACAACTTTGTTGGATGTTCTTACATGGCCTCCTTTCAATGAACGCGATAACAATACAGATATAAAGATTTTGTGACATTTAGACTTAAAGTTGACTTTCTTTTCATTGCTGTGTTTCAAATGAAAGCATACAATAAAACATCTTTTAAGAACCCATAGTCAGTGCCAAGCCTCACCTGTGAGCGTTGTACCAAACTAACTGCACAGAACATCACCGATTTTGTGAACTTGTGACTCAGAAGTACTACTTTTTGCAATTTATGGTTGATGCAAGACCTAAATAGATATGGAGTTAACAGATGGACTTTGCCTCAACAGACAGTTGGAGAAGTTTCTACACAGTGGTTTCTGCACTTATTTATTTTCGTGTCCCTTCTCAGGGTTATGTTAATTCAGGGCACAGCTGTTGTTCTACACAGAAGAGCCATCTTCAGGCTTCAGGCCTGCCCACTTTTAAGCCTGGAGCTGTTGATTTGATAGTTTAAAGACAGTAGATTACAAAGTGTAGGCCTTTTAAAATCAAACGTATTGGTGTGATTGGGGGAGACGTTATATGTAATTTGCAAGCCTTTCCTGTGTGTAGCTCGACATTAGATTAGTGCAAAAAAGGTGAATGTCATAATTGGAGGTGAGACAACCTTTTCATCCTTTAGATCATTTTTTCCAACAAAAATCTGTTAGGAAAAACATCCTCACCAGTTCAGACTGACTACAAATGCATGTTGAATTACCATACACTGCAGTCAGGTACAAGCAACCACACTGTTTCTCTCGATGATGATGATGTTATTCATTCAAAGAGTAATAAATAATACATAATTAGGTCAAACATGGGATAATTACCATGAAATGATCATTTAAACATGCAAATATCAGCTCAGTTATTTGATTTTTCAGCCTCCCTGGCTTCAGTGTGCATTGCAGTCAGTGAGTGATAGTGCTATCCACCACTGTGTAACTGACTGAGAAGGATGACTTAGATGTTTGCTGAGAAATGGATGGGTAGTAGCACAGGGTGAAATGGGGGAATGGGCGAATGGCTGGCTGCCAGAGTCGAATGCCAGGTGCAGAATATAGGGTAGAGAGGTGTCCTTCCTCAGCTCCCCTGTGGAGTGAACCAGCCCATACTGAACATCCACTGCCCCAGTACCCTCTACTGCTGCAACTGCCACTTTTCCTCCTCATTCACCTCAGCTCTTTCTTAAATCCTGCCCTCAAATGTCTCTGTATTTCTTCTCAGAAACAGAAAAGGGCCATTGTGTCAATTAAATGACATGTGCTGCACACCATAAATCCTGCACACATGTTCTACACTCGCTGGCTAACCCGTCTGCCTCTCTTGCTGTCTTCCTCTCTATATGTTGGATGGAGCCACAGAGTTTTATGGCTCATGTGTGTTGTGACAGTGTGAAAGGCACAGGAAGGAAAGGCCACGCTTCCTCTGATGCTCCTGCTGCTGTGGACCAGAAGAGATAAGAACACACACACATGGATGCACACGCCGCCACGAACAAACAATCACAACACAGACCCGTGCTGCCTGCGCTAACGCCCCCTCCCTCTCCGCCTCCCCTGCAGATCGACTTCCACGTGGTTTGGCCTTAATCAACTCCCCTGCACGGCCCCACCTCCGTCTCCTCTCACACATTTTGGTTTGTTCTCTTCTCAACAATTTGCACTCCCCGGTCCAACTCAGAGTGTTTAAATTGGCATCGCTAGTCGGACACTGGATGCTTTTAGTTTCAAATAGGCAAATAATCGCTGCTCAAGTTATCAGCGAACTATTTGGGTTAGTCATTCTGGTGACTCTGCCATACGCAGCGAGCTGTAGATGTAGAGAAGAGTCCTCTCTGTTTTATCAATGGTTTATAATGTGCACGTGTGAAAGAAAGGCACTTCCTTCAGAAATAAGTAAAGAGCTTCCTGGACAGTGTATATGCTGTGCTTTCCTGGGTGAGACTGATGCTGAGAGTGTGTCTGTTATTTTCTGAGTGTGAGCGTGTGTGTGTGTGTCCGCTGACGTAAGCCCCTCTATCTGATGATGCCCTTCTAATCCCCACAGTGATGTGTCATGAATATGGAGTTTAAGACTCAAATCCCCAGGGATACACAGGCTATAGATAGCTTGTGCCTTCTTCACACACGTATACACACACACAAACACACACACACACACATGCTGCTGACTCTTGTGACGTTGCACTGGTTCACTCTAGCCTACTCTGGTCTTAGCCATTCCTTCTATGTGCAGTCAAATTTGCAGATGTCAAACCATGATTTTTTATTGTTAGTGTTCTGGTTTTAAATGTACATGATATTGTACTTGAAACATCAGTGAGATATTGAAATAATTGATATAAGCCTCAAGTGCCTTTTCTTCTGAAGCAGCCATAGGCAACACAGTGTATTTGTGTTTTGACTAACCATGACCTGCTGCAAAACAAGACTGGTCATTTTCAGTCAAATGGCTACAAAAACAGAACAGCAAAGAAAATGACAGTGAACTTTTTTTATATCTAAGGGAAGCTTTCCTTTGTAGTCTGCTTGTAGTTTGAGATCTGTTGACCGGTTATGTTTGAGTAGGCTCTGGTTGCATGAAGGCAAAGAGTCCATATGAAGAGTGAAAGAGGGGTTGTGTTTTCTGAAATCGAACCGAGTCAACAAACTAGCTGATGGATTTCCAGATTGTATCCAAAGCACAGAAAGTCAAAGCTAGAACTTCAGCACGGGCAGTCAGTTGATCATACTGATCTCTTAAATGCTTCAACCCACCTAGACGTTTAAAGTAAACAAAGATGATCAGTAAAATGAATCCCTAAACTGCTCTTTGTAGGAATTAGTTTTACAAATCAGCTTCAATCTTGAAGCCAGCTCTGAAGTCCATGTAATGTCTGATTGCATGCATGTGAGGATAGTGTAGGTAGTTGTACGGTGGATTCACAGTGAGCATGTGTAAGCTCCATCCAGGCAGAACTTTCACCTAAACCAAGCAGACTAGCTAATTGCGAGAAAGGACGATGACCCAATTTCTCCTAACATTTTACAGCGATTCCAGTTGCAATAAATCTAAATATACTTGAATCTTAAAGGAAGCAGTATTAAAACACACTGCATGATACCATACCATCATGTGATTATCATTAAGTTACAATTTAAACCACAAATGACTGAAATAATCAGCTTGTGTAAATTTACTCATGTGTGCATGTGTGGTGTATTGTTATGTATGCTGAAATGTGCTGGAAACTCTCAATGTTTTAGTGAAAGCTCTAATCTGAAAATGTGGTTCCTTAGGTTATTGTGGCCTAGACTACACACAGATGCATACTGCAGGTGATAAAAGACATACTGTAGGTATAATCACACTTGCTGCCTTACCCTGCTCACACACAAACACACATGAATCCCACCACACCCCAAAAGCTTGCCAACCCATATGGCTTGGGGATAATAAACTGAACAGCCAGCAACACGTCTCCTGTGCTCCCAAGCCAGGCAAGCCAAAGGAATGCACATCCCTCCAGTTCACTCCCTCTCTTTATCGGCCTCCCTTTTCTTTTTCTTTTTTTCTGTCTGTTTGTCATTCTCTGTCTTTTCCTTCTCAGTTCTGAGAAATTGAGTAACGGACCCTCTGTTAAAGTGAAGAGCTATGTGTCTGAGCGTATGTTGGCACCCAAAAGTGTGTGTTTGTGTGCGCGAGGTGTGCCAAAGAAACCAGTCTGACGAGTGTGTGAAGAGCTTGCCCTTGGGATGGAGGGAACAGGGGAAGTGGGATGGAAAAAGGGAGGGAGCGTAAGGATGAAATGAAAAGGAAAATAAACAGTTATGTGAAGGAGAAGAGGAAAAAAGAGAGATATTTGGGAAGGAGGGAGAGTTGCAATTACATCTCCTTCCTAATCTCTTTCTCCAAAATGCCAAATGTGAATGTGACCAAACACACGTGCCTTGCTTCTCCCAACGCCTACTTTCCCCCTTCTCCCACCCACCCATGGTCCTGTCTCCTCAGGCCTCCCACCTCTCTGTTTCTCTGTGGTGCAGCGGGACAGCGAGCAAGGCCTGCGGCAGGAGTGCTAAGCCCGGGCCTGGATTTGGAGCACGGCTGCTCTTGGTTGAGCAGGATCCAGGCCCCCTGAGGGCTGAGGGGTGGCAGCGGAGGGTGGAGGGTGAGGGAGGTAGGGCAGAGAGGGAGGAGAGCAGAGGCAGCAAGCAGTACAGTTCTGGATCACCTTCAAAGAGCTCCAATCCCAGTGGAGAGACTGGATTCCTCTGCGGAGAGAGAGGGAGGGTATGGAGGGAGTGGGAGAAAGAGGGGGAAAGATGTGGGAGACAAGAGACAAGGGGGGAAAGTATTAAAAGAGAAAGGAAAGAAGTGATTTGGGTTGTAACTTTTTTTCGCACTCTTCCACTGTCTTTCTCCCTCCCTCTTTCTGTCTCTGAGGCGTGCATGCACTTGCCCTTCAGACAGAGGGCTATACTGAGATGATCTATCTGTGTGCTGGAGCGGGGAGACATGAGAAATCTGGCCCGCACAAAGGCTTCGTTGTGCCTCTCTGGAGCTTCCTTTAGGGGCGTCATGTGTGTATGTGTGTATGACTGTATTTGAATGTGAAAAGGATGAGTAGAGTTTACTTTCTCAAGGCCCCCCAACCACCCTCCAGAAGGTACTCCTAATGCAAGCGTGCACACGGACTCCCAGATGTGCCTCCAGAAATCCAAGGACATTGCAGATTGCCACCTAGGCATCTTATTCTTGTTCATGTGGTGGATGACTTTCAAGCTCTGAACCTATAAGCCTCTTATAGAACGCAAAAGTGTGTGACAGTTTAGGAAATCTCAGATTTGTTCCATTGGAGTTGTGCATGTTCAGTTTTTGTGAAATTGGGGTGCAAATAGTACACTTCATAGTTTGTGCAGGCAGGAGTGTGTGTTTCTCTGTGTGCATCAGTGACAGACCTTCATCCTGAGTTTGGGTCAGCAGTTTGTTTTAGCATCAATTAGAGGCTCTGTGTTCCTCAACGCAAGCGTGAAGGGAGAATTAACGTGCAGTGGCACATTCCCATCAGTGTATTATTACACACAGCACCTCAGCTGCCAGAGTGCATGCATGTGTTTGTGCATGTGCATGTCTCTGTGCGTGCGTTTTGTGTGTGCATGAGCATGCCCATATGTGTGCATTTATAGGTAAATCATTCAAATTCAGAAAGCTCTTTTTCGTTTTTCTTTTCTTCCTCTCCGTCTTCTTCTCCTTGCTTGGCACTTCCCTCCTCTTTCAAGGACTATGGTCTGACCACAGCCATTTCCCTTAGTCTCTTCCTTGCCTAGCAGCACACAGCACATAGTTTCCATAGAACTTGCATTTAATTGGAGAGAAGATATATTAAAGATACTAGAGAAAAGTGTCTTGTAAAGATCCCCCGTTTTATTCAAAGACACTCTGAAGAGCACATGTTCACTGGTTCTGATGCAGATCTTCTCTTGGAGGTATGTTGATTGCTATGCATAAAATAAAGGTTAAGAATTTACGAATATGATCTTCTGAACAATGTTTCAGACAAGACAAGGTATGTTTGCCATCAGTGAATCATCCAACATAATTACTTTATCCTGTGCTGCTTAGTCTTTTTGTACCGTCATCATTTTAGTTTAGCTTTTATGCTAGTGTAAAACAGTTGCTTGAAAGTTTTACGTAGTCTGATTAAGACCATAACCTTTGAGGCATAAGAAAAAAACGAATCTTTCTCATCCTGATGCCGGTGTTTTAAATGTTTTTTTCCCCATTTTATCAATTTACAAGTTGACTGCAAAGGTTGCCTTGTTTTGAGAATGCATGACTGCAAAACAAAGAAAGAAGTTCAGAGTTGTTATATAATGCAGATTTACCTGGAAACTGTAGAAGCTTGTGAATGTAAGCTTAACCTTTCTGATTCTTTTAGGTCTCTGCAACTGTCTGTACAAAGCCAACTTATCAAATGAGCAAGTTGCAACCTGTTAATGTGCCAAAACAAGGACAAAAATATATCAGTGCGCACCCTATTATAGTTTTCATATTTAATTACAACCCTGGTTATTAAGGATTATTATTTGTAGTTCAGCATAAAGATGAGCCTGAATTTGGTCCAAATGCCTCCAGGTTCTGTTGGCATTGTGCCAGGCTGCAGACCTGAACTTCCTTCATACTTGATGTTATTAACAGCTCCGTCTAAAAAAACAGCCAGTATCATGCTCCTCGTGACATTTAGAGATATCATCACACCCTGACACGTTAATAGAAGCATTGTTTTTTTCCTTTTGTTGTTCTGTTGCTTCCAAGAAAGATATCCATCATTCATGAACATTCGGCTTTATTATGTTAGAAGTGATTAGAGCCTAACCCTCTTAGGGATTACTGGATTGAATCTTTGCCAGGAAATGTGCCACACACTGGCACAATATTGCCAGGATCCCTCAGTTAGGCAATATACGTGTTTCTTCTGTTGTTACTCTGATTACACCCTCTGCATAAATATGGAATATAGTTTCATTGCTTTTGTGTCCCTTTTTGTGTTGTTTAATGGGGGATGGGATGTCAGTCGACTGCTTCCAGGGGAAAGGTTTCCTGTCTTTGCCAAGGTATGCCCTCCTCCCTGTCTCTCATGTGGAGCAAGGCTCTATACTTGCTTGTAAATAGTGAGATAAGTGTGGTTTACCCGTCGCCGGGGTGTAAGGTGCACTCAGCACCGCCCTGACTTGTCTGTGCCAAAGCCCAATAGGGGTGTAATTACCTGAGACTGGGTCAGCACTTTATCCAGGGTAAAAATACCTGCCTACTTATAGAAGGGGAGTAGTGAGGGAAGCCTGTCTTCACACATTCAGCCAAATGCCCCCTTAGTATTGGGGAAATACTCTGGTAGTCTCTCTGCTTCTTCCTTTAGAGGAGTTATATAGCATTAATTACGCAATATCACAGGGACTTCTGAAGTTGCCTTTCATAGTTGCAGCAGATTGCCCTACAGAGGAGTGAGACACATCCAATATTCCACTCTACCTCTAACTGCAGCCGACTTTCAGCCCGGTACCTTTCCACATTCACTGAATTCCCCTACTCCGCCCCTTTCACACCACATCTGTCTCTCTGCCCTCCGAGTCAAGGACAGAGAGGACCAAGCAGACATGGAGAGGACACAGCAGACACAGAGAGCTTGTGTCAATTAAATGGTATGTGCTTATGCCGCAAATCACAGACACATGTTCCTTCTCCCCTCCCACCCTGTGGCTGTTGCCTCTCTTCTCCACCACCTAATGCAGCGTAATCATCCTCATTACCTAATGAGACCCTACTGTACACACAAAGCCTCCCCCCGCCCCCTCCCCCCAAACACATATGTATAAAGAGCAGCCACATGCTCATGAAAAACACTATAGACTGTTATAGCAATGCGATAAACAACGCTCTGAACACCTACCACACTGTCAACAGAGTAGCTCTCAGTGCCACAACATTGTAAAGCCTCTAATGCCACAGTAATACTATTGTAGTGTGTATTATCAACAGGACAGTGAGCACTGAATTAGGCTGGCAGCTGGGGAGGGGAGAAACCCCTCATTAGCTCCCTTCAATGTATCTACTTCCCCTAATCGCTTACAATAACATAATCTCTTTAAAAGTGCTGCAGCTTAAGTCCAATCTGCCTAAAACCTGACACGTGATTGAGGTCAATCCGCAGTAAAACCTCAACTGTGGGGTCCCAAGAACTTCCACCCAGTATAAGCTACAGTACTCTATGAGCAGGTATGCATTTATTGCCGGCACTGTGCAGAATATTACATAGTGCTTCACAGTGATTCAGACATGTCGCTCCACAGCTGTCTTCATACATACCCTCAGCGAGACAGAGCACAGCCGGCCGCCTTCTTCTGTGCATGATCCCAGTGCAGTTTGTATCCTTCTCACAGCCTCCATTCTCTCTAACCCTAGTAGAGGAGACCCATTATGCCCTTTTTTTTTTGAGTTTTTTGATGTTTTTCCATAGTGTCTCTTGCCTGCAAACCACTTACAGATGTTGGCAGCGGGGAGCGTTGTGGCAACTCCAAACGAGGAAATCTAAATAGAGATCAGGCTGTAAAATAAAAAAGAAGGCCAAGCGAAAGAGAAAACAAGGGTAAAAGCAAGAAAGCAAATGCGAGAATGAGGTGAATGGGTTAGAGAGAAAGTAGAAGGCATTAGTGTGGAATTAGTAAAGACAGAAAAAAAACTTACTGGGCAAGTATGAAATGTGATGTTATTTTTAATGACTGGTTTCTGCAGAGCTTGGACAGTTTGCTCTGGTTTGCATCTTTGTAAACATCTTTATTTCCCACACAACAGACAAGCAGAGGTAGTAACAAACACAAAACTGTGGCACAATGGTGGTATACTTACAGAGCAGGACTAGGTTACGATAGAAATATTGCCAAAAAAGGCAGCTACTGTAACAGGAAACATACACTTTCAACAAACTACTACAGCCTCTCAGTAGCTGATAATTATACCCTTAAAATTCTATATGGCTCAAAACCACAGCTTCATATTCACCTTTCCAGTTGCTGCTCCCTTGGCAGGTTTTTACATTAAATAGTGTTTTATAACATATATAAATAACCAGTACCAGCTGGAATTTACCGGTGCATACTGGAAAATAGGTTGGCTGGGCTCAAATAGGCTTGGTTTGATCTGTGGGGGCGGCTCCATGTTACCTCCCTCCACCTGTTTTACAGGAAGTAGGCTTGTCCTGGTGGATCGGAGAGGAAATGTGCTGAAATGCTACATCCTGCTCACAGCTTTTGGGTCACAGTTCAGTATCGCTAGTATTCGCTACGTCCAGACACCTGCTAGAGAGAAAGAGAGCACAGAGAGAGAGGGAGAAGTGGCAACGCGTGTGCAGCCATGTCACTCCCCCGAACAGTGATTGTAAAAATGAGTGACCTGTCTCTCCCGTCTCGCTTCTCGCCCTCATCCCCCCTCCCCACCACCCCCTGCACTTTATTTATTAATGGATCCATTCAATTATTTACCTCACATCTTGGGGCGACAACAGGCCAGAGCGCAGTACATAAGGTGGAGATGATACAGTCGACATGCACAACACACAGACACAGAGCGTGTTCTCTGTAGAATTAGCTGACTGCTACCCATTTCTCAAAGGATTGTTTTTGATTTTTTCTTTTGCTTGTTCTATTGATTGGTAGAAATCAGCTTCCTGGGGCCCAAGATGATGTTTTTAAATAGCTTACTTTGTCTAATCACTGGTTTAAAACTCAGTAATCAATATTGTGAATAATCAGTATTTAAGCACAAAACAAGTACAAGAGTTATAGCATTAGGAATCCATACAAGTTTTATACTTATGTGTTTTGTTTTTTACTAATATGCTCAAATAAGTGGCATGTACGGCTTACGTGGAGAAGCTTGAATGCTTCCTCCACCAGTGCTTTTCAGCCACAGCACTTAAACAGCAGCAAGTTCCTTTTACATGACCTGGTGACATGCGGTCTGTATACCTTTAAAAGTTACTACAGCATCCTGTTTGCAGTAGAGGTTGATGGTCAAACGTATCATTGACTGCTCTGTGTCTGCTCTTATCTTCTCCCTCTGGCCTTATCCCCGCAGTGGCCAGACATGGATCAATCCCACCCGGAATTGGGTTTCACATCCCGGAAGCAGAGATGTACACATGGGTCACTTTCATCGACTCACTGCGGCCATGGCTATAGGTATCCATCATACAGACCATTGACTGGTTGTGACCATGAAGGTACAAATTCATCACAACGAGAGAGTGTGGTTGACGAGGTCAGTGGGAAAAAAGTAGCTCTTTCCCATCTACAGTCAGGTGAAAGTTAAGCCTTTTGACGTATTATCATTTAAGTTGGTGTAATAACAGCACAGTGTGAATGTGGAAGCATTTGGAAAGCCCATATTTTGTGTCAAGTGTCTGTCTATGTGTCTGTGTGTGCATGTGCCGGATCACATGACATAAGGAAATATATTTATACTACCTGCACCAATCTGTGTGATATCTACCAGAGGAATGATGTAATGTGTGTGTATGTTATTATTTAAGAATGTGCATCCGTGTGTGTTTTTGTGTTTGCGTGCATGATGCGTAACATGCTGAAGATGAATAACAGATGCTGTGACGCTGTCGCTATCTGAACTCCAGACTTGGCTGGCCTCGTCCGAGGACTGAAGGGGGAGTAGATGAAGGGAAGGATGACGAGGGAGATGAGGGAGAGATGAGGAGAAGATGCTGAAGACTGATTGCCACTGACTCGCGTCCAGTGTACTAATGTAACTGGGAGATCCCCTCAGCATATTTGGGAAGAAAGCAAACATTTCCAGTGCCAAGAAGAATCTGACAGCACTCAACCCTAAAGAGGAAAGCAGAAAATAGAGAGATGAAACAACATATTTATTTCATCTTCTATTCTCAATGTGTTTGTATTGGTAGGTAAATACTAACACATCCAAAAACAGTCTCAGTAACTGGTTAATGCTCTTTTGTGTGTGTGTGTGTGTGTGTGTGTGTGTGTGTGTGTGTGTGTGTGTGTGTGTGTCCCTTGAAAATAGCCTGCTGTAATTTCCCAGGAAATCACTGTGATTTAGAGTAGCAGCAAAGTAACTTCCAATTACAGTGAATGGACTGCTAGTGTGGAAGTGGGCTAGACTGCTTGTGCACATGTGTGTCTCTGTGTGTGAGCAATATATCTGAATGGGATTTATTCCACGTTTAAATTAATGAACATGATAATACATACAAAGCTCAAGCTATGCTGGTGGTAATTAAAAATAACTAAATGTGGTTCTCTCAGTTGAGCAGCGTGTGGTAAAATTAGCACAAAAAAAAGATCCCCTCTTTTTTTTCCTAAATGATGAAAGATGCAAATGAGTTCATGGTTTGAGTTCAAGTCTGCATAGAGGAAGCAGCAGTGAGCACACACTCTTCAGAGGCTCTAAAATGCGTGCAGCTGGGTTGAGGCTAATGCTTGGAGAGCTTATAAAAGGAGCTGACCTGCTGAAGCTGACTGGAGCATAAAAATGTCATGAGGTCCGGGCGATGAACAGAAGCATGCCATGATTGAGGCTGCTGTCCCGGACTGCTTGATGCTGCCGCTGCAGATACAAGGAGCTGAAGGTGGAGGCTGGCAGAGCGGGCTGAATGCAGATAGGATCTCTGTGGGGGGGCATGAATGTGTGATTGGAGACTAAAATCATTACAGTACGCCAGGTCCCTGTGTCCTTGGCTCTTCCGCTGAGCTGAGGTTGATGCTGATGCGCTCTCGTAGTTTCAACCTCTGCCTTTTTCGCTCATATTTTTTTATCCTTTCCCCAATTTATCATCACACATTTCTGTGAAATACACACAGTCCCCAATGAAAGACGCTCTTCTTCGCAAAATTTTAAATCACTCTCTGTAGGCAAGAATATGACAAAAAGTTCCCTTTGAGATGTTATCGCTGCAGCTTGTTAATAATGCACATAAAATGCAGTCAGGAATCATGTGAGCAAAAAATAGTGTAATAATGTACTCAGGTTTTCAGATTTTTTTAGACATAAATCAGATTGCCGTAATATTTTTTAGGATCAGCTTTTTTTATGCTGTCCAATGTTGATGCGTTGCTTTTCAGAGGTTTATCATACATGTGGCGGAAATAGAATTTAAGCCTCTGCGATGAAATTGGTAAACTTCGTCATGTATTTGATATTAATGCTGGATTATTTCCCTCTGTGTGTCTCAGCGAGCGCTTCCAGACTCTTTCCCCTTTTCTTTTCCATGCATCCAGCTGAGTTTCATGCACATTTTGAGTGCTGAAGTCATAATATGATTCTTTACATAACCTGTTTAGATCTGATTCACTCATGAAGTGACGTTTATGAAAAATCTGAAGAAAAGAATCGGGATAAAGATAAGCCTATTCAGTTGTTTTTGTTATGTTCAATTAAAATCACATATTAAAGGCCTCTTTCTCCTGGTTGACCCCAGTTGCACTCATGGCCCCAGGCTGCTGGTGGCTGTCCAAAGAGAGAGAGGGAGAGAGAGGGGAGAATGTAAACTAGACTTGCCTTCCTTGAGTCTCATTGGTTGATTCCTTCCTAGCGGTTTTGTCCTTGAGAATGTGCAGACATGGGGCAGATAATGTTCTGACACCAGAAACTCTAGACCGGGACCAGATCAACACTTACTCCCTTCTTCTTCTCTGCTTCTATCATGGTACTGTCAGGACATGCACATTGAAGAGTGACGGTGCTTTTGATGTGTATATATACTGCGCCTAAAAATCAAGAGTGTGTTTTCATTTATTTAGTTTGTTTTAAGGCAAATCAACAAAATACCAGAATTGTATACTTTGCTCAAGTGTTTGCATGCAGCAATAATCAGAAGTGAAGACAGACTTCCGAGGTATAGCAAGTGTGTTGACACATGGCAATAATAGATTCCATTACCGTTAACCGTAAAAATATCACACCCGCGGGCGCACACGGGATTATTTTGAAACTGAGGCCTTGCTCCGCGCGTTAGGCGACAGGGTCGGACTTTTTTTAAGATTCTAATTTTGTAAGAACCAGTTAGATTTAGCCTTTAAGTGTATTCAAAGCCATGCACGGTGAGAATGAAAATTATTGTAACACTTAATGTAAATTTGAGGTTTTCATCTCTTCTCCGGTATATTGCAAGGTCAAAGATCTCCTTTTACGGCGCGGGGTTTCTGCAGAAGTCAGCATGCCAGCAGAGCAGCGTGTATAGGAATCTCCCTGCAGCGGCACATAAACTACCATACCCGGTGATCTAATCACTGCAGGCCAGTGGGCTTTAATCCAAAGTTTGCACTTTGTTTTTAAGTCTGAAAATAAAAATGAAGGCAAAGTGCAAATGAAACGGAAACTGCTTGATTAGTGCAAATTAGCTCTTAAAGGGAAAAAATAATTTTAAATGTTTTTCAGGGCATTAGCAAACTTTTTAAAGATTCATATTGTTACTGTCGTTACACTGCGTGGCAGCTTTAATTACCGCTAGTATGCTGTTGTTTATATGACAGAATGATTTTGTCACAGATCCTTAAATGTGAAAACGAAAAAAATAATAAAGTCTGAGAGGTAATTATTGCCATTTCAATGACTTTAATAAGCAAAATAGGAAACAATTTCTTCCAAAAAACAACAAAAAGAGACAAAACAGAAACCAGCCTGAATGGAACAGTTCAAATTTAAGTGTTACTATTATTTATATAAACAGGATTGAAAGTTGATCCCCATCATCGCCAAGTACATGAAATTTGTGAAAACAAAACAACAACCCGCTGCTGCAGTTTCAGTTCGATTTCAACACAGTTGAATCAGTAACAAACCAAAGATTGTTAAATGCATGACTTTTCAACAACAGTTTCAATGCAAGCACCATGCTTTAATCGATATGATCTGACAGTTTAATTTAAATCATTAAAATAAAAACTTTTAACTATGCATCTGGCCAGCAGAACCAGAATCATCAAATAATAATAAAACAAAGAAAAAAAGTATTACATAACATACACATTGTTTTCATTTTGAGACTTTGCACAACCTGGATCCCCTTTTTTTACTGACCGGCAGAAAAAAATCAGGAAAAACATAGAACATTAATATTCAAACTTTCTATCAAAAACATTCGTGTTATCTAAATCGTAACTGCGAATTTTCTAAATATTGCGTAAAATATAAATGATCAACATCTGGTCGAATGGAGTTGGGGGGGCTACAGGTGGCTGCCAATTATGATGAGAAATATTTGGACTTGTTTGGTTCTAATTTGTTTAGAAATGCAGATAACACCTCGCCCCACTGAATATGTGCCATAAAAGCTACACTGAGTGTGAAAATAGCAGAGTGTTAATACACGCGGTATCCAGCCTTCGGTCCAATGGAGTATAAACTCTGCGTAATCTGGTTTGAATAATGTCGTGGTCACATGCTTGTCTCCTCTGCCTCACACAACATGCGTCCTAAATACTACTCTTAAAAGTTCGCACTGAGGCCTGCCTTTAATATTATTGCAGTATTACATCATAGTATGTCTTTCCTGGAGGGGGGTCTGCACAAAATTCAAAATGAAAAACTCGCAAATCATTATCCAAAAAAGTGCACTTGACACAGTTTTGCTGTATTTAAATGAAACTGGGAAAACAAATGCACTCCTCTTTCAAACAATACCCAACACGATAAAAAAAAAATCATAACAAATGAAATAAAAACACAACACACAGAAAGAAGTACAAACCAGCCTCCTCAATCTTGTTGTGCAGTTGCATAATATTTACAAGCCCCCCCCCAAAAAAGAAAAAGAAGCCCACACCATGATACTGCACCGCCAGTCCTGCTGTTCTGTCCCCGCTGCATTTCTCTAACCCCCCACCCCCACCCCCCAAAAAAGCGCAGATCAACAACATGCTCTTAATATACACGAGAAGATGAAGGTACAAAATAGAAATTATTACCGTACATGTCCAGCATGCAGGATTAATATTTAATGCAGATTTTTTTGTTTTGTTTTCAATATATATTCGAATATAACCAAGCAGGCAATAAATCAATGAGATGTTGCATAAAATGTCCCCTCCCGTGACGGGTTAGTAGACGGAAGATAAATTTGCATAAAGTGGTGTCCCGTTTTTTTTATGTTTTTTTTTTTAAGATTCATTTGTTAATTTTTTCTTCAGATTTCGGGTCCACTTGTCGAATGTGAGTCTGGTGAGTTGCAGGCTGTGAGATCGGGCCTGCTTGTTGGTTCATAAGAATGTCAGCAAAAATACAACTGCCTTACGCCGTCCCACGTTACTTACAGGTGATTTAAAAGCTGGAGCCTCAAGTGAGAGACAAACGAACAAACAAAAAAAGTTCATCAGTCGCTCCTCTTCTTTGAAGAAGAAAAACAAAAGTCTCTTCACTACAAGCAACTAATCTACAAAGATGCTGCGACTGATCGGACACTCTACATTGCTCTTTGTATCTCAGTTGACACGTGGATGGTGAGATGATTATATATGAGAATACTATCTGATGGATTACTCGTCTAATATGAATATAATTGTTACCGTTATTAATATAATCAAACAGTATGGGAGGTGTGGATTATTATCGTTTGCGCATCAGCAAAGTCAGTCAGAAAGTAAAGGTGTCGGGGGGTGGTGGAGTGGGGGTGGGGGTTGTTTGTTGAGTAAGTTGGAGGGTTCACAAGAAAAAGGCTATGGCAACTCACATGAAAAACTCTGGTGATGAAGGGTTGTCACTGGTTGAGCCAGCCTCGCGGAACCCGTTATTGGCCCCCGACCCCGTCAGTTTCTCACACTTGAGTTTGTAGGCGTCCCTCTCCCTCGCCAGCCGGGTGATCTCCGCCTTCAGCTGCTCCACCTGGTTCATCAGCTGCGTCTTCTCGTTCTCCAGCACGTGCTTCTGCTGCACCCGCTTGAACCGGCAGGACTGAGCGTAGCCCCGGTTCTTCAGGGTCCTCCTCTTCTGCTTGAGGCGGATCACCTCGTCCTTGCTGAAGCCCCGTAGGTGTCTGTTGAGCTCCCTCACCGACATGGATACGAGCTGGTCGTCGGAGAAGCGGTCCTCCACGTTGAGTCCGCCCCCGGAGCTGTGGTGCGCCGCTGACTGGCTCAGGTGGCCGTGCGGATGGTGGTGATGATGGTGGCGGTGATGGTGCAGCGGCTGGTGGGACTCTGGGGACACCGGAGATGGGCTGTCGGGGTCTTGGCTGTGGTGATGATGATGCTGGCTATGTGGGTGGCTGTGTCCGCCCGGGTGCCCAGAAAGTTCCTCGGCGTGGTGCGGGATGCCCCCCGCATAGGGGTGATGATGCTGCTGGCTGTGGCCGTGATGGCTGTGGTGGTGATGCGGGCCCCTGTAGCCCTCGAAAGCGCCTTGCTGCTGCAGCTGCTGTTGGACATGCGGAGGCGGAGGGTGGCCGTGAGCTGTCGCTCCAATCAGGGCCTCCACTGCGTCCTCCGGGGTCAGGCTTAGCGTCTGCGGGTCTATCTGCTGGTGGTACCCGTTGTTCGGCATCCAGTACAGCTCCTCCAGGTGGCTTTTCTGCTCCGTGGGGCTGAAGCTGGGCGACGAGGGCACCGAGCTGCAGGGTGTACTGATAGGGGTGGAAGACACAGAGCCTTGGGGTTGGAGACGGTTACACTGGCGCACCCCGTTGCGATCCAGCCCGGCCAGGCCTTCCTTCTTCACGTCAAACTTCATCAGGTCAAAATCGTTCACATATTCCAGAGCCAGAGGGCTGCTGGGCAGCTCCGGCCCCATGCTCAGCTCTGCGCTCATGTTGTTGTCGCGACTCTTTTGCAGATATGCAAAAGTGTTGGCGAGCGTCGCAAAAACTGACTTATTAATCAGCGTCTCTTCTCTCCTTTCTTGTTTCATGCAATAGTTCTTTTGGCTCCTCCACCGCTGTGCACTGACTTGCTGTAGCATGAAACAGCGCGTGGTTGGTGGAAAAAAAGGAAAAAAAGAAAAAAAAAGTCGTGGAGGAAAACTTTCAGACTAATGCACTGCACACGGTTTGCGTCATATAGCCTACTTCTGCTGGGATAATCTGGCAGAGAGACCAGGCGGGAGGTAGAAAGCTGCGCGTCTCAGTGCAAAAGTAAAACCCGAGTCCCTTCAGCAGAAGTGCATTTACAAGAAAAAACATAAATAATAATAACAAAAGAAATACCACGTTAATTCGCTGAGACGGGCACCAGTCCTCGTTGCAATTTCTTGGTTGTAAGTCCCTTTTTTCCCCAGGAAAATAAAAGGAGCGAGTAAGCGGTGTAAATAGGGCGTCTGATTTTCGCTGAGAAGCAGCTTTTCCAGCTCTGCACCGCAGAGATTTAAAGGCTCGCCTCTCTCACTCTCTCCACTCTCTGGTATCCAGCAGACTGCGCTTGAAGCCAGCCTTGCGCTTTATACTAATATCGCCTGGTGACGTCGAGCTCGGTAGCACTCGGTTCTCCAATGGGAACAGGACTTTGCGCTCAAACAGAGGAAGAGAAAGAGGAGAGGGACGAAGGAGAGGAGGGCGCTCCAGTCTTGACAGCTACAGTCAGCTGACCGACTTCCCTAAAAGTAGAAGAACGGTGGAAAGTGGCGGAGTGAAATGCCTTCGATGTAAAGCGCTGCTCCTCGTATTCAGTCGTGTCTGAAATGAGAGAAACGTGAAAGAACTGCCACTTTATGGTCCAACACTCTTAGAATGACACCAAACGTTGAATTTCAGGCAGATTTCTGAGGTAGTCCTAACAGTTGTTCCAGATGTTTCCAGATGCACAATACAAATTGGACTTACTACAGGCACTGCTCCTGCATTATAGTTCAAGACACAACTTCATTTGTCTTGAAAATGAGATCAAGAAGAATCATTTTCTTATGTTGTCTTGTTTATGTTTATTTGCTGCATGTCTATAACTTTCAAAAACCCAAAAGATAACCAGTCACATACAAGCCTGTATTACGCAGCATGGTGATAACACAAGGTCAGAACACAGTTTCTAAGCGACCTTAAAAGTTAAATCGTGACTATTTTTCTGCCACACACAATTTCACACACAGGCGCTTTAATGTATAATAACTATATTAAGGCTGTAGCTACAAATACGTCATTTTAATGTTCACTGTAGCGAAGAACCACAATAAAGTCTCAAGGTTTACATGTAGATCTGCTTCTCACTGGCGACAATACTGGTCCACTTTAATTTATGGATTTTTTTAATCCCAATTTATTGTTTAAACAAATAAAAAACAGACCACTGCAGTATTCTATATAATGAAATTCGTGGATTAAATATATTTTTGTCCGGTAAAAGCAAAGTTCACTTTGTTCAGACTCTGTTACTCGCACATCAGGCTGCTTTTGGCTCGCACCGTTTGTCTTACTCCTGGCAGTATCAAAACAGCGGATTCGCCAGAAAACAGGCTCAAGGCTGCCCCTGCGTGGGCAACGCACGAACCGACGAAGCTGTGGATGACGCTTCTGCTATACATTCCCCTTTAATTTGCGTTTGGATCGTCATCTCCGCGCTAATTGCTGCTTTCAAAGGTCACATCATGCAATTGTGACTGACAGCAATTCATTTCTGTCACACGAGTCTCCGACAAGCTCGCTGTCACGCGTGTATTTTTAACACTCACTTTCTAACAGGTAGTTTGGCCAAAATAGGGTCAGATCTTCCCTGGAAGTATGCAAGCGTCATTGATCTGGTCTTTATTTTAATTGTCTGCTAAAAACAGAGAAAGAAAGAAGGGGGAAAAGGGAGTGTGAGCAAATGTCTCGCTTCCCTGCAAAAAGAAACTGCTTGTAAATGAGTCCGTTTGTAGGATCGATTGGATTATCATTTCGTTTCCACCTCATATCCACGGTTGAGCACAGCCGCGACCATAGCGTATTGATCAGACTCAATGTAAGAGGAGGCTGCCAAAGATGAGATCCGATAATGAAGGGCTTATTTGTTTAGTTTAAATTCTTAATCAGTTTTGAGCTGTAGCAGTGTATCAATAGATGAACTGTGACTCAAACTTCTGTCATAAATCACCCTCATATTTAACAACCCATAATAACTCGATGTGATGTAGTTTATGTTTGTTTTATTATGTCTTTGAAAATAGTCTTGGACTTAAGGCTAAAAGTTAAATTGATATAGTCCCCAGAAGAACTGATGATAAAAGATGAAGCTTTTAGCCAAACACGCGAATTATTATTATTATTATTATTATTATTATTATTATTAATATTATTATTATTATTATCAGTCATCACAGGCTTATGTCTTTATTATTTTGGACAAAAGGCACATTCTAATAACGGGATGTATTGATCCAAGAAAAATGCACTTTGCAGTGCACTTTACCGCGACTCTGGATCCCGTTTATTCCTTTTTTTTCTTCTTTTTTTTTCTTTTTTTTTTCTTTTTTTTTAGCTTTTATCGAGCGATAATGCACAATTATCCGGAATCTTTATAACATCTCAAGCCAACTCACACGCTACCCACTTTTTATTTTCAGGCTCAAAGCGCCTGATAACCACATACTGCTGTAGTCAACTTCAAATTCTAGGCATTCCCTTTCCCGAGCACAGGATATAAAAACATACAGGTAGTATTCCAGTTACAATCGTGCTCTGTTAATTCCCTGCACCTGCAGGCGAGCTTCTAAATCCTGAGCTCCAACTTGAACAGCGCCCTGAGCGAGTCGTGCCATGCCGAGCACAGCCGACTTAAAACTTCTTTCCAGCGAGGCCGACCCGGCGGCAGCCCCATTAGGTTGTAATGCTCTCAAATATAACCCGAGTCCACCGTCTAATAGATCCAGGCAGGCCTGGCGGCGGCTTTCCCCCTTCGGTAATAACGGGCTGTAATGGAGAGACGAGATGTAAAAAACCGTCCATGTCAGCAGCATATCGGTGGTTAATGATCTATTAAGTGATCCGTGTGCTTATGGACAGCGAAAAAAAAGTGTTGATGCTTGCTTATTCTCCCCTAATGAGAGTCCCATCCTACGGATTTTAGGAATGAATAACAGAAATAAAATCACCTTTAAAATGTTACATTTAACAGTTGACGCATGGAGGCTGCAGAGGCTGCACAGCTTCCCACAGCTCACATCTCACACCTGCAGCAGGCCCGCTGGTTTCACACAGGAGGCCCGTGGTCTGTCCATAGGAAGATACATGATTCGCCTCACAAATATGGATTTCTATTCTACTTCAGGACCTATCCATGCATGCGCATCTGCGCTCCGGTGGCCAAGCTGCACTGCCAAAACCCGTTGGATCTCAACTCAAACCCGATCTGTATGGAAAGACAGAGTGATTACAAGGAACACCTTTCCCCCCTTCTTTTAGAAACAGAATCAGCTTCTCTGTTTAACTCTAAGGTAAATATTTGGTTCTATTTCAGAATATTTTTGCTATCTGGCGCGCGTAAACTTTAACGGTTTTCTCGAAAGTTGCTGGAAATGTTACAGAAAAAAGGGAGGTAGCCGAGCTGGAAGGCCCGCGACGGGGAGGGTGAGGGATGGAGATGGGGAGACGGTGCTTTCGGAAGTGCTGCTTTGATGCGTTTTGATGCAGGAGGAAGAAAAGAGACGCAGAGCAGACGGGCAGACCCGGCTCCATCCTCTGAAACACGCCTTCATTGCGCAGTAACTGATTTAAAATGTTTTTTCAGATGTAATATACGCAAATGTAAAACAAACTTAGTAGCTTTTTGTCAATGCAACAATCACCCCGCGTTTAATTGAAGTTGTATTTTTGTAGTTTTGCAGAATCAATATCAGAAAAAGAGTCGCTGTGAGTTTGACAAGAATGCATGTTCGTTTTTGTGCAACGAATTAACTGATTCATGATTAATTGTCAATATTTTATAGCTGAAACATTTGAAATGCACTTCATCACTAAAAGTGCATAATGTATTTAACAGGCGGAATCGCAGTATAAACAGGTGTTCCCATCATTAACGTGATGGGTTTCGGCATAAAATAGTAATAACACCAGCAAATCCGTCTCTAAAATTTAAGTTCGATTATACACTCAGTCGTCCTTTTTGAATCAGTAATCTACATCTTCCGTTTACAAGGTGAGAGTTACTCAGGCATTCTTGTTTACTCCAGACTGATCGATTATCTCCGTAAAAACATGTATTATTAAGACGTGTCGTCTATGTAAACAGGCAGAGGCCAGCCTCTGAAGAAGAGTAACATTCCCATCAGGGATAATTGACTGAAGAGACTTTCGGGGAAACGGCAAGAGGTGAGATAAGTGCAAATTCATGCAGTCTCATTAATATGAAATAGTATCGATTTAACGGTGGACATCAAATGTTGTCTTTAAAAGTCCACCATTCTTCAGGAGTATTATCACAACGCTTGCACTCTCGCTATTTGCACGTTAAAAGGGTAGTTGTGTTTGCGAGGGAAATTAAGGTTTATTTCTTGTGACAGGGCGCCTCTGGTGGCGCATTTACTCATTGCTAATAGTCTGACGTGTATCATCAGTGACATGCAGTCTCTTTTTGGCACTAACCCCATGCAGACAGCTCCAACTTCAAAACTGAAGTTATTTGCTTTGCTTTTTTGGATATGGCAGAGCAACAGAGAGGATATAAAAATATGATGGGGAGGCCAAGACATAATTGTAGGCCTTTTCTGAGATTAGATGTCTCTGATTGACATGTAGTAAATATAACGACAAATAAATGTCAGTGCGCACTGTACTGGCTTAATCCCAGAAGAAAAAGAACAATAAATCTGCCTTTTGCTGTGGTCATTTCATTAATGTAAATTGCAATGCTATGTACAATAGTTTGGCTTCCTTCCAGTTGGCTTATTGCTGAGGCATATGCATGATATTGGGTTTTGTCATAAACTGGTGGCTGTGTGACCACAGAATGTAGGCGACACCACAAGAACCAAATATCATAGTGCAGGCAGGACATAATTAAAGACCATATTCTCAGGTCATAACTGCAATTTACATCTGTATTTTCTTAGCCAATAACTGGCTACTGTAATTCTAAAGATACCCGCATGTACTGAAAACATAATTACAGTAATTCTGAGTAAAAAGTTAAATATTTTTCTTAGAATTAATTGATGTATGCTTCTAGCTGTACAAGCACCTAGAAGCAGTTTCTTTTTTTTCTTTTTTTTAACTTTTGTGTTGTTCCTGAATGTCAGACTTTAACATGTCAGTGCTGAGGAACATCCACTGGCTTCTTTAGCCTTTTCTAATTGTCTGCATATGGAGCTGTCAGAGCTTATCACTGACTTACATTAAACCTCCACTTCATATATTCTGGAAAATATGCATCATGTAGCAGAGACTTATACACAACACCGGCATGTTATTAAGCTAAGAGTAAAGAGAGAGATTTAATAGCCCTCAAACGTCTCTTTATAATATCTTAGAAGACTTTATCTTCCTGTCAAGTGTGTAAAGCATAAATGTTTATGAGCAGACTTAGTTTGTTCTGATTGTCTGCACATGAAAGCTGCACACAGGAGCTAGCAGACCCTCGGTCATATTGTTTTGGCCATGTTTGAGTGTGTGGGCATGATTGATCTGGAGGTGGGTGGGCGCCACACCAGGCAGTTTTAGGGATTAGAGCCGAACTGGCATTTTTATTTTTCTCAGTGCCACAGACTCCTCCTCTAACCCAACCATTCATCTGTTCTGTTTTTTCTCTCTCACCTCCCATCAGGATGTTCTTGCACAGCACTGTCCCTGTTTGTAGTAATGTTCAGTCACATTGTCGAAAGACGCTGCTCTTATCAAACATCTATACTTTATACTCCTTCGTATACCCTTTTAGTCTTCTTCTCTCCTTCTCTGTCCACCCTCCCTGGCCGGGTGACCTCCTTACCTCTCAGCTCTCTCACCCCTCTCCTCTGGCCCTGGCCCTGCCCACCCTGGGTCATTTATCATGGACCAGAAGGGGAGCCCCCGGGCCTGCAAGCCCCCGTCAGCCCCTGCAATCGCCTCTTTGTGGCTCCCAGCAAACAAGTGTTGGATCAGCAAAAGTCTATTAAAGCCTGGTGGGCCTTTCTCAGCCAATTGGGCTCGGGTCACTGAGCTGCTCTCCTTGCTGCTCCGAGTGCTCTTTGTGTCGCCGCCGTTCGCTGACACAGATCCTCACAAGATTAATGATTTTTAGCAGCCATTTGGGTCTCATTCACAGGGTCCTTCTCTCTTTCTGTCTCTCTTCCACTTTTCCTCTTTCCCCCCACTCGTTCTGCTCTTATTTCTTTTACCTACTTCTTCTACTCTCCTGTATCCCCATCCATATCTGTTTTACTTTTTGTTTACTGATTCAGTCGTCTCCTCCTCCTTTTTACTGCAGTTCCAATCAGCATTGATCGTTTTTGTCTGTTTAGTTTTCAAGGCCACTATTCATACAGTTGTGTTCACTGCTAATGGAAGTCACAATGTTATAAATGGCTTTGATTTAGAGATTTTATGCATAAAAATGAGAATAGAAAAAAGCTCCTTATTGTTCTTTGTTTGAGAGTCATGAACTCTTGTCTGATATAGCCCAGGCATGTTAAGAAAACCAGCTCAAGTATCCACATTACAGTCCTGCTAGGTCTCCCCGCAGCATTCCTCAGGAGGCTCAGAGTAATTTGAAATCTTAGAGCCACTTCCACGACTTCCATGTTGCCATGTTCTCAGTGTTGTTTCCAGTAATTACTGCAGGTTAAGTGCATGTCCTGGAGCCCAGTGGAGGCAGCTCTATCCCTCACCTGGGACATGACTCAGCACACTTCAGGTCATCCGGCCATTTCCCTGACCACTGGACCACACCCCACCTACTCTAAACCCGCAGGACAGCCACGTTCGCTTCCATCACGTAATGTAATGGTTGTTTTATTTACTGGCTGAACTGTTTGCAGAAAGACAGCCCACACTAACATCTTTATCTAGTCGGATGCTAAAAAAGCATATATTTCTTGTCTTTATTTTCATATTCAGCAGCTTCTAAATAAGATTATGCTTTATGTAAACTGAAACATTATATGTTTCTCTCCTGGCTAAGATGGGAGATACAGTCTTAATGCATTCGATTTTAGATAGGAATGATAAAATGTGCATTTTGCCATTCATATCTTACACCTGCCTCTCTGTCAAAACGAGTTCAGGCTTCGGTTGTCTGAATTAAACAAAGCAAACTTCCCCTATGCTGTATGCTTCCTTTGACTCTCAGCAAGAAAAGACTGTCTGGGGAAGCAAGAAGAGAGCTGGACTTACATTAAGCTGTACTTCAGAATATATGATTAGGTTAAAAAAAAATGACTGCGGCTGTTCTCCATAATCACTTAGAGTGGAGACATGTTAGGAAAGGATCTCTACAGTGACGTCTAACTTTTTTTTTGTGCTGACCAGATATTAAAGGATAATATTTAGGCTCTCAGCACTGCACTTTTATTTTTGCGTTAAAGTACAGTTACATCCATGTAGATAGTTCCTAATCAGCTCAGCTGTTCTTAGGTTCTTATCAGGATGTGTTGGCTGAGCAGTGAAAGAAATAAAAAAATAATATAATGTTCACGCGTTAGCCTAGCGAAGCTGTCAGCGCGGCTGCCGGTGGGTCAGTGTCTGCTTTCACCTAAAACTCTCTCTGTGTGTTTACAGCATGTCTGTTTCAGGACTGAATGGATGGACCCAGCCTGCTGCTGTGTCCATCCACCTGCCCCGTTTCCTGTCTGACTAATGTTCTTTTTTGTGTGCGTGCGTGCATGCATGCATGCATGTGTATGTGTGTTTGTTTTATATGTGTCGTTGTGTGGAAGTGGTTATAGATGGGACTACACCATCACACTGGCAGTCTGAATCATTACTCACAGAGATAGGGAGAGACCCAGGGCCGAGGAACCCCTAACATCCTCAACCTTCCTGCACTGACACACACACACACACACACACACACACACACACACACACACACACACACACACACACACACACACACACACACACACACACACACACATACATAGACACACTCTGGCTTTCACATATCCCCAGGTTATTCATTTGTACGCAGAGTGCCTGGCATTTCACCATATCCGCCCCCCTCCACCCCAACAAACCCCCTTTATTAAGAGACAGAAGCATTGGGTTCCCTTTTGCAGGGGGGGTGAGGAATGGTTTCCGTTTGAGCCTTATATTCTCTGCTTGTGCTCTTTGTTTCTTACCTCTTCATTTCTCTTAATCTTTCATTGTCATTGCTTTCTCCCTTTTTCTCTGTCTCGTTTTCTCTTTTTCTTTTTAAGGGAAGCTGTCAGCCCCCAGCCCCAATGGCTACTTGTTTTTAGACGACCAAAGGCAAGGATGGAAAAAAAAAAGTTGCTGCTAATTTACAGTATGGGTTTTTACCTGCATTTTGAGACTCCAGATGTAAATTAGTAGCAGCAGATACTGGCCTCTAGAGTTGTAAAGGTGCAGAATTCCCACTGATTTTGAGCATTGGGATTCCCCTACAAAGCCAGTGAACCTTTACTCTGGTACTTAAGTCTGGCTGTGCTGGTGGAGATTCACTTTAATAGGCATAATTAATAATGAGCACTACGCTGCCACATTAGAATTAGATGCACAAGCTGGTTGCTACAATGCTAAACTTTACTTTAGAGAACCTCTTATGAAGTCGATGCATTTACTAAGCTAGTTTCTGGCCTAGTTTATTAGGCATATTTATTATAATAATTCTTTTGTATTTATAACTAATCTTCCCAAGATGCATCTTATCTGGTTGCTTATTCTGTCTCTTCCTCAGGTGGAGAAAGATCCCTCACTTTGTTGAATATATGGGAGCAATTACACCCCCATCATGAAGAGACTGTGGACCTATGCTGAATGGTAAAATGGCAATATTGTTAAACAGCCTGATTCAAAGCTCACAGTAAGAATACTGCTGTAAACAATAAAAAAACAAAAGAAGAAAAAAAAAGAAAAAGTGTATCGTGTGTGCTCATACATTTGATATCAGATAAGGTGTGTTTGTGGTTTCCAGTGCTTGAGTAGGTTTGGTGTTTGTAGCATATATGCAAGAGTATGTGTGTGTGTGTGTGTGTAGCAGTAAGTATGCATGTGTTGGGGGGGGGGGGGGGGGGGGGGTGTATATGTACAGGAAGAGAGCCTGTAAATAAATCTGTTTGGGGATTGTGGGTGTGGGGATGAAATATGGTCCCCGGGATGTGGAGCAATGTGAAAAACTCGGCAACGCCAGGGAATAACAAATCTCCTGATGTCCCCTCACCGCAAAATAAATACACTCCCCTGTACAAGTCATCCATCTGGACTATGAGTTGCAACAAAGACGCCCCCAATACATCGCTAACACATACACACGCCCACACTTACACCCAACACTCATCCCACACAGCAGCAATGTTTATTTACACATTTATTTATTTGTTTGTTTGTTTTTTTAAATTAAATGGAAACTGCTTGTGTGGAATTGAAAATGTGTTTATTGTTTTTTGTGAATGAAAAGTGTTCCTCCCCTCCCCCTATCTGTAAAGTGCTGTCTTGATCTTAATGGGTGGTTTGGAGGGGTAGTGATGAAGAGTGGGTGTATGGGGGGGGCTTGCAGGGTTTGTAGATCGAGTGTTTTAACTAATGATCGATCACGAGGGATTCAATAATTAAATTTCAGCCTTGACAATTTAAAAGTCTCCGCACACGAAGTCGACTGAATGAGGAAAGAGGGAAAGATGAAAGATTCCGCCTGCAGCGATGTATCAGAAGGATTCAGCATCTAATACATTACAGGGAGAAAGTATGCGTGTATGTGTGTGTGTTACAGCACAAGGGTGTACTGTTTTTAGCTTATATGCATGATGCATGTGCAGAGGTACTCTGTACTGTCTTTTCCTGACATATAGGCTATACTAAGTACATCCAACTAACCATGTAGGCCCACCAGATTCTTCTTCACTTTCCTTATCTGGCCCTCTTCTGCCAAACACCCCATTACTACGACTGCTGCACAGCTAAAAGCTCGTACGTGGGGCATTGTATATCTGAAAAAAAAAAGAAGCAAAAAACCACACAACAACAGCATAAAGGCGTTCATGTTTGCAATAAAGGGATAAGATGTTTTTGTTGTTTTGTAGAGTACAGTTTTCTTTTTCCAATTAACGTCTATTCTTTAGGCTTAATTAGGTCATGACGATATGGTGTGTATGCGTGTGTGTATGCGTGTGTGTGTGTGTGTGTGTGTGTGTGTGTGTGTGTGTGTGTGAGGGTCATTCTGTCCCTCACAGGGATAAATATTAGTCCTTGTTGTTTGCAAATAGGTGATGTATGGTGGCCATATCTCTTGGTGATGAATGTTTTTTAGAAATTTCCTCTCCTTTATCAATTGACTAACAAACCCATGTATCACTGCCACTCTCTCCCACTCCCCATATAAATTAAATAACCAGCTCTCTCTCTCTCTCTTCCTCTGCCTCTCCCCCTCTCTTCTACTTTTCACTTTTTCTCTCTGTACCTCCGTGCTCTCCAGTTCCCCTTTCATGACTCGTTTTAGCTTTATTAGTTTTATTACATTTTGGAAGTTTTACCTTGTTTCGCAAAACACACACCCACACATCAAACCAACAGCAGTTAGAGCTGATGTTGTGTGGTAATAATAATTCAGCTGTTACATACATCTCAATCTCAGATTTCCCTGGAATGGGTTAGAAACAGTAAAGGGGTTTTTCAGTGACTGCCGGGTTGCCTTCCAGCACATTATTTGACTTACTTATCATCAGGCAGTGCCTTGACATACTTAAGGACAGATCATCATGAAGTGAAAATAGGTTTACTCATTCCTGTTTATCACTGTGACGCTCTCTAAATCTGCTGCCTTCTGTAAAAAAGCTATAGGCTTGAGCTTGCTAGGATCCTTTCTGTCATGGAACGATGACAGGAGGCCGATTATGCCAGAGTGCCATATTGTAAACTACTCATCATTAGCGGGCCCATCCCAGCTAACGACTGCACTGGAGATAAACAGTAGCGACGTGGAGAGCCATCTTAATCGGGAGAGCTGTTTAAAAGTGGGGCTCTGTCATTAAGCACAGCTGTATCACACCAGGATATGGGAAATGCCGAGCTGTAAAGCTGCACGCTGAAGCTGGCTCAGATCCCAGCCCCAAGCTCTGCGGGGGTCCTGTGTTGTTCTGATTGCCCCTTTAAATCCAAAATGATCAAGAATAGAAAGATAAGTGTCTAAAACAACCGGCCAAATGAAATTATTATCCACCATTGACTGGCTCCAGTCAAAGCCTCCCAGGGACACTCAAACTTCAGTCAATAGTGTAGGGGGGTGGGGGTCGGGGGTTGAATTTGTAGTTTATGTGAATCCTACTCCCTCGTCCCTTCTGTCTCCTTTGCTCTGTTTATGCCCCCTCCCCTCCTTTTTCTCGTCTCACTTTCCAAAATCATCAGTGGCTTCAGAGAGAAAACAAACAGATCTGTAGCCATGAGACTAATACTCCTCTGCAATGATAAAAAGACAAAATAACAACAACTCTGAGAAGGATCTGCTTGTCTTTCCAGGTCAATAATCTTGCTGTTTAGACAAATGTATATAGGAAGTAATATCATCATGTTGACAGATTTCAAAACATGTTCACTGTCATTCTCTTCCCCTAATTCCCAGTGACTGAAGGACACATTTACTGTTTTACATGTTTTAGTTGGAAGAGTTAATAACCACTTGTAGATCTGGATAAGGCCCAAGCTTTTTCCAGCAACGATCGCATTTGCATCATTTACTTCCCTCATTTCGATCACAAGATTTTGATAACCAGGAATCTACTTACACTAGCAATAAACCTAGCAGAAGCAAACATCTGATATTTTGGCTGAAATAAATGACTTACAAGTAGTAATGGAAGAGCTCAGCAAAAAAGACTAACAAGTTTATTTAGTTTAAGTATCATTAGATCGTTTTGCAGCACGGTGGCACGGTGGTTAGCACTGTTGCCGCACAGCAAGAAGGTCCTGAGTTCAATTCCAACATCAGGCCGGGGTCTTTCTGTGTGGAGTTTGCATGTTCTCCCCGTGTTTGCGTGGGTTCTCTCCGGGTACTCCGGCTTCCTCCCACCGTCCAAAGACATGCAGCTTGTGGGGATAGGTTAATTGGATAATCCAAATTGCCATTAGGTGTGAATGTGCGAGTGAATGTGAGTGTGAATGGTTGTCTGTCCCTGTGTGTTGGCCCTGCGACAGACTGGCGACCTGTCCAGGGTGTACCCCGCCTCTCGCCCTATGACAGCTGGGATAGGCTCCAGCGCCCCCCGCGACCCTGAAAAGGATAAGCGGAAGCGAATGGATGGATGGATAGATCGTTTTGTTAAAACGAAATATTTTAGGATTCTCCCAGATTCTGATCTTTTATATACATTTCTTGCATGGCACTCTCATCATATCTCCCAATAACCCACTCTGTTGTCCTGCAGTCGGACAGGCCTGAGTTGTCTGGACAGGCCGTAGCTCTCCCTACAAATGCTTGAACAATTGGAGGTAAATACGTTGGAGACAGCCCATTTGTTTTGGGCCGGCGGTGATGCATGCTTTTGCAGTGAGCAGCACATTTTTACCACGCAGCCCAAAGTAGCTGTGAGTAATGGACTGCTCTGGCCTGTCCACTCATACTGCTATTTTTATTATTGTCTCCCTTATAGTTTTCATTTTTCATATCAGGGTAGAGAGAGAGAAAGAGAGTGAGAGCGAGCGAGCAGCATCGTTCCCTTCAAGTATATTCCTTCCCTAAAAGAGGCGGGAAGTGAGGGGCCCACATCCTCCGTTCCACTCACTTCATCATCTCCCATGAACCGTCCCTTGTTTTTGTTTTTTTCAGTCAGACTGACAGATTTTGTTGGATGCCAGAAGAGACACATAAGGGATTATCAACAGACAGAACAATAATTCAGGTTGGACAGCTTCATAATAATTTTTCATCGATCCATCACTGTGTTTCTGTGGCATGTTGTCTGGTTCAGCCTCTGGGGATTGTTGGGATCTTGGGATATTCTGAGATGGCAGACCTGCGAATCTGTTATGAAAGAAAAAAACAACAAAGACGAGGTTGGAAAAGCTCAAATGAAACTGCATAATAATGTGTGCTTAATGCAGAATCTGTAACAACGGAGCAGATAAAGCTCGACTCTGTCTTTGAAGATGATTCACTAAGTATCTAAAATTATATGCCGCCGCTGGCTCCGCAGGGAGAAGACTGGTATTTTGCATTGAGGCACTCATATGGGCACCTATAATGGGTGCCTCTTAATTCTACTGACAGCTTTACAGGAGCTGAGTTATGAAGCCACAGCAATGCTGCTCGTTAGGCCTGCGCCAGGCTTCACGCTGGGTTACACTAATACACCTCCTCCCCCCTCCCATGCTCTTTCACCCTACACACACGGGCATAAAAATCAGCCACACATTTACGAAGACTAGCTCATCCTCACACAGACACAGAGAGCTACTGGCCCACACAATTCCTTTACAGAGCTTTCTAGTGTAATGGGGGTGATTTGTTCAAGTAGTTCAGCTGGCGTTGGCATCAGATTTATTTCCTTGCTTCTACCCTTCATTTTCTGCTCTTGTTCTCCACCTACACTATTTTCTCCTCTTATCCTCTCTCCTATCATGTCCACCAGGCCAACACCCTCTCCCTTGCCTCGCTGCGTCCTGCTGGGTGATCCATCTCTGTCAGCCTGCTAAAATGATAATGCCAATTAAAGCAGAGGAGTAATTGCCCTCCACTGTCTCTCATCCGCTGCAGACCCTCAACAGGAGCCCTGGTTCCAAATATGAATGAGACCTCAGGCCCCAAGAGGCCCTTTCTGGGTGAGCATGAGGACAGGTGGAGAAGACTAGAGAAGGAGGAGGAGGTGGGGTGGAGTGAAGAGAAGGGGGGGGGGTGGGGTGATTTGTAACTTTTAACCTCCACTGATCACCAATGGCCTTGGAAAAGAAAGGGGGTGAGGGGGATATCACGCACACACATAGACAGACACACAAACACACAGGCAACGATGCTGGTAATTGTTGCACATGGATGAGCACACACACACACACTCAAGGTCGCTGTCAAAGGACTTATGGCTCTTGCCTTTGCACACAGACTCTCAGTGTGAGGAGCCAAATAGGAAGTGAAAGGACTATCTGGCAGTGGACTGTAACACCACTGATCAGAGGTGACATAGCTGCACCCTCAGGTCAGCCAGGCAGCCTTTATTACCAGCGTCCCTATCACAAATTCAGTGTTTTTGTCTTTCTTTTGATAAGTGCACAGACACACGGTGGGGTTCTCAAACTCTAAACAATGATCTGTGTGACTTTTTGTATCCTTTTTTCATTTCTAGAAAAAGAGTGGAGTGAACAAGATGCCACTGCATGTTTAGTTATATTTTTGATGTATGTTCACTGTACATTTGTTACTATTCTGTATGTGTTTAATAAGAATTGGGTGTCACGTTGGCCTGAAATAAATGATTATTTTTATTCATGAAAAAATTCTGTTTACTTTCAGCTTAAATATTTCTGTCTCTAAAATGTGAAAATACTGAAAAAAAAACTTTTTTTTCTTCCCCAGTCTGTCCTTACTTAAGTTAAAAACCTGCGTCAGTGCTACTTAACTAAAGATTTAATACAAACATGATAGATTATGAGCCTGTTCTTTAATGTAGTGGCTTCACATTGCTAGTTTTGTCTGACCAGTAATCCAAAAGCTAAATCGTGATGTAGGAGAAGCTGAAATTGAATGATTGTGATTTTATAAATGATTATAATATTAGCAGTTTTTTATTGTTTAACTAAAGGATAAACTGATAAGTAGTTTCAGCCGCTTAATGGTGAAGAATAAAAGCCTGTCAGAGGTGATGCCCTATCATCTTGACTTAACAAGTGCAGTTTTAACTTCACCACCAACCAGGCAGCCGTGACAGCCCATGCATCATGGCATACTTATGGCAGGTCCTGTGTTAAGGGAATGTGTTCGAGTATATTATTACTGCTTAGCTCCAGCAGCGTGTGGGTGGAAGGCTGAACGAAGTGTGTAGGTGGCTGTTAACACAAGCGCCATCACCCATCCCGACTGGGTGGTGACCTGTAGCACAGACCAGAGGAAAGGTGCAACAGCAGGGACCGTGAGGTTAGGCCTGCGGATGAAAATCACACTGTTGATCTTTTTTCTGGTGTCACACCATTTAAATAAGCAAACACAATCTTATGAACAAATGGCGCTGGCAGTGTATTTTTAGCCTTTTAATTTGACCGGTATGTGGCATTTCTCTGTGGCCCATAAGCCCCTTTTAGACCCCTTTTTGAACATCAGGAGAGCAGCTGACGAGCTCCACTGCAGAGAGCAAGAGTAATGATCAGCAGAGCCTCAATATGACAATAATCTCCTCTAACTTCATCAACACGATTTGCGCCAGCAGGCCTCCAAATACTTTCAATATGCTCAGTGTTATGATCGTCCTCTCAGCTAAAATCATTGTTACTCTAGCCATAATAAAACATGGAGGCTCGCAGTAATTCTGCAGGCCTACTCTACGCCATACGTCGTAGCGCCTTAGCACCACGATGTGAGCTTGATGCTAACATTGACTTATTACAAGGGAGTGTGCCGCCAAATCCATAATTAGACTCCTTTTGTTGCCCCTGTTGTTGTTGAAAATGTAATTATGAAAGATGAAACACAGCCTTCAATGAGATGGCTGTAAAATAGCATAATTAATATGGGCTTTTGCGAGAACAATCCCCGCTTTACGGGAGCCCCGCGTTGGCCGTGAAATTAATTAAGTGTGCCAGGATTTATGGCCTGTGCTTGGAAATGAAGAGAATTAATTGCAGGCCGAAGATGGATGGTTGCTGGAAAATGATGATGCCCAGGACCATTTGGGGGAGGGGGATGTCTAACTGCTTTAGAGGGGCACTCTTGGAGGGGAATAGAAGGTTTTGACACAATTATACACCCCCAGACAACAGCTGGACCAGTGCTGGAATGGAGTGCTTTTTGGGCCAGCTTGGAATTATGAGAGTTTTTACACCTTCAGCCCACCTGCACCTTTTCCCTGTGCTCCGTGCATGGCCCCCAGGTGGCGTTAGCTTTGGCAAAGTGGATTTTTCTTGGAGAGCAGAGTTCTGTACGTGTTGTTGTTGGCTGTTGCCGATGACTAATGTCTCATTTTCTGCATCCTTCTCTATCTACTCTCCATTCAGACAGAAGAACAATAACCATGTAATTGGACACAATTATGACAATTATAGTATAAACACAATTATTGCTGCAACCAATCCAAAACTAACAGTATGTGACAAGGAGAAAATTATGGAGTATGCACACTGCTGATTTAATAGTGTATTGACTTATACATCTTTCTTTTTTTTTTTCTTTCTTTTGCCTTTAAATGACTAGAAAAGATTTTAGTGTGGAGACTCGCTGAGGTTACCGTCCTCACAGTGTGAAATATTTGTAATCTAAATGGAGAATCTAATAGTTAAAAACATTTTGGAATCTTTATATTTGATGTAACTGTTTTAAAACTTAATTTTGCAATAACGTTTTTGCCCAGTTTTGAAGAGAAATTCATTTTAAAAGGATGTAATAAAAAATATACAAGAATAGATAACACACTGAATATCAGCTTTTCAAAAAATGTGCAATATTTCTTCTTTCAGCGTGATCTCGGGTGGGTTGAATGGGCAAGTCTTATAACTGAAACTCCATTCCAGAGCCCAGCTGTTCACCAGTTTACAGATTGTCAACTATGACCTCCTACAGTGTCCTTAGAACCAAAACAAGTCCTAAAACACAACCTCCCAACGCTCCTACTACCTCTCTACTCAATGTTCAGTGTGTGTCTGTTTCTGTGTGTGTTTGTGTGTGTGTGTGTTGTAATAATGGAAGGCTAATTACCCACCTCCCATGTCCCTGGACAGCGCCACAATGTCTGGGTTAGGTCTCTGTGTGGGATGGTTCATGGTGGTAATTAGCTTGATACACACACATACGCTCACAGACAAGATAAATGAAGGCTGGGTGGGTGTCTGTTGTTGGACAGTTGATTGGGAAGGTACGAGGGGAGTGTCTGGGGCCTCTAGAGCATGTCCGCTCTGATAATTATGTGCGTATGTGTGTGTGTATTTGTGTGTCCTCCTCCACTGCGAAGAAGCTCTCAGCCCAAATTGCTGTCTCTTGTCTCATTGTCAGAGTGATTATGAAATATTGTTTAATTTACTGGGTGGTAGAGTCTTTGGTGATTTTGATGAATCGGACCTTTTATTTCTTCATTCCCTTTATTGTCTAGTGGTTAGGTGTTGTGTATTTCCTCGCTCGAGTGTGTTAAATTCACTGTTGGTACCCATGGACCTGCAACATACAGTATTGCAACAGACCAGCAGAAGTGTGTGTGTTATGTGTAGAAATACTTAATCCATGGAGCTCAGAGAATAGATGTTGCAAGAGATGCCTTCCTCAAGGGAAATGGAAATGGTAGTACTGTTATCAGTATACCAGCTGTGTGAATTAGGAGATTTGGAGGAGTTATTTATTGTCATAGTTATGAATATTTAGCCTTAATGAAATGTCATTTAAAAATCCAGAATTCCACCAATTTTGACACAATGAAATTGTTAATAGTTTTGGTGGTTATATGTTGGCTGTCTTTGTGTCTAAAGCTTAGCAAAGAAGTCTGGCTTCTTTGTTAGCCAGATAGTTGTTTTTTTGTTTTTTGGTTGTTCTTCTATTCAGGCTGGACATATTGCTTATGTATGACAAAAGGATAAAACCAAATTGGTTAATCAAGAGAAATATAGCTCAGTGCCTGTCAATTAATCTTCTGACATTGATGTGACTTAAGTTAAATAAATTAAATCAGTTCAATTTTATTTTATTTATATAGTGCCAACAACAGCAGTCGGTTCAAGGCGCTTTACACTGTGAGGTAAGGACCCTACAATAATAGAGAAAACCTCCAAAACCCGATGACCTCCTATGAGCAAGTGATTGGCAACAATGGGAAAGAAAAACTCCCTTTTAACAGGAAGACGGCAAAACCATGCTGTTTGGGGAATGACAGATAGGACAAAAGACACACTGTGAAAGAAAGCCAGAAATTAATAATTAATAATTTAAATGAACATGTCACGTTAAAGAAGCATTTCATGGGACTCTGTGAAGTGAAAAACTACATGTACAAAAGTACATCCCAGGATTCAGTAGCATGTAGAACCATATTTAGCAGCATTAGCCTGAAGTCATTATTTTCTGTGTGATTTTATCAGTCTCTCTTGACCTTTTCCCACATGAAAATGACTTCTGACGAGAGCTAAGGTCCTACCACAGCACTTCAACAGGGTTGAGGTCAGGACTTTGACACTTTGATCATTGTGGTGTTACATAACTCAGTTTCGGCCAATTTGGGTTTTAGCAACAGTCAAATGTTAGCTTTAACATTTCAGTTCAATTCAGTGCTGTTTGTATAGCACCAGATCACAACAGCAGTTGCCTCAAAGCACTTAACATTGTAAGGTAAAGACCCTACAATAATACAGTATGGTCTCACATTTAACTATATAATACTTTAGTATACAGAAGAGTTCATGCCAACTTAATGACTGCAAGGTGCCCAGGTCCTGTGGCTGCAAAGCAAGCTGAAATCATCACCCCTCCAGCGCCATGCTTGACAGTTGGTGTGAGATATGAAGAAATTAAGCTTTTTTCTGTCTATCGTTCCAAAAAACTCATGCTTGTTCAGTCTTTTTCTAATTGTAATTTTATGAATTTTAACATTTAACATGCTAACTGAGGCCTGTAGCGTCTGAGGGGTTTTTTTTTGCAGTATTTCTGAGAATTGTACTAAACTTGAGGTAAAATTTTCAGTCCAGTCCAGATAATGACTGTGTTAACACTGTGCAGCACACTTGCATTGTGTTAATAGTGCAAGTGTGCTGGAGCAGACACACTTGAATCTAATTGCCCGAACTTCTGCTATAAAGGTGCTGACACTTGCTAATGATCAGTTTATCAAGTGCATTTGATTAGCAGCACCTGGCTGCTACTTACCCTTAATTACTAGAGAAGCAGTAAGATTGTACTTAGTTTTTCAGAGGACTGCCTAGAGTCCTTTTTCACATAACTGTATAAACATGATTCATCAGCCTGGAAGTCATTTAAAAATTAATATGTAGTCCAACATATGTCCAACATACTTGTTACTTTGAGCTTACTGGTTTTCATTTGGGTGCAGGTAGTAAGATTGACCTATCATGTTCCTGCAGGCCTTCTATGCATACTGGTGAATAATTGATGTGGAGTCAAACTGCAAATTTGAAACCATAAGGAGTTATCTGTTTTAATTATTAGAATCTGCATATTTTTTAATTAAAAGAAATATTTCATGAAAAAGAAACCTGAATGTAAACTTTAAGTTAACTCACATTTTATTAAGAATTTTTATCATTATTTTTAGGTTGAATTTCATTATTTTCATTAGTGGGTTTCTGGGTTTCTTATGTTTTGGTATATCTGTAGTAGCCAGTAAACAGACAGCCTAGACTAGTTTTTAGAAACTGATTTAGAAAGTGAATGTGTGAGACAGAAAGGTAGGTATAGGTTCACTCTAATTGATTATACCGCTATCGACAAGGATCCAGAAAAACAGGCACTCACTTTCCCCTTGATTGAATTAAACACCTTTTATGGGGCAAATCGATGGGATGGAGATGATGGTGGGAGCGGAGAGTGGGCAAAAAGAGGTGGGGGGGGGGGGGGGGGGGGGGGGTAGCCGAGTGTTATGATATGTGGAGGTGAGATCTGTCTTTACCTTCTCTCTCTGACACACATTCACTTACTTACACACACATGCAGGCTCACTCAGAGCACCCTGCAGACAGGTGAGAGGTCTGATTCCATGTTGTAATTCAAGCAAATCAATTCTTCTAAAGCATTTAGCCATGCCCGGTGATGAAGTATGGCAAGAATAGGCTCACCAAGCAATATATGCCCCAGACCCAAATCAATCATAATTACAGGCTGGGACAGTTCAGTGAATGGGCAGAGGGATGACTGGACCCCACTCCTTCATTCACTCCTTTTATAGTTTGATCAAAGATGAATAGTAAAAAGAGGATCGTGTCTCAGATAGCCACAGAAAGTAATACAGTATCTGGATTGTGTCTGTACCGTAGGTACTCAGTTTGGTAATAGGTCTTTTTTTTAATAGCCCACTCTTTGACTGGTTACAGCTTGAAAAGTGCAGATATCGTTAAATCAACCACTCAAGAAAAATGCTTTCTGTAAAAATGTTAATTTTGCCTCTGTCCATATGTTTTCCCGGTCTGTACAAAGGACAGGATCAGCAGCACAGATGATTTAATAGCCACAAGGGCAAGAATACCTGAATAGCACAAACCCTTTGCTGATTGAGAATTTTACACAGTATTTGTGTTCTTGTGTGTTCTTCAAGCTAAGGTCCTCTACCAGAGGCCTCGGAGGTTGAGGGTTTTGTGTAGTTCCTAGGACGGACTGCACTCTTCTTGACAGAGACCTTTCATGATGTGCCTGGAGTCTGGAGGAGCCACTTTTTCAGTTTGGTGATTACAGCTCCTAATGCTCCCGTTACCACTGGGACCACTTTACACTTCCACATCTGCTGCAGTTGTTCCTTCAGCCCCTGGAATTTCTCTGGTGTCTCGTGCTCCACCTTCCTGATGTTGTTGTGTGTTGGGATTGCCACACCAAACACAACTGTGGTCTTCTGCTCCTTGTCAACCACAACTATGTCTGGTTGATTGGCAAGCAGCTGCTTGTCTGTCTGGAGCCCTATTGTTTTAAACCCCACTGGGGGTGTCTACCATAAAAACTTGGTGATTTCTAGTCTATATGTTGCACAGATGATCCTATACACTATCTTAGCTTCTTGGCTGTGCATGTCAGTGTAATCAGTCCCAGCTTGCATCTTACATCCTGCTACTGTGTGTTGGGTAGTCTCCGGGGCACCTTTGCACAGTCTTCTTCTTGGGTCCTGTTGACTCTTGCCTTTATGGGGGGAGAAGTCTACCATAGCTAATTTAGTCTACCAAGTTGCAGTCTTAGGTGCTCAGAGTCTGTGAGGAGAGCCTCTGTACTGTCTTTTAAGTTGGCCTCTTCTAGTCAGTGGTAGAATTTCTTCATGTCAGCCTCTTCTTCTAATTGTCGATGTTACATCCCATGCAGGAGCTTTGTTGTATCTGTTGACGCATTGGTTACCACTGTCTGGGGCTTTTCCAACATCCCGTTCTTCCTGTGCCTGTATGGGTTCCTCCCAAAGTTTGGTTAACTGGTCATTTTAATTGTATATGTGAGTGAGAATTATCTGTTTTTCTGTACTAGCTGTGCTGGAAATCTGTGCAGATTCTACCCTGTCTCTTGCTCTAAGACAGCAGGGTTAGCTTTCAACCACACTGTGTGTCTCTGTTAGATAAGTTGTTAAGAAAATCAACAAAGAAACGGAACTTGTAGTCTTTTGCCAAAATCCTACATTACATTCAGTTCCTTAACATGGCTTTCATCTAACCTTTTTCCATGCATGCTAGAGTATTTTCTTGTAACACAACAGACTGTAATACATAAAGCTGGACTTACCTTTTAATTTTGATCTATAAACCACTGATGTCAGAAATCATCAAAACCGCACCTCTGCAAACACCAATAACAGCCATGATAACAGATCCAGGCAACGTGACATCATCCCCACAGACTGCTACAATCAATACAAACCACGGGTTGTTCATTTAAAAACTCAGCTGTCTGCTGTTTACTACACACAGAGAGTTCATCCTGTCTATGATGTTCCTAAACCTCGCAAGTAAGTCACAGGACATCATGACCTCATGTTGCCACAAGGAGACCTCCCTAGCCAACGCCCATCCTAATCACCACCTCTGCCTGGACTCTGGGTCCACTATGACCAAATTAGTCAACAGCACCCTACTACTGACCCCCACAAACCACCACACTAACTTCGTAGTCCGGCTCAGCCAATCAACGATGCTGTCAAGACGAACCAAACCAATTAAAGAGTCTAATGAGCATCTTGTATAACACTAACACAGCCATTAAAGAGTGTTTAAAGAGAGCACAGGGGTATCGGGTGGAGGGCTGTGGGTTAGGTGTCATGGCTTATTAGTATTCAACCAGCGTTTGGATTCCATTAAGGCGGCGTTCACAAGTGCCTCGGGTGACTCGAAGGATTCAGCGCCAGCGATTTGATGAGTCACACATCTAAGATTTTACAAACAGCTTTCACATCGATGAAAACAATATCCAGCCATAAAGAACACTTCTGATTTCATTTGCAAATAAGGAGATAAGCAAGAACAGAATGAATAAATGAAGTGCACATGAAATGTGTTTGAGAAAACAGTGACTTGACAGTATTACACAAGCACTCAGTTTAATACCCAGCCATAATATTGCTGAGGGAACAGGCCCAAGGCGCTACTCTCTTTTATTAGCCATTCGCTGGGATTATGGACACATTGCTTCCATTACCTAAGAGAGAGGAGCAGAAGCCCTGTCCCCCTGGGGATGGCGAAATAACGCTCTCTGTCTTTCTTTCTCTCTCTCTCTCTCTCTCTCTCTCTCTCTCTCACACACACACACACACACACACACACACACTAACATTAACGTTAACATACACTATGGCTTAAATAGATTTGAGCCGCAGTGTGAAGGCATACTTACAAACACATGTCATCATTAACATAAACACAAGCTCGTAGCCCTTTTTAACTGTAACATAATAGAGCCAATACTGCATACAAATAAATAGCAACTAAACAGATCCATATAAAAGTAGATGAAAGACATTAGAGCACAAATGTTTGTTTGTTGCTCTCCGTCTCTTTTTGTTAGACTACTTTTCATGTGTGCAGTGAGTTGAAATCTGGGCTTTGTGTGGAAACATTTAAAATGAGTATTATGTCAAATGTGAACGCTAAATCCACACAGACACGTGCAAGGACACACAAGCAGCCTGCAACAAACACATACTGGGTTTGTCAGCAGTGATGCAATGAGGCTGATGGATGGCAGCAGAGAAAGAAACATTTGGCAGATGAATTTGATTTGTCTTAATGCAGCTGAGGTGGATGGACTGTACATCAGCGTGTTACAACTTTAGCTGTGAATGCATGTATCAAAGTAATTCAATTACCATTAGATACAATTCTTTCATTTGCATAGATTAGGCTGTTTTAAGCAACCACTCTGTTTCTGTGTTTTGCCCCTAGAGTGCACGCTCGTCATCTGCACTCTTTCAATCCATCATCCCACCATCTCGCCACACAAGCTCTTTCACTTTACTATGACATCACTCACAAAAAAATGCAATGTGCTCTGATGACAGAGATCCTTGGTGCATGTTATTATTATTTTACATTCAGAGCTGATCACTCCCAAAGCGTAACATTTTACGCTAGGTGACAAATCGTCACCATATTACGTTTTCGGCTACCCACCACGTTCCTAAATGACGACCTCGGAAAAAGAGGAAATATGAGAACCGTCTGGACTGAACCTACACATGTTCGCTCTTTTTCTTCAAATCGCTTAGAAACACGCTATTTAACATCATTAAAGTCCTGGATAAGGTCAGGAATAAGGTTATGGTCAGGGCTAGGGATAAGGTTAGGTTTAGGGCTGGAATACAGGGCTGGAACGTCTACTACCACGGGAGCGTCATTGCACTGGATCCCAGCCATAACCCGCCGCGTACCATAAGAACGCCGAAGGTCTCCTTTCGCGTTCCTCAGGAACGCCGCGGGACGTGACAAAACGTCGACATGTTACACCTCGGGAGTGAGAACGCTCTGGATTATTGTACCTCTGCTGGCCGTTTGACCTCTTTTTCTAATTTGTATTGATGGCAGTAGTTGAATAACCTTAATAAACAACTGAGCAAAATCACAATAAATAACTACACAGGAAGTTATTTAGCTAGATATAATCATCCTGAAAGGATGTAATTGGTCTGTGGATCTGACCCTAACTTACATTAAACAAGAAGCACGCTGACCAGGCTGCTGAACACCCACAAGGCTGATGCATAGAGACAGACATTTATGTTCACATTCACATGTGAGAATTATTCATCTAACAAACACTATCCATGCCACTCTTAATAAAAACAGAGTTTGCAATATTTCCACTTGGAAAAATTTCATGAGTTACATGTAAAACAGAAGTAAGTGGAAAGTTTAAAAAATCTAATATATGTAGGGGTGAGCACTGACACAATGAGATGAGATGACAGGAGTGGGTATGTGTCCCTGTATAGTAAACAAAAAGGGTGCCACGTGTCTGTTATGACAAAGGAAGTTGCAGATTGAATGTACTGAATGAGTCAGCGCTTGAAAAATCCTAAAACATTCCCATAAACTGAACGGCAGTATTCCAACATTTGTCATTTAATAGTAGCGACAGGAGCATGAAAACATGAGCAGGGAAAAGTAGTCGTCTGTAGACATCAATTCAGAGAATTAATGTGTTCCAACAAATCTTGTTGTTTTATTTCCACCAGTGCCTCCATTATGTGCTTTTAGTAACTGGGGTTGATGCTTAATGATGGACACAGAGTTAAAGTGCATCGCTTATTGTGACCTGCTTTCATGTATGGCACCCACATGTACACATCCATGTATGTGCTCACACATTTTAATATTTACTCTCTTAAACACACAAGCACACAGCCAATCCACCCACTCTCCTAAACCCCTATGTGGGCATAAATTTCTCCAGCTGTGACTTAAAAGACAAATAGCCAATAAAAGTGCCAAGAGGTGTTCACACATACGTTTCTGGCACAATCAAATCAATTTCCTCTAAGTAGCTATAAACATGTTCTCTTTTAAAAGGTGAGAGAGGGGTCCTATTATCCCCAGGCCCCCTGGCATGCTCCTCCACCCCAGAGGTCTCTCTATAGGGGTCAGCATCAAGGCCTAATCTGTCTCAGTCCGCTAGACCTATCTTAGCTCCCAGACACAGAAAGATCAGGACCTCAGCCACATCCCAGTCTTCTGATCACAAGACTACATCCATTAATCAGTGGCAGGCAGTGCAGTGACAAAAGGATTGCTTGGCAGGGGGTTAAAGTCTTGAGAGTTACCTTGGGCCTGCTTCAGGGCCTAGGCTCTGCTTTGGGCTTGAAGAGGCCTGTATGAGGGACCAGACAAGAGGCTCTGTTGTAGTTAATGTTATTAATCAGCAACTGAAGTTACAGATCTGTGATTTTACTGATGTTTAAATTCTAAAATGTCTAAAATCTGTACTGCCGATATTTTGTCCCCATCCTTCTTGCACCATTGTAATGCACTGTTACTGTAGTGGCTTCAAAGGGGGTGCTAGGACTACAATTACCCTGGTTGTCCTCCCTGTGGTGAATGATTGTAATTATAATTGACTAAATCCACTTTTTGCATATAAACCCCATGTTAAACATTCTACCCCCAACTTGCAAACACTCCCCGCCCCCCCTCCATCCTCACTGTCGCTAAACCTTGTGCCTCAAGCTTACACTCATGGGAGTTGACACTCTGCTCCTACAAATCCAGTTAATATTCAGTGGCTCATTAAAGATTGATTGTGAGCTGTAAAAGGGAAAATCACACATATAACAGCACAAAATCCTGCCTTTACCTTGTAATTGTGCTTTACAGAGGAGCTTTGGTCCTGCTGCTCCCTTGGTCCTTGTTAGTGAATGCTGGGGATCTATAGACCCGCAAAGTGGAGCCCATAGTCTGGCCCAGGTCGACCCGGATGCACCCAGGAAATAAACGCCAGACCAGGGCAATCAGGCACAGGATTGACCCCCTGAGAGAGTAGTTCATTTCTGCTACTGAAATATTTAAGGGCTGAGCATGCCCGGAGAGACTAAGAGTAGCAAATCTTAGACACAGCTGTGTATATATGCTGGAAGGAGTAATTCCTGTACATCTCAGCCCAGGTGAATTAGTGTTTGGTTAAGAAAAAAATTGGGTCTCTGCACATTTTTTTGTGAAATTGCTTTTAAAAAAATCTTTATAGTGGTTTGACCTGTTTTTAAAAACTGTATTTTCTCTGATTATCTGGATTTTTTTTCTTCAGTTTTTTAATGTTATACATTTTGTCCATCTCATGTTCATTCTGACCTGCTTTCTTCCTCTCACTATTTACCTGCTCCTGTTTCTCAAGCTCTTCCCGCCTGTCTACCTGACCTCTGTGACCTAGCCAGTTTCCCAGGAGTCCCTGGCCTAGGCAATGCTGCAAACACAATTTCCATAATGTCATTTGCAGCATGGATGGAGGGGAGAAAGTCTGGGCTGTCAAAACCACCTCAGCGTTGCAGTGAAGAAAACACAAACCGACATATGACAGATTCTTAGGTTTGTACAAATGGACAGTTCCCCAGCTCCCCTCCTTCTCACTTCAAGCCTCTCACTTCTGCTATCTTCCATCCAGCAGCACCTTACACCTTCTTTGCCCCTCATGTTTTTCTTCAAAATGTCTACTCCCCCTCTCACTCAACCACTTTCCAAATGTCATGCCCCTGTCCCTTTGCCTCAGAGTGTCACTGCCTCACTCTCTCCCTGTCAACTGGGCAGAAATTACTGCATTATTAACTATGCATGGAGTGCCAGGTCACATCATCAGAACTAATTTAATCAGGCTGCCACATGACTCACACTATCATGGTCATAATGCACAAATACAGGCTAATCCACTTCTACATTGATATGTCTATGACACTTAAAAACAAGTGACAAAAATGGTAATGTGGAGGCAAACGCCTAAAACAGTAAGTGAGGAGATTATACTCCTGTATTCTGTAGTCACCATTTTCCTTCATGCTTTATCCACTTCAACCTTCAACTCCTCCTGTTCATAAAATAAGGGTAGGACCCTTTCAATCATTGGCTCAATCAATGAAGATGATTGGACCAGTGAACAGGAACACATTGGGTTATAACACCTCCAACCTGCTCTGCACCTGATGTGACCCACAGCCACCCAGAGTGCGCTCACATCCCATTTGTCACTGCAATTTTTCCTGGAACAGGGGGATAAGATTGAATGGGCCGCCATGGAAATATGATTTTCAGTACGCATTGTTAACTCGCCAGGGAGAAGCTTTTGCCAAACTCCATCAAAGTGTGCAACTGTGTATTAAATGACTATCAAAAGGCCACCCATCATATTTCATAGAGTAACCACGGTGTCCGCAGGACTAACCCCTGACTACTGCTATTGATCCACTGTGAAAATGTGTTGACACTGGTTGTGACAGTGCCACAGCCAAGGAGGCAACACTGTTTTGAATATGAAGTCATGGTTAGTATATCAGAGGGCTGTATGGCGCGTGCAGAGGGCTAGGTTAATATAGCCAATTGCTCTATATACATCAAGACGGGACCCCAGAGCCATGTTTCTTCTTTACTTCCCACACTTTGGCCAAAAGTTTGGTGATCCATATGGAAGCAGGTGGGCGCCAGGCCATGAGTGGGCGAGATGGGGTCCCAGTGGGCGGGGGGTCATGGATCCCAGGCTGACGAAACATCAGAGTCTCCCACAGGAGAGAATGGTGTCTTAATGCAGTCTTCAGCGTGTAGGATGAGAGCTGGTTAAAGTTTAACCAGGCCCATCCTGTTCCCCACAACCCTCCATCAGCCAGCCAGAGCCAGAGCCAGCCTTATGGCCTCCACCCCCACTGACCCCCACTCTGCTAGGGACAGAAGTGATGGATCGCCTCTCTCATTGTGCCCTGTGAGGGGACCAAAGCAAAGAGAGAATCCTGGTTAATCTGACCCTCCCAGTCATAGTAGACAACGCAACACATTATGACAACCCCCCACTCCAAAAAGCAAAAAGAGAACAAATGACACGTATCTGAACTCGCCCGCCTACGTACGAGCCGCAGCACTCTGCTCTCCTCCTTTTTATTTACCCTATTTTCAACCTCAGCCTCCATAAAACCATGACAGGAATGCTTTAGAAGCTGGGCACATTTGGTGAGGGGTATAAAAAGAACAGAGAAAGTTGGGCAGAAAGAGAAAAATGAGAGGTGGAGGGGAGAGACGGCAAGCAGCTGTGTGGAGTGACAGGATGCAGCGCAGATGACTAATGTTGCTGGATGAACTCGTGATATTGATGAGTGATCAGTCATGTCCCGATGCCATCTCTGCCCCAAACCATGTGTTCAGTAGCACAGGGTGTTGTACTGTTGCAGCTGCTTATTCTGTTTTGTTTGCATGAAAGAGATATATCAATTTGATAGCAGGCTTATGTTTTAGATTAAAAAAAAAACACAAACATGTGCTAAAGAGTTTCTCTGAGCTTATTTTTATTATGTAATTTTTGTTTTACGATGACTGCTTCTACAATTTTGTTTTTAATTCTCTAACACCATTTACAAATCAGTAAAACTTAAAGTGTCAATAGAAGTTTATCTTAAACTATATTTTCTGCAAAAACCTACACATTTACACATAAAAAAGGATCACAACTGCAATAAGTGATCTGAGAAATGCTTATTATGATGACAAAAGAAATAATCGTGCTAATTTGTAATGGTCCTCCCCTTGATTATTACATGTTTTCCTTGGGGAGGACTGGCAATGTTCATTTTAGTGGTTTGTTAAGGGGACAGGATGTCAAACCCTCACAAGCAAAATGTAGTAATGCAAAGGACATGGGTCAAGTTTAGCATTTGGAGGAGAAAAAAATCTTTTCCCTTGTTTGTGACAGTGGGGTCAGTGCTCCTCCCATCTGGGTCTAAACTGGAGATGCTGGGTGTCAGTAGGTGACAGAGAGGGGCACCATACTGCCTGAGTTCGGAGACTTGATTCAGGGAAGGACGTGTGTATGTGTGTGTGTGGGTGGAGGGTTTGACACACACGCGCGCTACACCTCTCTCAGCTGACGCTGAGAATATGTTTGTGTGGGACAAGTCCACCAAGACCCATCCATCAACCGGGTCCAAATACGCCCTGCGCCACTGTTGACATGGGGTTAACAACTTGACACTGACAGAGGTGGGTGAGGCCTGTGGCAGAATGGAGGCTGGGACGGAAAGAGAGATGGATTGGGCCGTGATCGACATTCAATTTGAATTATTGCAAATATTCCCATTTAGCGGAAAAATGAGAACATCATTGAGCGCGCATGCTGTTGGACAAGTAAGAGCGATTTTCCAGAGTACACAGTTTTGATCAAAAGTGTATCTGAGAGTAGTCAGTGTTCACTGCTGCAGAAGTGAAAACAAGCAGTGACCTTGTCCTTAGTTCAGAATATTGCTTTACGGCTAAATAGACGGGCTTGTCAACTTGACTGCGAGAGATGAGTTATGTTAGAATTGTTCATGAAGACATTAAACTTCCTTCCCCTCAGTAATGAGCGTACATTATTACACATTAAACATGCACTAATGTACAATTGATCAATTCTGTGGTAAGGCAACAACCAGAAAATGATTAAAAACTTTTAGGGGGCATTGATTGAAAAACTACTTTGCGGGCTATATGGAAAAAAACAAAAACACAGGCTGTATATAAAGTTGTAAATCAGTGCTGATGAACGGGTCAGGATGTTCCCCGATGAAAATTTCTGTCCAGCGGGGGCTGAAAATGTAAAGCAAATGTTTTAGTGGCTGTGGCAGGAATGCAGGTGGAGGAAAGCGCAAGGGAAATGTAGCGTAATCTCAGCTTCAGCCACGTTATCGGCTGGGCTTTTTAACACAGGGGCCAATTTAATTGCACTTAAAGCAGAATGGCAGAACATCAATCTTGATGAGTGGATCTGCATCGCAGTTCTCCCAAGCCAATCTATCACTATCTATACCTCTGGGTAGCCTCAGCCCCCCAATACTAACAAACTCATACATACCTGCACACCCTCGCCGTCCCATCTGCACCTTATTTTTTAAATAAACAAACCATACACTTTTATCTCTTTTGCTTGATCTTTATTTTTTAAAATCTAGAATCATCTCAATCTTAACATGAGAAAATGTTTTGGTTATATTTAAAGTATAAGGATGACAAGATTTTGTTGTTTTTCCTATTGTCAGCAAACAATGTGTTTGTCCATCTTGTCTCTGTGACAGAAACTTCATCTTTAAAGCGTGAATGTGAGTTTCCTTGTGGATATCTTTGTACCCTCATATTTCTTTTTGTAACTTTGCCAAATGCACCAGTAAAATCCAAGAGCTTGTGAAAAGCACGGATGTTTAATTGTCTGTAAAAGATGGTCAGACATTTTGTATTCTATTTTCTTTCATTTCCCCCCAAAAAATGCATTGTGGATTTTTTGGAAAAAGGAGAAAACGTGTAATTGTTTTGTTGCTGAGTATTTACAGCAGCTGGAGGATGTGTGATGAAATTCGGATACACAAATAATCTTTTTTCTTAAGATCGTTTTATTGCTAGTTTTTGCATTTTTCATTGGATTTGATCACAATAAGAAACAAACATCACCTCTCATATTATTTAATACACTTCATGCCCCCCAGGAAATGCAGCCGGTTTGATGTTAAGCCTTGTAAAGTTGTGGTATCACACAAAAACCGGCTTAAAAATGAACTGACTATAGAACTTTTCATGAAGTCAGTGTCTGTTTAGTCACCATCAGTGGTGTCCACTGCAATGAATCATTCTTCTAACTGACCAATGTGAATTAAAAGCCAGTGCAGTTAATGCTGAAGTAAATGTAGGGGAAATACACACAAGCATTAGGGCTTAAGGCAGTGATGTTGTGGTTACAGAATGGTAACTACCTCCTGTGAGGTAAGCGTCTCGAACTCCTAGTGGCTATTGAACACTTAAATACAGAGGGTACTGGATTCATCAAGGCCATAAAGCATAAAGAGTACCTATCTAGCATTGAAAGCTATGGACAGAGCCTATAGAGGAGTAATGATCCCTTAATGCGGTGGCTCTCTCAACCACTCTTTCTGTCCACCCCCTCCTCCCACTCCCAACTGCTACATTAGCAGGGATAATAAATGAGACTCCAGCATCACAAGCATAAACTTTTTATGACCCACCTGACCAGCCTTATCAAATGTGGATGTGATTACTCCACCAGGTGACAGATGGAGAGATGGATGGACAGCATGCGAAGGGAGGGAAATGCAGATGATTTTCTGATGGAAATAAATAATTATTTAATACTATGTTCACAAAGGAGTGATGAGTGTGGAGAAGCGGGAAGAGGAAGTGTAAAAATAAAGGATGAGGAATAAAAAATGAGAGTAGAATGAGGAAGGTGAAGAGTGGGAGGATGGGAGTGTCTAAAGCGCTGCTCTTGGTAGCCACTCTGAATGGGCTGGTAAGATGGAGTGGACAGGCTGTATAGGCCTGGTGAAAGGCACCTTTCTCCTCTACATGATAACTTTGATCCCTCCTGTTTCCGTACACCAGTCAGCAATATTGTTAAGCAGCAGTTGGTTAATACTTTAACTGAGTCGCGGTATTGAGATGAGGGGTGTAGGCACCCCTCACCCCCGACCACTGCAGGCTCATTAGCATAACAGTAGTATTCGTTAATTTGGACATATTCCCATTTCTGTTTACTGTAAACCAATTAATTGATCAAAAACAACAAAACTTCAATTACAACTCTAATCAGATACAAAGCATTAAAAAAATACTCAAATTTAAGGCTCATGCATGCATGTGTATAAAAATTTGACGGTATTCTTCTAGCTGTTATGAAAAAAGTTAAAAAAAAAAAAAAAAGCCATATTCCAGCTGTCCAGTGGGCTTGATTTAAATCTTTTTCGGGTCAGTTCTGGTCCCCAGACCTTATGTTTGTCAACCCTGTTGTAGAGCAACTTTTCCATTAAGTTTATTTTTTATTATGTTAAATAATAAAACACTGTATTTAAGAGAAGTGATTTCCAAAAATCATTTTAGTTTTTTAACACAGAGTCTAATGCTAATTGATCTAATACAGAGTATATATATGTATATATAAAATGCAATAGAGAATAAAGGGGAAAAGTGCCATAATTGTTTTTCACCAATGATTTCAACTTTCTGCTGAGCAGCAGCACTCTTCATGAAGTCACTGAACATTTTTCCCATGTTAACTGTGTGACTGATAGCACGGATACAAGCTAAACACGTGTGACATGTAGTTTTTGTTCTGCCTCATTAATGAACGGCCCGAGTATGAAGACATCAGATTAAAGGTAATTAAAATGACAAAAACACACTATCATTCCTAATACAGCTGTAATGAGGGCCTAAGTGTAGCTGAGTGCCAGCTCCCTCCACCTCTTTCTCTTCCCCGTTCCTCCCACCGTTCATCCCTCTTTCCAGCTCAGCTGTGGCTGCAGAATCATTAACCTGGCTCTCTGAGAAGGATGTGCTGACAGAACACTCTGCTATTGTGTTTCCTGTCATCTTCAGGAAATCAGGTCTTCCCCCTGCTGTCGAGGTAAAGGACCGCTGGGTGATGAGCGACGGTCCCTCTCTTCGTTCTTCTTTTTATTCTCTTCTCTGTTTCTATGTTTATCTCACTTTGTTAAGCGCTCTTTATGTTCGTCCTCATAAAATGCTTACACACACACAAAAAAGTATTTTAGTAAAATAACATCCCGACGCCCAAGTTTAGCAGAGAAACTTACTCCCATTTAAAGGCCTGAAATAATGAACAGATTTTACCTTTCAGCTATAAACACTGGCCAAAGTTCCTCTAGTTTTAAACGTGGTTTCATTTGTGTCATCTCAAATAACCCACACTAGTCCCTTAAACCAAACACCAAGATAAAATATACTGCATACGTGAAACATAACCAGAACGACTAAAAAGTGCAGTGTGTGTGTGCATTTGTGTGTCTGATTGCATGTCCTGATCTAAGTGATGGAGTGGATATACTCTGTCATGAGCAGCACAGACTTGACGCTTCCTTTACATGGCAGCTGCAAGGCACCAGTGATGTATCAGAGTCAGCAGAAGCATTGATCAGAACCGGGTTAATCATTGCTCCGGGAACCCAGAAGAGATAGAGGCTGCCTGGGGAGAAGTAAGGAGGGCGAGTGGGCGGCTGCTCCACAGGAGGCCTACAGCTCTACAGTAAAGGAATGCAGGGAAGAAACACATACACGTGTGTTTATCTCTCTTTTCAACTATCAGCTAGTCATATTAATAAACAGCTAGTTGTGTATGCATGCATTTTGTTGTGTGTGAATGTGCATAGGGGTGAGGGCACCAGCAATGTAATGTGGGTGCTTGAGAAGCCGGTTCTGTGCTGTGTCTAGTCAGCAGTACCCATTCACCCCGGTGAGCTAGAGAGTTAATAATTCAAAAGAAAGCAGGAAAAAGAGGTGATAGGCCTGAGTGACAACACGAAGAGTGTGAGACACAGAGAGAAGTAAGAGTGGAAATAGTGACCACAGAAGGAAGGAAGAACTGAGCGGAAGGACAGAAGTAAAATATATCCATACTATATCTCTTTGGAGAAAGCATGACGTGGCATGAAGTTGTCCCAACATCCAAACTGCACAGATCATTTTACTGGTAGAGACCTTCCCTCCATTTAACTTCCACCTCGTCTGCTCTGGCCATTCTTTTCTCCTCTTACTGTCCCTCTGAGTTTTCACTGTGACCTGCCGTCATCACTATCACTGGTGCCAACATCAAAGTTCAGGATGCTCTCTTCAAGAAAGCACACGAGGATATGAAGGAAACAAACACGGCCCTCCAAACTACGACTGGCACAGACACCACAAGCCTGCGTGTGTAGATATATATATGTACACATACACTCACACATACACACAGATGCTTGAAAGGAATGTCAGCAATGCCAGTAGGAAGGATGAGGGGCAATGGGAATACAAAGAGGTTCATCTCCTCAGAGGGGAAGAAAAACAGGGCAATAAAACCGTCATGTCAAGCCAAGAATCTGCTGATGGCACACATACATATACACAAGTTCAGAGAGACAAAAGAGAATCTGTCAAGCAGATAAAGCCATCACTTCTCCTTTTCATTCCTTGTTTTGTCCAGAGGCGTCCCCCTTTCACCTCTTCTCTGCCCCGCCAACACTTGTCAGGCAAGAGAGTCATTAATGTTTAGCTGGGCAGTGATGACAGCACTGACAGCACTCATCTGTCTAAGAAGACAAGATGAGAGACAGGGACAGCCCATCAAAGCTTGCCACTTAGAGAAGCGAGAGGGGGGAAATGAGGCGAAAATGGGAAAAAGTGTGGCTGGACCAACAGGAAAGGGACTCATCTTTTTATGCAAAGTTAAAGGTTACGTCACCAAGGTGGGCTATGAAATAATGCCATTGTCATCTCTATCCTCCCCTCCCTTTTCATCTTTCTATCAATCCACCTACACAGTCTCCTTCTCCCCACCCCTCTGGTCCCCTTCATGTGCTTGTCAGCAGTTTGATTCACTACCTGCAGGTTAGTTACTCATTGAGCCGAGGAGGTACCGGAGCCGATGGAGGTATATGGACGACAGTTTGTTGGGCAGCGACTGGTGGTCGGGGGCTGCGGTTTGAGTGACAGATCTGCCTGGATCGTCCATTCCCTCCTGTAAAGACTCAGAATACAAAGCACAGGAAGTGTAGGGAGGCAAATAGCTTTGAATATGAATGGTACAAAACAGACATGGTTAATAATTGGGAAGTGTTGGACTATTAATCCAGGAGAGACAAGGAAATGCTGTGCTGCTGTTTCTGGCCTTCACCTTTGAAGATACAGTTAAAATAGGAAATGTGAAAATCTTTCCCTGGTAGCTGCATTTTTCTTTTTACATTTATCAACTATTCACTAGTTGTTCTTTATAATTTCAATAATTGATCAGATTTTTTGTGCAAACATAAGCACTTATGAATATTTGGAAATGCTTATAAGTATTTCTTTTTTTGTTTTGTTTATGTGTGACCATTTATGAGTGTGATGCTATAAATCAGTGTTTCCCTCCATCTTTGCCTAATATGCCACAAGTTTAGTGAGAAGGTGCTTTGACTGCCATGACAAGTTAAGTGGAGGGAGTGGGAGCATTGTCTTTCAAATCAGCTGTCAGTGTGTTTATGCTGTCAGCAGTTTGACTCAGTACCTGCCTGGTTAATCATCGAGCTACTCGCCGAGCTGCGAGCTGCAGGAGGTGTGTGGAACACCGTCACGGACCCCCATCATCGCCACAACAGGACAACATCTGATTGACAGATTAGCAAGCACTGGCGCTTTTATAAAGAAAGAGGGGGGGGGGGGGGGGGGGGGGTAAGTGAGTGGAACTGAAAGAGGCTTGAAGAGGAAGTGTGAGGTCGAGGAGGTGTGTATGCGCTTGTGTGGGTAGGTAGGATGGAGGACTGGAGGTTGCCAGGTCTCCCCAGGATGTAGGCATGTGAGGAGGCATTGTAAAGATACAAAATGTGCTGTATGAAATTAATGATGTAAAAGAAAATGGAAGAGAACTGAGAAATCCTAATTGAATTGAGAGGATTTACTGGACTGTACAGATGTGTCTCTTTTTGTAGCAGTGACAGTTAGATGGACAGATTAAACTATCTGATTTAAAACAAACAACAACAACAACAAAAAACACCCAATCAAAATAATCAAAGTTATGTTTCTGTGGGTTTTCATAACCATAGAGCTAAAAAACAATGTTTTAATGTCATGCAGTTTTCCCACGGGCCATTCTGGACCATGGAAGAAGAAGTGGGCAGACACTTTAATAACAAGCATTGCTTTGAAAGTGAAATTGCCTCCCCTATTGGACATTAATACTGCTACAACTAACATTTGTCCCCCTCACACACTCCCCCAATCCTGATAAGGTTATCCCCACTGTAGTCCTCTCCCCCCCCCTGATTCCCTCTTGCATGCCCGCTGAGGTTTGATTTCAAATGGAAAAATTAATGGGAGAATAATAGCCTTGGGCCTCACTCTCTTCCACTCATCTTAGTTGGTCTAAAATGGTAAAGTGAGGGGGGGGGGTAAGATTTAGATCAGATCGCCTCACTTGGCCTGATACTCCACTGTGACATCAATGCGCACATACACACCAGGGATTTCGCCCACCCTGCCGCTTTTTTATTTTATTTTTTAAAAACACCGTAGAGGACTTAACTTTCAAATATTAGTACAGCGGCTGTGTGAATTTCAAATAAATAAATAAATGAGGTAGCAATGATTAGCAATTCTCCTGATAGTTATATCAACATGCTTCATATTCATTTTCACTTCCAGGAGAATATTTCTGCAGAAACAGTGATTTTTCAGAACTTTCCAAGCTTTTACAGGGTCTCCTAAAACTAATGTAAGGGCTTTTTTCCACGATGCTTTTGCAGCCACATTTGGGGAAGGACATACAGTAGCTTTAGAAAAAATTACAAAACGTTTGCTTGAATAAACAAAATACATGCAAAAACTGTTCTTTCCTTGTGGTATATTGAATTACATTTCCCATACATTTCCCAGTCTTTAAGAGACAATAATAAAGATAAACTATGTTGTTCTTACAATTCTAAGTACCTCTGTCATAACACTGGCAAAAGTCAGGGTGCAAAAATAGAACATGCGCACAGACAAGATATGCAAGTTTCACTTAAGCTGATACAGGGCCAAGTTGGTTGCAGGCGTTATTAAATCAAAGTTAAGACTCGATGCTCTTAGGCTAGCAAGACAAGAAGTGTGTGTGCGCGCGTGTCTGGTTGGGGTAGGGGGTCGGTTGTTAAGAGTTTAAAAGCGGAAGATGAGTTGGTGTAGAACCAGTATTGATGTCGGGGAAGCCCACTGGCACTTTCTGTTCAAACATTTGAGAGGACCGACCTGCTGAGCTGCAGCACCCGGGTGGCAGGATTCCCACTCTTCCTGTTTCTCCTGACTTTGAGGAATATTTCGGTGAACAAACTCCCAGTGCTCTCCTCACATGCCCCGCACCTCATCAGAGATACCTGCCTCAGCAAAACCGAGAGGGAAACAGACCAAGATAGAACTTTCCAGGAGTTCCTGTCTGTTGTCACCCAGAAATACATTACATGTAATGTTAGAAAACTATTTTTTAAAGGTGACCGCTACATATGTAGTCACTCTATACGCTATATCTTCCACCAAAAGAACAAGGTGATGAACCTTACCTACCACTTCTTTTTCTCTGAACAAAAGTTTTTGGGCAAAACACACAGTTTTAGGGTTGGATGAAACCCATCGTTCTGAGTCTGTTAAAACATTAAATCGTGCTAAAAAGCAAACAGATGAAGTCTTGCTTCGCCCCTTTTTCTACAGATCAGTTTCACGATGACGTGAAAGTCTGCAAAGAGTGCAATTTCACTGATGTCACAAAACTGATGGCTGAATTTGCCGTGTTCAAGTGTCACTGGTGTGGGGAAAACAATTTAGACAGCTACCAGGCATGAACAATATGGACTTCATACAAGTTCAGGAGCGATTCTTTTTAATCAGTGTTCAGGTGAAAGAGAAGGTTTACAATACAGTGAATGAAAACAAAAGACAGCAAAGAGATGTCTCGGGTATAGTGATGGTACGACACACAAAACGAGCCACCGTCCCCACACCTCTCACAGTTTGCCTTTGGGCACATGTACCATTAATTGCTGCCTCTACAGAGCCTGCAGACTGTACGCACCATCCACTGCTCGCATCAAAGAAACCACACACTGAACTTTATGAAATTTTTATTCAATGTGTTCACTTCTCTTCCCTTTTTCCTATTCCCCACCTTGGCCCCCCTCTCCCTTTTAAGCTGCGCCACCAAACAGACAAGAAAGACTTCTCCCTGCCATGTTTTTCAGCTCGACTTCCTTCCTGCCCAGAAGCACTCGAGTATCTCGTTAGTTCTCTCACAGCTAACATCACTCCTCTATCTGCCAGGAGCAAAAACCTGATTGGGGGAAACGTAACGAGAAGAAAGGATAAGAACGGGGGGTGACATCAAGAAGTTTGGTGGATGAGATTCTCAGTAGAGCTAGGTGTAAAGCCGTAATATCATTTAGCTACAGTAATTACAGATGAAAGAAAAAAAAAAAAAAAAAAAAAAAAAAAAAAGGGAGGAGAGATGAGAGGGTTTTCTCTCTCCGAGGACAATGTACACTGAAGAGCCCCGAGTTTCATCATGAAGTTACACATACATGTAAAACCACGCTGCGAGATCTTTGTCGTTATAACACGACCCTGGCTTGACTTCAAATGTACAAAGAAAGGCTTGCAGAAAGCTTGCCTTCCTTCATCCACAGCTTTTGCTCATAGCCAGATTATGACAACTGGGCACGTCCGGTTTTCGCAGTGCTGTGAACAGTGCTTTCTGTTTAAATCCTCCCGCTCACACACAAACACACACACAGTGGTCATCCATCAGCACCGAGTGTTGTTTCTTCCCCCGCATGTCTCATACACACAGGTATAAATCACTGCACCTGATTTCTGGGGCCAGGGTTTAAATAATTAAAGAGCTTTAATTCATCAGGATTTAGCACCTGCTGACAGTAGGGCTGACAGAAGAGAATGAGAGATATATTGAGAAAGAGAAAAAAAACAAACAAACAAAAAAAACAAAAAGTTCATTAAACATTAGAAAAAAAACATACAAAATTATTACACATTGCACAAGACAGAAAGAAAGAAAAAAGAAAATATCTAGTTCAAAGTGGAACCAAAGACTAGGTGAGAAGGCATTGAGGTTCTGCTCTAGAGCTACTTAATCTGCTGTGTTAAGATTTTTGTTATTTACCTGTTGGCAGAAGACAAACGAGCCTGTTCTACGTGGGTAATCTTACAACTAAGTTGAAAGAATCATTAATGTAAAAAGAACACAATTGCAAAGAAAGACCCCCCACCCCAAAAAACAAAAACTCCCCCCAAAGACATCCAGTAAAAAGAAGATCAAGCAAAGTTGTACTGATTTTTTGTTCGTTTTCCTAACTGCACATGCCGTCTTTTTGGAAGCATACATATAAATGACCATGGATCTTTATGTTTCAAAGCTGTTGAAGTAAAGGAGAAAGTGATAGCCACAAGAAACTGGAGTGTTTTTAGTATAGACCATCTAAGACACTGGGCATGAGAAACACACATCAATAAGTTACATTTAAAGTCTTTTGTTATGTCACTTCATCAACTGCACAAACCGAAAATGTGGTTATTTTGTTTTAACAATGACAAATAACCCCACCAAAAGCCTAAATATTGAAATACCGGTGATTTTTTGTATTAAAACAAAAGTAATAAGTGGAGAACAAAGCACTGGGTAAAGCACACTTATAGAATGAAATTGTCTTCAATTATGTCCTGCAAGAACCAGCTGTTGTGATGTTGTCACAGAAATGTAGAACTCTACTGCCCTCTTGTGGTTTAGACACATGCAAATAAACTTTCACATGAAAGTGACCAAATGAACCCAAACACAGATTTTTTTTTTTTTTTTTTTTTTTTTTTTTTTTTTAAATACTTGCATCTGTAGATTCACTGAATGAACTACTGTGTTAGCCCTATGAGTTCTGGAAGGTTGAAAACAAGATCTACCAGCAGGCACAAAGACATAAGGGAGAAACATCACAAAAAAGCAAAAATGCCATCTCTAGCTGTGTTTGACCCTCATTGTTTATTCTTACCAGTAGATCTGTCAAAACAGAATGAACACACCCAGCCACACTCTAATACACAAACACACGCGCTTCAATCAAAGACAGCACTGAAAAGACAGTTTCCCCCCCCCATCTGCTGAAGAACTGTGGTCAAAAAAAGAAAAAGAAATAAAAGTCCCTTTACCCTTTTGCATTAACATGCGAGTAGAATTAGTATAATATATTTTTCTGTTACTTGAAGACTTCATGGAGTGAAGTTTGTTGTCTGCTGGCAATAGGTAGCCACCTAGTGGTTAGACCCTCTCATAAGATCAAGTATTGACTGCAGAATTTTTAAATCGCAAGTTTGGATGTTTTGTTGCTAGATGACACTTTGTCATTGATAAACAAACAGCTTAAACATAGTTTAGCAGATACCTAACAAACTATCCAGTCTACAGACTCAGCTGGGGGGAGGGGAAGATAAGTGATTATCACACCAGAAACACAGTATTACTCCTAAATCAAACAGTACACTATGTTTTTGTTTTTTTAACCATATTGCGCAATTTATTTTCAGAATAATAAACCTATATATTCATAGTTACGATACCAGTTCCCTATGAAAAATAATTACCCATAAGTCAGTACCACCATCCCCATTCTAGATGAATGATGACACTGTGTGTTTTTGTCTTTTCAAGACCATCATCCCTTCATTTCACTGGATTCCCTCCACCGGTGGATTGTTTTCACACTTCAGTGGTCCATAAGGGAGCGCTGTAAAGCCTCCTGAATCATTGTGTGCTCATCTGTGGAATAATCCTGGGAGGTCATAAGCATGAGAAGGGGAAGAAAAGAAAAAAAAAAATCACTTAAATTCTTATTAACATAAAAAAAAACCAACAACAAATAAACAGAGTGCTTTACTTACAACAAATGTATCATAGGAGAAAGTGTGTCTGATCTTCAGGTGCTGGAAAAAGTCAGCACTCCTGTAGTTAGGATCCCCCCAAGGCATCGAGGCACAGATGGGGCACACCTAAAGAAAACATGAAGGTAATAAAACGATCTTTGAAACACATTATTAACCCAGCTGAAGCCAGTAAGTGTGTGGAAACTCAGAATTATGACAGAATAGGTTTCGTTTTTTTTACCACTTGGCGTGCATCTCGAGCATGTTGGGTTGTGCAATGTTCAACCAGGCCATCCTGGTCGAGGTTCTGGCAGTTGCAGTAGGGGCAGGTGAAGGTGTAGCGATTTGGCACTGAACTGTGGCAATGAAACAGAAATAATAAAATGTCACAAGGTTTGGTTCTCAACTACATGATTACACTTGAAATGTAACAGGCATCAGCTTATGAAGAAATAAGTGGACATTTACCACAGTTAGTGGCCAATCTTTATCTCTTGTCACATCAACTTTGCACCAGCTGAAAGAGCTTGAGAAAGACTTAAAAGTGACAGTTATTCCTTTTTCTTTTTAATAATAGGAATCTGTTTCATGGCACAAAGGTCTGGAGGGTTAAATAACAAAATAAATAAATACTGGGATCGGTTTCTTACTTTAAACAGTGTTGGAACAACATGCCACAATGTGTGGATTCTTAGTTTTAAAGGCTGCTGTTTGGGTTGCCCCCCCCCCCAAAAGGCTACTTCCTGATTAGTCATAATAACCTCATTACAAGCGACGGCTTCTCAAACCATCTTCTCGGAACTTTCTCCAGGAAGCACAGTTGTCATAAATACTTAACATCCATATATGATAAAAACCACATCCACTTCATACAACTTGACAATAATAGTGTTTTATGTTTTCTAAAGATGAATGTTGTACTGTTTTCTATACACTCTGGAAAAATTACAATCAGAAATTACGACAGGTAAAATACAGAATGCTTAGCATATGCTTGATCATACTTTATAATACTATTTTTCTTGCAATCAAGATTGGGTTCAATTTGAAATCCCGTTTGTGCTAAAACTTCTATTTATTTTATTTTTTTACCTTAAGTGCAAAATGTATACACTACATAAAGTAAAACCGCAAGAGAGCTTTTCTTATTTGACTGACATGTTAGGCATGCCAGTGAAACAAGGCAGTAATAGAGTCACGACTTTGGAGTCTTATCAAACAACAATGTACTGCCAAGAGTTTATAATACTATAAACATAGGAAATTTTATATCACGAGAAGATATTCCATCATTTGTCACAATGAACAGGTCAACTGTTTACATTTGGCACTTAAGTTACAGTGAAATCTACCATAAATCATATCATTGAATATATTTGATTGGGCCAACAGAACTCTATTTCCTATGTACAGTACTTTCTGCTGCATTAATGAAGCCCTCTCACTGAAACGACTGACAGGGCTACACTCTTTTCCTTTTTCACTTTGGATCAGTGTTGGTCCAAAGGTGACCTTTAATTTATACAACCCAACAAGCAGCAGTAATTGCATGCAAAGTCTGACTCTACAGTGTAAACCATTTTGCTTTATTATGTAGGGAATAGCAAATAATTGTTCTGCTTCTTTCCCCACCTGACGATGGCAGGCTGACTCTGGGCAGTTGTCCTGACTCCCTCCTCAATGTACTCCTGGTATTTTGAACAGGCAGCTGTGTGGCTTCTCATCTTAGAAAGCCCAACCTAATTGGGGGAGGAGTGACACATATCAGTAACTTCCAGTATATGACCATCATCATAAAATTGTTGCTATTATCTAAATATAAAGACAGAAATTTAGACACAGCAAAACATTAAGATTATGCATGTGCAGTTATTGGATCTTCACCCTCTGTGATTGCTTCATAAATGGGAGTCAGTTCAGTGATATTTTAGCTTTTGGTCTGTAGTGAAACTTACCTGTGTGCCACAACCCTTACAAGCTGCCACAGAAGATTGAATAAGTGCCTCGAGTTGAGCAGCTTTAGTCCAGTGGCCCGGAGCACCTCGACATACAGCACAAACGGGCTTCTGTGGACGCAGACATTCCTGCAAACAACTGTGGCAAAACCTGTCAAGAGATGGGTGAAAGAATGTGATTGCTACACAAGAGAAATCAACTAAATTGTCAGTTTTAATTTGAGCTCTGGTTACCTTAGGCTTTAAAAAAATTTATATATATATATATATATATATATATATATATATATATATATATATATATATATATATATATATATATATATATATATATATATATATATATATATATATATAAAAAATAAAAACAAACAAACCAAAACAAAAACATGCAACAACTCTGTTTGCATTAACGCATGGCCTGCCATGAGAAAAAACAAAGAACAAATACTGTCACTAAAACAAACCTTTATTATGCTAGTGACTGGACCTTCCTGTAACTCATATGGAAAGTCCCCCACCTCGAGAATAGCCAGGGACTTGTAGTTCTTTAAAGTGGTTTCAAGAGTTAGAGCAATACACATCCAAACTACAACTCCCAAGTGAGGCCTCCTTTTTGATGTAAACAAAACTGAAACTGATTTAGCAAGCTGGAACTGTTTTTGTCACATATTCGAGAGAGAAAAACAGAAAAAACGGGGTCGTAGCACGAGAAGACACTCGCGAGGCCGATATTTTGCAACTCTGGTGTGACGACACATTTAAAGTGAAGCCCTTTCCTCCATTGTTTTTGCCTCTTTTCACTGTATCGTTGGTGGCAGACGCGGGTTAGGGGGAGGGCGACCGAAAATAAACGGCAAAAATACTCACGTATGTCCACACTGTGTTGTCACGGGACTGTCGAATATTTCGAGGCAAACTGGACAGACGAATTCGGACACGTCGTTGCTCCCGTCCGAGGCGTTCTTCTTGTGAGGTGCTGCGCTAAAGCCTCCGAGCATCGCCATTTCTTTTCTTCACTGAGTCGGTTCAACCACCAGCACCAACCGTCCCCGTGACGACGTCATCGGGTTCTTGTTCTTTTTTAAGCGCGAGGGGGCGGGGTTACCGGCGAAAGTAAACATCGTAACACATAATTGTACGACATATTTACTAAATTTGTGACACACCCCTCCCACTAGATTTTGAAACCCCCCAGAGACATTGAAAATATTACAATATATAGTTATACAAATAAATCAAAATTATTCAGGCACTAATACAACGAAAAAGCAGGAAATCCACACCACTAAATGCATACCTTCGGCAAATCATTATGAACCCGGGAAATCTGTCTCTGCGCGCACGCGAGCCTATATTTTTTTCCCCCAAGCAAAACAAAAACAAAAATGAATGAAGACTGTGGATGATGTAGTTGGGGGTCTGTATCCCGTCTTCCCTAGCACGTGGGCTCCTGATGCTGATGAACTGTCAGGATTGAGCGCATGCGTGTTGTTATACTGGGAATTTCCAACAGCTGAGGAGGCGTAGCTAGCCATGATTAGCACTTGTTAAAGGTAAGATTTGCGAATGGTGGTATTTCTGTTTGAAAAAACGTCTTGATCCCCTAGTGGGAGCGCATTAACGCTTGGTCCCAAAAGAAGGTCACCTTAAAAACTCGCTGTGTCTTGATATTTTATTTTAAACTGGCGGATAATGTCTGTGTAGCGATGGAACGCCCTGCTAGCCGAAAGCAATTGTTAGCTAACCAGCTACGCTGAAATGGGCGTTCACTGTTTAGCTTATATTCAGTAGGGGGGCCATAGCAGTGGCAGCATCGGGTTTGAGATTCATGGAGAATTAATGTATACGCTCTAAGAGTATTACTTTATATTACCATTGGTCACGGTGGACTAAATTTGTTGTAGTAGATACGCAGTTGTAAAGCATGAGTCTGGCTAAGGCTCATTGGTTGCTAGCTCGTTGAGCGGATGTTCGCAGAGATTTTCAGGTAACAGGTATAGCCAGCCAGCCAGCTTGCAAGAATCTGAGAGCAAAATGTTTGCTCTCCTGTTGTTCAAGCCTCGTACTATTTTCACGATGTGTTTGTTTATGAGTTTTGAGTTGGAAGCTAAGCTAGGGCTAGGGTTAGCGCCACTCTGGTTTACACGCATGTAGTACCAATAGCTGAAACGCTTACACTGGCGCAAACGTGTGAGAGGGATGTATACATCAGTAATGAGTTCCTCTCTTGCTTATTTAAGCTATAATTCCACTGGCCTTTTTCTTGGTTATGTACATTGTAAAACAAACAAAATAAAAAAAAAAGCCCTTTTACTATGTGACAGACAAAAAAACCCACCTACCCACCCACCCAAACGAATCCATCTTCACATCTCTACAGAGATGGTCCTGGATTAGTATATCTTCCCTCTTATCTGAACCTCTAGATATTTCAAAACATGCTTAACCACAGTTAAATTGCATTTTCATTTGGCTAGAACCGAAAATGATATTTTTATCTTAACAGATATTGCTTGTGTCATTTCAGCTTGGACATGGCTGACAACAACCCCAAGATCATGAATCTGTCGTCTTGATGAGTGACCTTGAACTCTACCAATGCTGAAACCAAGCAATGGAATAGATGCAAGTCTGTGTGCCAAGGAAAACCTCCCCCTGACGTTATCTTGCATGCCAGAAGCCTGTTTTTTGGGAAACAAGTCAGGTTTTGAGCCAAAACCAGAGATGCTCATACCAAGGCATCCTTATGGGCTACAGCCTTGCTACACCAACTGAAAGCACTAGAAAACTGCACCTCTTGCTTAGAGGATGTGCTACTGAGTGGATGCAAAGACTGACTCCTCTGGCATCTCTCCGCAACATTAACAATTAGTGTATACGGTTTAAAAAATGGTAACCAAAAATGGTGTCTGAATGTGGCATTTTGTGGTTGGGCATGCTAAAAGGTGTGAGGCTCTCTCAGAAAAGTATAACAGCTGACTAATAGTCTGCTGCTAATAATGGATGCAAAGTTAAAAGAGGACCTGTTCCGGAGGTATGTGACAGCACTGGAGAAGCGCCTGGAGGAAGGAGGGGATAACAGGGGGACTGGAAGTACGCAAGAAGGGGAAAGAAGCAGACACAAGGACAGTGAGGCCTTACTTTCCACAGCCACAGCTCTGCTAGGAGCCTATCAGCCAGATCCGGCACAGCGATTTCGCATGGTGCGTTTCTATGAGGTAGTGGAGAACTCCCTCCGCTCCCAGAGAGGAGTTAACCTGAAGGGCCTGGAGAGAGCCTTCCATACCCTGGAAACCATCTGCACCAACCTCCTGCTCTTCCCTTGGAAGAAGGAATTCAGATGTATAAAGGTGACTTTATTTTATTGATGGGATATTTAATATACTTTGCTTAGATTAGTTTACTCTAATAGCCAAAATTTCACTATTAATACACTTGTTATAACAGAATGAATCATTATTGTCCAGTCTTGAGCTTTGAGATACTGAGCTTTGGCAATTAATCAGGGCAGTGCGTGTGTACACCAAAATACTTTTGTGAATTTGCATATCTTTCAGACTGTCTTTTGCAGGCAATATATATGAATATCTTTCCTGACCTTTATTATGGAAGCGAAACTTTTATGTTTGTGTACACATTCTCAGGCTTTATGCAGATATCTGATATCTGCATAATCTTAAGAGATTTGTGTTGTTGTACCTTAATTACTTGTTGTCTAATCCTAACATCATAAAGTGTGTATACAAACAAAAGTTTGATCCCACCAGCATATCTGAAAGTACATGAGTGGTTATCCCCTGTTTCATAAACTGCTTGACATGTTTTTTAGTAAATTAATATCTAAAAGTAAGAACATTTTTCTGAAACTTTTAAAATTTGTATAGATTTGTAATTTTAGTGAACACACATGCAAAGAGGACCTGTTATTATGATTGCTTCTGCTCGGTGAATAAGTGACAGATTAAAAGGAAAGCTGTAACTCTTGACCCCTCTGTTTTGCTTTGGGGATTTATGTTGCTGGCATTCTTTAGCTCTACTTGTCTTCTTAGAGGGAAAGCACTGCAACTCAATACGAAGTTGTTTGGTGTGAAACATTTCTAACCTAATAGGAGAGGGAAATGTCCTTGCACACAGAGCCGAAACCGTTATGAATGATCTTATGGCGTTCACCCTCACAAGATATCAAGTTAACTGATTGTCTATGGGAAATTTCTGTACATGTTAGACAGCCTTCTGCCACCCAAAAAGGAAAAAAATAGTTGTCCCCACTTCTGGTGGTTTTCTAAAGCACTTTGTTTGTTTTTCCCTTGAATCTATCAGCTAATTCTATCTAGAACTATATCTAAAATAAGTATTTGTTATTAGAGAGGTGGCCATTGCAGCTTTACATTGAGGTTGTTGTAATTTGTGCTAATCATCTGTTTTTTCATATAAAGATGTGCATTTCTATATGTTTTTGTCTTTATTTTTGGCTTCATGTCAGCCTGTTTTAAACAACTGACACTTATGCTGATTCTCATTTCTCTCTTTAAGACCTTCACTGGCCCATATGTGTACCATCTGCAGTCTGCCATTTCTGATGCTGAACTCCGAACTTTAATGCGCACCATTGGCTACACCTGTGACCATGATTCGCAGTTCCATTTGCAGGAGCATCCAGGAGGTGCAAATCATCTGCGGCAGTTGGCATTTGAACTCTTCCTGGCCCAGGCAGAGTGTCGTCTTCTGGGAGAGGTAGTGGCTCTGGCCCGTGGTTCAGCGTCAGAACTGGAGGCCCTGGAGCTCCGCAGAGGTTGCAGAGATGATGCAGCTGGCTGTGCTGAAGCGCTCCGCAGACGTGACAGCCTTGGGGCAGATATGGCTCGGCTGTCCGTGCGGCCATTGGATATAGAAAAGCCTCATGCCCACCACCTTAGGCGAGGTAGCCGACCATCTAAGTCTGTGGATGTTACAGATGGGGCTGGTCACTGGCATGCAGCGGTTAGCAAGCCTGTCTTGAAGGCTTCATTGAGTCTGAGGAAGGAGCCTCTATTTGTGGATGCAGAGGAGGATATGAAAGATGAGATCATCAGGCCCAGCACCTCAATATCTCTTTCCTCTGTGGTTGCTCCACCTTCCTATAGCCCTGTTGCAGATTTCTTCCCAATTCAGTCACCTCCCCCAGCGGATCCCTACACATCCTACCATCCATCCTCTTTAGATGAGATTGACTTGTACACAGAGAGGGGTGGGGCTGGCACAGGAGGAAGGCAGACCCCGTCTCGACCTCTATCCAGAGAGCCTCGAGATGGAAGGGATGGGTGGCTGCACAAAGGTCATGGTAGTGTGAAGTGCCAGGGTTGCGGGCTGGGCTGCACCACAATGGCCTCCTGCCAGAGGTGTGACATGATCCTCTGTTCTGCCTGTCATGATGTGGACCCCTCCCCTTGCTGTGGCCTGCAGGACTACCATCTAAAATCTCCACGACCTCTTGATGGATACATTCCTGTCAAGGAAAAGCTCTCTGTCTACTCTAATACTCATACTCACTCCCATCTCCATCCACACCCCCTCACACTGACCCACTCACATTCTCATCCCCACCCTCACCCTCAGATGGTGGAGAAGCCCCTCATGTCCACTAAGCTGTTTCCCAGCAAGTCTGTTGCCTTGACAACACCAAAGGGAGGCAGCAGTGAGCGAATAAGCATGGGGGGATCGCGATGCGGGTTTTGCAACAAGCCAGGTGCATCACACACCTGTGTGAACTGTTCGAAAGTGTCATGTGACTCGTGCATGGGCTTGTATGCAAAAGATATGTGCACGCGAAAGAATCCTCAGCACAACTTTGTGCCCAACCATCAGCTCAACTTCAAAACTGGCACCATATCTCACCTGGTGTACCGATGAATCAGGCAGACAGAATATTCTTTTTCCCTTCCACTCCCCTCCTTTAACTTGCAACATATTCTTGCACGATTGCTTTAGCTTTCTTTCCATTTAAATCATTCATGTTCTTCATCTCGGTCCAGTGCTTTATTTATTTTTTTGGTCTTAGTTTTATTTTTCCTAACCCTCTTTTAAACTATGTACATTTTCTCTTACTGTTGTAGGGCCATTGGATGCACATGCCACAGAGAGCCATATCGTCTGCCCATCTCTCTGCCTTGTACAAGATCAGGCCTTTTATCTATTTCTTCTTCCTTTTACCTTGCTACCTGCTCTTGAGTAGTCATGTGATGTTGTAGCGCTTCCCAAATCCCTCAAATCTTGTCCTCATCAAAAAGGGAAACTGGAGAAAGTTTAATTCCTTCTCATTTTGAATGAATTCCGTCCAAATGAACATAATCTACTTTGCCTAATTTCTCAGCTAAAAAAATCTTCTAATATATATAAATATATATATATATATATAAATATACAGTATATATATATATGTGTGTGTGTGTGTGTGACTGAATGAGTGAACATGTATGCGTGAGTGAGTGTAGAAAAGACCTCTGAGCTTGCATTGTGATAAAGGGGTCTTTTTAACTTGAAAAAAATATAGGAAAAAAGAGAAAACATACACTGGAAGTCAATAAGTCAATAGTATATATTTTTAATCTCTATTCTCTAGAACAACGTGAGACTGTTAAATGGGCATGAGGCCTGGCATTAGGAATTTTGGGCTATAAACTTATATATGTGGGTATGGGGTGGGGATATCTCAAGGGGACACACTGAGACAATGGTCGAATGCCATAGATTCTATTTAAAAGATTATGCCTTGTAAATTAATCCTCAATTGTTTCTGGTTGTAGGACTGAGGTTAAATGCTGCTGTTGACTTGAGACATTGAAGACAAGCGGCATTGATTTCTTTCTGGTAGTTGTGTCAGTTCCAAGCCCCCCACTCCTTTTCATTACACTTCTCAAGCCTTCATGGATCATGATGTTGTAGTGCCCCTGCACTAGATCAGTGGTTCCCTATTAGTCTTGGGTGGGACCATAGGAGTCTCACACTGGGCCAGAAATCTAGGGATTATGATTCAATTGAACAGTTTGTCAGACTATTGATAGGATAGGTTTTAGGCAGTATGAAAGTACATACTCTAACATGGTTTCTGTCTACCTCAAATGGCTTCAGCTTATACACCCAGTATGACATTGTGGTTTTAAACTAGCCCTAAGATCTAAAGATTGTTTGTTTATTGCATCTTTCATTTCTAATTTATGTTTAAGTACACTAGAAAGCACCACCCTTTTACAATCAGCTGAGCCTGTCAAGTGGTAGAGGCCAGCAAAGACATCAAAAATGTTACACATGCAAACTTTAATGCGGTTCAGTATTATGATGAGTACATAGCAGTTAAACACTTATTGCAGTTTTGCTGATGAACTATTTACCACATTGCTTTTTGCACTATATTTCACAGAGCTTTCTGCACAGCACAGTGGCTGCAGGCTGGAGTTTTTGATTTATTTCTTGCTAGTTAGTTTTGACAACACATTTTTAAACACTAAATCTGCATCTGTTTGATGTATGGGGGCAGAATGGGAGGTAGTTATGCTAATAAACTAAAGTGATGAATTAAACTGCATATTTTAAGGGGTAGATATATTCTGCTTACATTTGAAACTGAGGACCATACATTTAGTGTTTAGTAATTAGACTTTAATTTTCATTGTAATCTTAATTGTAATATTTTATATCACAGTTGATCGTCACCAAGGGCTAATTTTAAATCACATTGCATTAAACAAAAAAGTCTGAGTCTGGGTTATTTTGACAGACTGCTTAGGCTGTTGTAGCCTTTATGTTCTGTCAGGAGTAACCTCTAAATGCCTTAAACTCATTCAGCTGTCTTATCCTAGTGTATTTAAGCTTTTGATGTTGTTGTTCTCACCCTGTTTTGTCTTTAACCAGCCTGTAGGTTTAAAATTAACATGTGGTTAACAGGCTGGAAAATGAAGTTCACTTCTCTGATGGTGAATTAAAATTACACCTAAGAGTATGGAGTATGTGTTGAATACAGAACATACCTACCATGTATATTAACATAAATATGCAGCAATGAACACATTGTACATCTGTAAACATTGTAGATGTTTTGCTTGGAAACAGGTTTGGTATATATTTTGTTTGCGTAGAGATATTACCTTAACACATTGGTTTCAGAAAGTGACATCTGATTTCATTCTTTTCATTCCTTCCCTTCAAAACTGAAAATTGTCTTTTGTGTCTTTATCATATTAAAGAAGGGATCTTTTGATACCAATTAGATGTAGTTTTAGCGGTTCTTTGAAAGATGTTCTTGTGCTAATTTGGGTATCAAAAAAAAAAAAAAGAAGTCTTGAGTGCCCTTATGGGAGGTGTGCAATTTTTCTGTTTCCATCAAAGAAGACTTTCTAGATATTTATCATAGCTATATTTCAGTTATTCAATTCAAATCATACCAGCAACAAAGACAACTTTCAGATGTATTGAGCCATGTTGAGTGATCATATTGCCAAATGAAGAACAAATATCTTACCGGAGGAGAAAACAAAATTATGTGGCTTGCCTGGATGTACAGTTAATGTAACATAAATCTGTGATTTTGCTAAAGTTTAGCTTCGTGTCTGTAGATGTTGGCCTTTTTAAGAAGCCTAGAGAGAACACCCCCCCCACTCCCATCAACATAGATACCTACTCACACACCATCGGATGTGTCACTTGAAACAGTGGACTGATAACTTGTGTAGGTCACTACAAAGGGCTAAACAGTCTGCAGGGCTGCTGCTAAGTTTGTGGGCACTGTTTTAATGAGAAACTGACAGATCAATATCTAATGTGGGGCTTACTGATGTTGGGAAAACAAATGTCATGGAACACTGAGCCATTTTAACATGATTGGTTTATCCCACACTTGAAACACTCAAGTCATTGTGGAAGTGAATGCTCCCCTTTACCTCTGTGTGGTTATCTTACTGATATTAGCAGTCTTGGTGTAGTTAGGCAGCCTCTACCCATTTCCCTAACCTTCCTCTTGGCATGCTCTGTACAAGGCCCATACCCATACCCACACCCCACCCCACCTACCTTGGCACTGAGGATCATCGCACAATGTATTTGAAGGGGTATGGACCTTGTGATCAATATGTGGGCTTACATGGGGTGGAATGGGAAAATAGCCAAAAATTGTTAATTGGTGAATATATAAAGAGAAATGAAATGAAGCAAAAGGTAAATGAGATTTTATAAATTAATTTAAAGAATAAAGTTCTGAAAAACAAAGTTTCCTATCTTGAATTTTTTTATTACTCTGTTTTTGGTTGATTGAAATTGAGTTTGTACTGTCAAATCTGTACACATAATTCATTGTTTTTGAACTACTGTAAGCACTTTTGACAATCCGAATTTGCAACTATTGGATTTGCTAAATTGTCATTTTGTTCAGTGTAATGTTAAGAAAAAGGCCAGAGTTTAGGACTCAACATCTCAGCCTTTTTAATCTGACGTGCCGGTACTGGGGAAAAAGAGATAATTACGGCTCTTTTTTTACTCATACCTACTCGACTTGACTCGGGTTTGGTCGCTCTCATGGCTCATTGAGTTACACCACTTTCCAGATAATTGGTGGTATGCAGTCTCTTGAGATCACATTTTTGATTAACTCTGATCAGCCGAGTTGGTAATGAAGAAGTACAAGGTACTACCACACAATGGAAAACTATAAAATCCTAGCCAAGTCAACTGGGTGCTAGTGGAAAAGGCCTATAGCTGTCGATGTAGGTAAGAGCCCTTTAAAGTAAGATCCATATCAGACCCTTGTACCGCTCTTTTTTTAAATCCGTTTTTTTCCATAGGTTTACAGGTTTGATGTTCCTAGTCTTTCCCTTCAACTTGTAAAGGAAAGCCTTAGTCATAATCATCTATTGTTGTTGTTTTATGTTGTTGTGCAGTCCTTTTGTGTCATTGTAAATTTCTTTCTTCTCCTTCTTTTCTTGCAGCCAGACTCAGTTGCTGTTGGCTGGTCCAAATGATTAATCTTCTGTGCTGAATCAGGCTTTTAGGGCCAATTATGTCTCCCCCTAATACTGAAGAAAGACCCTACTTAAGGTCCATGGAAGTTTGAAGTTTTTCCCCCGATAACTCCACTGACCTCTCCCCTGATTGTCCATGAGCCCACCACACAAACATGTTGTTTCTTAATAGGCTAGTTATACCTGATGATTATTTGAGTGGTTTCACACTTACCAGGAAACAAATACAAAAGCAAAACCCACAAACTCAAAACTTTTTTTTTCCTTTTGAATTCTCACAGGCCTCCAATTAGTAACTATGTTTTACTGCCTTAAGGCATAGTGCGCTTACATAGGTTTTTATCATTTATATCAAGTACATAGAGTTTACAAGAAACAGATAAAAATAAAACTGTCCTCTGTCCTCCACTAGATGGCATTGTATTACTATATTATGACTGCGTGCTGTTTGCATTGTCTGTGAATTTTGCGGGTTCTCCCACAGTACATGTAGGAGACATATATACAAGATTCTTTATTGATTCTAAATTGGCTGTTAGACTGTGAGCGTGAATGGTTGTCTGTCACTCTGTGTTAGCCCTGTAAGGGACTGGTGACTTATCCAAGGTATGCCACGCATCTCGCTCAACATCAGCTGACACAGTTTCCAGTGCCTCAGTGACCCTGAACTGGATGAGCAGTGAAGAAAATGGATGGGTGGACGAATGATGCGAGTATAACAATTAGTAAAGTCAATATTCCTTAAACTGTAGTTGCACAAACACTTCTGCACGAACAGAACCCTTCATTATTTACACTAAATTAAGCATCATTACTAGTAATATATTTCACACCTTATTTCACAAACTAACTGGCTGTTTTAAATGGGCCCCTTGCCAAGTTTTCTGCGACATGGTCCGCTAATAAGCTCTCCTCATGACTCAGTGATATCACAGTTAAACCAGCTGATATTCACATTTACAAATGCTAAATTAAACTAAAATAAAAACCTCAATAAAAAAAACCTTTCTGTCTGTCATTTTTATTTAATTTTTATTTTTTATTTTTTTTTACAAATTTTCTTTGGTGAAATTCACCCTCATAAAGCAGCTTGTTACTGTGATCATATAACATTTTATTATAGCTCTGCTAAAAGTATCAGAGGAAGGTAACAGTTACAATTATGTAGTTACTTGTATTACAAATATTCTTCTTTTATCTGCACAGTCGACAGATAGAAACACTGTCTGCTGTCATCTTTGTGTTCACAGTTAAGACTAGGAGAAAGATCCTGAGTGTGTGTCCTCATTAGGATTAGGATTAATGTTGTGTGTGGGACTGTAGCCCAATATTTATGCTGTTAACTAGTAATTAGGACTATGCATCTATAGTTATGTGACAAAGTAATACAAAAATAAAAAGCAGTGAAATTAGTTACTTTCTCCAGTGACTAATTTGTTTAATGCATTCTTTTTTTTAAAGTAATGAATAATATGTAAAGACCCTTATGAAAAGGACACCGAGGGAACAGTTTACCCTGCCCAGGATAGGGTTACCGGGGCCCCGCCCTGGAGCCAGGCCCGGGGAGGGTGCCCGAGGGCGAGCGTCTGGTGGCCGGGCCTTAGTCTATGGGGTCCGGCCGGGCACAACCCGAAGAGGAGACATGGGCCCATCCTCCCGCAGGCCCACCACCCGCAGGAGGCGCCATAGGGGTCGGGTGCATTGTGTGCCGGGTGGCGGCCAGGAGCGGAGGCCCTGGCGGACTGACCCCCGGCTGCCAAGACTGGCAATAGGGACATGGAATGTCACCTCTCTGGTGGGGAAGGAGCCTGAGTTAGTGCGTGAGGTTGAGAGGTACCGGCTAGATATAGTCGGGCTCACCTCTACACATGGCTTGGGCTCTGGAACCAGTCTCCTGGAGAGGGGCTGGACTCTGTCTCAGTCTGGAGTTGCCCCTGGTGAGAGGCGGCGGGCTGGGGTGGGTATCCTAATATCCCCTCGGCTTGCTGCCGGTACGTTGGGGTTTTTCCCGGTGGACGAGAGGGTTTGTTCCCTGCACCTTAGGGTCGGGGAACGGGTCCTGACTGTCATCTGCGCTTATGCGCCGAGTGGCAGTTCAGAGTACCCAGCCTTCTTAGAGTCCCTGGGGGGGGGGGTGCTGGAGGGTGCTCCACCTGGAGACTCTGTTGTCCTGCTGGGAGACTTCAATGCTCACGTGGGTAACGACAGCAAGACCTGGAGGGGCGTGATTGGGAGGAACGGCCTCCCTGATCTGAACCCGAGTGGTGCTCTGTTATTGGACTTCTGTGCTAACCACAGTTTGGCCATAACGAACACCCTGTTCGAACATAAGAGTGTCCATAAGTGCACGTGGCACCAGGACGCTCTAGGCCGTAGGTCGATGATCGATTTTGTAATCGTATCAGCAGACCTGCGACCATATGTTCTGGACACTCGGGTAAAGAGAGGGGCTGAGCTGTCAACTGATCACCACCTGGTGGTGAGTTGGATCAGGTGGCGGGGGAGGACGCTGGACAGACCTGGTGCACCTAAACGCGTAGTGAGGGTGTGCTGGGAACGTCTAGCAGAGGCCCCAGTCCGCGAGATCTTCAACGCACACCTCCGGCAGAGCTTCGACAGCATTCCGAGGGAGACTGGGGACATTGAGTCCGAATGGACCATGTTCAGAGTCTCCATTGCCGAAGCTGCTGCATTGAGCTGCGGCCGCAAGGTGGTGGGTGCCTGCCGTGGTGGTAATCCCCGAACCAAATGGTGGACACCAGAGGTGAAGGGAGCCACCAGGCTGAAGAAGGAGTCCTATCGGGCTTGGTTAGCCTGTGGGACTCCGGAGGCAGCCGACAGGTATCGACAGGCCAAGCGGAATGCGGCTCGGGCAGTGGCTGAAGCAAAAACTCGGGTGTGGGAGGAGTTCGGAGAGGCCATGGAAAAAGACTTTTGGACTGCCTCGAAGAGATTCTGGCAAACCGTCAGACGTCTCAGGAGGGGAAAGCGGTGCTCTACCTGCACTGTGTATAGTGCTGGCGGAGCGCTGCTGACGTCGACTGAGAAAATTGTCAGGCGGTGGAAGGAATACTTCGAGGACCTCCTTAATCCCACTGACACGTCTTCCGAGGAGGAAGCAGAGTCTGGGGATGAGGGGAATGACCCGCCAATTTCCGGGGGCGAGGTCACTGAGGCAGTTAAACAACTCCTTGGTGGCAGAGCCCCTGGTGTTGATGAGGTCCGCCCCGAGTTCCTGAAGGCTCTGGACGTTGTAGGGCTGTCCTGGTTGACACGCCTCTGCAATGTTGCGTGGAGATCAGGGGCAGTACCTGTGGACTGGCAGACTGGGGTGGTGGTCCCCATCTTTAAGAAAGGGGACCAGAGGGTGTGTTCCAACTACAGGGGGATCACACTCCTCAGCCTCCCTGGGAAAGTCTATGCCAGGGTGCTGGAAAGGAGAGTTCGTCCGTTAGTCGAACCTCGGATACAGGAGGAACAATGCGGTTTTCGTCCTGGTCGCGGAACACTGGACCAGCTCTTTATCCTCTCCAGGATACTTGAGGGTGCATGGGAGTTTGCCCAACCAGTCTACATGTGTTTTGTGGACTTGGAGAAGGCATTCAACCGTGTCCCTCGGGGTGTCCTGTGGGAGGTGTTGCGGGAATATGGGGTGTCTGGCCCATTGCTACGGGCCATTCGATCCCTATACAACCGTTGCAAGAGCTTGGTTCGCATTGCCGGCAATAAGTCGGACTCGTTCCCGGTGGGTGATGGGCTTCGCCAGGGCTGCCCTTTGTCTCCGGTTCTGTTCATAATTTTTATGGACAGGATTTCTAGGCGCAGCCAAGTGGCGGAGGGCTTTCGCTTTGGTGGCCTCAGAATCTCATCTCTGATTTTTGCAGATGATGTGGTTCTGTTGGCTTCATCGGGTGAGGGCCTCCAGCTCGCACTGGAACGGTTCGCAGCCGAGTGTGAAGCAGCGGGAATGAGGATCAGCACCTCCAAATCTGAGGCCATGGTTCTCAGCCGGAAAAGGGTGGAGTGCCCACTCCGGGTCGGGGATGAGTTCCTGCCACAAGTGGAGGAGTTCAAGTATCTCGGGGTCTTGTTCGCGAGTGATGGGAGAAGGGAGCCAGAGATCGACAGACGGATTGGGGCTGCAGCTGCAGTAATGCGGACGCTGCACCGGTCCGTCGTGGTGAAGAGGGAGCTGAGTGTAAAAGCGAAGCTCTCAATTTACCGGTCGATCTACGTCCCTACCCTCACCTATGGCCACGAGATCGCGGATACAAGCGGCAGAAATGAGCTTCCTCCGAAGGGTGGCTGGCCTCTCCCTTAGAGATAGGGTGAGAAGTTCGGCCATCCGGGAGGGGCTCAGAGTAGAGCAGCTGCTGCTCCACATCGAAAGGAGCCAGCTGAGGTGGTTCGGGCATCTGACAAGGATGCCCCCTGGGCGCCTCCTGGGTGAGGTGTTCCAGGCATGTCCCACCGGGAGGAGGCCCCGGGGCAGACCCAGGACACGCTGGAGAGATTATATCTCTCGGCTGGCCTGGGAACGCCTTGGTATTCCCCCGGATAAGCTGGAGGAGGTGGCTGGGGAGAGGGAGGTCTGGGCCTCTTTGCTTAGGCTGCTGCCCCCGCGACCCGGCCCCGGACAAAGCGGATGAAGATGGATGGATGAATAATATGTAATACATTATTTTTCTTTACTTGCTCTTTTTAAATATCTACTCCTGGTAATACATTTTCTGCCATAAAGTATCTTGCACATTTAATAAACTTAAACTCACTTCCTAGGCTTTAGATAGTAAAGTAAATTTAGATCACAAGCAAAAGACTTCACAAGATCCGTTGCTTGATTACAAGTACACCTCCAACAGAAAAGGGAATATCAGAAGCTAGGAGCATGAAACCCAAGGGTAGGGTTACTGTGCTTTTAAATGACATATATTGCAATGAATAGACCAGTGCTAGGTGATTTCTGAGGTTTGTGTGGCTCACACCTTGTAAGCATTTCTGAATTAAGGAGCGAGGACATAAAGTGCATTAAAACAAGTGTGGGCAGTGGCTTTTGCTTCATTAAAAGCCAGTGACTTTGTAAATGGAGCCAACAGTTAGTCTTCACAGAAGTCTGTGTACTCTTAAAAAAATCTTAAAAGCATATTCTAGCGTTTTCAGGTGTAATTGTCATGAAATGCTTGTGAAAACCTGAGGGAAGCACAGAGAATAAAAGAAATTCTTCACTTTATCTAAGAACAGGTTTTCTGAATTAAACCTATTTTCCCAGTATAAGGTTGACAAAGGACACCAAGCATGTTTTGAAATCAGGTATATACAAAAGCTAAGCAAAAACTTATTTTCTAAAGTAATGTCCTTTGAAGTAAGGGGGAAGGGAAATTTCACAAAGTATATGCCCTTGGATCGAGCGCAGGCCTCAGTGCTGGCAAAGCTTTTGGTAGAAATGGCCCACCTGCAATCGTGTGACCTACATGTGTCCCATTTTATGTTATTTTTTAAAAGAAATATATGATTGTCATTTAAAAAAAAGATAAACATTAGGAATGTTGTAGGACTCCAAGCTTCTTTTGTTATTTCCCTTTACAGTGTTACACCATTACTGTATTTTTTATCATTATTATTATTAATAATTATTACTGCCTCATTTCAGTCACAGTGAATGTGATGGCTTCACTATTTTGTTATTTAAATTATACACATCGTAAAAAGGTGTCAGTGAAAAGTGAGGAGATTTCTTTTTTAAACAAGTCCCTTTATAAATAAATCTGTGTTAACAGTTATTATAGAAATCCAAATTACTTGTAGAGATGTAAGCAAAAACCATCAGTTTTCCTTTTGTCCCCACTCTCCTTTTCCATCTCTGAAGTCCTCAAAATTTTTTAATGCTTTTATTATTGCATCACATTTCCATATCCTAAAAAACATCAGACAGCTATTGGGCGGTTGTCATTGTCAGCCTCACAAAGGTTGTAGCATGTCACCTTTTATACAATGCAGAATCAATTTCCCCACACAGCTACCCTGTGGTGATGTGATCAATGGTAGTAATTTGTTTAGAGAGCGACAGCAACAGCATGAATGCTCCATTTCACTGTAAACAACTTTTACACTTTCATATTCAGTAGTGTGATGTGTGAAGGAGAAAGATGAGATTGCTTTCTGCTTTCCTCATGAAACTGAAGGAGAACTTTATTAGGTACAGCTTGCTAGTACCACGACCCTCTTTGGCTTTCAGAACTGACTTAATTCTGTGTTACAGATTTAACAAGGCGTTGGAAACATTCCTCTGCGATTTCTTTTTTTTTTGTTATTCTCTTTTTATTAAACAACCTATATAAACACAAATAATCCAAAATAAACATATAATCAAGAACAGACGTAAATAAAAAATAAATAAATAAATAAATAAAAATAAGAAAAACAGACGGGTGTACCCTCTAGTGTGTATGTACTCGCACACACATATTCACTCACACACCCATATTCTTAAGCATACATACACATACCTACTTACATATGTGTTCACTTGTAGTCTCATACATACTAACATATACATATAAACACATAACGATTCAGAAATGTGGCATATATAGTTACAGAGATTCAAACAAGATCGGGTCTCCTTAACCGGATGTAGTGTTTCCATTTACCCCAAATTTCACTAAATATATCAAACTGGAGTCTTTTAATGAAGGTAATTCTTTCCATTTTAAACATCCCATGTACAGTCTCATGCCAATCACCCAGTGATGGAATTTTCACACTAAGCCATTTCTTGGTAATAATTTTACGGGCAGCCAAACTCAGGATACCATACAACTGCTTAGACATTTTATCTACATTTACTGAGTATAAATATCCAAACAAAAGTTCGTCCCAATTAAAGGGAAGCTGCATACCAAAAATAATCTGCAACTCAGAGTGGATCAATACCCAAAAAATGTTGATCCTTGGGCAAGACCAGAACAGATGAAAATGTTTTACTCCTTGGGCCCCACAATTTCTCCAGCAATTAGAGTGATTAAAATAATGTTTACTTTGTGCAGGGGTAATAAAAAACCTACAGATACTCTTCCAACCGTAACATCTCCATGTATTAGAACTAGAAATTCTCCACTGAAAAGCGCACTGCTCATACCAAATGTTATCTGATATTGCTATATTTGTTTCATTTTCCCATTTTTTTTTGATGTAGGTAGTATTCCACTTCTTAACCTCTTGTATACCCTTGTACAATCTTGAAATCACCTTAAGGCCTGTGTCAGCCTGATAAGCCTTGACAAATATACTCAGAACAGGTAAAGAAAAAAGATCTGTTCTCTTAGGTATAAAATTATATAGATGATGCCTAATTTGTAAGAACCTAAAAAAGCCCGTTTTACTTAACTGGTATTGATCTTTTATTGATTGGAAGTCCCTAAGAATTCCCTTATCGTAAAACATACAATATGCCGTTAAACCTTGTCCAGACCATTTTTTATATCTTACGTCTAATTCATTAGGTAAAAAAATCACTGTCAAAAGCGCACCATCTTAAAATCCTAACCTCTTCAATCCAATCATTCTTATTAAGAAATTGTAACCAGAGTTTTAAAGGTAGGTTAATCCATTGGTTTCCTTGATTAATTTGTTTTTTAATAAGTGTCACATCCCCTAGAATTGCCTGAATTGGAGAATCTTTTAAGGTCACTGTTTCTAGTTCTTTCCATCTCGCTTGATAATCTACATTACACCAACACACTAATGTCCTCAATTGAGCAGAAATATAATAGTCTTTCAAACATGGAAACCCCAACCCTCCTTTGTCTTTAGCCAACTGAATAGTTTGGTACTTAATCCGTGGTTTTTTCCCCTGCCATATAAACCTAGAGATTATTTTGTCCCATTCCCGAAATTGTTTGTCAGTTATTTCTACAGGGAGTGTTTGGAATAGGTAGAGCATCCTGGGCAAGATATTCATTTTAACTGTATCTATACGTGATTCAAAATTTTAAAATGGTAATAAATTCCATCTTTTAATATCCTCATTTATTTTATAACTTAAAGGATTAAAGTTTGCATTGTATATCTTAGACAGATCTTTAGTAATATTTACTCCAAGATACTTCATCTGCTCCGTTTCCCATTTCAAATTGGCTTTAGCCTTAATTTCATAATTGGGCTCATAGTTAAAAGTTAATATCTGAGTCTTCGATATATTTAGTTTATAACCTGATATTGAACTAAAGATCTCCAGAAGTGACAATAGCTTGGGGAAAGTAGTGTTTGGATTTGTCAAATAAATCAAAATATCGTCAGCAAACAAGGAAATCTTATGCTCTCGACCCCTAATCTTGACTCCAGTAATAGTATTGCTTTGTATTACACTTTGACTCAGGGCCTCTATGAAGAGAGCAAAGAGTGAGGGGCTTAGAGGACAACCCTGACGTGTCCCTCTCTGTAGGTTAAAAATATTTGAACGCGCCCCGTTAACTTTGATTCTTGCCTTTGGTGATTTATATAATGCTTGTATAATCCTGATAAACGATTGATGGAATCCGAATTTATCCATGACTTTGTATAAAAATTCCCAATTAACCCGATCGAAGGCCTTTTCTGCATCTAAGCTCGTAAGGACCATCTGAATTTTATTTTTCCTAACATAATCAATAACGTGTAGTGTTCGGCGAACATTATCTTGCGTTTGTCTCTGCTTAATAAAACCAGTCTGATCCAAACTAATTATCTGAACAAGAATATTTTCAATTCTTTTGGCAAGAATGTATGTAAATATCTTAAAGTCCTGGTTAAGAACACTAATGGGGCGGTAATTTCCACAGTCAAGCCTGTCCTTTCCTTCTTTAGCTATTATAGAGATAGAAGCCTCATTCCAAGATGGGGGAATTACTCCCGTCTTTAAAATATAGTTGAATGATGTTCTCATCAAAGGAATCAGTACCTCTTTCATTTCTTTATACCAGTCTGATGGGAATCCATCTGGGCCTGGGCATTTATTCGGTTTCAATTTTGTAATAGCTTTTTTAATTTCAAATTCAGATATGTCCTTGATTAGGGTTATATTCTGTTTTTCATTCAACTTTGGTAAGTCGAATGAATCTAAAAAAGATATCATACCTTTAATATCCACTCTAGGTTGTGTATATAGTTCTTTGTAGAATTTTAGGAAGGCTGACTGTATATCTTCAAGTTTATACACAATGTTATTTGTTTGAGGGTCCTTTATTTTATATATTGTATTTTCTAATTGTTGTTTTTTTAATTTATAAGCCAGTAATTTAGCAGATTTGCCTCCTACCTCATAGTATCTTTGTTTTAAAAAAACCATATTTTTTTGTATTTCACTTGAAAAGATTTCATCGATTTCGTTTTTCTTCTTTTGTATTTCTAATTGTAAGTTTGTAACTGCGCTTATTTTATGGGCATCTTCAAGATATTGTAGTTGTGTCTGGAGTTTTCTTAAATGCTCATTTCTCTTCTTTTTTAAATTAGTGCTGTAACCTATGAGTTTTCCTCTTATCACTGCTTTTAGGGCGTCCCATAGAATACTTGGGGAAACTTCTTCATTATTATATAATCTATTATATCTTGACTAATTTGTTCTTTCATCGTGCTTAGAATACTTGTATTTAATCTCCAGGATGTAACTCTTCTTTCGTATCCAAGCACTACTTCCAGGTACAATGGGGCATGGTCTGATAAATCCATCACTCCTATCCTGCAATTGATCACCCTGCTAAAATCTTTTTGGTACATAAAAAAATAATCCAATCTAGAATAAAATGAATGAGGGTGAGAAAAAAAGGTATAATCCTTCTTGTTGGGGTTTAGTTCTCTCCATACATCTATGAGCCCTACGTCCTTTAAGATTAATTTGATGTTTTTGGTTGTTTTATTCAATCCCGGAGCGTGTGGGTTTGATGAGTCCAAGGACGGGTTGAGGCGAACATTCCAATCTCCTCCCAAAATCAGAGTACCTTGTGCCTCTCCAACAATCAATTCAAAAACCTTTTTGAAAAATTTTATCTCTGATCCTGGGGGAGCATATACATTTATAAGAGTAATCAGTATACCCTCCAGGTACCCTTTGACTAACACAAACCTCCCCTCCTTATCACTGATTTCTTGGATGCATTCAAAATTTAACCTACTAGAGATTAGAATTACCACACCCCTTTTAGGACTCTGAGGGCAGGAAGAGGAATACTGATTAAATTTCCATTTCTTTAATTTATCATGTTCGAGCTTCGATAAGTGAGATTCCTGTATAAAGGCAACTTCTATTTGTTCTCTTTTTATTTTTGACATAATTTTACTTCTTTTAATATGGCTCCCCAGACCATTTACATTAAATGACACTATTTTAGTTACCTTACAGGGCATTGATGTACGACCTTATATAATTCCAATCTCTGTACATAGCCAAAGATCGAAAGGTACTCCCCCAAAACAGAAAAAAAAGAGAAAAAAGAAAAGAAGAAGAAAAAAAAAAAAAAAAAAAAAAACCAAAAAAAAAAACATTATACAACGAAAACATATAATCATGTTGACTTCCAAAAACATAATCGCTATATTAGCTATATTTGGTGAGGGAAACACTCTTCTGTCCACTTGTGGAAGAGTGCCCTCTCCGGCACACAGGCCGAAAGCCCAGTGGTCTGTAGGGTCCAACTTATTGTGCAAATAAATGACCCGACTTTAATGTAATTTTATATGCCCTCTTTATAAGATTAACTAATTATATAACAAAACAAGTAAATCGAAATAAAATTCATATTCTCAGTTCATCTTAGGTCTCAATATTCTTGAGTTTACCTCTAGTATAGTGCTCCGTCACACACTTGCTGTTTATCCACTGTCATCTTGGTGCCTAAATATCTGAAGGCGTTCCTTGAAACCCAGCTTTGGAGTCGAGTTTCCACCTTTCTTCTTCGTACTTGTTTGCCAAGTGTGCTGTTTTATTTGATCCAAGAATGAGTCTCTGTCTTTCACAACTTCTACCGATAATCCCCTCTTCACCATATCGGTAGTCGCTTCGTGCGCCGTGTTGTATGTCACAATTCCCTCTCTGTAGAACACCCTTAGCTTGGCCGGGAAAGGCGTCTGGAAGCGAATATTGTTCTCTTTAAGCACCTTCTTCGCTGTCGCATATTCCTTTCTTCTTCTTTGTATCTCCGGGGCATAGTCATTGTCCACATATATCCTAGAATCCATAAAGTTGAAGCCCTTAGCCTGCCAGGCCTTCTTAATAATGTCTTCTTTGTTACGATAACTTGCGAGTTTAACTACAATTGAGCGTGGAGGGGCTCCTTCCGGGGGGTTTTTGCCACCGGCTCGATGTGCTCTTTCAATTCCCAACACCGTGGGGCGGGAGAGACTCATTGTCTTTTCAAATAGAACCTCTACAAAATTGACAACGGATGGAAATTTGTCCTCTTCCCCTTCCCTCACGCCATATATTCTAAGATTCTTGCGACGTGACCGTCCCTCTAATTCCAGTAGCTTAGATTCGCATCGCAACTGAAAATTTGCCATTTCAATTAGCAGCTCCTCCGAGGCCTGGATTCGAGTCTCCATTACGTCTATGCGTCCCTCTGCTTCGTCGAGTCTTATACCAATGCCGACGACCTTCTCCCTTATAGCATTAAACTGATCATTTGTGTCTTTTCTAAAAGCACGTAATTCTTTTAATATCATGTCCATCGTAGCTGGGTGGTCCTTCGCTGTGGCGTTAGCATCGGGTTGCTGGTCTTCTTCCATATTGCTGCTAGCTTGCGACGAAGCATTTTCTTCCGCTTCAGTACGTTCTCCTACATCCTTTTTCTTGGATTTTCTGGGCATTTCTATTCCTTGGTATAGTACCCCACAAAGATAAATCCAAACTTTTTATGTTTCGAGTTAGGTAAATTGGGGTAGAAAAAATGTCGGGAGCAACTATCCTACACAGCCATCACACGACCCGCCAAACCGGAAGTCTCCTCTGCGATTTCAGTCCATATTCTCCCTCTCCAAATTTTGTGAGGCTGTGTAAACTGTAGCATCAGTTTTCTTTCTCTGACTCGAGTTACACCTGGTGTGGTCTTCTGCCCATCTAGTTTAGCGTTTGACTTATCCATTCAGAGATGCTCTTTTGTATATTTTGGTTATAATGAGTCGCTGTTTGAGTTACTGTTATCAGCTTGAAACAGTCTAGCCATTCTCATCTGACCTTTGGTATCGACAACAGAATGCTCCAGTGAACGCTCACTCACTCTGACCATTCTCTGTAAACCCTACAGACTGATGTGTGTGAAAGTCCCGTTAGAACACCAATTTCTGAATTACTCAGAATATCGGTGCACATTTAAAGTCACTTAAATCACATTTTTTTTCACCATTTTGATTCTCAGTTTGAACCTCAGTAACCCATCTTCACCATGTCAACCTGTCTAAATTGACTTAGATGCCAATATATGATTAGATTTTTCCATTAACAAGCAGTTACAACTGCTATGGTTTGATTTGAATTCTTCTTGATCTGAGCACAGCTGATCACTCTGTTCCAGAGTACCTACCTCTGTTAAGGTAGCACATCAGTTTGTGACCCATCGGGAACTTGTAGTAATTTTTTAAAAATTATTATTATTTTTTTCCAATATTAATTTAATTATTTACTTTTCTGACAGGAAGTGCTGGATGACCTGCAAATTATCTGAAAAACATCTGCAAATATTATAATAATAAATTAAGATTTCCAGCAGTTGGCTGAAAAAATGAGCTCAGAAAACACACAGTCATATCTTCACTGTTCTGACTGTTTAGATAGATTTAGAAATTATATAGGATGTTTAGGACTTTTTGGCTCAACACAAGTTATCAAGTTATGCGGCACTAATGAGACAAAGCATAGTCTCAGATCTCCTGCTTTTGTATTTGGGGCTTAACTGTTTTGGATTTCCCTCATTCTGGATCTGAGGTTTGCATAACGTTGTTTAAATTGCTTTTTAAAATGCATCTTTTAAAAAAGAAAAAGCATGCACATTTATCAGTGTTTTATTTCTGTCTTGTCTGATTTATTATTATGTTTAATAATATTTTAATCTCATATTATTGTTATATATGATAAGTTTTTATTTTATTGGATTTTAATTAAACAATGTGATTAAACTGTGGTTAAACGATACATAATTCTTTGTAACTTTATTTTGAAAGGTGAATAATAATTGTGTTTAATTGTAATTATTATTTGCATTGTTGTGGGAATGGGATGTGGAAGCAAATAAAATTTAAATTGAAACTGCAGTAATTATGAACGTCACCAAGCACAATCTTGTCTGGCATTTGGACACGTCTGATTAATGACTACTGCGAAAGTATTGTGATTTACACATTTGCCTAATAGGCAAAAGCTCTCTGGTTTGATCCTGTGACGAGACACAAATCTTTTGGGGTTTTGTGTTAGGAAGGACGTTCGGCATAAAAATTCTGCCAAATCAAACACATGGAGCTACCCGCTGTGGCGACACTTTGTGAATAAGGGAGAATCTAAAAGTAGCTTCTTTAAGTAAAACTGATTCACAGTTAGATGGATAATGATGTCAAGCAAGTTCTTTTGTGTGTGTGTGTGTGTGTGTGTGTGTGTGTGTGTGTGTGTGTGTGTGCTGCTGCCTGGAAGTACTTCCAGTTGTTTGAGCTACTCAATAAATTATAAAGAAATCTGCAGGACATCACTTTCTGATTTGTTGAGAAGACACAATCTTTGTCCATTCTAATTATATGTGGCAGCCCTGGATTTGTCTTTAGCATTTAACAGCTTTTTTAAAAAGACCTTAAAAAATATGGCCCAACAGACCAGCTGTTTTACTATTTACTTCTGCAGTAGCTGTACTGACTAGAAAGTAGCTTACAAAGTGTCATGCTGCTAACATGATTGGAGAGTGATTTGTTAGACTTTGAGAGACTTAGAGCTTTTTATTGTCATTGTGCAGTTTCTTGCACAGCGAAATTGGGTAGCTGGACCACAAAGGTGCTAAAGTAAGAAGAAGAAAAACCAATACACAACGAGGGGGGGAAAAAATAAAAAATAAAATAAATAGAATAAAATAAAAAGCAGTGTATATGTATACATATGTGAGTGGAACTATATACATGGTGTACTGCATGTGTAGGAAACATTGAAACAGACTGGGACCAAAATAATTGCACATGAGCCAAAAATATTGCACAGAACATGGAAAGACTGAGATATTGCACATAGATGATCAACAGCAGTGTCAGGGTGGATGTGTTGGGGAAGTCTTTACACACTCTTAGTTTGCATTAAGAGTTCTGACAGCCCACGGGAAGAAGTTGTTCTTTAGTCTGTTGGTTTTGCACCTGATGGATCTGAGCCTTTTTCCAGAGGGCAGGATGTTGAAGAGGTGGTGGTTAGGATGGAGGTGGTCCTTTATAATTGCCCTGGCTCTGGAGAGACATCTTGAGCTGGCAATTAAGTCCAGGGAGGGGAGTGGACAGCCGATCACCTTCTCTGCAGTTCTGATGACCCTCTGTAGTCTCTTCTTGTCAGCTGTTGTGCAACCAAGGATGGCGTGCACCAGCACACTCTCGATAGTGGCACGGTAGAAGGACACTAGGAGTTCAGTTTGCAGCCTGTTCTATCTCAGAACCCTCAAGAAATGGAGGCGCTGCTGGGCTTTCTTTACTAGGGCTGATGTGTTCATCAGCCCTAGTATCATTTGTGACATACAAATGATTTGTGCATTTGTATGTCACTTTACTCCTCACCCCTTATTCCACATAATTACTGCTCTTCTACTTTGTGCTTGCACAGCTTTTATTTTAATATCTGTAACTTAGCTTTAGGAGTCAGTTTGATCTTTCAACACTTACCAAAGATGAAGGAAAAGAAGAGTTTTGTACTGCTCAGAACACTTTTGCATCATAGCTAAATGAGCACACATAGGATTAGCTTGCTCTTGCAAATTACCAGAGCAGTCAAAAAGTAGTTCTGAAGTCGAACTGTTAATGCTTTTTTATTTTTTTTTATTTCATGCTTCTGCACGAATGACAAGCTTCAGAGTCCAGTGTCTGATGTCTACACTAACACTTTTGCTGTCAGCATAACTTGTGATTTTGTTTTCATAAGCACTGACCTGCGATGATGTACAGCAGAGGTGGATTCAGATTTGACAGAAGGATTGTGATAAATGTTTTATTTACAAGGGCTAGATGTTGGCAATAGCTTTGCACTTTCTCATGCGCTGTATTTAAACTCATATTATTGTTATATATGATAAGTTTTTATTTTATTGGATTTTAATTAAACAATGTGATTAAACTGTGGTTAAACGATACATAATTCTTTGTAACTTTATTTTGAAAGGTGAATAATAATTGTGTTTAATTGTAATTATTATTTGCATTGTTGTGGGAATGGGATGTGGAAGCAAATTAAATTTAAATTGAAACTGCAGTAATTATGAACGTCACCAAGCACAATCTTGTCTGGCATTTGGACACGTCTGATTAATGACTACTGCGAAAGTATTGTGATTTACACATTTGCCTAATAGGCAAAAGCTCTCTGGTTTGATCCTGTGACGAGACACAAATCTTTTGGGGTTTTGTGTTAGGAAGGACGTTCGGCATAAAAATTCTGCCAAATCAAACACATGGAGCTACCCGCTGTGGCGACACTTTGTGAATAAGGGAGAATCTAAAAGTAGCTTCTTTAAGTAAAACTGATTCACAGTTAGATGGATAATGATGTCAAGCAAGTTCTTTTGTGTGTGTGTGTGTGTGTGTGTGTGTGCTGCTGCCTGGAAGTACTTCCAGTTGTTTGAGCTACTCAATAAATTATAAAGAAATCTGCAGGACATCACTTTCTGATTTGTTGAGAAGACACAATCTTTGTCCATTCTAATTATATGTGGCAGCCCTGGATTTGTCTTTAGCATTTAACAGCTTTTTTAAAAAGACCTTAAAAAATATGGCCCAACAGACCAGCTGTTTTACTATTTACTTCTGCAGTAGCTGTACTGACTAGAAAGTAGCTTACAAAGTGTCATGCTGCTAACATGATTGGAGAGTGATTTGTTAGACTTTGAGAGACTTAGAGCTTTTTATTGTCATTGTGCAGTTTCTTGCACAGCGAAATTAGGTAGCTGGACCACAAAGGTGCTAAAGTAAGAAGAAGAAAAACCAATACACAACGAGGGGGGGAAAAATAAAAAATAAAATAAATAGAATAAAATAAAAAGCAGTGTATATGTATACATATGTGAGTGGAACTATATACATGGTGTACTGTATGTGTAGGAAACATTGAAACAGACTGGGACCAAAATAATTGCACATGAGCCAAAAATATTGCACAGAACATGGAAAGACTGAGATATTGCACATAGATGATCAACAGCAGTGTCAGGGTGGATGTGTTGGGGAAGTCTTTACACACTCTTAGTTTGCATTAAGAGTTCTGACAGCCCACGGGAAGAAGTTGTTCTTTAGTCTGTTGGTTTTGCACCTGATGGATCTGAGCCTTTTTCCAGAGGGCAGGATGTTGAAGAGGTGGTGGTTAGGATGGAGGTGGTCCTTTATAATTGCCCTGGCTCTGGAGAGACATCTTGAGCTGGCAATTAAGTCCAGGGAGGGGAGTGGACAGCCGATCACCTTCTCTGCAGTTCTGATGACCCTCTGTAGTCTCTTCTTGTCAGCTGTTGTGCAACCAAGGATGGCGTGCACCAGCACAGCCTGTTCTATCTCAGAACCCTCAAGAAATGGAGGCGCTGCTGGGCTTTCTTTACTAGGGCTGATGTGTTCATCAGCCCTAGTATCATTTGTGACATACAAATGATTTGTGCATTTGTATGTCACTTTACTCCTCACCCCTTATTCCACATAATTACTGCTCTTCTACTTTGTGCTTGCACAGCTTTTATTTTAATATCTGTAACTTAGTTTTAGGAGTCAGTTTGATCTTTCAACACTTACCAAAGATGAAGGAAAAGAAGAGTTTTGTACTGCTCAGAACACTTTTGCATCATAGCTAAATGAGCACACATAGGATTAGCTTGCTCTTGCAAATTACCAGAGCAGTCAAAAAGTAGTTCTGAAGTCGAACTGTTAATGCTTTTTTATTTTTTTTTATTTCATGCTTCTGCACGAATGACAAGCTTCAGAGTCCAGTGTCTGATGTCTACACTAACACTTTTGCTGTCAGCATAACTTGTGATTTTGTTTTCATAAGCACTGACCTGCGATGATGTACAGCAGAGGTGGATTCAGATTTGACAGAAGGATTGTGATAAATGTTTTATTTACAAGGGCTAGATGTTGGCAATAGCTTTGCACTTTCTCATGCGCTGTATTTAAACTGCATGTTAAACTGCATCAATACTATCCCATAAGATTTAATAATAAAAACTATCTCTGAGATGTTTTTCTCTCACCACTTCAGTGAGCTGTTTCGACACACCCAGACAGTAAATCATGATAGACAACTGCTGCTTTGAAGTTCTAGGTCAGTATTTATCAAACTGATTTCAAGTTGACAGTGCAGTACATGGAGAAATGAAATGGGCAGTGCAACAAGTTAATACGTAAAATTTCAGAAGCAAACACAAACAAACAAAGACAGAGTTAGTGGCAGTTTGGGAGTAGCACTTTCTGTAATTATACATAAATTTAAAAAACAAGTAAATAAATAATAAAAAAAATGTTATCCAGAACAAATCCAGTGTATTCATACATGTAGTTTCATAGTTTGAAGGGAAAACTGACAGATATGACAGATCCAATCTAAGCAATGTAAATCGTAAATGTGCTGTATTTATATAGCGCTTTACTAGTCCCTAAGGACCCCAAAGCGCTTTACACATCCAGTCATCCACCCATTCACACACTGGTGATGGCAGCTACATTGTAGCCACAGCCACCCTGGGGCGCACTGACAGAGGCGAGGCTGCCGGACACTGGCGCCACCAGGCCCTCTGACCACCACCAGTAGGCAACAGGTGAAGTGTCTTGCCCAAGGACACAACGACCGAGACTGTCCAAGCTGGGGCTCGAACCGGCAACCTTCCGATTACAAGGCGAACTCCCAACTCTTGAGCCACGTAATATCAGTGGTTTAAGACATCAGTATACATGTATTATGTGTATCATCATGCCTGAACATGTACCTACTGGCCAAGGGTTTAAGTAAAAAAACAAACAAGGAAAAACAGTCTTAGTGAAGAATCTCAGCGACTGTGAAAGTTGACAGGCCGAAAGAAAATCCATTTTTAAATCTTTGGATGCATTTCCAAGTATTACCTCTGCTTTGTGTAGGCTAAACTACAACGTGCTCTTTCGTGACCCTCGCAATTTTTTTTTTTATCAGACTTATTACTCCATAATCGTTTGGCTCCTGAGAAAGCATCGACAAGAATTGACATTTTCTTAAACATACTTTTGAAAAGTTGAACAAAGTTCTGAGTTCAACTTTTACATACAAAAGAATTAAAAGGCATTAAGTACGGATAAATCACACTGATATTTCTACTGTCTCTTTTTTGTCTCTTCATCTGTAACTTGAAATCAAACGTGGACTGTGTGTCAAATATGTGTTCTGGAATCAGAACATCATATTTTTGAAATCTTCACTTAATAGCATTTCACAGGTAATAAATGTAATCACTATTAAGCATGTTTTGTGTCAGAAACACAGTATATAAGTTCACTGATTGAGGTTCTAAACTACTGTTTCAGATATTATTACAGAATGTAATTAACGAGCATGGACACCTTGTGCTCACTGTTTTTAGATTTTCCCATGTGTACTATTTTCCTCTTTGTCCAGTGGACTTGCACCTTGATTTCAAATAGCAGAAAAGTTGGACTGGTTTTAAAAACTTTGCATTTCTCAATATGGTCCTGGTTCAACATACTCCCCCTTCTTTGCTTCTTCTATTGACTCTTACTGGGGATTTATGCCTCAGCAGGAAATCTACATCTATAAATATGTCATTATAACAAACCCCTTTCAAACCCTACAAAGTAGCTTATGGTGCAACATGACATGCATCTCCCTAGAAATGCATGTCAGGTTACACTACCCTTTGGGTCAATGCATTTGTGATTGACCTCTTCTTTGCATTTCCAGGTTTTCGCCGCAGTTTTATAATTAATCAGTGAGAGAATACCAGTCGCTAATAACAATCAATATAAGAGTCAATATAGGAGAAAAACAATAAATATAAGAAAAAAATAATAATAGCATAAAAGTCAGAAAACTCCTGGAGAGAAATGCTGAAACAATTTCTCAGAATAGAAATAAGAGAATGTACAAAAAGAAATGGAAAAAGTTTTGAGACGAATTTGTTTACCCCTATGAAATATTTGTATGTATTAATAACATTGTGGTCCTGCCAAAGTGTTTTATATGCGGTGCATGCCTTTGTTGTGATCAATTCAAAAACTGCAGTGATGAATTAGATTAGGTTCATTTTTTAGCATAGCAGGAACTGACGATACTGAACAAAGTAGTTGTGGACAGTATCGACCCAACATGCAGTTACATTTCTGGAGAGGTGTATGGTTGGTTAGACTGGAAGTTACAGCATAGGGTATCAGATAGGTTTGTGGTTACAATTTCCCTCTGAAGTATAAATCCCCAGTAAGTGTCAAACTTGTCAGTCCCCATTTACAGACGCATGCACAGACCCAGAAAGCCAGTGTTAACAAAGAAAGGTGATAACCCCTGTTATGATACTCGATCTTGGATTGCTTATATGGGATTTTGTTGAGTAGACTAACATGAAGAAAGCTTTCCTAGATCCCTAAAGGTAAATCAAAACAGTCAGAGAAAAACAGACCATTTCTCACTAAAGGTGAGAAAAATATGGGAAAAGGAAGTCAAACAAACCGGCCCCCATGAGGGTCAAGATCTTTCTGTTAGCCAATCAGTGCTGAAGGGATTCAATACAGTGTCTGGCTGATTGCTGAATAATAAATCATGTTTTATAGTTAAACATATAGCTGCAAAGATGAAAATAAAAATAAATACAAGACAATATTTCAGCATTACATTTGTGTTCTTGGAATTTCCCCTCATTTTCCCTTAACTTTATTTGTTTAACTGTTAAAGAGGTTCTTTTTTTATGCAGCAGTGATTCACAGATCAGTATTAAGTGGATAAATAACCAAAAATAACCCATCCCTCTCAAAATAATCAGGTACAAGAATTGGATGAAAATGGGTGAAAAGCAGCCAGTTTCCCAAATGTCTAGGAGAAGTTGCTCAAGATGACCATAAAACTATTTCAAAATCTGGCTCCTTGGAACCAATATTAAAAAACAAGGGGTGCATTAAGACTTTTGCACAATGCTGTATGTAAAAATGTGCAATTTGTTATGTAATGTGCATTATATAAGCAGCAAAGGAGCATTATGTATGTTGGATACAACAGAGTGAAAGTTCAACGTGAAGTATGTGTGTGTGTGTGTGTGTGTGTGTGTGCACGCGACAGTGGCTTTACATCTGTTGTTGAGTATAAGTTTAGGCCGTATAAGAGAGAACAAGAGAGACGGCTTGATTTTGCATTTCTTGATGCGTAAGAAACCCCTGACACGTTCTGAAAAAAATGAAGAGATGAGACATAATAAGATGGCTATAACAACCCAACAGAGAGCAAATAGAATTTGAAGAATTTGCTGGAGAGTGAGAGAACTGAGAGGCAGGGAACAAGAAGGAGATGCAGATCAATAGAAGCAGTCAGAAAAAGAGCTAAAACGCCTGAGTGATGTGTGGAAATGGAGTCAATGAAGGACAGATGTGCTGACAGAGAGTGAGACGAGGAGTGACAGCGGAAGAAGCCAAGACGGGGAGAGGGAGAGTGAGTGAGAGATTGAGGCTAGGCAGGAATAAAACGGTTGGATGAGAAGAAGGGTGGAAGAGGGACAGACCTGATGGCTACAAGTCAGACTTTCACCGAACATGAAAACAGAAAAACTATTTCCTAGATTCCTCCAAATCATCATCAGACCCATTCTGCTGTTGTACCACATACAATAATACTGTGAGACATCTAACACTTCATAAAAGTAAGAACAGTAACATAGAAATACAGATAAAATATGAGGAACAAAAAGGAAAGCTGAGAACTTAAACCTCAATAAACCTCAATAATCTTTTATGTTTCTTTGGCAAATGTTGATGCTTGCAAATCTGAAGTATATAAATATTGCAAATATTATACTGTGGCTTTTACAATCACCAGACAGAAAACATTTAATAGACTTTCTTAGACAGTAGCCTTCACACTTTCCATGTTTTCTTACTAGATAAGTAACCTTGTAAACCTAGATACACCTAGATACCTTGATAGAATTCATCCCTCGGCTACAGTTTACCATTGGTGCTTTTAATATTGGTAAGTGCTTCTTTTATTACAGAAAAAAAAGTAAATTTCCTTATTAAACACCCTTTGGTAGAAAACACCTTCAGCCTTGTTCTGCATTTTACAAGCTGTTTTATGTATGAATTTTTAAAGCAGACTACTTTAAACACACACATGGGGGGAGCAACAGCTGTGCAATAAAGGCAAACCTGGCTGCAAGGACACAGTGAAATGTATGTCCTGATCAATAAATATTCCATCATTATTACTATACTATTGATTATACTGTTATTGCTCTATAGGTGGCCCAAATAAAGTATGGCATTTATCTAGAAAAAAACTATTTCAGCTTACCAAGCAGCTGCATGATCAGCAACACAAGGAGGGGCCCATACAGTCTTATTTAACTCATATGGCAATGTTCTTCAGTAGTTTAATTTACTTTAGTGCCAGCTGTTCCTGTGTTGTTCTGGTCTTTGTAATATTGTGGAATAGAAATTGTGTGTGACTGAGTAAAACAGATTTCATTCATTACAGTTGCAGCTGATGCCTTGTGACTTCTAGTAGGTGGCACAGACCTAAAGTCCTTAGTGGAAACTTTAAGAGATTCAATTTAGTAACTACTATACTTCTCCTCCAGTACTGACGTACTTACGTTATTGTGCCCACGCAGTCAGAAATAGCATGAAAGGAGGAGCTATGGTGTAGAATGCATGCCGCCTAAAGCTTCTCATTTGTGTCTTCTAAGTGAGATTTATATTGGAGGATATCAGCTAAGCTATCACCTAATGATAGCTTAGCTGAAACCAGCTGACATGTTGGAGCTTGGCTTTGTTGTCTGCCTGAATGAACAACATGATGACCATGTGGAGTTGTCTGGTAAACAAATCAAAGTCAGGTTATACATAATTCGTGATACTGCAATTGTAGAGTAAAATAGAATAGAATAGAATAGCCCTTTATTGTCATTGTGCATGTACAAATTGTGAGCGCTCCACACCAACTGTGCCAGAATAAAATATAAATAGTAGACAGCAGGAATAAATAGCAAATGGGAGAAATATGTACAATCAAGAGGGATGTATACAAAAATAAGAGAAATCCACACACTGGAGAACAAAATAGTTGCAAAGTGCTCGGAGGAAGTGGAAAGAAAAGAATTGGTCTGAATTGGATTCATGTGTGAATGGCCAGAGTGATGAAGGTAACAGACCATGGCTCAGATTAGTGAGGTGGGTGGGCAGGGGTGGGGTGTCAGGGGATGGTGTTTGTTGACAGTCTGAATGGCCCTGGGGAAAAAGCTGTTTGTGAGTCTATTGGTGTGGGACCTGATTGACCTGAGGCAAGGATCAGAGGGCAGCAGGTTAAACAGGTGGTGGGTGGAGTACAGGGGGTCACCTGTGATGGCCCTGGTTTTCCAGACACAGGAGGATCTGGTGATGGTCTCCAGGGGTGGCAGAGGGCAGTGGATGATTTTTTTGGGCGGTGTCAATTTCCTTCTGCACAGCCTTCTCTACAGAAAGGTGTTTTCAACCACTGCTCCTGTGCAGTCCTGTCAAATCCCAACTGCATGTTGCTGGAATAGAGAAGAAATACCAAAGAAAAAATTCAGATAAAAATGCAGTGTGAAAGAAACAGACAGTGGCTTCAGTTCACACTTTTCTTTTTTTTTTTTTTGGCCTGTCCCGTTTGGCTCTTTTGCCATCAGAATTGTTGTCTAAAGGCAAAGAAAGATGCCCAACGGATTTACTTTACCAAACTGACCATCCCAGCCTTGCCGTAATGGTCCATTTGATTCACCTTTTATTGTTTATTTTATTTTCACTTACTGAATACGGGACAGACTTGACTGGGGGAAAGAAGGGGAGAAAGAAAGAGGGAAAGAGAAACAGCTGAGAAGAGGGACGGGGGAGAAGGGCAAAAGACAAAAACCAACAGAACGGGCAGAGAAAAAAAAATGCATATATCGATCACCTGGATCACCTGTTGAGAAAGAAAAAAGAAAGCAAGCAGAAGAGAACAAGAGTAATAGAATAAACAACATCACAATGATATATGGGAATATGACAGTAAATACTAAATGTTAAACATTATTGTGCAGCACATAAGATCAATAGAACACAGTGTGCTTTGAGGTAGGAGCCAAAAAGGGTGTAGTTTGTGGGTGTGATCACCCGTGTGTACACCTGTGAGCATGGACGCGTTTGTTTTTTTGTTTTTTAAAAGGTTCCTTCATGTAATAATCTGCTAGAGGGTGTGGGGGGGCCACAGCCCCGTCCTCCAGGGCGTGAAGCAGGTGTGGAGGAGATCAAAACTCCAGACATCCAGAGGCCCCCAGAACACAAGAGACCAAGGAAGACCAACAGAGGGGCAGCTGCGCCACTGTCCCGGAAAGAGCTGAGGAGAGTCCCAGATGAGGGCTCACTCAGCAGCCGCGGAGCAGAAGTCAGGGGGAGTTGCAGTGACGCGCCCGTGAGCTCCGCCGGCAGCCAGCTGCGCCTGAGTGACCGAGCCCCAGGCCGAGAGGCCGGGGGCACCCCACCTCCGAAGTGGCCCGAGCGAGCCCCAGGCTCCAGGCCCCGATAAGCGGCCGCCAAGGAGTGAGCCGGTGTGTACCTGGACGCCCATCCCCGGACACAAAGAACCACCAACGCACCGATGTCTGAGGGAGTCCGCCACTGGCAGGGCAAGTGGTGGTAGGGGGAGATAGGCCTCCAAACCTTGGAGGGCCTGAGGTGTCCCCAGAGAGGTGGCGCCTGACACCCAACCTGACATATAGACACAGACATACAGGCACACACAGATACAAACATCCATTGCCACCCTCATGCTCTCATATGCACTTACTCCACACTCAACCAACGTGGAGACAGACATAAAGAGACGTTGTACACACGATCACACTCCCCAAGCGTACTCTACAAACCGGGTCTAGGTGCCCCCGCCCCTGGAGGGGGGAACTGCACCCAGACCCAGGTGGTGTTTCCCTTTTCCCTGCGGTGGGGGGAGGCAGACCGCCCCGACTCCGCAGCAGCAGGAAGGCCCCACACTCCAGACCGCAGTCGGACGGCCAACTCCTCCTCCTAGTCCTAGCCCCCCCCGCTCCAGCAGGTCGCAGAGAACGGGGGTGAGAGAAGACTCCAAACCTCCCTCCACCCGTTCATTGTAATGTTGATGCATGTGTGTTCTAAGGTGCATTTAAAACCCAGGAGGGCATGGAGCTACCTGCCAGAGAGCAGCAGGTAAGCGCATGGTCCCTCCTGCTAGCCCTCAATGTCTACGTGTATTTAAAATTGAGAGGTGGGCAACGATGCCAGGGGTGGGGTGTACACCCTGATGGTACTTTGGACTCCGTGTATCGTGCCCACCCCCAAGATCCTATATGTATGTGTAATGAGAGTGTGAGTAATGTGAATGTCTAAGTTGTGGGATAAAATTGAGGCAGAGGCAGCCAGAAGGGGACAGAGGGGGGGGGGGGGGGGGGGTAGCCTCCTCTGCACCCTGGTGACATACCCCTACTCCAAGGCCCTGCATGTGTGGGTGGTTGTGGTGGAGCGGGAAGAGGGAGGCAGCTGGAGATGGGGAGGGAAGGAAGGGAGGGGCAAGTGACCCCTCCCTGGGGCCAGCTCCCCCGCTGACCCCAGTAGGCACCCCCATACTCCGCGACCCGCCAGGGAAAGGGGGCCCAGGCCCATCCAGACCGGGCCCAGTGCAGCAGCGCCTCCCGGCCCCACAGAGCCCGGGACAGTCCACCCAACCCCACCACAGAGAAAACTGCACCCACCCCACCATCCACTCATCTTCCAGACTACATAAGACAATAAACACCCAGGCTGAGATCTTCCTCCACCTCTCCTGTATCTCCCCCTCCTGCAGAGGGAGCTCCTGAGGAGAGGAAAGCTCCTGCAAGATGTGACAATCTCCCCCACCAGTTGAAGAGCCCCCCAGGTGGCTCGACGCACCGGCGGCACCCTGCTCCAGGGCTGGGCCCCCATGCACCCACCCGCCCACAACCCCGGCAACACACCAACCAGGACCCAAGCCCCCGAGGCCCGGTCCGGGTCCCAGCCCAGAGACGGAGCGCCCCCAGAACCTCACGCCCATCCCGGACCCACCCAGGGCCAGCCAGGCTACCAGGTCAGTAACCCACGTCCGTCAGCACAGACCCTCCCCTAGCCCCGCTGCACGCAGCCGCGAGGAAACAGTCACCGGAGAGCCAACAGAGCCCCTAACCGGACATGACCGCTACCCCGGGTTGAGCCCCCCACTTTTCACTGTTTTAAACACTGTTCCACTCTTGACTTTACTCAGCACATACAAAAATGCTCTAAAACATGATTAAATTTGGCTGTTTTGACTGAATGCAGAGGTTTTTTTGGGTTAGCACTTTGGCCAAAAATATAAGATCCTAAGATCCTAATATGACAAAAACACACTGGATAGATTAATCAAATAAACCAAGAAAACAGGTGTTCTGTGTACTGTGTTAATGTTAGAATAATTAAGACATTAGCATGCAACCGCTGTAATGATGCATGAGATTATTTAATCATTTTGCATTAAAATTCATAAAACTATCAACTGTGTCTGTTATCTCAGATAGTGATTCCAGTAAATTGCCTCCTGTGTGAGAAGTTTCTCTCATCCATGCCCTTTATTCTCCTTCACATTATTCATGTCTTCTGTTGGGGTCACGTTTGCCTGAGCAAACGTGAAAAAAGATATGTTCAGTAAAAAGCAAATCAAGATAAGCTGTAGCTTGATGAGTGAGTAGAGAGATTAGGACCACAACTGCTCCACTAAGAAGTTAATTGTATAGCAGCTTGTAGTGGAAAATAAATCCATATATGGGAGATAAGTTATATTCTGTCTGACAGCTGGAAGCCTTATCACTGCACTGTTGCATAATTAAGAGGGGATCATTTCTAAAGATCCCTATGAAGGCAGTCAGAAGGGACACAGTGTGTTATGGAAAAATCTTCACTCTATTTATATCATGAGCAACTCTGTCTTTGCATCAGGCCACTTTACCAAACTTGTATTTGAGAGAAGAGCTTGCACATCACCAGGTTACTGGACATACTGGACATTTTAAGCTCATAGATTTTAATTTTTTCCAAATGAAAAGCTGCACACAAGTCATAGTTAATGTCTTCATCAAAGCATTTTTTTGTATCTTTGATATTTTATCAGAAACCAGATATTTTCTAATGGGGCTCTTTATCTTCTGTGCAGATTCAAGCAGAATATATTTATGACGTTTTTATTTTTTTTCTGCAAGTGCAAGAAATTAGAAATAACTAAATACATAATCATGCTTTTGATTCTACAGGGTGGGCCATTTATATGGATACACCGTAATAAAATGTGAATGGTTGGTGATATTAAAGTCCTGTTTGTGGCACATTAGTATATGTGAGGGGGCAAACTCCTCAAGATGGGTGGTGACCATGGTGGCCATTTAGAAGTCGGCCATCTTGGATACAAGTTTTGTTTTTTCAATAGGAAGAGGGCCATGTGACACATCAAACTTATTGGTAATGTCACAAGAAAAACAATGGTGTGCTTGGTTTCAACGTAACTTTATTCTTTCATGAGTTATTTACAAGTTTCTCTTTCTTCACAGCCATTGACATGTCGAAGAGGTTAACACATGAGGAGCAGTTCAAAATTGTGTTGATATCTGGTGAACGCAGTAACCGGGTCATTGCAGCAGATTTCAATGCAAGACCCCCTACGAGACCACTCATCTCCCATGCTACAGTTAGCAAACTGCTTGATAAGTTTCGTGAAACTGGTTCAGTGTTGGATTTGCCAAAACGTGGATGTAAGAAAACTGTCACTAATGAAGAAACATCAGTGCCTGTCCTAGCTTCATTCAGCAAGAGCCCAGTGTTGGATTCAGTGAGGACCAACTCCTCTGACTAAAAACCTCAAGTGACATATAGTGTCAGATTTTACAAATACCAAAAGTTTGCACATTTTTTTCCTTGTCTTTTTGCACAGTCTGTACATTCCCTTCAGATTTGCAGTAGTAAATCTGAGAGGTTACTCTGGGATACCACATAAACTAGGGGCTGCAATCGCTGCACATTCTTCAGGGAGCTACTGCACACCAGCTTATGACCTGCAAACACTCAAATTATGCATGCACAACTAAGCTTGTTGACAGTTTGTGTTAAGGTCTCGTTTTTGAAAAACACAGTGAAAATCAAAGTTCGACACCAGTAAAATTAGATGCCATTCTTGGTTTCAGTTTCTGGTGAAAATAGTCAGCACTGATACTGCTCTTTTATTCAGAACACTTTACAGTCACACCAAAACCACTCACAGCAAACAAGGGACTGTCATATTTATCAGAAGACTCTGGAGTTCTGCATTTCGTTCAGGGGCATTTTGACATGTGGACCGGAGGGGCTGCCCTCAGTTTTGGAAAAAGTGCTGCAATGCTCTGTCATCCAAAAACCAAACAGAATTATATTCAACTGTTCAAATAGAGCTCAGCAAGTACAGGTCTGAAACATGGATGTGCAGAAGGGCAGCATAAATAAATATTTTACTCTGTGTTCCATATGTTAAAAATGTGATTTCCTAAATATGATCAAAACAGGATGTGACTCATAACACGCGGGGTGAAAGTATGTCATTTAGAAATTCACTTGTAGTGTTATGAGTCATTACGGGGGTTGTGAATGCGGGGTGAAATTAAATGGGGAGCAAAAGAGAGGGACAGAAACAGAGACATATGGTGCTGTCACAGTAACAGACGGGGTGTAGACATGCGGTAAGTTGCGGATGTGAACAAAGATGCAGGGTCAGCAATGGTTTCATACACACATACACACATACAAAAACCACATCTCTTCATCTTGCAAAGCTTCTGTATTTAAAAAGCATAACAATGCTCCCACTGACTGACAATAAGAACTGCTAAAAAGATTATTCAGCTTACTTTTCATTATGCACATTTTCTAAAATACAAACAGAGTGAATTATTGGGGTTTGGTTCTCTAACTCAAATCAAATCAAATCAAATCACTTTTATTGTTACATCACATGTGCAGGTACATTGGTACAGCACATGTGAGTGAAATTCTTGTGTGCGAGCCCCACAAGCAACAGAGTTGTGCAAAATACAATAATGTAAACAAGCAAAATACAAGAATGGCTACATCTGAAACTAATAAATATATGTACAATATATAATAGTATATGCATTTCTGGATGTGTATACTAAATGTTTTTCTACGTGTGTGTGTGTGTGTGTGTGTGTGTACACATATTTTACAAATTAAATAGCGTAAACAATAAATAAAATATATAAAATATACAGAGTTGAGACATGTGCAAAACAGTGGCGTTACTGTACAGTATGGAGTGCATAATGTTAAAGTTCCAGTAGTGGAGGTGAGGTGTCTATGAAGTGTTCAGCAGTCTGATGGCCTGATGGAAGAAGCTGTCTCTCAGTCTGCTGGTACGGGACCGGATGCTGCAGAACCTCCTTCCTGATGGAAGCAGTCTGAACAGTTTATGGCTGGGGCGACTGGAGTCCTTGATGATCCTCCCCGCTTTCCTCAGGCAGCGCTTCCTGTAGATGTCTTGGAGGGAGGGAAGCTCACCTCCAATTATCCGTTCAGAGCACCGCACTACTCGCTGGAGAGCTTTGCAGTTGTAGGCGGTGCTGTTGCCGTACCAGGTGGTGATGCATCCAGTGAGGATGCTCTCAATGGCACAGTGATAGAAGGTCCTGAGGATGCGGGGGCTCATGCCGAATCTTTTCAGTCTCCTGAGAAAGAAGAGGTGCTGCTGCGCCTTCTTCACTGTTTTGTTTGTGTGTACTGACCACGTAAGATCCTCAGCCAGATGTACACCAAGGAACCGGAAGCTGCTCACTCTCTCCACAGCAGCGCTGACTCAATGGCATTATTAGCATTATTCTTCCTGTTTGCATTCCCAAAGCTTCCAAATTATGGAAATAGTAGTTCCAAAAATCGATTATCATAGAGATAATGGCTTATGTTTACAGAAACTGTTTTTCAGTGAAAAAAAGTGCATTTTTGTACCAGATATAAGAGGTACTTGGCTTCTGTGCCAAGTGCCTTTGATGGGCTTGAAATCATCACACTTCATCAGACATCAACCGGAGACCATTTAAAAAATTAAGGCCATGATCTTGGCCTTAATTTGTTCTGTCCTTAAGGACAGAACAAGCTTACAGTTTTAGTGACACGGAGTTTTATGTCAGGGGAATATAAATGTTGTTTATAGGAGGTGGCTTAGAAAGGCAGATGGGCTATATTTAAAATAGAAGCTATAACTCAAAAGAATCAAAGAAGCCATGATCAAGACAATCTTCTTGTCATATAATGCTGAATTGTACACTTAAGTCATGTGTGCAAATGCAAGCTAATTAGACTGGATGTTAGGTGAAACTGGAATGGCAGATCTGCTTTATGAAGCATGTCTGCCTACAGTGAGGACATTAAAACATTCAGTTTAAATCATAAAATGTTCTATAGTCTCCTCAAATAACACAGCTGACAAAGTATCTGTATTAAATCCTTTCTAGGCAAGTGGGACTTCAGCAGCTCATTATCTGAATCAAGCATCGTGGTGGCTCAGAGTGAGGCATTTCTGTGGGACTCTGCATGCAGGGCTGCACAAGAACTAGAGTTGGCCCCAGGGCATCTCCTAAGATCTCATAATGATGTAAACATTTCACACAAGTTGTAAGCATTTTTAAAAACAGGATTAATGCTATTCATCATGTTTTCTATCATGTCTAAGTAGTCAAAGAACAAAGGATTTTTAACAGTCCAGGGTGTAATTATTTTCTGAAGAGACAGCACTGTAAGCTGTGAATGTCCTCCACGTGACTGTGTGTGTTATCTCCAGGCACTTTTTCCTACAGTCCAAAGACATGTGGTTAGTCGGGTAAACTGGTGAGTCTAAACTGGCTGTAGGTGTGAATGTGAGCGTGAATGGTTGTCTGGCTCTCTGTGTTAGTACCGTGACAGACCAAGTGACCTGGGATATGCTCCAGCCCCACTATGAGCTGAAATTGGTTGAATGGATGTATGGAAGGTGTATCTGGTGTTGTTTGTCTCTTTAACCAAGAAAAAACCCATATAAACAATAACAATTTATAAATAATAAATAATAAAGCTAAAATAAATAATAATAATAATAATAATAATAATAATAATAAAAAGAAACAAACATGTTCTCTCACTGTGACTGTAGTGAATGTTGTTATTGTTTCTGCTGGTCTTTACTTCCTCCATTAACATGGTCTGACTTGTATCACCTGATTCATGTTAATGTACATGAACAGGGTTAACATTTGGAGGCTTGAGGCTAAAGACTTCAGAGTTTGATGTGTCATAAATTATTTTGTGAAATAACCATAGTCCCCACACGCAGCTGATTTACATTTCATTATCTGTGTTTAAGTTAAAATTCAGGGACTGACACTTTTTTCCCAAAGCTTTGGTTCTTGGTTGCCATGGTGATGAGTGCCCTGTGGAGAGTCTGAAGAAAAAGTACATGCTGCATGGATGAAACATACTTACTCTTGAAATACATTCATTGTTTGCTAACTGTATCCACCACATTGGTTTTTACACAGTCAAGATGTGATTGAAGTGCAGACTTTCAGCTCTATTTTAAGCAGTTTAACAAAAGTATTTTATAAACTTGACAGACATTATTGTCTTTGAAAACAGTCATTTTCAGAGGCTCAAAAGTAACAGGAAAATTGTATTGTATGAGTAGCAGAGTCCTTTTTATTCCACGACAAACTAGGCAGGCAAAAGATGTTGAGTTGAACTTTTTGTTAGCAGTTCACTGGAAGTCAATGATGCAGTTGATGCACATTAGGGAAACCATCATCATTAATCTGACAAAATGCAAAACAGAATAAACCTACTCAAGAACAATCAACAATCTGGTACATTCTCAAAAATGAATGAATGCACTGGCCATGATAACGGCCCAAAGCTTGGTGCAAAAGTGGCCCAAAAGTTTCTCAAGGCAAATAAATTAAATATCATTCAACGGCCAAGCATGCTTTTCAGATACTGAAGACAAAACTTAATGCAGAAAGACCCACAAACAAGGAGCAACTGGAAGTGGCTGCAATAAAGCAGAGCATCTCAAAGGAGGAAACACAGCATTTGGTTGTGCCCATCTGTTCTACGCCTCAGATGGTCACTGACTACAAAGGATTTGAATCTAAGTATGAAAAACAATCCTTATATTTAACATTATGTTTGTGTGCCCAATTAATTTTAAGTCTCTGAAGACAGTGGACTGAACTGGGTCCAGTTCCTCAAGAGTTAATGCAATATTTTGTTAAACCCTCTGCACGTCAATCACATCTAGATTGTCTTAGTTAAAATAAAATAAAATGTCCAAAAAGTTATGACTTTATGTGAGTATTCTGATCATGTGTGACTTTATAACTGACAGCAAAGAAGTAAAATGATGGTAATCCGTCAGACTGAGAGCTTAATTTACTGCTTGTTAGTAAACTGTTGTTGATTTGTGAATGAGTGGATAAAGGGATGATTTTGAACACAGTCCAGAGGCTTTATTAAATCAAGTAATCAGATTTTCACTAAATGCTATCATGAGAAAGTATAACGTGTTTGGCTGAAGACTGACAGAAGCTCTTATTCATCGTCAAATGAAATGTTTGAGAGATGAAACAGAGATATCAGCGGCGGAGAGAACATTTACTTTACCCCCCTAAACACTTACTTGCTTAGGTCCTGTTTTGATCCTGAAATGACATCCTGAAATGACCTGTATCCCCTCAAAAGGAGTCCTAGAAGTACACATACACACATCTGTTAGTGTTTAAGAGACTATTTTGAGATGCTCTCCAGGCTTAAATGTTTAATCCAGTTAAATTTGTACTTCTCAGATTGTTAAATCCATCATGTGGAATGTCAGCTGAGTGTACAAGGTCAGCAAAACGTTGAAAGTAATTATTCAGTGAAAGAGTAACACACTTTTTCTCCTGCTTCTGCCTCAGCCAGAACCAGTTAAATCTAGTTTCATTTACTGCCCCTACATGTTTTTCAGTAAAGTGAGCTTCTGCTACCTTTATAAATACCTTTATAAGCCTGTAATGATCAGAGCACCCAGAAAAAAAACAACACACCTACAGCAAAAGATGGATTACAAATTTAGACAACACTTTCAGACAAAAGAAACATTAAAACAAAAGCAGCCGTCACTTTCAGTTAATTAATAGTTAAATAAAATGAAATTTAATACAATATACTGTCGAGTGAGTTCATTTTTCTAGACATGTAGAAAGTTAAATCACCACCACATTTTAAACAGCTAACTAAAGGTCCGTGTGTTTTCCAGGTTCATAGAACAAATCTTGCAAAATGCCACCTGAAAGCAGTTGTGTGTTACATGAATGCATTGAACTGATAGATGTTTTTTTGCCTTTGTAAGTCTATGTTGAACCAACCCCTTTTTCTCATACTACAGAAGTGACTTTCACTTTCCCACACTGTCAAGCTGATTGTGACATCATTGGTCTAATCCAATCATCTTTCTGCTGACCTTCTTCTGGCCAATCAGCCTTGACACTGCATAAATCTTACTTTGGATCTGTCATTCTCCCTTGCTGACGCATTTGTGCAACCCACCTCCTCCCCATCACCGCATCTCCATCATCACTCAGACTCCATTCAAGCCTCCATCTTCATCTCCAGCACCAACGTCATGACTCCAGGGAGTCCTGCACTAATTCCTATCACTGCTGGGATTCCATTCTGCTGTGAAGGTCCGTCGGAGTCTAACCACAAAATACTTCAAACTGAATTCTGTACATCAATAAATCATTTTCAGTTCCTTCTAATGGCCTCTACTTTTTGAAATACAAATACTAATAGTAAAAATGTTGTATTGTTTAAAAACTACACAAAAAACACTGAAAAGTAATAAATAAAGTGGAATCATTGTACAAAGAACAAAATGGAAACATTATTCATAGAACATTACTATTCATAGTATAGTATAAACAGTAAATTACTATCATATTCAAAGATAAACTGAATGTAAAGTGTAATGTGATTCAACAGTAAATTATGTCTACTGCAGTTACAGAAACTGTACTAGACGGTTGAAGGACTTTAGCAGGAAGTTAAGCTCCTCCTTGAATCGCTACCTTATCGTGGTGGAGGGGTTTGTGTGTCACAGGGATCCCAGGGGCTATGTTGTCTGGGGGCTTTTGCCCCCTGGTAGGGTCTCCCATGGCAAATTGGCCCTGGGTGAGGGACCAGACAAAGAGCGATTCATAAGACCCTTATGAAAAGGACACCGAGGGAACAGTTTACCCTGCCCGGGATAGGGTTACCGGGGCCTCGCCCTGGAGCCAGGCCCGGGGAGGGTGCCCGAGGGCGAGCGTCTGGTGGCCGGGCCTTAGTCCATGGGGCCCGGCCGGGCACAGCCTGAAGAGGAGACATGGGCCCATCCTCCCGCAGGCCCACCACCCGCAGGAGGCGCCATAGGGGTCGGGTGCATTGTGTGCCGGGTGGCGGCCAGGAGCGGAGGCCCTGGCGGACTGACCCCCGGCTGCCAAGACTGGCAATAGGGACATGGAATGTCACCTCTCTGGTGGGGAAGGAGCCTGAGTTAGTGCGTGAGGTTGAGAGGTACCAGCTAGATATAGTCGGGCTCACCTCTACACATGGCTTGGGCTCTGGAACCAGTCTCCTGGAGAGGGGCTGGACTCTGTCTCAGTCAGGAGTTGCCCTTGGTGAGAGGCGGCGGGCTGGGGTGGGTATCCTAATATCCCCTCGGCTTGCTGCCGGTACGTTGGGGGTACGAGAGGGTTTGTTCCCTGCGCCTTAGGGTCGGGGAACGGGTCCTGACTGTCATCTGCGCTTATGCGCCGAGTGGCAGTTCAGAGTACCCAGCCTTCTTAGAGTCCCTGGGGGGGGGGGGGGGGGGGGGGGGGGGGGTGCTGGAGGGTGCTCCACCTGGAGACTCTGTTGTCCTGCTGGGAGACTTCAATGCTCACGTGGGTAACGACAGCGAGACCTGGAGGGGCGTGATTGGGAGGAACGGCCTCCCTGATCTGAACCCGAGCGGTGCTCTGTTATTGTACTTCTGTGCTAATCACAGTTTGGCCATAACGAACACCCTGTTCGAACATAAGAGTGTCCATAAGTGCACGTGGCACCAGGACGCTCTAGGCCGTAGGTCGATGATCGATTTTGTAATCGTATCAGCAGACCTGCGACCATATGTTCTGGACACTCGGGTAAAGAGAGGGGCTGAGCTGTCAACTGATCACCACCTGGTGGTGAGTTGGATCAGGTGGCGGGGGAAGACGCTGGACAGACCTGGTGCACCTAAACGCGTAGTGAGGGTGTGCTGGGAACGTCTAGCAGAGGCCCCAGTCCGCGAGATCTTCAACGCACACCTCCGGCAGAGCTTCAACAGCATTCCGAGGGAGACTGGGGACATTGAGTCCGAATGGACCATGTTCAGCGTCTCCATTGCCGAAGCTGCTGCATTGAGCTGCGGCCGCAAGGTGGTTGGTGCCTGCCATGGTGGTAACCCCCGAACCAAATGGTGGACACCAGAGGTGAAGGGAGCCACTAGGCTGAAGAAGGAGTCCTATCGGGCTTGGTTAGCCTGTGGGACTCCGGAGGCAACCGACAGGTATCGACAGGCCAAGTGGAATGCGGCTCGGGCAGTGGCTGAAGCAAAAACTCGGGTGTGGGAGGAGTTCGGAGAGGCCATGGAAAAAGACTTTCGGACTGCCTCGAAGAGATTCTGGCAAACCGTCAGACGTCTCAGGAGGGGAAAGCGGTGCTCTACCTGCACTGTGTATAGTGCTGGCGGAGCGCTGCTGACGTCGACTGAGAAAATTGTCAGGCGGTGGAAGGAATACTTCGAGGACCTCCTTAATCCCACTGACACGTCTTCCGAGGAGGAAGCAGAGTCTGGGGATGAGGGGAATGACCCGCCAATTTCCGGGGGCGAGGTCACTGAGGCAGTTAAACAACTCCTTGGTGGCAGAGCCCCTGGTGTTGATGAGGTCCGCCCCGAGTTCCTGAAGGCTCTGGACGTTGTAGGGCTGTCCTGGTTGACACGCCTCTGCAATGTTGCGTGGAGATCAGGGGCAGTACCTGTGGACTGGCAGACCGGGGTGGTGGTCCCCATCTTTAAGAAAGGGGACCGGAGGGTGTGTTCCAACTACAGGGGGATCACACTCCTCAGCCTCCCTGGGAAAGTCTATGCCAGGGTGCTGGAAAGGAGAGTTCGTCCATTAGTCGAACCTCGGATACAGGAGGAACAATGCGGTTTCCGTCCTGGTCGCGGAACACTGGACCAGCTCTTTATCCTCTCCAGGATACTTGAGGGTGCATGGGAGTTTGCCCAACCAGTCTACATGTGTTTTGTGGACTTGGAGAAGGCATTCAACCGTGTCCCTCGGGGTGTCCTGTGGGAGGTGTTGCGGGAATATGGGGTGTCTGGCCCATTGCTACGGGCCATTCGATCCCTATACAACCGTTGCAAGAGCTTGGTTCGCATTGCCGGCAATAAGTCGGACTCGTTCCCGGTGGGTGATGGGCTCCGCCAGGGCTGCCCTTTGTCACCGGTTCTGTTCATAATTTTTATGGACAGGATTTCTAGGCGCAGCCAAGTGGCGGAGGGCTTTCGCTTTGGTGGCCTCAGAATCTCATCTCTGATTTTTGCAGATGATGTGGTTCTGTTGGCTTCATCAGGTGAGGGCCTCCAGCTCGCACTGGAACGGTTCGCAGCCGAGTGTGAAGCAGCGGGAATGAGGATCAGCACCTCCAAATCTGAGGCCATGGTTCTCAGCCGGAAAAGGGTGGAGTGCCCACTCCGGGTCGGGGATGAGTTCCTGCCCCAAGTGGAGGAGTTCAAGTATCTCGGGGTCTTGTTCGCGAGTGATGGGAGAAGGGAGCCGGAGATCGACAGACGGATTGGGGCTGCAGCTGCAGTAATGCGGACGCTGCACCTGTCCGTCGTGGTGAAGAGGGAGCTGAGTGTAAAAGCGAAGCTCTCAATTTACCGGTCGATCTACGTCCCTACCCTCACCTATGGCCACGAGCTGTGGGTAGTGACCGAAAGAACGAGATCGCGGATACAAGCGGCAGAAATGAGCTTCCTCCGAAGGGTGGCTGGCCTCTCCCTTAGAGATAGGGTGAGAAGTTCGGCCATCCGGGAGGGGCTCAGAGTAGAGCAGCTGCTGCTCCACATCGAAAGGAGCCAGCTGAGGTGGTTCGGGCATCTGACAAGGATGCCCCCTGGGCGCCTCCTGGGTGAGGTGTTCCAGGCATGTCCCACCGGGAGGAGGTCCCGGGGCAGACCCAGGACACGCTGGAGAGATTATATCTCTCGGCTGGCCTGGGAACGCCTTGGTATCCCCCCGGATAAGCTGGAGGAGGTGGCTGGGGAGAGGGAGGTCTGGGCCTCTTTGCTTAGGCTGCTGCCCCCACGACCCGGCCCCGGACAAAGCGGATGAGGATGGATGGTTAATGAACTGAGATCTCCAAATTTTGACAGCATCCACCTCTCTACATCTGTATGCAGAGGGTAGAACTCCACCCTCAGGACTAAGCTATTGCCCACCTTCACCAGACCACAGCATAGAAAACAGCATTCACCACCACAGTGTTAAAACTTTTCACAGCATCTACTAAAGACTCACTTACTTATATTGAAATTTTGAGGCATTGCCTGCATTGAAGTTAACATTACAGCTAATATTACAGTTTTTATATTTCTAATCACTATTGTCTGTGGCCTCATATTTATAATAAAAGTACTATAGATAGATAGATAGATAGATAGATAGATAGATAGATAGATAGATAGATAGATAGATAGATAGATAGATAGATAGATAGATAGATAGATAGATAGATAGATAGATAGATAGATAGATAGATAGATAGATAGACACTATCTCTACTTTCAAGATTAGGCTTAAAACTTTCCTTTTTGCTAAAGCATATAGTTAGGGCTGGACCAGGTGACCCTGAATCCTCCCTTAGTTATGCTGCAATAGACATAGGCTGCCGGGGGATTCCCATGATGCATTGAGTTTTTCCTTTCCAGTCACCTTTCTCGCTCACTATGTATTAACAGACCTCTCTGGAGGACGGGGCTGTGGCCCCCCCACACTCCCTAGCAGATCATTACATGGAGAAACCTTTGGAATGCAAGCATGCTGATCCACACAGGTATGCACACATGGGTATTCACAGACGCGGACTAAAGCTTTCTTGGCTGCTGCCTCAAAGCACACTGTGCGCTGTCTATCTTGCGTGCTGCACAATATCGTTTATTACTTAGTAAATACTGATATCTATGACTAGCTAGTTTATTGTGATGGTGCTTTGTTTTCTCTATTATTATGTTGCTCTTTGTTGTTTGCTGTCTCCTCTGTTTGTTTGTTTGTTTGTTTGTTTGTTTTTTCTCCATACAGGTGACCCAGGAGTTTTTTTTTTTTTTTTTTTTGTCTCTCTTCCCCCCCCTTCTCACCGTCTCTTCTCCCCTTGGGTTTTCTTTCTTTCTCTCCCCCTCTCTCTCTCATTCATTCCCCCTGTCCTATTTATTAAAAAAAAAAAAAAAAAAAAAAATGACAAAGGATGAACTGAAGCTCTGCCATCACGTAATGTCGCATACTGCTGTTTCTGATGTCATTTATAAAAAAACAAACAAAAAAAAAAAAAAAAAACAAAAAAAACAAAAAAAAAAAAAAAACAGACCTCTCTGCATTGAATCATATCTGTTATTAACCTCTGTCTCTCTTCCACAGCATGTCTTTTATCCTGTCTTCCTTCTCTCACCCCAACCGGTCGCAGCAGATGGCCGCCCCTCCCTGAGCCTGGTTCTGCCGGAGGTTTCTTCCTGTTAAAAGGGAGTTTTTCCTTCCCACTGTTGCCAAAGTGCTTGCTCATAGGGGGTCATATGATTGTTGGGTTTTTGTCTGTATCTATGAAGCGCCTTGAGGCGACTTATGTTGTGATTTGGCGCTATATAAATAAAATTGAATTGAATTGAATAGATAGATAGATAGATAGATAGATAGATAGATAGATAGATAGATAGATAGATAGATAGATAGATAGATAGATAGATAGATAGATAGATAGATAGATAGATAGATAGATAGATAGATAGATAGTGGTGTGGTGGTTAACACTGTTACCTCACTCAGTACTGAGTTTGACTCTACCATCTCCACTACAATCCAGAGATGTGTAGTTAGTGGGGTCACGTTAAATGGTGATTCTAAATTGCCCATAGGTGTGAATGAGAGTGGTAATGGTTGTCTGTCTTTCTGTGTAAGCCCTGCAATAGACTGGCGATCTCTGGCCTTATGACTGTTGGGATAGGCTCCACCCCTGAAAATGTTGAATTGGATAAAGGGAAGAGAATGGATGGATGGATGTACTCTAGATACTTACATTCTTGATCTCTCATATATAAAGGGCTAAACATCCTTGAACTAATCAGTTATAGTGCATTTTAGGAGGCACACATACTTTCCCACACAAATTTCACAGGCTACGATTTAAGAGAAGGATTTAAAGATTAGAATGATGGAACAAGACAGATGGTCAACTATATAGCATTGCCTGTCCAGTCCTGATAATCACATCTGACACTGACATGCTATTATGAAATCATATCATCCCACTGCAAGAAAAATTCTGTTTCTGAACTGCATGAATACTGTTGATCGTTGCAAAATGATTCCTTATTCCACCTTACAGTGAAAAAACAACGACCAAAAAACATGCAAATATTGCAGATAATCATCAGGAGGATTTACACACATCAATAAGTAACTGCAGGCACTGACAATAGTCTGCCCAAAGAGATGAAAAATACCTGCTTCTGGTTTCCAAATCTTACCTTATTCTACCTGAACATGACAGCATTTTAATGACCAATCATTTTCCCCGATCAAAGACAAGTGTCTACAACACCTATATTATAGATGTATCATTAATATTAAAGACATACAGTAGATTAGAGGCATTGGCACTGTCACACATCATTTGTAAAATTAGTTTTGAATGTCTACATGAGGAAAATATGCCCTGTCATTCAGTAACTAGGGGGAAATTACATAATGTCCATGTGAATAACAATAGGGGCTTCTCCAAATGTGGACCTTAACATGAGTGTGTATTATTAAAAATAGATCAGAAATGGCCTCTTTAAAGCCTGATCCATAAAACAATTGCCGGAAAAACATGTTTATTGATCACTCTGACAAATTAAAAAAATCTGGGGAGGGGCATCACACTGGTGATGTATGTAGAAGTGTCAAAACTCACAAAAAATGCCGTATCAATATGTCACACATGGCATTGCAAGATTATACACCAGTATAAGCAGTATGGCAAACAGCAGTAATAGTATAAATAGATGTTTTTTCATTTGACAGCGGATTGCAAGTAGTTGTGGAGTGGTTGAGCAACATCCTAAACATCTGGTTACTGCTTTCAATCGATTTTAGATTTTTGTCTAATTCATAAACACAGACAGTGCAATCAGTCTGAGACGGTCTGCACCAATAAGTGCAGCTTGTCTGGGACATCTGCCTTTGCAGTGGGGGACTGGACTGAACAGGTTTCCAACAGGTTGGATTCTGATTATATTTCCATAAAAATGAAAGCTGCTGTGTGCCCACTATATGGTTTGGTTGCTACCAGCTGACCAACTTGCCAACCGGTCAGAGAGTAGACATGTTTCCTTGGTGATTGGAGGTTGCCAGGGGTTGCTGACTGGTCACTTGGCTTATGTGACTAATTGCTTTTTTAACTTCACTCAATCATGATTTATTGAAATTATTTAAAAAAGACCCTGTGGCTGCTTATTATATGGGAAATAATCACCAACCTTAAAACAGAATATTTATTACAGTGTATTGTTTTTAATAGTCAGTGTTTTGGGCTCGAGTCTTAGAAAACCATTTAGCCTTTGGCACAGTTAATTATACAGTAACCTCAGTGGCTGTGTTGTTATTGCAGCTGCAGACTGGTTCACTCATGTGTTGCACTCACATTTAAAAAATTTCTGTTTGTGTTTCTGTATATTTTAGGGCGAGTTACTGCAAACTACAATTTACATACTACATGCTATTTTCTAAAGCACCCAAAATGTTTTGGGAGTGTATAAATTAAATCTCATACCAATTAATCTGTCAGAGCAATAATTTGTAAGTCATGTACACATTATTTTCTTCTTTTATGCTCTTTGCTTAAGCACAGAAAGGTATGAGTTTTCTTCTGAAAGTCTGGTGGGAAAACATTAATGCTTAACACAAGCATGCTACAAAGTAGGCAGCATCTCACTCTGTCTGAGGCACAGGAAATATCCATAAAACCTCTCAGAGGTAGCAATTATCCAAACACACTGATGAGCTCAGAGCACTTTGAATATCACTTAATTTCTACACATATTCTCAAGATATTAACGTTTGTTGAAACATTCTGGGTAATCTTTGTGTTGAAAAATGTAAATCCTATTTAACTTTTCCTTGCAGGTTGGGAATGTAAATAAAATACATAGTGTGGCTTGGACCCAAATTTTATGTCAGGAAAATCTTCAGAATGAAACGAGTGATTCATTTTGGCTTCATATCACTGTCACCAGGGTGCAGGATCTTAAAAATGAGCTAACTGTTGTTGGCAATATTATGACAGATGTGACTAGAAGAGACGTACTGGCCCTGGATGATGCTCAGGCAACTGAATGGGAAGATTAAAATGACAGTACTTCATTGGTTTTCAGGTGGGTTCTTCTTTGTTCACTACCGCTGGAAGGAAACAAAAATAGTGTTTCTATTACAGCTTTTTAATTAACTCTCTGTCCTGCGTTACTTTCTTCCTCTTACTTGATTTGTGGCAGCATGCCTTGCAGGTACAGGAGGGGAGGTGTTGGCAGATGATAACACCTCTAAAACTGACAACACCTGAGCACAGTGATCCATTTAAAACAGTTCTTGAAGCCCAGTTTCTGTCCTAGCTGACATTTTTTTGCACCATACTGCATCATACTCAACATTCTATCCCACCCATCTTCTCACAGCTTGTCTTAAACAAATTGGCTTGTTCAGTGACTTCTGCAGTGACATACTTCTACTTTTACAAAGACAGCATACAGAAAGAGACCACCATTGTGTTCCTTTCTGAATTGGTTGGTTATTTCAGTTGTGTCTAACCTACTTTAATACTATTCCAGCCAGAAAATCTAATTAGACTAATATCCTGTGTTCGTGGATGACTTATTCATGTATGGGAGATTGGATGTTATTATTCATTGATGAAATTATTGTTACTGGCAGTGTAGTGTAGTTTGAGTCACTACAGCATGCAGACTGTGGAAGTGAAGACAAGGGTAGGGATTCTAAATGAATTTTAAGCAGGAAATGATGACTTGGCTTAGGTCTTAACGAGGACATTTTTCACATCATAAGATGTGGAACCAGGATCAAGAGAAGAAAGAATCCAACAAGTAAATAAAATGCGAGCATAAGTGTGAAAGCACAAAGGATTTGATCCCTGAAACTATTAAAAACACTGCAAGTACTGGCACTTGGAGAAGAAGTTTATGATTAAAAGCTGTCCCTGAAACTGAAGCCTTGTTAAGATTAATTGTACTTCATTACTTTGAAATAAAGAAGGAGGAAAATGTAATAAATTCACATTTTGCTGCTTTTTGCTGACAGTGTATACAAGGACCTTGGGATTCATTTACATATGCTCAGCCCTGTTTACACAGCTAGTTCACTCATTATTTGGCTCACTGAAGTAAATTTTCACATAAAGGGACAACAGTCAGGCACCCTTCCTGGTGCCTTGGGCAAGATTAGGATTTGATGTGCAGCGATTTAGGTAATTAAGTAATTTATTATTTATATTCTTCACAAAACAAACCAGATGATGTCTGTTAGTCTGGATTCTTATTGATCGACCAGCTGCAATTACCATCGTAACAAAGGCTGTGGGAAAGTTGCTAGATGATAGTGTTGTCAATGTGTCAGGACAAAAACGCGGAGGACAAGCTTGTTCCAGATGGAAAAAGTTTGCTTTATGTGTTTGAATGTGAAGTGAATGTGTGCCTATATAACCTGTATTTATTTATTTTTATTTTTAGTAAATCTAACCTCAAAGTTTCTGATAATGAAAACCTACAAAGTAGAAGGATGCATGAGATATAATCTTGTTCCTTCTAGCTGAAAATCCTAGTTTAAACCACCACCTCATGTGTCTCCAGTTGTAAACTTTGCTTAGTGTGTTTGTGCTTTCTCATTTGCATTTTGCTTTATTTCAAAGTACTACCCTGCGAGGGGAAAAACACTGCTAAAGGGGTACCCAGTTCATTGAAGTATAACCAAATGGGGTCAGAATGTGACGAGCCGGCAGTGAGAATGTGTTGACTTAGCTTCTGCAGTCACTCCACGATCATACTTGCCTCCCCATCCTGCTACTGGCAGAGTGTAGCTATTTTGGCAGATGGCGTTCAGCAGGGACATCTTGTTCAGGTGAGGTAGCCAGATCACGTCCATCTGTTTGCATGGAGTGCAACTGCTCTCAACTATATCTAAATCTGCAGGGTTAATGCAATAAGCCAGGTGTGCAAGGAAAAGAATGGGAAAAAAATGATGGGCAGAAACAACAGCAGCTGATAGTGTTTTCAATCTCCCATGAAATAAAATGGGGAAAAAATATTTGGCTTTTTAACGTTGTTTCAAGGTCAAAGATGTTGCTAAAACATAGATTTAAATATATGAGCTCAATTTTTCTTTTTCACGTTCATAATATATCCACGCACACAAGAAAGGAAGTTCATGTAAAAACCTCTCATTTTAGGTGAATAGCTGACAAATAATCACCACTGTCAGTCAGGATTCGTGTTTTGGAAGTGCACACCGCTGTTGTAAAAGTCAATTATGACTAAAAGTCCATGCCATCCTCTTAATGAAACCCCAATAAAACATGATGTACATGTTTGTGTGTGCACACAAGCAGGACATAATACAAGAAAATAGGGATAGACACAAGTTACAAGTTAGCAGAGACAGAGAGAGGCTGACCTTCACCTCAGGCAATGCTTTTCCTTAGAACATTTTTTTTCCTCAAACTGAAGGCTGATGCTCAAAAATACACGGATCAGTAAAGTAATCTAGTTGGCGGTCACTTGACAGGACCGTCTGAGATGTATGGCTACAAGCTGATATGACAAAAAGTCTATTATTGACCTTTGGCCTAGGGTACTGCAGTGACAAGTGCACTCATAAGCTACTTCATGCTTGAACATGATATTTGCGATAGCTTTTTAATGCTTAGTGCAGAATCAAAAGCTGCTATGTTTTAGGTCAGGGAGGCCAATCTTCCCATTACTAACCTCCATGTTTTTCTACTGAAGATGAATGAAATCCCCACATAAAGACAGATATATGGAACTACTACCATATTATGGTAAATGGCCTGTATTTGTATAGCGCTTTACTAGTCCCTAAGGACCCCAAAGCGCTTTACACATTCAGTCATCCACCCATTCACACACACATTGGTGATGGCAAGCTACATTGTTGCCACAGCTACACTGACAGAGGCGAGGCTGCTGGACACTGGCGCCACCGGGCCCTCTGACCACCACCAGTAGGCAACGGGTGAAGTGTCTTGCCCAAGGACACAACGACTGAGACTGTCCGAGCCGGGGATCGAACCGGCAACCTTCCGATTACAAGGCAAACTCGTGGTTGGTAAGATCCAGTAAGTTAAAGTGAGGTAAGGCTCTCCAGGAAAAACACCAGAAAAGCAGTAGTGATCAGCAGGGGCTTGTGGCTATCCCGTCACAACAAGAAGCCCTGCCTATGTCTGATGCCTGAACTGCACTGGACCCAGTTTCAGTGTTTATGGTTGGAGGACTAAGTTGTGTCTTTTAGGGCTCTGTGTATAGTATTTAAAAGTAGTTAAAGAAAACCCCAATTAAATACCAAATAATATTTATTTATCATTCCATTTTACTTCTGAACAAATGATATTGCATTGGCTAAATATATGTTACACTTTTTTAAACAATCTTTAATAATTTTAAAACAAGAAACAAAAGCTGTAAACATTTTCACAGTGCATCTGAAACATCACTGACAACAATGAGAATAATTTAATACATCTAACGCATTTGTTCAAGCCTATGTAGTTAGACAGAATTGTTTTCATATACATACATACAGACACACATATACATATTTACACAACACATTCAGCTTTGTTTGTGTCTAAAAAGCTGAAGAAAGGTGCATCAAAACTCCTGGTGTTTGTGTACTCATGAACAAAACTGCATCTCAGAAAATAAAAAGGGAAACATGGACTGATTTAAAGACTTGGCTGTTTTAGTCAGAAAATTCTAGTTGCATTGCTCAATTACATTAATCTTTATTTACAATGCATTAATACAGCTATTATAACACAGTGCAAACAGAATGTAACGTAATATTCTGACCAAGCATAGACTCAAAGGTCTTTGCCATGTTGCCAGGCTGTATCTTGACAGAATATAGAGATACAGAAGATACAGATACAGAAACCTTCAGAAAGAAGGTTAAGATTAATATGATTAGCAAAAGTTTTAACACACTCTAATGGTGGGAACAGGATTTATTAATGCAAGGACTAACTATAATTGCACCAAGCTTGAACTTTTTCAGACAGCTCAGACATATTGGCACTAAATGTAACCTCCCTCATTGTAAAATGCTCATATAAGCTTGTTTAACAACATTAAAGCCTTCAAAGTACTTAAATCTTTCAATTCAAGTTCACCAGATGCATGCACATTAACATCATTATAGATAAGTTTTCCACTTGGATAATGGGCTTTATATTATGGCCAATTGAATATCCAGCCTTTTTTCTCTTTTCTATAGACATTAGAAGGGGGAAAAGGAAGTAAGCAGCTCGTTTGGACTGAAACTTGTTTGGACTGCATTTAAAACATCAAGAAAATAAAAATCATCACCATTTCAAGACACTGCAAGGTGTTGCTCCATCTCTATTTTCATGTTTTGACTGATATTTATAATAACATACATCATAATTAGGCATTTGTACAAACACGTATTATCTTCATCCATGCAAACAATCGACATGAAATCCCTGACGTCAGATATATACAATGCAATATTATTTGAAGGAGTAAAGTCAGTGTAGATTACCCAGGTGAATGGCTAGTAGTACAGACTGCACACCTAGGTACTTGCAATATTTGTTCATAGAGTAGAACAGAATAGAAAAAATAGACATCAGAATCAGATTTTCACAGTTATGTTTCCTGTTTTGAATGTCCTTTTTTTGCCCAAAGACTGTGGGCAAAACAGAGCCTATCAAGCACTGGACTTGAAGCCGAGTCTTTGATATGTTGTTTTTCATTTTCTTTTCTTTTTTATTATGTTAACCTGGATATTGGTAGAAAAATATGACAGTCCAAGACAGTATTTTTTTGGCTTTGACAGTTAGTGTAAAGGTGACTGTAACCTTTGGTTGCAGCATGACAAGCAGAAACTTCACACACTTCAGTTTTTATACTACTTTTCTCATGTTTAAAATGTTATAGTTACTATGAAACCACCATCATTAGTCACATAACAGAAAAATAAGTACAATCATTTGTTTCTTTCTAGGAAATGTTTACCATACCATCCTGCACACAGTTCAAAGGCTTTGTGTCACTTATTTTTTTCCAACCTGGAGGTTGTGGAGCAAGAAACAGCAATGAGCTGCTTACCCTGAACATCCAGGAAATCTTTGATATATAAATGAAAAGCTGAAGATAATGTTGTCTACAACATCCTCATAAAAAATAAAAAACTGACTCTATGAGTCCGTGGAGAGCCTGTTGTTGTCTTTGCAAAGGGAGCAAGTTTTCACATGTACATGAGTCAGCTGAAATAAACTCGAGCTCCAGACGGCCCGAGGCTTTCCTCACCTCATTTCACAGTTAGCTCCAGGTTCAAAAGATTCTCAAACTTGAACTTCACAACACTTGACGTGTATAACTCTTTTAATATGGCCAGACTCGAGATTTTCCATTGCTTTTATTCTCGTGAAACCTCACAAAATAGTTTTAAGAACAATCAGAGTTATATCACAGCAAATACTACAGATCTGGGCTTTGTAAACTCTGAGCTGAAGGTTGCCTGGGGTTATCCCACTTTAGAGACTGAAGCAGCTGTCATTTGGTGTTCAGCCAGGAAACAGCACTGCAGTAGAAAACGCAAAAGGCTGCACTGTTGGTGGTGTGTTGCATGAGGATGAAGACGCACCAACCTAGTATCATATCGCATTAAAGTACCTCCTGACTGATCTTTAGTGTCGGTGTGGGAGAGAGTTTTTATGCGATGCAGAAAGTGTTGACCTTATTAGCTTTGATTAGTCGCATAACCAAAATGGATACAATCATACTTATGGCCTTCCCTTATCTTAATGACATTGTAGTTAATGAATATTGTAGGAAATTATATATTCAATAAACTAATAAGATGTGACTAACTAATAAATAAAACTAAACTAATCATAAAGTCAGTAGTGGATCTGATTGAGTAACATATTCATGCAAAGCTGGTTTAAGTAATAGATGAGTCCCATCAGATGGCAAAAAACTGTGAAGTAATTCCTAACACCGAGACAAAAGTTAGAATTACAACACTATGAGACATGCTTCTGCAACCTACCTCTCTCATATTCTGCATTGCTGTCACATATTTAATGAGTATCTAGTGAGTTATCACATTTAATCACTATTCTGCCCTAACTTGTGTCTTTTCTTTGCAGAAGTAATTTCTTTAAAGGTGGAGAATCTGGCACTCGTTCATATCTGTGACATATATAAGTAAGTATGACTTACTTTAATTTATTCAAACTCCCTGGATTCACAGTGCTCATACGTGTTTCAGAAAGAATTCTGCTAATATTTTAAAAAATTCCTGGATTTGAAATAGTTAATAAGTTTGGCAGTGTTTTTTGGGACAATTTTATTAAAGCTGCTTAATAGAATAAATTGGACTTCCCCCTCCTTTTCTTTCCTGGCTTGTCCAAGGTTATACAGTTTACTGCCTGTGCACAGTGCCAGAGCAAGTGAGGAAATACTGTGCAGCTGCTGTTTTCGGCATCATCCACATTTGAATAATATTGTGTGCAGCTGTGCATATTCATTTTCATATTCAATAGACCTCACCACAAAGTTTTACATGCACAACACCAAAAAGAGAAGTACATAATTCTGCTGAATCTCCCACGTATCAGTGTTCTAGCCTCAGCAAACTGAGCAATGCTAATGTCAGCCTGAACACAACTTAAGTTCACAACTGAGAAATAAGCCTTGAGCTAACAAGCGTCTAAGCCCAGGGCTAAGTGTCTTGTGAAAAGCCCATGTGGAGTATTATAGTTCAGGTGGTATTAGTAATTTTGAATCCATTTCTCCATAAACTGTCCCGACTGAGGCTAGAGGAGTTATTGTAGCAAACAGCAGAATGCACCACATGTGCTGACCTGGTTGTTTTGCATGACTTTAAGCTAATTATTCCATGCCAAACTGAACGTGAAAGCAGAAAATCTGAAATGCTTTTGTAGTTTTTGTGTGTGTGTGCGCGCTTGTGTGTAAACTGCACAGAACTGCAGTCTTCGGTCTCAGCCTTTCTGTAAGAAAGGAATAATGGTATCAAAGTCATGCCAGTTAATCACAAGTTGCACTCCAGCACATCCAATTAATTTTGCCCATGGCAGGTCGTTTTGTACTTTTGAGTTGATGGCCTATGCTGTCGGGAGGGAGGTGGTATAAAATTGCTTGTTGGACAAACATTTCAGTTAACCTCATCCATCCTCACTATGCTTTTTTTTTTTTTTTTTTTCAAATTAAAATAATGTTGATGGGTGCTGAGGCAAAGCCTTGTGTCTCTCACATTAAAAACAAGCAAAAGAAGTACTAAAGGCAAGCGTTCTATCCACAGGCAGGCTTTTTTCTCCCATTTTGTTAAAATGGCTCTGATTAAAAGATCGCTCAGCTTTATTACAATTTTGGGTCTTAGTCTCATAGGTTTGGTGCTCAGTGAAGCCAGTAATAATAACACACTAACTTGTTTATTTGCGGAAATTTGGAACAGGACAACATTTTTTTAGTACCCTGATTAAAGCCTCTTTCCAAGCCCTAAGGCAACCAAAGATAATGAAAAAGTTTGTTTTCCTAAAGTGCTTGTTTTAAACCAAATAACCATCTCACTTTTTCCTTGGCTAGTTGGGCTACATTGTAGAGATGCTTCTGTGACATGAAAAAAAAATCCTAACCCAAAATATGAAAAATAAGCTTTTAAGTTCTAAATGCTGCAGGTGTTTTTTTTTTTTCATTTTATTTATTTATTTTTTCTTCTTCCTTTTGAAAAGAATGAAAATATGACCCAGCTCTGCCACCAAAGGCAACCTTATAATCCCAGGCTCGGAATTCAAGATAAATAAATCATCAATCAGCCTTTTAATGAGTCTTTTCCACAGTTAATGTCATAAAAGATACTAATTCATTTGCAGCAGAAATTCTGCACAAAGAAATTTCTTTTTGCTCTTTTAAACTGGTCTTCAGAAAGTGCTAAAACCACCCAAACAGAATCACTGACAGAGTTCAATGTAGTTCTGATCACAAACAGTTAGTGTCCATAAGTATTTGGACAGTGTTTTCTTTTTTTTTGGCAATTTTGCCTCTGCACACCATCACGGTGAGTTTTAAATCAGACAAGAAGTTTAACAAAAGTAACTGCAATAACCTAAAGTTTAAGTTCAGAAATTACAGTCATTTTTATTGTATTGTATTTTATTTTATTTTATTTTTTTTCAACTTTATATGTCCCTCAATTTTAGAGGCTCAAATGTAACTGGACGATTTACTGTCAAAAGGTTTCATGCCCAGATGAGACCTGTTCCATCGTTACTCTACGACAAATTAAAATTGATGAAAGAATTGGAGTTAATTGCTGAACATGCTTTTTGGTAGCTGTTCACTCTAAATGTTGATATTTTCTTTGTAGATTAGCCTAAAAAGTCATATAAAATCTATCAGAGAGATAGTCTAAGGAGCTTGGAAAGAAAGTGGCTGAACTTCTTTAAGTTTTGTGAAGATGTTGCATGAAGACTTTTCACCTCTTCAGTTCTATCAGAAAAAACATTAGGACCGGTGAAATCAACAACCTGGTGACGTCCATGTTCTAGATTTCAGCCAATGATTGACTGCAGCGTATTTTCATCGAAGTATTGAAAACAATAAAATTATGTTAGTTAGTCCAATTACTTTTGAGTCACTGAAAAAGGGCTTATTATAAAAAATGGCTGAAACGCCTAAACAGCTGACACTCTCCACTCCATCAAAATCTTCTTGCCTGGACAGAGGTGACTAGGAAAAATGGAAATAGAAGACAACATCTCCTCCTTGCAGATGTACCTTCTGGACAAAAAGGTGGCTCACCAAGCCAAATCTTTCCCTAAGTGCTTTGTATTAACACCCAAAGTGTCTGCTTTAACTATAGGAGTAGAGGTTTTGATTTCTCCTCGACAATGAGGTGAAAGCACTCTTTTCATTTTAGATACAACAACAAAGACAACAACAACAATAACAATAACCCTGTGGTCCTTCAATTTGAGGCATACATAAATACATAATATTTAAATACAGTACTCATAATAAACAGATAAAATGTGGTTCAGGGAGTAGGAAGTTTCATCGTCAGTTCCTCCCTCCAAGCCCAGCGTAAAATGACTTGCATGGTGACTCTTCAGTCTTGGTTTACACTTGAACTGATCACATAGTTGCTGACACTTGTTCATTTGACCTGATAAAATGCTGATGCACACACCAGTGAAATGTTTGGCTTGCTTATCCTCCTGTATTGGCTTTTAACCACATATTTTTTTGGCAGTATCACATATTTGAGGCATGAAAGTAGTTTTAAACTTTTTATTTCTTTTAAATCAGTCTTACCATTTTTGTTTGTTTGATTGCATTTTCACTTTCCCCCCAACTTGCACTTACTGTTATTTGGGCTTCATTCGTGCCACTTTTTGCTTCATACTTCATTTTCCACTTGTTCCTCTAGAGAAAGTCACTCTGCATCTCATTGGAGAGCTGGCTGACAGCCACTTCACTGTGTACGGATCCTTGAAGAATCCTGGCGGTTTGCTGAGGACTGTAGTCTATACAATTTTCTCTATTACCGTTGTCTGTTTCTGGGCAAGGACAGTGTCTGCAGGTCCTGTGGTTCTCTGGTAACCCATTGGATAACCTTGTAGAGTTGCATTCTTCTTTGTGATGGGACTGCCTGCAAATTCCCTTCTCTGCAGAGCCACCCTGGCACAAACATCCACAGAGTCTCCTTCTGCAATTCGCCACATCTTGACACAAGGACTTGCGAAAATTGGGCTTGAAAGCCAGGTAGACGATAGGGTTGTAAAGGGTGGAGGACTTGGCAAAGATAGCTGCCACAGCAAAAGCTATAGGTGGTACAGTTGTTGAGTTACCAAACGCTGCCCACATAGACACAATAGCATATGGACTCCATGCTGTCAGGAAACCGATGCAAACTGCCACTGAAAGCTAAAAAATAGACACAACACAGCAAATAAAATGCAATGCAAACATGAATTCATGAAGGAAATAATATTTAGTATAAGTCATTTGAAAAGAAAATAATGCACGTACCTTAACGATAAGCGCTTGTGCATTGGTGATCTTGTTCTGTGGGGACATATGCTGCTGCACAGCCTGGTGTGAGCCACGGACAGTCAGCAGGATGAATGTGTAGGAAAGAAAAATTATAGTGCAGGGCAAAATATAGCAGAAGAAGAAGAGACAGATGATGTAGCTCATAGCTGCAGAATTATAGTTCGGCGCATGCCAGTTGATGCAGCATGCTGTACCATAAGGCTCAGGCCCGTACTCTCCCCAGCCCGACAGGGGACCGACAGCAAAGACTCCACCGTAGCACCAGATGCCTGCAACCAGCAGGCATGCATGGACATATGAAAACTTGTTACCTAAAGACGAGTGTGAGAAGGCAGAGGGAGGACAAGAGAAAAGAGTTTTAGAATTGATTATTGACAGATAAGGACATAAAGAAGATATAGTAGGCTCCATTTAAGATACACTGTGATTTATTAACATACTACAAGTAGTACTGCACTTATCCAGCAAATAAGGGGCTCAGAAAAAAATGCCAAAACAACCCTGGCAACTAGTGATGTGCGATACCACTGATTTCCTTTCCGATCCGATACCAAGTAAAATTCAGGGTGGTATCAGTGATACTGATCCGATACCGATACTTTGTACAAAAACATATTTTATTTATTGTATCTTTTACTGTATCTCAAATTATAGCTTCATAATGATTACGGGACATCAGACTACTTGTTCTTATCGCTTAATAATGCAGAATTATCATATAGAAATAAAAAAAAACTGAAGTTGTGCCTACTTGAAAACATTGCCTGTAGCACTAAAGGACTCCGTGAGAGACGTCTGTCTCCCTCTAGCACCACCTGTCCCTCTCCTCCTCTTCAGTTCGCCTCAACATACACTCGTCATATTCTGTGATACGATTTACTGTGAGGTGTTTGATGAGGTTAGTGGTGTTGCCACAACACCTCACTGTCTTGCCACATGTATCGCAAACCACGTCTCGGCTGTTTGTGGAGGTAAAATACATCCATGCATGACTCCATTTACGCTCAGTCATTGTTGTGAGTGCGCACGCCAAGGGGCTGCGACACATTTATACAGCCGTATTTCACACATGACTATGAAAGGCGGAACATGAAGTAGTTCCTTCAAAAGTAGACAATTATATAGTTTCTTTCCACTGTGTTCCTGTTAAAGATAAACTACAAATTTACCCTAAATTACCAAAATATCGATATTTTAATATGAGAATCGATTCTAGAACATAAATGACTGGTATCGGAGGAATCGATATTTCAGTATCGATTCGCACATCACTACTGGCAACACTCTTCTAAAGTTGTTGTGAGTGAAGTGAAGATGAGAACAGAGGAAACCTTACTCATGACACCACACAGCCCCTTCAGCAGGATGCCAGCCCTTTTTTATGGTTCAAGCTGATGGTGGGGGGTCATTTTGCCCCAAGGCACTCACTCAACTGTGTCAGCAATTACAGTTGGCTTTTATCTGATTTTGGCCACCCCTTTCCCAATCAGAACTCCAGCTATCCACGTGGCACATGAAGGAATTATTATTTCTAAGAAAGTCCTCAACTCTCCCTTTTATAGTCTAGCCCACTGGAAGCTATTAGAATCATTCTTACATAAAGTAGCGTGAGACCAAGGATTTCTGAGGCGCAAATATGTTGGAGGCTTGCTCTGAGTCAATAAATTACACTTATTCTTGGTCTAACCTTCTGCTAGCAGATGGGATAAGTTGGTGTGAAACTCCTGTCACTGCATGTTTGCAATTATTGTCTGGATCCAAACATCCACATTGTTTTGTTTGTGTGCTTGTTTGACTAGGAGGGCTGTGTAACAGTGTATAAAAGCAAGAAAACAACACATTTGAACAAAGTTTCTTGCAGGAAAAAATATATGACAGTGTAATTATTTGTGCTCATTTGCATTTCAAACACATTTGCTTGTGAAGCTTGTAGTCTCTTGGCTTTTATTCTCTGCATTATAGACTGTGCGCCACTGAAAAACAGACAAGAGGAGCTATTTCATAACACAGCCTTCAATTATAATGTGCCTATTAGCCAAAGTTAGGACAAATCCTGAAATATCTGCATCATATACTGTAAGTGGACACTTTTCATTAGATGTATATAATCTCCACCTTTTCCATTTGTTTTGATTTTGTTTCTTGAACAGCTTGACCTGCTTTTCTATTATATTAAAGTACTAGAACATGCCTGTTAGGCAGGGTTTTACTTAGTGGACTATAAAGATGATCGATGCAGCCCCCAGTTCTGTGATCCCTGCAGTGTGTATGGGCAAGTGTGCAAAGGATATAAATGAGAATATTGCTTAAATCTGGCACTTAATCAGCACACCCATTCATCGAGTGAGGATAGTAATAAGGGTTCCTAATTAAAACTAAATTACAGGTTATCAATTAATTTATGCCTGCATATTCAGTGTTTTTTTTAAATTATGATATAAATTATGAATTATAGTCAAGTGCTGCTTCGGATTATCAAAGTTTCAAATATTAAAGAAAAGAATGGTTTAATGAAGCACATACAAGTAAATGATAAGTCTTGAAAATTAACCTTTATCAACCATGAATTCAGTGCTTTTTGGATGTGCTAACGGTGTATTGAAATGTTACACTGATCCAGAATCAGCTATTTGTGCTGGTTTGGCTTAGTCATAAATAACTGTGTAGAACAACAAATTCTCAGAGCCCACAAAACGTAACTGTGCTTTTTAACATTTTGTGGAGGAGTGCAGCAGCAGAATTTCCCTCAGTTTATAGTGTCCCATAAAACCCTTGGTTTCTATGGATTCAAGAGGAAAGGGCACCATATTACCATCAGATTTGTAGCAGTACAAACGCCAGCATGATGGTGAGAACTAAAGAGGTAAAATCCAGGATTAAAAACAAAATGCTAACTGTGAATAATTAATATATATGACACAATGAAATTTTAACTGGTTTATACTGTCCAGCTACACAAACATGAATGTTGCAATAAATGTTTCTCTTCCCTAATTCTGTCCCTGTTTTGAGAATTTAATTTCAAAACTTCAGCATTTCTAAATCTGGTCTTTTTTTCAATAATCAGTCTACTTTTACTCTTTTACTGCTGCTAATTAGCAAATAGCTGAACCCTTTTAGTTGTGACTGGAAAAAATCTCATTATTCTATCTGAACTCAATGGGAATTTTATCTAAAACTTTTAGACTATGGATGCAAACCCACAAATAAAAGAAGGTGAGTAGAAGTATGATTAGTGAAGCTTCGCATAGCAATAACACTAAGACTCTATTGGTATATATTGAAAAAAATTACTCACTTTAACCTGTGTAAAGAGCTGATGCTTTGAAGACGAAACTATTATTATTATTATTATTATTATTGTTGTTGTGCAGCCAACTCTATGATTACCTTAAGTACTTGTATGAATACGAAGCAGACCTTGAGTTAAGCTAATACAGATAAATAATAAAGAAACGGTGAAGAGGTTTGAAAGTGAACACGTAAGGACCATCGTAGCTGAACTAAAAGAGCTTTCAGACAAGCCTGGCACACAGTTTTGAAAGGTTGAGATCAAGGAATCAACACCTTGATTTTTAACCCAGAATAAAGATGCCTTTGATGCTTTCACGATATTTAGATAACTGAAATACTGAAATGTTACATTCATTACAGTTTTTAAGAACAATTACCAGTTTTTCTATAACATCTGAAGTGGTAAAAATGCACATGTGAACAACTAACAGTTTAAAACACACAATGAATGACAGGAAACACAAACTTTTATGTATTACAATTATTTGGATTCATTCAATTCATCTATAGCAGCCTTTCTTGCTGCTAAAGCTGCAGTCATTAGTTGTTTTCGGACAATGACACATTTCGCGTTGTAATTTCTGTCTTTGTACACACCAGAGTGGATGATTAAATAAATTGTGACAAAAGCGCAGACTTTCAGCTTTAATTCAAGGGGCTTAACGAACCATTAAAATAGTACAGCTATTTCTGGCCTTCATAATCTTCAGTGTAACTACTAATATAAACCTTGAGGAAACCCTCTTGTTATCTAGTCATGAAGACATATATTGACTATAGACATATCTTGATTATAAACCTTAACAATGACACGCAAACTACCGTGGAGATGGAAGAGTTTTTCTTAACCATGGAAATAATTCTGTCATCACGCACTTTAGTTCTCTTCTGTGGTCTCTCGTGCCTTTTGGTTGTCTGGTGGTTTATTTCGATTTTTCAACCTATACAGTGGGGCAAAAAAGTATTTAGTCAGCCACCGATTGTGCAAGTTCCCCCACTTAAAATGATGACAGAGGTCAGTAATTTGCACCAGAGGTACACTTCAACTGTGAGAGACAGAATGTGAAAAAAAAAAAAATCCATGAATCCACATGGTAGGATTTGTAAAGAATTTATTCGTAAATTAGGGTGGAAAATAAGTATTTGGTCACCTCAAACATGGAAAATCTCTGGCTCTCACAGACCTGTAACGTCTTCTGTAAGAAGCTTTTCTGTCCCCCACTCGTTACCTGTATGAATGGCACCTGTTTGAACTCATCATCTGTATAAAAGACACCTGTCCACAGCCTCAAACAGTCAGACTCCAAACGCCGCCATGGCCAAGACCAAAGAGCTTTCGAAGGACACCAGGAAAAGTATTGTAGACCTGCACCAGACTGGGAAGAGTGAATCTACAATAGGCAAGCAGCTTGGTGTGAAAAAATCAACTGTGGGAGCAATCATCAGAAAATGGAAGACATACAAGACCACTGATAATCTCCCTCGATCTGGGGCTCCACGCAAGATCTCATCCCGTGGGGTCAAAATGATCATGAGAACGGTGAGCAAAGATCCCAGAACCACACGGGGGGACCTGGTGAATGACTTGCAGAGAGCTGGGACCAAAGTAACAAAGGTCACCATCAGTAACACACTACAACGGCAGGGAATCAAATCCCGCAGTGCCAGACGTGTTCCGCTGCTGAAGCCAGTGCATGTCCAGGCCCGTCTGAAGTTTGCCAGAGAGCACATGGATGATACAGCAGAGGATTGGGAGAATGTCATGTGGTCAGATGAAACCAAAGTAGAACTTTTTGGTATAAACTCAACTCGTCGTGTTTGGAGGAAGAAGAATACTGAGTTGCATCCCAAGAACACCATACCTACTGTGAAGCATGGGGGTGGAAACATCATGCTATGGGGCTGTTTTTCTGCCAAGGGGACAGGACGACTGATCCGTGTTAAGGACAGAATGAATGGGGCCATGTATCGTGAGATTTTGAGCCAAAACCTCCTTCAATCAGTGAGAACTTTGAAGATGAAACGAGGCTGGGTCTTCCAACATGACAATGATCCAAAACACACCGCCCGGGCAACAAAGGAGTGGCTCCGTAAGAAGCATTTGAAAGTCCTGGAGTGGCCTAGCCAGTCTCCAGACCTCAACCCCATAGAAAATCTGTGGCGGGAGTTGAAAGTCCGTGTTGCTCGGCGACAGCCCCAAAACATCACTGCTCTCGAGAAGATCTGCATGGAGGAATGGGCCAAAATACCAGCTACTGCGTGTGCAAACCTGGTAAAGACCTATAGTAAACGTTTGACCTCTGTTATTGCCAACAAAGGTTATGTTACAAAGTATTGAGTTGTATTTTTGTTATTGACCAAATACTTATTTTCCACCCTGATTTACGAATAAATTCTTTACAAATCCTACCATGTGGATTCATGGATTTTTTTTTCACATTCTGTCTCTCACAGTTGAAGTGTACCTCTGGTGCAAATTACTGACCTCTGTCATCATTTTAAGTGGGGGAACTTGCACAATCGGTGGCTGACTAAATACTTTTTTGCCCCACTGTACATATATCACACAGAACCTTTGGGGATGTATGATACAGAATAAGAAAAAAACCCTTCTGCAACAGTAATTTTTTTTGGTCTTCTTAGAGCTACGCTGGAATTAAGCTATATCTACACTGGAAGCATCATACAGCCAGCCCTTTGATTCCTTGACCAAGTCAAATAAATAAGGTAATGCTAGCTAAGAGGCCAAATGTGGATATCAGATATGACTTGTTCATCCTAAACTGTAACAAGAATGGAACAAAGTATTGAATCATGTCATTCAATGAAGAAAGAAGAAATATCTGTTTAAATGTGCAGGAATGAAACAGGGAAAAAAGAGAGATGCATCAGTTAGGTCTCATTCCAAGGGCATGAAACATTGATGTTGTGTCAATTTGGTAGCATCTCACAGATATGCGCCACGTGTCATTTTTTTTGTCAGCGCCTTATGTGCACAGTCTAGGCAGCAGTGAGACAAACCTCTCACTCACATGCTTGTAATAGACTCCTGCATATCATTTTAATGGAAGGGGTAAACACGCATTGAGGTAATTTCCAGTGCCAAAGCCTATTTTCTCTATCTTCGCCCAAGGAAGTACTCTATACAACACAACCTAACCAATGAGTTAAGTCCATCCATTCATTCTTCCACTCAATCAAATTCAGGGCTGGAGCCTATCCCAGCTGTCTTAGGAGAAGAGGCACCCTGGGCCTGGACAGGTTTCCAGTCTGTCACAGACCTAACAGTAGATTGCTCACATTCACACCTGTGAGCAATTTAGATTTACCAGTTGACCCCAATAATTGGATGTCTTTGGACTGTGAGAGAAGCCAGAGAGAACCCACACAAGCACAGGGAGATGCACATGCAAACTCCACAAAGAAAGGCCCTGGCCTGATGGTGGAATTGAACTCAGGACTGTCTTGATGTGAGGCACCAGTGAGTCAGGTGAGAATAAAAAATAGCCACAAATGAAATAAATAAAAGGGTTAAAACAAAGCCAAAGCTCCAAACTCAAATATCCAAAAGGAGTATAAACAAGAAACTAGCATACTCCACCACCACTCCTCTCAATGCAGACTTTTTCTAGTAACATCCAATAATGCTGCTGTTTTGGCAGCCACTTAAAAAGCAACAACGACAACAAAAAAGAACAAAACAAAAACACCTTCTGGGTTTGTTTGTGATGTTATCTGCGTCTAACAAAAGAATATTACTTGATGCACTGCAATGTGTACGTGTTGGTAGTGTATGTTGTCTCTCTATGCTTTTCTTTCTCTCTTCTTCTCATACTCCCCAATGGCTACAGCAGATTGCTCTCCCTCCCTGAGTCTGGGTCTGCCAGAGGTCTCTTCCTGTTAAAATGAGTTCTTCATTCCCACTGCTGCCAAGTGGCTGCCGGGATAGTTGGATTGTTAGGGGGCCTTGGAATAATACTGTAGAGTCTTTAGTTACAATATAAAGCATCGTGAAATAATGACTGTGAAGTGATACTGGAAAGAGGCAGGGACACTTGCATCTTATGCCAACTGCATCCTGAGAACTCCCATAGAGAAACAGTTTGACACAGCAAAGTGGTTCATGTGAGTGAGTGAGCATAAGTTTGGTTGTGATTCAAAATGAGTTGCAGAATGAAAAAATGTTAAATGGAAAACACCTGAAAAGTTGCAAAAGGTTTCTGTAGATCATCCATGGAAAACAACCAATAATGGAATTACATTTCAAGTAAACTCACTGAGATCACACAGAATCTTATTTCACTGGTTTCACAATAACCCTAAACAACCATGTCTTTGATTTTCTTTATTGCCTCAGTTTGGGTCATTCTCGCGGGTCACTAAATTCCTTAGTGTTAAAATAGTGCATTGTTTTGCAATGTAAAGCATTAAAAACTGGTGTTGTTACCGTAGTTAGGACAGCAGACCTTGAGCCAGCAGACACAGGAGAGCACTGTTAGGTTGGTCAGACTGCACAGGCCAAACAAAACACCACAAAAGGCATACACAGTACAGGCTGTCTCATTAAACAACCACCTGAATGGAGAGAGAAAGAAAACAGAACATGTGATACTGTGTGATATTAAGTGAGAGTTTGCCTGCAAATTCCCTTTGGTGAATTTCAGTCAATGAGACTGCAATACATTTTCTGGTCTCCTGGATCATATTCAACTGTAGCATGCGGTGAAGCACTCTGACCCAATAATGGTGCATATGACAGCTATCAGCAGCAAATGGTCAGAGAATAAGACAGCAGGCAGACAATCATAGGAAGAGACAGAAGACAGACAAAGGTATTATGTAGGATGCATGAACAAAGGAGACATAAATGCTTTCCACATTATCTAAAACATTTTTATCAGTGCAACACATAGAAAATATTACAAAAATAGGAAACATGTTATTGTCCAAAGCTCAATGACAGTGGAGTTAAAAAGACATTTGCATTGTTTATTGTTTTTTTGCACAAATACTACTTAAAATCATACACCTGGAAACTTCACACAGAGTTAAACTGAAAATTCTGGCTTTTCATCTGCACTACACAGGGCCTTGCTATGCTACTTGTGTCTTTTTCAGCATTTTTTCCAACCTTGAGTAGCATCTGTAGTCATCTTTTCAGGCTGCAGTTGGGCTCAACAACCTTGTAAAGCCTCAGAGGCAAAACCCTCAGAGGCAGAAATCACTTACTGCTTCTTCCCAAGGTCTATGCTATGAGCACACAGCAAGAATTACAAGCAAAAATGATCTCAAAATTAGAATATCAACGTTTTCATAAATGTGGAGGGTTTTTTCAAATTTTGATTGCTGAAGTGACAATATCAGATATACCATTAATGTGTTGCAAATCTAGCATGATAGTATATTTCCACCTCCATTTTATACAAATGGAAAAATCACAAAATCCTTTAAAAATGCATTTATTTGTATTTTATCTGTCGTATCCACAAACAATCAAATATGATGAATTTATGTCTGCAAGCATCTGCTTACAAAACCTTAATTTGTCTTTTAATGCATGTCGTAAACTACTGCTCAGGCTGTTAAAGCCCTGGTTTTCGTCGGCAGCTACAGCCTTGCCTTTCAAACCACTCCTCTAACCTCACTCTTCATCTGTCTTTTTCCTTCTATCCTTGTCTCTCATGAAGATAAAAATGTGAAGATGACATAAAAGAGGACTAGATGAAATTTGAAAAAAAAATTGAAAACCTGAATTGTCACTCACATGTGTGTGTAGGTTGAAGGTATTGCAAATGGAAACAAGGTTACGGTCATGCTCAGGTCACTGATGGACAGGTTTACCACAAAGAACTCTGCTGGCTTCAAGGAGGACTTCTTTCTATAGGCCACGAACAGCAGGATGCCATTTCCAAGCACCGACAGCACACCTAGGACACAGAGCAATATAATGTAAAGAGCTGAAGAATTTGAGTCCACATTAAAAGGATTGACCTTGGGGGGATAAATCACTCACCAAAAATGGTGTAGAGCGTTCCCATGATGAAGTCATTTTCTTTTGATATTTTAGACATGAACAGAAATGTTTCGGAGGCATTTCCCATCTAGAACAAAAATGGAAAAACAGACGGGTATAATAAAAAGGAAGAAAAACACAGAATATGTGTTTTCACCCTCAGGCATAAAAACACAACGGCAAAAATATCTGCATTAAAATGTTACATACTGACATCTTTGGAGGATTGAACACAACAACAAAATAGTTCACCCTGATCAACACTGTGTAAATAGGAGGCCATATCAAGCATATTTCATCATTTACATCAGACAGTCATTAAACATATCAGCCACATAAGTAAGAATTCCTTGAAGTTGATGTGTTGGAGGGCAAAAATGGATAAGGATTGTAACTTAAGGTGACTTTACATGGGTCAAGTCATGTTGGGGGCTGCTACTAATTTTCATGGTTAGTACCTTCCAAAACTTGTCCAAGGAAGATCAACTGATGAAGCAACAGTGGGGACATTGGTGCCCAAGGAAAAGAGTGCCAAAACTGCATACTGCAAACCATTTTGTTTCACACTTAAATGTGCTTGTGATGGACATCAGGACTAGACCATAGGTCAACGAAAGACAGTGAGGGTGGTCTGATGAGTCATGTAATTCTTTTTCAGTATGTTTACAGGCATGCTGCTGAAGTGCTGGCTTGTCCTTTCAGTTCTCCAGATGTTAGCCTGGTCATGCATCCATTGGATGTGCAAAAAAAGTTATCCTTGTAACTTATTTTTCTTGCTATACTTCAAGAGACCAAAAGTCTTTTGGTTGCATATTGTGATTCTACAGAAGAATAGGCAAGTGGCTTTAATGCTTCCCCCTGCTTCTTTTTGAAACCTTCAGAAAATTCGCGCAGTCTCATCAAAGACTAGAGCAGAGAAGAGAAGAGAAGATGGTGCAGAAATCCGATGCCACCCTTCACTTCATAATCACTCTTATCTTGAAAGGCCGGCAGAGATGTGCATACACAGCATGACCCACTGCCAATACAGTTTTCATTGTGACCAACACAAGTTGCTGATGTAAGCTTTCTACAGAAAATTATGGGCGGAGATAAGATGGAAATATATTCATAGCCTTTCTATTTACTCAATTACTTCACCTGTACTGAGGGGCACAGGCAAGTTAAATCACCTGGGGTTAAGAGTTGAGCTGCTTGTGTATAAATCCCTATAACCATTCACACTAGAATTTATCTTCAAAGAGCCAGAGATTTCTTTGTGTGGGTTTTCTAATTCAATTTTATGTGGCCCTTATGTGGCCAAGCATAGCTTGTAAGTAGATACAGTCCTGCTCAAGTTTGTGTGTAAGTGTAAACACTTGCTTTAGTATTTGCATAAGTATTGAGATATGCAATTTCAGTATTTAAGTAGATTTTTTCTCATAAACTGCTGGATGTAATATGTGACAAGCTGTAGTTACTACATCAGCTGATATGTATACTTTCAAGCCAGCCATGTTTTGTGACATATGATTTTTCGCCTTTTCCCTTTTCATTTGTTTTTTAAGATTAAATAGAAATATGACCTGAAACATCATATTTTAAAGTCCTAAAAGTTAAATGTGAGAACCTAATTAATCAAATTATGTGAAACCATTACACTTGTTCATTTACCTAAGAAAAATAATTATACACTTCACGTTTGCAAAGGGCCATAATAAGTGAATCCCAGATTTATCAGTATGTTTGGTTAAATTAGAATTAGGTGTTTTCAATGGCACTAGTGACAACTGTTCGTAGGAAACAATTTTTATTTAAGAAAGAAGGCTCTAAAAAAAATTTGATCTTCACTTCATACCATGATGGAAAAAAAGGAGAAGGCTGGTCACGTAGTTGATAAATACTCCACTTAGACAGGGTATACACATGAAGGAAATTCAAGACTATTGATCTGCTCTTCATGAGCGATCAAACGTCACTCCAGAAAGAGTTCACAAGGAACTACAAGCCTGTCCCATATTTGCTAATGTTCATGTGTCAATAATCGTGAGAATACTGAGCAACAATAAAGCACTGCGTCCCAAAAAAGAGCACATGTGCACATCTGTTTTCCGCTAAAAATGAAATGATAGGCTTTTGGAATAATGTTTTGAGGACTGATGAGACATAGAGCGTATTGTCTTATGTCTAGGGAAAGAAAACCACTGCATTCCCATTTGTGGAAAATGGTAATGGTTTTCAGCCTGGAGCTTGAACACAGAGCAAGTTGGAGCAGGTTATACTGTATGTGGAGCATAGGCTACCATAGTGATATATCCTAGAGTGATCTACCCGAAGATACCAGACTAACGGTCTAACCCTGCCACACACTACAGGCCCATTTTGAAACTGAACCTTGACAGGGTCGTACAATTTGAAGGTGGAATAGAAGACAATACTAAAATAAAACTAAAAATGGGGAACAAGTATAATTGGGTGGACAGTAGCCAAAAGAGGGATGGTAACCAGGGAGTCAGGGACCAAGCTGAGAATTAAAAAGTTGATTGATATACAAATTTGTTTTTCAGAGATTCTAAAAAAAAGAGGCAATCTTTTTTTGCATGTTTTATAATCAGGTGCAGAGAATGGTGGTTCAATTTTTGTATGATGAGCAGAGAGCTGATTACAGTTTTTAGTGACGAAAAAAATGGTCAGCATGCAAACATAGAGGTATAAAGGAACCCAGAGTGAATGTATGCTGACCTCAAGTCCAGTAGCGAGAGCAAGAGGAAAATACTTACCAATGAACAGCAGAATTAATGAATTAATGAAAATAAGTTGATGAACTTCTAGTGCATGAACTTCTTTAAATTAAGATGCATTTTTTAATGTTCATTGAAAACAAAGTGTTTTTTTTCTCTTGATAAGTGAACAATTACACAATAACAATTACTCTTAGCAAAAATAATTGTTAAATTGTCATCATCACTGAACACGTTGCTGTTAAAAAACAAAAACAAATTCTGCTTTATAGCTTGTCTTTTTCTTCCATTCATGTAATGTGATCCCAAAGCAAAAGTATGCTGCATTTTCAGTCTCCTTGATTGACCTGAAATTTCAGAATCAGTTCAATAATCCACAGAATGCTTAAATCTTCTGCTTCTCATTCTCCTTCATCTCAACCTGACTCAAGTTTGACGACTTATCACCAAGGCAGCACCAAATGGATATCTCACACATGAAAAAAAACAAATGCATATTTATACCCTTTTCCTGTTTCGTGTAAAGCAAAACATCCCAAGACACAGCATTTGAAAATGAATGATGGAATAAATGTGCTCTTGTTGTGCACTCAGACTTTCAGACTACATTTTATGTGCAGTTCTGAGTATGTGCAACAAGTTAAGTGTACATGGGAGCCAAGCCAAACTTCCATTAAGGTTTTTTATGCCTTAATGAATAAACACTGAATATTCAGCATTCAGACATTTGTATTCAGACTTCATACCATGGCTGGACTATCAGCAAGTTGATTCTAAATGATTGCAAATGATAAAAAAAAAAATACTCTACCATCACATGTTGGAACAAAGTTTGTGCTAAAGCAAGGATATTTTCACATGGGCTGTCTATGTCTATGGCCCGAAGGGAGGTAAACTACTGTACTGGTCAACCTGAGTTGTTTGTGACTGCTATTATGGGTCATGAATGAGGAGATACTAATGATTTTATTGGCTAAAAAGAAGAAATAGTTGGTTAGGGTACATGAGAAGATGTGAGTTTGGACAAACAAATAGGTATGGACAAATACTTTATTTGTAATACTTGGGTGTTGCTGTTCACTCTCCATTATATCATTTAAAATTTATATTAGTCTTAATAAAAAAGTGTGTTGGTAGCTCTGGTTTCAAAAACATATATTTCAATTGGCAGTCAGTTCAGGAAATGAACCATTTAAATGAAGAATGTGGCAAAATTGAAAAGATCAAATAATGACATACAGCATACCTGGGCCTCAGAGACGCAGCTATGCAGACCTCTACTAAAATGTTAACAATTTAGTGTGATCCATTTTTAAAACATTTTCATGTTTGTTTTGGTTCTTTTGACGAGTTATTAATAGGGATGGGTATTGTTTAGGTTTTATCCGATACCGGTGCCAAATCGGTACTTTTGAAACGGTGCCGGTGCTCAAACGGTGCTCAAACCGGTGCTTAAAGAATGGAGAACACAAAATTGGTCCAAAAACCTCTCATGTTCAGCTGTTTTTTGTAAAAATATAACAATGTTAGCCTTTTCTGCAGCTATGGGGCATATATGGTATCACTCTTGGCTGGAAGCAGTGCTTAAACAATGGAAAAAACACAAACTTTGTCCTAAACCTCTCATGTTTAACTGTTTTCCACTTTTTCTTTGGTCATTTTAGCCTTTTTAGCCAGGGTGAAGGGAGTATCTGCCATCAAACAAGAGGACAGCCGCATGTAGCTATGATGATGTTTGCTAGTTCACCTTACATGCATTAATGTAATAACGTGGTTAGCCTACTCAACGTAAATTAGCTACTCACGCAGAGAAGAACGGCTGCTGCTGCCACCATCATCCGTCATCATTTCTGCTACACTGGCAGGGCTAGGGGCCAGGACTCTCCTCTTCGTGTTTTTGGGGGATGTTGCATAACAGGCAACCCACCCGCAGTAGATGTGCTCGGTGTGAGGTCTCGCAGCAAGCTATCAAATACAGCGCATTTCTGGGCTTTTAAAAAAAACGCTATGCGTCGCCAGGTGTTTCATCGGATTTGAGGTGTTACCTCCTTTGACAGTATCACAGTATCAGCTTAAAGCACTTGTTGCAGGCTGCTGAGTTTGCATCTTTTGCTGTGAAGTACAGCCAGACTTCTGACCGCTTCGCCTTGGACATTTTTAATCTGTAGCTCTGCTCTAACAGAACGTACGTACCTGGCCCCGCCTACTATCCTCGGAAACGTAAAATGATTGGCTAGATTCTAAAGTGTATCACAGCTCAGGAAAAAAAAGCACCGAAATAAAGCACCGAAATGTGCGCTGCTTTTCGGTCTGGTTACTACCGTTTATGTCAGAACCGGTGCCATCATGGCACCGGACACCGGTACCCATCCCTAGTTATTAATATTTGTTATTGCAGTAAAGTACTGCAGCTATAAAGTCAGACCATCTACAGGTTTAGTTGATAAGAAGCCTGATGCACTCAAACAGCATTATCGAGTGGAGGAAATACTGTAAACTACACAATCTTTTAGCTTACAATCACCTATTACTCTTCAGGAGGAATGAAAGATTCATATATATGCAATTATTTTAGCACAAAATATTAGGAAAATTTTTTTCTGTTACCATCTATAATTATTTATGAGTAAACTAAGAAACTACACCACAAAGTCAGGTAAGACACAAATAGCAGGAATTTCCACCGAGATTACTTGAAATCATATCACCACCTCTCTGTCATTATATTATTGTATTATTAAATAATTCAGGTTCATCTTGTTGATCATTTCAGGTCTTGGGCTACTAGAATGACACATTATTTAGGTTACAACTAAATATTACAAAAAATCTAGCTGTTGTCAGTAATAACAAGCAAATGAAGTAGAAGCTGTACTTCATATATTTGTTATAAACCCAAATTTACTACTCTTTTGTGTATAATTTAGGCTATTAAGAAGAATGTCCAAAAAACTGCTTTATCCATTTATTTTTTGCAGCCACGACACCTCATTTCATTTAGCATGCTTCCATAAAAATCAGAGATCAGCTATTGCAATAAACAAAAGATGCACACAGTTCCCGGGGCGATTGTGGCTCAAGAGTTGGGAGTTCGCCTTGTAATTGGAAGGTTGCCAGTTCGAGCCCCGGCTTGGACAGTCTCGGTCGTTGTGTCCTTGGGCAAGACACTTCACCTGTTGCCTACTGGTGGTGGTCAGAGGGCCCGGTGGCGCCAGTGTCCGGCAGCCTCGCCTCTGTCAGTGCGCCCCAGGGTGGCTGTGGCTACAATGTAGCTTGCCATCACCAGTGTGTGAATGTGTGTGTGAATGGGTGGATGACTGGATATGTAAAGCGCTTTGGGGTCCTTAGGGACTAGTAAAGCGCTATATAAATACAGGCCATTTACCATTTATTCCTTGTAAGGGGTAGAATTTGAAGTGTGATTTCATCTGGTCTACTCTAAAGAATGCAATATGCCAACAAAAAGAAACACTGAAAGAGCACAAAACAGAAAAGAAAATTCAGTACAAAAGGCTGAAAGAATGTAAAGCAGCTTTAATACGTGTAATTTTAAAGAATCTGGTTAAAGATAGATAATAACAAAAGCAATAAGGTTGCTCATTGTTTCAGCATAATAGGTGGTTTATGTCAGGTCTGAAAGATACCTAATAGCAGGGCTGAGCATCTGGGGTTGCCTAAGAAATAGATTAGAAAAGTTGTAAATGAATTCTTTACACAAGACAGGATTTGAAGGTTTCTTTATTGAAAAGATAAAATTGAAGGTTTTCTTTAGCACGCAAACAAACAAAACAAAACAAGAAACAAAACAAACAAACAAACATCTTTGCTACTGCTGAAGATTTATCCAAAAAATAAATAAATAAATAAAAAATAAAAGAAATCAGACTCTAAATCTACTGCTATTGGGTCTACTGCTGAAGATTTCTAAATCCCTCATCTTTAATAGCATGTTTATGCTTTTGCAAATAGTTTGAAAAGAGCCAAAGAACGGACTGTTCAGTTTTTGTCAGACTCTCATAGGAAACAAATATAATAGTAGCTGCAGATTTGGAGCCAAGTTATGCAGTTATTCTCAAACAATTTCAAAATGTGAGAATATAAGCATTCTCACCCAGGCAAATTGGCCCTGGGTGAGGGACCAGACAAAGAGCGATTCATAAGACCCTTATGAAAAGGACACCGAGGGAACAGTTTACCCTGCCTGGGATAGGGTTACCGGGGCCCCGCCCTGGAGCCAGGCCTGGGGAGGGTGCCCGAGGGCGAGCGTCTGGTGGCCGGGCCTCAGTCCATGGGGCCCGGCCGGGCACAGCCCGAAGAGGAGACATGGGCCCATCCTCCCGCAGGCCCACCACCCGCAGGAGGCGCCATAGGGGTCGGGTGCATTGTGTGCCGGGTGGCGGCCAGGAGCGGAGGCCCTGGCGGACTGACCCCCGGCTGCCAAGACTGGCAATAGGGACATGGAATGTCACCTCTTTGGTGGGGAAGGAGCCTGAGTTAGTGCGTGAGGTTGGAGGGTGCTCCACCTGGAGACTCTGTTGTCCTGCTGGGAGACTTCAATGCTCACGTGGGTAACAACAGCGAGACCTGGAGGGGCGTGATTGGGAGGAACGGCCTCCCTGATCTGAACCCGAGCGGTGCTTTGTTATTGGACTTCTGTGCTAATCACAGTTTGGCCATAACGAACACCCTGTTCGAACATAAGAGTGTCCATAAGTGCACGTGGCACCAGGACGCTCTAGGCCGATTTTGTAATCGTATCAGCAGACCTGCGACCATATGTTCTGGACACTCGGGTAAAGAGAGGGGCTGAGCTGTCAACTGATCACCACCTGGTGGTGAGTTGGATCAGGTGGCGGGGGAGGACGCTGGACAGACCTGGTGCACCTAAACGCATAGTGAGGGTGTGCTGGGAACGTCTAGCAGAGGCCCCAGTCCGCGAGATCTTCAACGCACACCTCCAGCAGAGCTTCAACAGCATTCCGAGGGAGACTGGGGACATTGAGTCCGAATGGACCATGTTCAGCGTCTCCATTGCCGAAGCTGCTGCATTGAGCTTCGGCCGCAAGGTGGTTGGTGCCTGCCGTGGTGGTAATCCCCGAACCAAATGGTGGACACCAGAGGTGAAGGGAGCCACCAGGCTGAAGAAGGAGTCCTATCGGGCTTGGTTAGCCTGTGGGACTCCGGAGGCAGCCGACAGGTATCGACAGGCCAAGCGGAATGCGGCTCGGGCAGTGGCTGAAGCAAAAACTCGGGTGTGGGAGGAGTTCGGAGAGGCCATGGAAAAAGACTTTCGGACTGCCTCGAAGAGATTCTGGCAAACCGTCAGACGTCTCAGGAGGGGAAAGCGGTGCTCTACCTGCACTGTGTATAGTGCTGGCGGAGCGCTGCTGACGTCGACTGAGAAAATTGTCAGGCGGTGGAAGGAATACTTCGAGGACCTCCTTAATCCCACTGACACGTCTTCCGAGGAGGAAGCAGAGTCTGGGGATGAGGGGAATGACCCGCCAATTTCCGGGGGCGAGGTCACTGAGGCAGTTAAACAATTCCCTGGTGGCAGAGCCCCTGGTGTTGATGAGGTCTGCCCCGAGTTCCTGAAGGCTCTGGACGTTGTAGGGCTGTCCTGGTTGACACGCCTCTGCAATGTTGCGTGGAGATCAGGGGCAGTACCTGTGGACTGGCAGACCGGGGTGGTGGTCCCCATCTTTAAGAAAGGGGACCAGAGGGTGTGTTCCAACTACAGGGGGATCACACTCCTCAGCCTCCCTGGGAAAGTCTATGCCAGGGTGCTGGAAAGGAGAGTTCGTCCGTTAGTCGAACCTCGGATACAGGAGGAACAATGCGGTTTTCGTCCTGGTCGCGGAACACTGGACCAGCTCTTTATCCTCTCCAGGATACTTGAGGGTGCATGGGAGTTTGCCCAACCAGTCTACATGTGTTTTGTGGACTTGGAGAAGGCATTCGACCGTGTCCCTCGGGGTGTCCTGTGGGAGGTGTTGCGGGAATATGGGGTGTCTGGCCCATTGCTACGGGCCATTCGATCCCTATATAACCGTTGCAAGAGCTTGGTTCGCATTGCCGGCAATAAGTCGGACTCGTTCCCGGTGGGTGATGGGCTTCGCCAGGGCTGCCCTTTGTCTCCGGTTCTGTTCATAATTTTTATGGACAGGATTTCTAGGCGCAGCCAAGTGGCGGAGGGCTTTTGCTTTGGTGGCCTCAGAATCTCATCTCTGATTTTTGCAGATGATGTGGTTCTGTTGGCTTCATCGGGTGAGGGCCTCCAGCTCGCACTGGAACGGTTCGCAGCCGAGTGTGAAGCAGCGGGAATGAGGATCAGCACCTCCAAATCTGAGGCCATGGTTCTCAGCCGGAAAAGGGTGGAGTGCCCACTCCGGGTCGGTGATGAGTTCCTGCCCCAAGTGGAGGAGTTCAAGTATCTCAGGGTCTTGTTCTCGAGTGATGGGAGAAGGGAGCCGGAGATCGACAGACGGATTGGGGCTGCACCTGCAGTAATGCGGACGCTGCACCGGTCCGTCGTGGTGAAGAGGGAGCTGAGTGTAAAAGCGAAGCTCTCAATTTACCGGTCGATCTACGTCCCTACCCTCACTTATGGCCATGAGCTGTGGGTAGTGACCGAAAGAACGAGATCGCGGATACAAGCGGCAGAAATGAGCTTTCTCCGAAGGGTGGCTGGCCTCTCCCTTAGAGATAGGGTGAGAAGTTCGGCCATCCGGGAGGGGCTCAGAGTAGAGCAGCTGCTGCTCCACATCGAAAGGAGCCAGCTGAGGTGGTTCGGGCATCTGACAAGGATGCCCCCTGGGCGCCTCCTGGGTGAGGTGTTCCAGGCATGTCCCACCGGGAGGAGGCCCCGGGGCAGACCCAGGACACGCTGGAGAGATTATATCTCTCAGCTGGCCTGGGAACGCCTTGGTATTCCCCCGGATAAGCTGGAGGAGGTGGCTGGGGAGAGGGAGGTCTGGGCCTCTTTGCTTAGGCTGCTGCCCCCGCGACCCGGCCCCGGATAAAGCGGATGAAGATGGATGGATGGATGGAGAATATAAGCAGTGAAATGACTGGACTTTGCATTGCTGCCACAAGATCTGGGCAAATTGGGCACTGAGCTGACCATGAATTCAGGTCAAAGTTCCTCTACAGCAATGTGAAAGACTGATATGGAAAAATAATACTTCAAGTTATTGCTGCTAAAAGTGCCTGTTAGTGTTCTTAGATTTCCATACACTGCTTTTGTACATTGGCTTAGTTTGTGTTAAATAAATAATCACACTGTGGACCAGATATTTTCTTATATGTCGTAATATGTAAAACTTTAGAATTAATGGAAGGTGTACTTTCTTTTTAACCATGGTTATACGTACTGGTTTTACCTTGAAAGATCAATAATGGAAATGTTCCACGTTAGGTTCTCTCTTTCTATATTTTAGCAATTTATTGGCAGTCTTGAGTCAAGCACTGGCACTGGAAGCTGATCTATATCACGCATGCTGATTTATGGAGGTGATTTATGGATTATATGTTATCAATGAGACCAGTATGAAGGTTCATAAGATCTCACAGAATGTGATCGTTTAGTGTGAAACCATTTCCTTAAATCGGGGTCACATCTAACAGAAAACATAACTCTCTGCTGACTTTTTATCAACACTGTGAAGGGTGCTAAAACTGTCTTGACTTCAGCTTGCCCTCTTTCCATACAAGTGACAAGCTTCAAAACAGAAGTACTGTACACAGAGAGAGAGACACACACACACACACACACACACACACACACACACACACACACACACACAGAACAGACCTTCACATGACACCACGTCTGCCTGTCTTTGTGATTATTTACGTTACCTCCCACTTCCTCCCTTTTACAATCTGCTCTTCTTGCGGCAATGTCAGGGGTACAAGGGGCAAGACTGGATTAGCAGTCCGAGAAGATGAAGTCAAGGCAGAGACACTTAAAATGAGAAAATGAAAGGGGAGGGACGTACAGCAAGATAGGAATGCATGCTCACCCCCATTAGTTTGAAAAGGGGAAAGTGCAATAAAATGTAAGAGAAAGTCATAACATGATTGTCAGCTTCTAGCCGAGTTGTGGAATTGGAGCTAATCACTGTAGAGAACGTCTTGGACAGTTTAAGCCTTGCTGTCACACAACCGGAACTTACAGTCTTCACGAATTACATGTACAGACACAAGGTTCAACAACAAAGAGCGAGGGCAAAATTTTCAAGGAGACAAAGGGAGGTGGAAATGTTATAAAAGGATTGTAGGCTGGGACAAATAGGCAAGGACAAGTGTAGGATGAGGGAAATCCTATAACTGAAATTGTCAGAAGCATCGAGGGCAGAATGATGGAGATTAGTCAGAAGAAATATGAGACAAAGAGAAACTTTTGTAGAAATGAAAACATCCAAGCAACTCTCACATATCATTGAATCCCCTTGTGGAAAGAAAAGTGATTAAGAGAGCTGGACACTAAAGAGTCCAGCTTTTCTCCTGAAGTTATTTGGAAAACAGATGACTGTTTCTCATTCACTGATCCCCTGAGTCTGATATCAAAGACAGCAGTAGGGGAATAACAAATTGCACATATTTGAATTTGCAAGTCTTGAGTCTTTGGAATAGTGGTGTTTAGCTCTCTATGGCATGGCGTCGCTCTCAGGCAACAAACCACATTTATTGGATGAAAAGAGTTTGACCTTTGACCTGAGTGTTTATTCTTCAGGAACCAAATCTGCACAGGATGCAATGTCAGCTACTTCTAACGCTAATATCATTTTTGAAATAAGTATACAAAAACATATGTGCGTGTACATGAGTATATGAAGAAGAATATTTTGGTGTTTTAAAGACAGATTTTGATTTCATTTATTTATTCAAATAGCATATTTTTTTTAACCTTTGTGTTCCAACATTATGCAGTTGGAACACTTTTTTAGGGCAATGATGCTGAAGCAGTCAGTGATTGATATATCAATCCCAAGAACCTCAAGCTTCTAAAAATGAGGGTGAAATATTTTTTTCTCAGAAAAAGACAAAAACAAAATTTAAATTGTAGCTTTGAAAATTAGCAAAACCAGCCTTTCTTGAGTTGTTTATAATACTGTAAATTGCTTTATTTGTTCTTATATATGCTGCATGTAACAGACAATACATTTAACTCTACATATCTTGTTTCTCAGCAACACTGTGCTTTAATGTTACTCGCTACTGTGATAAGGACAGCGTAAATAAACAACATCACAATTTCCTGAGTGAAATGCTTGATTCACAATGAATAAAATTATCTAGGGAAGAGCTATTACACACATGATTGAATTAGCATTAGTGTTGCTCATAATTAAAACATGCTAATAAGAGGCAACCTGCTAACAGATAAATTGATGTTTTGTTTTGGAAGAAATTACTGCTTTAATCATCTTTGGTAACATGTAGTCTTCAATTGTTTGCCTTCTTTCTTCTTTGTGCAAAGGGTTTTGATATTACATACTGAAATTCTGCAACCTTCTATGCTGTGTTGTTAATTTTAAACTATCAAAGAACTTATTGATTATTGGTTTAATCGTTACTGAAGTATTATAACAGAATATGATTTGCATGTAAATTCTATGTTCACTTTTCAACATTTATTTTTTTATCATCTTCTATATGTGGTGTGTATATGTTAAAATTGCTGTGACATCCCTTATGCCCCAGTTATGCAGGCCTAGCGACTGGTTAACTACTGCCTGGTCATCACTGGTTGCTAGGAAAATGTTTATTCCCTGACCGGTTGGGAAGTGGTTGTGGGAGGTTGTTAGCAGTATAGGTGAACTCAATCACAAAGGAAGAATACAATGTTGCACTGAAAACCTCAATCTGATTGCTTTGGTCACTTGCAGTTTGCTGTGGTCATCCTTAGTTAAAGATGCTGACTTTAATTCAATTCAATTTTATTTATATAGCACCAAATCGCAACAAAAGTCGCCTCAAGGCACTTCATAGGTACAAAGAAAAACCCAACAATCATATGACCCCCTATGAGCAAGCACTTTGGCAACAGTGGGAAGGAAAAACTCCCTTTTAACAGGAAGAAACCTCCGGCAGGACCAGGCTCAGGGAGGGGCGGGGCCATCTGCTGCAACCGGTTGGGGTGAGAGAAGGAAGACAGGATAAAAGACATGCTGTGGAAGAGAGACTGAGATTAATAACAGATATGATTCAATGCAGGGAGGTCTATTAACACATACTGAGTGAAAAAGGTGAGTGGAAAGGAAAAACCCAATGCATCATGGGAATCCCCGGCAGCCTACGTCTATTGCAGCATAACATAAATCTTGAAAGTAGAGATAGTGTCTGTCTCCAGAATCCAAACTGGAAGCTGGTTCCACAGAAGAGGGGCCTGAAAACTGAAGGCTCTGCCTCCCGTTCTACTTTTAAATACTCTAGGAACAACAAGTAGGCCTGCAGTGTGAAAGCGAAGTGCTCTAATAGGGTGATATGGTCCTACAAGGTCATTAACCCTTTAGAGCCGATCGGAGCGGGCACGCTCTGTTTTGCGTAACTATTTTTAAATCCCAGAAGCACTGCAACCACGTAAGCTAGCGCAAAAATTTTTTTTGCATATGAAACCGGAGGAGTTGTACTTACATCTTATGCCATCAGCTTGTCCTAGGTCACGGTTTCCTTCCACATAAAGCTTTGCAAAAACTGCATAAAAAGCGCTTGCAGGAACAAAAACATAACATTCCAGAAACACGCTTTGCCGATCAGATCAGCTGTTCATAACACTTCCTACGTTGGAATAGACATCAGCGCGAACTTTTGCATTTCCGCCATTACCTGCCCGAAACCGGAAGTGACGTCATTTTCGCGGAAATGTAGTCTTTTTTTACCATCAGGGCCCTGTGCTTCGTACGTCGCTTACTACATCCAAGATCAAATGAAACATCCAAGACCAAATCATCGCGCTAACTCTGAGCTCGCTATTCCGGTTCCCCGAACACACCTGTTGTTGACGATTAGTATAGCTGGATGAAGTAATGTGAGATCACTGGGTGGCCCAACAGGGGCTACGCATTGATAGTAGAAACATTGATCGGCAACCCTTTGATTGGTCGGCGAAAATGTCGAAGGAGCGCGCTCGGTATTTTTCGGCAGCAGAGCAAGAACTCTTGAGTGAGGGATTTCAGGAGTTTCAGAGTTTAATTAAAACGCAAGGGAACACTGCAAAGGCTGCAAAAGCAAGGAGAGAGGGCTGGCAGAAAGTTGCTGACAAATCAAACTCGTAAGTAATTCAATAATAACAATAATAATGGAGTGGATTTATATAGCGCTTTTCAAGGCACCCAAAGCGCTTTACAATGCCACTATTCATTCACTCTCACATTCACACACTGGTGGAGGCAGCTACGGTTGTAGCCACAGCTGCCCTGGGGCAGACTGACAGAAGCCAGGCTGCCATATTGCGCCATCGGCCCCTCTGGCCAACACCAGTAGGCGGTAGGGTAGATTTATCATATCACACCATATTATCCAATATTATATTACATTATATTATATTATAATATGTTATATTATATCCCCTTTCACATTAGAGCCACAACAGGACCCACTAGAACATGGGAACAAGTAAAAGTGAAATATAAGAATATTCTACAGAATGGTAATATTTATCACTTATATTGCTTGTCGTCTCTTGGAAAGAGACCCTGGAATACTCTGTTTGTTTGTTCATAACAGCAACCAAGAAAAGGGCAGAGCAAAAAAAAAGACAGGTGGTGGTCCTGCACCCCCTCGTCAACAAGTTGGTTAAGTGAATAATACCCTCACGGGAAAATCGATATCTCTCTATGAGCACACTGTCGCGCTGAGCTAAAGGATCCTGTCTGTCCCGCAATATACGCTGAATTCTGAGGACTCTCCTTATCAATCTTGCACCTTCCGCAATGGGTTGCTTGCGTAAACGGACAGGATATGACTGCGACAGACTTCCCAAATCCACCTTCGCTTTTATAGCCGTGGTCTCTCATCTTGATTACACGAAGTAATTTACAATTACTACTCTGAAATATGAATTACATCTGTAATAATCACATACATGTAATAGAATGTTAATAGTACATTTCCCTTTTTTAGGGAATGACCTGTATGTATCTGTGTGAAATCAATAAAAGGATCAAGTGCTGCATTATCTTTAGTTACATTGATGTTATTTATTTATGGTGAAACAGTGGTGGAATATCGCTGTTGCTTTCGTATGAATGACGCGGACATACCTGCGTGGCCGCGATCTAATCCTGTTTACATAAAGTAAACCTGCTCCCCAGCAGGTTTACGCTTACGGCTCTGTTGCTATGACAGCAAGTCCCGGATGGGCTTCGGGGAACCGAACGATCCAGGATCACGCGAAATCGTCAACAATCTCATCCAGCTAACTCACTTAGCGCGGTACGAAGAACAGGCCCCAGGGCCTCAGGGCCTATACTGGTCTTTTTAAAAGTTATCTTTGACTTTATGACTTTCTGTGTCGTTTCTGGGATGCTTAGGACTCATATTGCACTGCTGGAAATAGTTTATTTTGATGCATATGCTGCTTTTTTGCAAATTTGCAGTATAATATTTATTTTCGTTTTTCCTGCAGTGTATAAAAATTGGTGTATTTCAAAAATAAAACTATGAAGACACTCAAAATAAATTTCCTGTGGTGGGAAACTATGTTGTGCAACTTTTTTGTATTTACAGTATTGAGGGATAAGCCTCTTAAATTTCTCTAAGTACAAATATATGTTAAAAAAGCAAAAACGATTTTCAATTTTTTTGTAGTTTATTGCACTTTTTTGCAATTTATGTAATTACTATGCACTTAATGAATACATATTATTAAAATCTGGGCTATAATGGTTGTATTGATGTATAGCAACTTGAAATGCTCCCAAAAATGGCTCCACAGCATGTAAAAATATAATATGAGCTCTGGCGGACTTGGTTCTATGGTAGGTCTTAAAGGGTTAAGATAAGATGGGGCCTGATTATTTAAGACCTTGTATGTGAGGAGCAGGATTTTGAATTCAATTCTGGATTTAACAGGAAGCCAATGAAGGGAAGCCAAAACAGGAGAAATCTGCTCTCTCTTTCTAGTCCCTGTCAGGACTGTTGCTGCAGCATTTTGGATTAACTGAAGGCTTTTCAGCGAGTTTTTAGGACTTCCTGATAATAATGAATTACAGTAGTCCAGCCTGGAAGTAATAAATGCATGAACTAGTTTTTCAGCGTCACTCTGAGACAGGATATTTCTAATTTTAGAGATGTTGCGCAAATGGAAGAAAGCAGTCTTACATATTTGTTTAATATGTGCGTTGAAGGACATATCCTGGTCAAAAATGACTCCAAGGTTCCTCACAGCGTTACTGGAGGCCAAGGTAATGCCATCCAGAGTAAGAGTCTGGTTAGATACCATATTTCTAAGATTTTCATGGCCAAGTACAATAACCCCAGTTTGATCTGAATTAAGAAGCAGAAAGTTTTCGGCCATCCAGGTCTTTATGTCTTTAAGACATTCCTGCAGTTTAACTAATTGGTGTGTGTTATCTGGCTTCATGAGCTGGGTGTCATCTGCATAGGAGTGAAAATGTATGTACAGTGGGGCAAAAAAGTATTTAGTCAGTCACCGATTGTGCAAGTTCCCCCACCTAAAATGATGACAGAGGTCAGTAATTTGCACCAGAGGTACACTTCAACTGTGAGAGACAGAATGTGAAAAAAAAATCCATGAATCCACATGGTAGGATTTGTAAAGAATTTATTCGTAAATCAGGGTGGAAAATAAGTATTTGGTCAATAACAAAAATACAACTCAATACTTTGTAACATAACCTTTGTTGGCAATAACAGAGGTCAAACGTTTACTATAGGTCTTTACCAGGTTTGCACACACAGTAGCTGGTATTTTGGCCCATTCCTCCATGCAGATCTTCTCGAGAGCAGTGATGTTTTGGGGCTGTCACCGAGCAACACGGACTTTCAACTCCCGCCACAGATTTTCTATGGGGTTGAGGTCTGGAGACTGGCTAGGCCACTCCAGGACTTTCAAATGCTTCTTACGGAGCCACTCCTTTGTTGCCCGGGCGGTGTGTTTTGGATCATTGTCATGTTGGAAGACCCAGCCTCGTTTCATCTTCAAAGTTCTCACTGATGGAAGGAGGTTTTGGCTCAAAATCTCACGATACATGGCCCCATTCATTCTGTCCTTAACACGGATCAGTCGTCCTGTCCCCTTGGCAGAAAAACAGCCCCATAGCATGATGTTTCCACCCCCATGCTTCACAGTAGGTATGGTGTTCTTGGGATGCAACTCAGTATTCTTCTTCCTCCAAACACGACGAGTTGAGTTTATACCAAAAAGTTCTACTTTGGTTTCATCTGACCACATGACATTCTCCCAATCCTCTGCTGTATCATCCATGTGCTCTCTGGCAAACTTCAGACGGGCCTGGACATGCACTGGCTTCAGCAGCGGAACACGTCTGGCACTGCGGGATTTGATTCCCTGCCGTTGTAGTGTGTTACTGATGGTGACCTTTGTTACTTTGGTCCCAGCTCTCTGCAGGTCATTCACCAGGTCCCCCCGTGTGGTTCTGGGATCTTTGCTCACCGTTCTCATGATCATTTTGACCCCACGGGATGAGATCTTGCGTGGAGCCCCAGATCGAGGGAGATTATCAGTGGTCTTGTATGTCTTCCATTTTCTGATGATTGCTCCCACAGTTGATTTTTTCACACCAAGCTGCTTGCCTATTGTAGATTCACTCTTCCCAGTCTGGTGCAGGTCTACAATACTTTTCCTGGTGTCCTTCGAAAGCTCTTTGGTCTTGGCCATGGCGGAGTTTGGAGTCTGACTGTTTGAGGCTGTGGACAGGTGTCTTTTATACAGATGATGAGTTCAAACAGGTGCCATTCATACAGGTAACGAGTGGGGGACAGAAAAGCTTCTTACAGAAGACGTTACAGGTCTGTGAGAGCCAGAGATTTTCCTTGTTTGAGGTGACCAAATACTTATTTTCCACCCTAATTTACGAATAAATTCTTTACAAATCCTACCATGTGGATTCATGGATTTTTTTTTCACATTCTGTCTCTCACAGTTGAAGTGTACCTCTGGTGCAAATTACTGACCTCTGTCATCATTTTAAGTGGGGGAACTTGCACAATCGGTGGCTGACTAAATACTTTTTTACCCCACTGTATGTCTTCTAATGATGCTGCCTAAGGGAAGCATGTATAATGTAAACAGAATTGGTCCTAGCACTGAACCCTGTGGAACTCCATAATTAACCTTAGTGTGTGAAGAGGACTCTCCACTTACATGTACAAATTGGAGTCTATTAGATAGATATGATACAAACCACTGCAGCACAGTACATGTAATACCTACAGCATGTTCTAATCGCTCTAATAGGATATTATGGTCAACAGTATCGAACGCTGCACTGAGGTCTAGCAGGACAAGTACAGAGATGAGTCCACTGTCAGAGGCCATAAGAAGATCATTTGTAACCTTCACTAAAGCTGTTTCTGTGCTGTGATGAGCTCTGAAACTTGATGTTTGATATGAAAGGAAGTTGGAGATTGGCCTATAATTAGCTAAGACTGCTGGGTCTAGAGATGGCTTTTTGAGTACAGGTTTAACTACAGCCAGCTTGAAGGCCTGTGGTACATAGCTGATTATTAGAGATAGGTTGATCATATTTAAGATCGAAGAATTAATTAATGGCAGGACTTCTTTGAGCAGTTTTTTAGGAATGGGGTCTAAAAGACACGTTGATGGTTTGGAGGAAGTAATTGTTGAAGTTAACTCAGAAAGATCAATTGGAGAAAAAGAGTCTAACTTAACAAGTACTACTAAAGTACTAAAAGTAGCTGTAGATAATGTTACATCTGTGGGATGATTATTGGTAATTTTTCCTCTAATGATAAAAATTGTATTTGTGAAGAAGTTCATGAAGTCATTACTAGTTAACGTTAAAGGGATGGTTGGCTCAAAAGAGCTCTGCCTTTTTGTCAGCCTGGCTACAGTGCTGAAGAGAAACCTGGGGTTATTCTTATCAGTGATGAATAATAAGATGTTCTGGCTTTGCGGAGGGCTTTCTTGTAAATCAGCAAACTATTTCTCCAGGTTAAATGATGATCTTCTAAATTTGTGGCACGCCATTTCCTCTCCAGCTTATGAGTCATCTGTACTGCAAACGCTCACCAACGAGTGCTAAAGAAATAGCCAAAATTGCAACGTAAACTGGAAACAGAGAGGGTTTGCCTTCAATCTCAGAATTGAACCTTTTGAGATAAGTTGGTTTCATTAGGAAGGTGCAATGCCAAGGTGTTAGCCAGATGTGCCACAGGGTTGTAACAGGGTCAGTTATAACAATTTCTGAGTTCCCATTTCTTTCATGTAATCTTTTCACTACGCTCTGTTTGTGAATATAGCAAAAACTTTTATTTTTCTTTTTTACACCAAAACCCAGTTTACACTGCACAACACGTTAGTAAATCTGTAATACCCAAACTATAGCAAACATCTCCACACAGCCAGTTAAGGACACCTGCTTTTACAGCACCAAAGCTGATAATGATTATGGTAAATGGCCTGCATTTGTATAGCGCTTTTCTAGTCCCTAAGGACCCCAAAGCGCTTCACACTACATTCAGTCATTCACCCATTCACACACACATTCACACACTGGCGATGGCAAGCCACATTGTAGCCACAGCTGCCCTGGGGCGCACTGACAGAGGCGAGGCTGCCGGACACTGGCGCCACCGGGCCCTCTGACCACCACCAGTAGGCAAACACGGGGTTAGTATCTTGCCCAAGGATATTTGGCATGCAGCCAGGAGGCAGCCTGGGATCGAACCACCGACCTTCTGATTAGTGGCTGACTTGCTCTGCCACCTGAGCTACAGCCACCATATTAGAACAAATACAGGCAATTAAATACAAAGATCTGATTCATGTGCAATTACACATGAAGAGAAAAAGCAACACTCGCCAAAAGAACTATTTAATCAATCCTTTAAAATGATTGAAAACTCATTACCAGTCCTGACAATTTGAAGTCCTTGAAACAGGACAAGCGTATTTAAAAGCCTTATCCCTCTTAAAATTATTCTGATTCTCAGGAGAAACATTTGTAAAATATTGTGAGAGCTGTGCTGATTGTACATTTTACACATATATGCAAACAGATTGGAAAGAAGCAGCCGAAGAAGAGATTTGTATATAAAATTCAACCAATGGGAAGGTCTGCAGACATACAGAGATGACCACTTAGCAGCGACATACATAGAACAGGGATATATACTCAATTTCCACATCCACTAATAAAATGTAAAGCATACTGGTCTCTAAACTCTTTAGGTTACTGACCAGGTGCATTCAAAAGAGCAGATCACAGTAATACAGTAAAGGTATAAATAACTAATAAATAAATAAATAGTAGAGACATTAAGTGTTTCCTTACTTGGAGAGAGAGAGAAACAAAGTCCTTAAAAAACAAGAAATGTAATTTAAGTTTCAGCTTGGACTTACACACTTCTTGTCAAAACACTTGGAGATAAAAGGACATAATGAAACACTGCAAACAATCCTTTGTTGAAAAAAGGCTTTTTGCCAACAAAAACATACACACTTTGGAATACTTTATTAAAGCAGTAATAACACAGTCATATATTTTAGGCAAAGCCAACAAAGTGACTCTAGGAGCCTGTGGCGGGGACTAAGGACAATAACGGATTATAAAGCACCAACAACCGGTATGACGAACGCGGCCGTGACTCTGGCAGACGAGCTGAACACTTTCTATGCTCGCTTCGAGGCTACAGCTAAGGACTCCAACAATGCTAGTGCTAGCGGCGCTAACGGCTGCAGACAGGAAGATACTGCCAGCACCGGAAACGTGCTCGTCATCTCCGAGCATGAAGTAAGGAGAGCCTTCAAGAGAGTGAACACCAGGAAAGCAGCAGGACCAGACGGCATCCCAGGTCGTATCCTCAGAGACTGCGCATACCAGCTAGCTCCTGTGTTCACTGAGATATTCAACATCTCTTTATCTCAGTCGGTGATCCCCACATGCTTCAAAGAGTCCATCATTGTTCCTGTCCCGAAGAAACCCCACCCTGCCTCTCTCAATGACTATCGCCCTGTAGCCCTCACCTCAGTAGTGATGAAGTGTTTTGAACGCCTGGTCAGAGACTTCATCATTTCTTCACTACCAGACACACTGGACCCACTACAGTTCGCTTACCGTCCAAATCGTTCCACAGACGATGCCATCTCTCATCTCCTCCACACATCACTCACTCACTTGGACACTAGAAGGGGGAATTATGTTAAAATGCTCTTCATAGACTACAGCTCTGCATTTAACACCATAATTCCCTCCACACTCACCACCAAGCTGGAGCATCTGGGACTCAGCTCATCTATGTGTCAGTGGATCTCCAACTTCCTAACTGGCAGACCACAGGCATTAAGGATGGGCGGACATGTCTCAGCCTCCACCACTCTCAGCACTGGAGCCCCCCAGGCAGGGCCGGCCCGTGGCATAGGCCGTATAGGCAAATGCTAAGGGCGCCGTCCATCGGGGGCGCCACGCCAGTGCCACAAATGTTGAAAAAAAAAAAAAGTTGGTACTATTATTTCTAAATACAAAAAATAATCCCACGTTAATTAAAATGCAAAGTAAAGCTTATTTAATAGAAATATTATTTGTTACAACATTACACTACACTGCTGATGTAGGGGGGCGCCACCTAAAATCTTGCCTAGGGCGCCAGATTGGTTAGGGCCGTTTCTGCCCCCAGGGGTGTGTTCTGAGCCCCCTGCTGTACTCTTTGTACACATATGACTGTGTGGCCACTACCAGCTCCACCACCATCATCAAGTTTGTTGACGACACCGTCGTGGTGGGCCTGATCTCTGATAACAACGAGACGGCCTACCTGAAGGAGATTAGGAATCTGGAGAACTGGTGCCAGAGGAACAACCTCCTTCTAAACGTCAGTAAGACAAAGGAGCTGATAGTGGACTTCAGCGCTAAGCAGGAGAGGAACTACCAGACCCCCGTCATCAACGAGTGCCCAGTGGAGAGAGTGGACAGCTTCAAATACCTCGGAGTTCACATCACGCAGGACCTGTCATGGTCCTGTCACATCAACACCGTGGTGAAAAAGGCCCGTCAGCGTCTCTACCACCTCAGACGCTTGAGAGACTTCCAACTGCCCTCCAAGGTGCTCAGGAACTTTTACTCGTGCACCATAGAGAGCATCCTGACGGGAAATATCATAACCTGGTTCGGGAACAGCACCATGCAGGACAGACGAGCTCTACAGAGGGTTGTGCGGTCAGCTGAGCGCACCATCCGCGCCGAGCTCCCTGACCTGCACTCAATCTACAGCAAGCGGTGCTGGACCAAGGCCAGGAAGATCGTGAAGGACCTCAGCCATCCCAATGTAACCTGGACTTGTGTCCCTCTATCTATAAAGAGCACTGGATTCCAGCCATAACCCGCCGCGTACCATAAGAACGCCGAAGGTCTCCTTTCGCGTTCCTCAGGAACGCCGTGGGACGTGACAAAACGTCGACATGTTACGCCTCGGGAGTGAGAACGCTCTGGCGGTGCCTGTTATCGGACCCGAAGTTAGCAACATCCCCCAAGAACCCGAAGAGGACAGTCCTGGCCCCTAGCCCTGCCAGTGTAGCAAAAATGATGACGGATGATGATGGCAGCAAACATCATCGTAGTTACGTGCAGCTGTATTCTTGTTTGATAGAGTGATATTATATATGCCCTATAGCTGCAGAAAAGGCTAACATTGTTATCTTTTTAGTAAAAAAAACAGCTAAACATGAGAGGTTTTAAGACAAAGTTTGTGTTTTCCATTGTTTAATTACCGGTGTTGTATCAACAGAAAAATTTTGCAGAAAAAAAGAGACTGCTAAAACTAAAAACATAAGAGGTTTTTGGACAAAGTTTGTGTTCTCCATTCTTTAAGCACCAGTTCGAGCACCGGTTTAAGCACCGGCACTGTTTCAAAAGTACCAGTTTGGCACCGGTATCAGATAAAACGATAACCCTAAATGATACCCATCCCTAATTAAGTGTTTACTGACAATTGACAGTGATAGCGGACATCATCATCACAATTCCAACAATCCTCTCCACACAGACGAGCATAAACATACTCGACTATCACTAAATCAAATTTAACATGCATACACAAACACGATTTGTTATGACGCAAGTTCAGTTTACAATAGCGCTCGCTCATACGCTTTCTGGGTCACAAAAGTGGGGTGGCTGTAGATCAGGTGGTAGAACAGGTCATCCACTGATCGGAAGGTTGGTGGTTCGATTCCTGGCTTCCCCTAGTCTACATGCCAAATATCCTTGTGCAAGATACTAACCCCAAATTGCTCTCTGATGCATCCATCGGCGTATGAATGTGTGCAAATGTCACCTATGAAGCACTTAGAAAGATGTGCTTGTGCGAATGGGTGAATGCACAAGTTGTGTAAAGCACTTTGAGTGCTCAGATGAGTAGAAAAGCGCTATATAAGAACCAGTCCATTTACCATTTACAAAATAAACTTAACATATTTTCAGGCGAGAATGTGGGTGTGTAAACTTCAAATATCTGCTTGTTTTATCAAGACATCACATATATGCAGAAGTGCTCCGACGTTTTCGGACATGTCTGTTACCGACCACATCAATAGCTAGCCGGGGGTTCAAGGGTCACTAGAGCTGGTAAGAACAGCGGATTCCCGGCACATCATTTTCAGACCTCCCATGGTCCTTCACTTCTCAAGTTAAACATGATGTATAAGTCAATTAGATAACTTAAAAATATTATTGTTTGGCTTTTTTCAGTGTTTTATTTGTTCCTGAGTAAATCGGTTTGGCTGACATTAAAGTTATTAGATTCGATTAAATAAAACTTTATTAATCCCTTGGATGGGTTCCTCCGGGGTTTTCACACGGCTGAGTAAACATCAAACAGAAAACTGATTAAACAGAAGTGTGAAATGGTCGAGAATTTACACCAGTGTCCTGTTATATTTTAGATAATAAGGAGCAGACGGCTGAATTTATTAAACTCCACCAAGACAATGGTACGCAAAGACAATGGTACGCAAAGACAATGGTACGCAAATCTGAAGGCTAGACCATCCCATTTCACAGCCTCGTACTTCTGGCCTTCTCAGTCTTCGAAGGACCCAGTCCACGTAGACTGAGAAGGCTGGGTCCTCCGAAGGATGCATCGTAGGTTTTTGGACACAACTTGTGTCTTTACGGTTTTTCTAGCTTAGCTTACCTTGTAGTCGACTCGCTAGTAGACCTCACACCGGCACATCTACTGCGGGTGTGGTGCCTGTTATCAGTCCCGGAGTTAGCAACATCCCCCAAAAACCCGAAGAGGAGAGTCCTGGCCCCTAGCCCTGCCAGTGTAGCAGAAATGATGACGGATGATGATGGCAGCCGTTCTTCTCTGGGTCAGCAGCTTAATGTCGTTCGTGTGTAATTTATGTTGAGTAGGCTAACCACATTATTACATTAATGCATGTAAGGGGAACTAGCAAACACATCATAGTTACATGCGGCTGTCTTTGTGTTTGATGGCAGATACTCCCTTCACCCTGGCCAAAAAAGCTAAAATGACCAAAGAAAAAGAGGGAAACAGCTAAACATGAGAGGTTTTTGGACAAAGTTGGTGTTTTTTTCCCCCATTGATTAAGCACTGCTTCCAGCCAAGAGTGATACCATAAATCCCCTATAGCTGCAGAAAAGGCTAACATTGCTATCTTTAAAAAAAAAAAACAGCTAAACATGAGAGGATTTTGGACAAAGTTTGTGTTCTTCATTCTTTAAGCACCGGCTCGAGCACCGTTTAAGCACCAACACAGTTTCAAAAGTACCGGTTTGGTACTGGTATCGGATAAAACCTAAACGATACCCATCCCTACTCGCTAGCAGCATGGCCTCTTCACGTCCCTCCTGCACTTTCCTTCTCAATTGCGTCAGATGTTTAGTTACTCCTTGGCAATAATCATACCTGTAATAAGTGTAGCCTGTTTGCACCTCTGGAGGTCAGGATCACTGAATTGGAGACCTGGCTTTGCACCCTTAAAAAAAACCCATAACTAGCCAAGCCCCTGTGGCTGGTGCAGCCAAAGGTAGTGCAGGCCCCGCTAGCTGCCCCCCCCTCGAAAGACTGTCCTGAGCAGCTGGAGAAACAGAATGGCTGGGTGAGGAGGAAGCATAATCCTCAACAGAAGTCCCTGGTACACCACCAGCCCATTCATGTGTATAATTGTTTTTCCCCACTTTCAAAAGTGCCTCAGAAAGGAGAGACATCTAAGGCAAGAAGAGGGGTCCCTATTTGCCTCCAACTCTCTCAACAACACCAACGACCAGGACAAGGGACCACGACCTTCCCCAGTCCCCCAAACCCCTGACAGGCCATCACCCTCCTCCCCCTCCCTTTCTCCCTCCTCCCCACACCTGAAATTCACTGAGGAGATGATGGAGCGGGTCAATGCTGGGCTCAGATCTACCCCCCGTCCCAATCCCTTTTTGTCCCCCATAAAACCCCACCAGAGCGGCCAAAGGTTCGCCATCGAGCCCCACCCTCAACAGAGCAATCGAAGTCACATTGCCCAGCCTCGCCCCCCTTAGTTCCTCTTCATGCCCTGTCTCCGCAGTCTGATGCGTGATGTGTGAAGGGTCCGGGCTGTGAGGATTATGGCAGTGATGACTTTTCCCAGGAGAAGCTGGGACCCTGTTTACTAGAAGGTTTTAAAATTTCTGTACTTTTAGGTGACAGGAGACATGTGGCCTGGTCAAAACACAGAGAGCTGCACTCTAAAAGATCTTTAAACATAGTAAACATACCTTGTGTGCCACAGACTGCTCCCAAACACGAGGGGACAAGTAATACCTCTAAAACACTTAAGTTGGCTTTATTAAACATTAGATCTCTAGCTGGGAAAACATTTTTAATTACTGATTTAATCACTGAGCACAGCCTTGATTTTATGTTTTTAACTGAAACTTGGTTGGACCAAAGTAACAGTGGAGCTGTTCTCATCGAGACGACCCCTCCTAACTACAGTTTTATCAGTGAGGTCAGGGCGAGCAGGAGAGGAGGAGGGGTTGCTGTCTTATTTAATGAATCATTTCAATGTAAGCAGCTATCTCCTGGAAGTTTTCAGTCTTTTGAATATGTGGCTTTACAGCTGAAGGCCCCATCCAAAGTTGTGTTTCTTAATGTTTACAGGCCTCCCAAATACTGCACAGACTTTTTTAATGACCTCAGTGAACTGCTGTCTGTGATCTGTGTTGATTTTGACTGTGTAATTATTGCTGGGGATTTTAACATTCATGTGGACAACCCTCAGGACAAAGGGACTAAAGACCTGAGTAACACTCTGGGCAACTTTGGGCTGACTCAGCATGTAACAGAGGCCACACATAATAGAGGACACACTCTTGACCTACTGATCTCCAAAGGCCTGAGCATTTCAAAGGTTACTGTGTCTGATGTGGGCCTGTCTGATCATTACTGTGTTTTCTTTGAAAGTAAAATCTCAGCCCACACAAATATATCAACAACAGTGATCACAAAACGGTGTATAACTGAACACAGTAGTGCAATTTTTAACCAGGTCTTCCCATTAACACCTGACCTGCCCAGAGGGTCAGTCAATGAGCTCGTCAATAGCTTCAATGCTAACATGTTAAATGTAATGGACACTATTGCTCCCATTAAGGTGAAGGTTATCTCTGGAAGGAAAAAGTCTCCATGGAGAAACTCCACACTGGTGAAAAATGAAAAAAGAGAGTGTAGGAAAGCTGAGCACAGATGGAGAAAAACAAACCTCCAGGTTCATTATGACATTTATAAAGAGAAACTTCACAATTATAATTTACAACTGAGGAATGCAAGGAGGTCCTACTTCTCTGACATCATCACTAAAAACAGCCATAATGCTCGGGTCTTATTTTCTACAGTTGACAGGCTAACAAACCCCCCTGTGTCAGTGGCAGCTGAACTTCATTCGACCATGGCCTGCAATGACTTTGCCAAATTCTTCACTGAAAAAATCCAAAAAATTAGACAAGCAATTGGTACATCAACAGCAGATCCAGGATATGTACTGTGTCCACCAAAAAACTGTTTAAACACCATGAAACAGTTTCAACCTATTAACAGCAAAGACCTGGAGGACATCTTAGGTCAACTGAACTCCTCCTCCTGCTGTTTAGATGTCCTGCCAACAAGTTTTTTCAAAAAGGTCTCAAAGACTTTAGAGTCAGACCTGTTACAGATCGTCAACTTTTCTTTATTATCAGGTGTGTTTCCAGAATCACTAAAAACTGCTGTAATCGAACCTATACTGAAAAAGGACAATCTTGACAAGACACAAATGAACAACTACAGGCCGATCTCAAATCTCCCGTTTTTAAGTAAGATCATTGAAAAAGCAGTTTCTCAACAGCTCAGTTACTTCTTAAAACAGAATAATTGCTACGATGCCTTCCAGTCAGGTTTTAGACAGAACCACAGCACTGAAACCGCTCTGACCAAAGTGTTTAATGACATATGTCTGAATACAGACAGTGGAAAAATGTCAGTCCTAGTTTTACTGGATCTCAGTGCAGCATTTGATACAGTTGACCACAACATATTACTCAAACGACTGGAGAACTGGACAGGTCTTTCAGGAACTGTACTAAACTGGTTCAAAACATACGTAGAAAACAGGAAATACTTTGTATCAATAGGTAACTTCACATCTGAGCAGACAAGTATCACATGTGGAGTTCCCCAAGGTTCCATCTTGGGACCCCTTCTGTTTAACATCTACATGCTCCCACTGGCACAGATTATAAACAACAACAAAATAAACTATCATAGCTATGCAGATGACACACAAATATATATCACAATGTCACCAGGAGACCGAGGCCCTGTACAGGCTCTTGGTAAATGCATTGAGGAAATCAATGACTGGTTGTGCCACAATTTTCTCCAGCTAAACAAAAACAAAACTGAGGTAATAGTCTTTGGCGCCAAAGAAAAACGATTACAGGTCACCAGAGAACTTCAATCTATACATCTAAAAACCACAAACCAGGCGAGAAATTTGGGTGTAGTGATGGATGCAGACCTAAACTTAGAAAAACACATTAAGACAATAACAAAGTCAGCTTACTATCACCTCAAGAATATATCAAGGATAAAAGATCTGATGTCTCAACAGGACCTGGAAAAACTAGTCCATGCATTCATCTTTAGTAGGCTTGATTACTGTAACAGCATCTTTACAGGTCTACCTAAAAAATCAGTCAGACAACTACAGCTCATTCAGAACTCTGCTGCTCGAGTCCTCACTAAGACCAAAAAAGTGGACCACATCAGTCCAGCTCTGAGGTCCTTACACTGGCTGCCTGTCCGTCAGAGGATAGACTTTAAAGTTCTGATGCTGGCCTATAAAGCTCTGAATGGTTTAGGACCAAAATACATCAATGACCTCCTGACCCAGTATGAACCATCCAGATCCCTCAGGTCATCTGGATCCGGTCTTTTATCAGTTCCCAGAGTCAGAACCAGACACGGAGAAGCTGCATTCAGCTTTTATGCTCCTTATATCTGGAACAAACTCCCAGAAAGCCTCAGATCAGCTGAAACACTCAGTTTATTTAAATCCAGGTTGAAGACTCACCTGTTCTCAGCTGCATTTGAATAAAGCACCAAATCCACACTTTAAGCTTAAATTTCAAAACTTCAATTCAATTCAATTCAATTCAATTTTATTTATATAGCGCCAAATCACAACAAAAGTCGCCTCAAGGCGCTTCACTTACATTTAACTACTGATTTTATCTACTGTTCTGATTTTATCTGTTTTGATTTTATATACTGTTGTTTGTTTGTTTGTTTGTTTGTTTGTTTGTTAATTAGTTAGTTAGTTTATTTGCTTGTTTTAATCAATTTTAAATCATGCTTTTTATTTGTTTTTGTTTCTAATGTCTCTGTAAAGCACTTTGAATCACCTTGTTGTTGAATTGTGCTATACAAATAAACTTGCCTTGCCTTGCCTTGCCTTGCCCACTATGTGACACACCCACTGGAGATCAAACTCTGGTACGATTCTGGACTGAGACATGTGAAGCTACAAACATCAGCAACCATAGTCAATTGTCTTCCAGGGGCCAGAGCAGGCGACATTGAAGGAAATTTAAAACTGCTGGCTAAGGGTAAACGTAAATTCTGTAAAATTATAATTCATATCAGCAGAAATGACACCTGGTTACGTCAATCAGAGGTCACTAAAATCAATATTGAATCGCTGTGTTACTTTGCCAAAACAATGTCAGACTGCAGTTTTCTCTGGTCCCCTCCCCAATCTGACCAGGAGTGGTATGTTTAGCCGCATGTTCTCCTTAAATTTTCTGAGTGGTGTCAAAAAAACAATGTGGGCTTTGAAGAAAATTGGGAAACCTTCTGAGGAAAACCTGTTTTTTTAGGAGAGACAGCAACCATCCCACTTTGGATGGAGCATCTCTCAATTCTAGAAATCTGGCTAAATTCATTAACCCAAAATATGACTATTGGGCCTCTCTGCAGTTTCTCTCCTCCTGTTATCCCCACAAAACCCTTTAGAGACTGTATCTGCTCAAAAAACCAAAAAAATCGCAAAGAAAGAACAATATTGTATCCACAGCTGCACCAAAGAGTAAAACACTGAAATGTGGATTATTAAACATTAGATCTCATGAATTAATAATTGATCAACAAATCAATTTACTCTGCCTTACAAAAACCTGATTACAGCGTGATGATTATGTTAGACACAGAAACTGAACCCCCTATGAGGGTTCAGTTTCCATGATGATATGAGTATTGGGATTTTCTCTGTTTTCTTTATATTATTGTAGGGTCTTTACCTTACAATATAAATTGCCTTTAGGCAACTATTGTTGTTATTTGTTGCTATATAAAAATTAATTGAAATACAATTGAAAAATAAAATAAAATTGAATTGCTGTCGGTTAATTTATAAAGGGTATCACACTGGCTCACTACTGCACAATCACATACAGCAGTACAGGTAATACTGCTGATGCTGCCAAGCTCAAGGCAACATGCATGTGATGTAGAGAAAGTTTTATGACTAGACCATTAACCAGAATTTTTTTTTCCTTTTCATTTCTTTCTTGCACATTTTTATTTCTTCTGCTTCACTTTGTTGTCTGGGTACTCTTAAATATAAATAAGCCCACTCAGTGTAGGCAGAGATAAGTGTTAAGTTATTGGATTTTGATAAAGCTACACAGCTGCATACTGGATCAACTGGTCTTTCTGGTTTGTACATCAGTCCAGCTGTAAAGTAAAAAGAATTTACAAGTCCATTAAAAGACAGAAAAGAGAGGAAACAGGCGCGCGCGCGCACACACACACACACACACACACACACACACACACACACACACACACACACACACACACACACACACACACTCCTAGTAGCTGTGTGAGGTCAAGCAACTAGAAGCTTGGCACTTACCGAGCCATTACAAGCCTAGTTTAACTTATTATTAATAATTGCAAATCTTGCTACATTGACCCTAGAGTGTGTATGCTTTAAATCCAAATGCACAAAAAGGAGCATAAATAAAATACCCAGCCCGAGGGATGCATCTTTGAGAACTGAGCAGAGTCTAAACCAGAAGGAAATGATACAGTGGGAGCTTGTTACAACAAATAAGCACGATTATGTAAACAGGACATGAGTGATTATCTCCCAAAGCCCCCCTCCTCCCCCCTACATCCAGATAAGAAAGCCATGGAACATGAAGAATCCAGTCCTATGATTGCCCCCCCCCCCCCCCTTTTTTTTTTTCTTTCCCAGTGTTTGTGTCTTACCCTTCTATGATTAAAAACTCATCAATCATTCTTTACTCCGTAACCCAGTAACAAAATGCTGATGCATTCCTTGCTGCTTTCCATTTGCAACACATGAACTTGTTTAAGGTGTGAAAGGTGACCCGAGCTCCCTCTGGTCACATCACTGGTAGATTTTGAAAAATCACAGTTGTCAGAGAGCCAGAAATGTGGATATAACACATCATAACTCACAGTAAGTGTCACTGTGAATGCAGTTTCATACTTGCAACATTAGCAGTTAAAGCCAGCAGTATTTTCAGTGTCCAGTGATGTAGCTCAATCCAGGCTTGAGCTACATCACTTCTGACAGGGCCACTTTATCAATAACATACAATACTGTGCAAAAGTCACGAGTCAACCCACATTTCTTTATACTTTGCTTCCAAGGAGCCAGACTTTCTGTCAATATTTAAAGTGTACGTGAGTAATAGCTCTCCAGGCACTCTGGAGGTCTTTTAAAGTTTTTCTTTGAACATTTGCTGCTTTTACAACTCATTTTCACTCTTGTCCTTGTGCCTGACCATTTTGAGTGGAACGCTTTTTTTTGTTTGCTGAACACTGACCTATGAATCATTCAAGCGCAACATCCAAAGAAGAGCTTTGTCCTTGAAGAAGCCTTGAGAAGATTACTAAAAGAAATTACAAGATAGTTTAGATAAGAACAAAGGTGGTCATACAGAAAGACTTTAAAGCTTAGTAGAATTGAACAAACTCTGTTTTTTTGTAGTTCCATAGATATTTGCAGATGTTTCCCTAGAAAAACATAAAGAAATGAAAGGTGACTGCACAGTACTGTGTATCAGTTATTGAGGACAGAGGATAAACTACCCAAGACAAGCTCCATTTGGGGTTATTCCCTTCATTCCTCAACTCTGTTCCTGTTGTTGCTTCCTGCAATATGGTTCTTGATGAGCGAAAGAGAACGAAAAGAGAAAGAAGTTAAAATGTTTGTAGATGTATCCCATTGCTCCTCTTCCCTACCACAACCTCCTGTCTTCATCATTTAACCTGATGTTCCATTATCCCTAAATGCTATTCATTCCTCTAGCACCCTATTTCAGCCTGTTTCTCTTACATAAATATGGTTTCATTCTTTTTTCATCAGCCTGATATCAGTTCCATTGCTGTGAAGGCAGAGTAAAAAAAAATTCCATCGATATCTTCTGTTAATATGATGTTAAAATGGGGACAAGGGTTGAAATGTAGCAACAGCCATAAACTCTATGTGCAGCACGTCAGTTTCATTCTCCATACTGGAACTACATTAAACTGCATTTTTCCTTTTAAATAAATAAATAAAATTAAATATCGTTAAACTGAAAACAACACTCATAGAGACAATAGTTTAGTGTCTGTGTGAGTGACTGAGTATCTTGAGGATTGAATTTGTAGGCCACTGAAAATCACTGGTGTGTTTTATTGACATAATCTGTCTCCATTCCTATTCATTAAGTTTTTAAGATACCTGGTGGTGGGGGAGTCTATGAATTTGTCCAAAATATGCAGAATCTGTGCAATTAAAGAAAAAATCTTCACTGAATACCAACACATGTATTGTTGTGTAGTTTTAACAACAATATATTTTAGGTAGCATTTTAAGCAGATTTATCAAGTTTTTTGTTTATTTTTTGTCTTTTTAGATGATGATGGTTTAGCTTTATAATTGTCATATTTTTGTCGGATTATTACTGAGAGAACTACTATATTTCTTGATACCAGTTGTTAGAAAATCTAATAAACTGTAACTGTTAGAACAGAGGAGTTTAAATTGTGAAGGAAATGCTTCCTTGGTCTTGTTCTTCACTCGTATACATATCTTAGTATAACATGAACTGTTGATGAATGAAATGTAAAGGAGTGCATTGTTTCTTTTTTGCAAATGGGCTGAAAGGTGCACAAGGGTGGCACTGTCAGAACCCTGGAAATAGGTAAAGAGCTGTTCCCTTATTTCATCCCACGTGTAACCTGCTTTCCTGTCATCTTCCGCGACCACTTTTTGGGCCTTTTTTTTAAAATTTGTATTAGTTTTGCCTGTGCATTTCCACTTGCCACCCTGTGATTAGGTATGAATAATTACTTCAGTATTAGTACATAAATGTACAGCTCAATCCTAAAACACAAGCAAACACACACAAGTAAAAAAGAATTAATAGGGAGGCAATTACGCTGACTTAAATTGATGGTGAGCGAAGACTGTGTTGTTGTGCCCTGCTGGGCACCAGTGCAAGATGGCACACTGGCATGCTCCATCATTGAGTAAAACTCCTCAGCGACAGTTTGAGCCTTGGGGACTGATTCACAAGGCTCTTGAACACTTGAAAATCAATTTAAAAAATAAACAAAGTCAGATTGCTCCAGGTCCCACTCCTACCCTGATACAAAGCAGGCATAGCTAGCCTATGCAGCCCAACATTGGGAATATTATCAGTGATAATCCTTGAAATGAAAGTCAGGTCACTTTGACAAAGAACTCGTTTGCTTTCTACCCAGGTCGGAGATTCTCATGCACAAAGGGACAGAATGGGAATGCCTGGAGGAACATGTCTAGATTGCTAAATGCATAGCTGCCATGTGATCAGCTGATTAGACATTTGCATTAAAGAGCAGTTGCTCAGGTGTACTTCACAACGTGTGTAAGTAGTGTGGATTTTTGGCCATGTTTAGTGTAACTGATGTTAGCTGGATGCATCTGTTTCCTGATGTCTTAAAGCCTTTCTGGGGTGACAAAGAAAATAGAGCAACAGGAATATCCCACTGTGCTTCAATTAATTCAGTTACCAGTAAATATCAGTAATTATAATTTAAGTAAATATCAGTTGACTGGCACATTTCTCTAATGAGCAACCCAGGACCAAACTTAATCTTAGGTTATGAAACATTGCCACATGAAAATACAGGTTTGCATGTGGGGGGTCGAGTAACAGCAGAATCCAAAGCTTTGATCCTGCTGGTTCCTTTTTAAATGAGAATAGCTGATGGCAAGACTTGTAGACTGAGAGCTGCGCTGGCACACAGCCAGTATGCTGTATAAACAACTGAATTTCATAAAATTAATTACTATATGCAAATGTGTAGTTAATATATATTATATGTAAATCATTTTCATCTTGAAGTTGCAGTAATTTCAGACTTTTTCACTTTGAAGTTACTGTAGGGTGTACTATTTTAGCTATTAGCAGTTGGCTTATCATTTAATTAGATCCTGGACTGGACTGGACTCGCCACAGATCCAATACAGTGGGTCATATTTTAAGTTAACTAAACTTAAAATTAACAAACCTTTTAAAGTAACAAAACTTCAGTTATTAAAGATAAGTAGACTGTACTTAGTTCCTACATGATATTTTACAACGTACCTGTTCCTCTTTTTGCACATCCCTTCTTCCCTTTCATTGTGCCTGTTCCCCCTTTGATCCACAACCTGCTTTTGACGTCCCTGACAGTATTCCTTTGTTGGATTTGTTTGGATCCCGCACCTGGCAATAAAGTCTTTGAACTGTTCCTGCTTCTTAGATAATCATTACTTCAGCCACGTGTCAGGTACATTCGACCAAGACATGATTCTGTTTGATTATTTTTGCTTAAGAAATCTTAGGTAATGCTGACTGTTTATTTAAATTACTTTAAATTAATGTGGGAAATCGAAACATGTTGTCTTTTAATGGCTTGTCCAAGAACAAGTGAACTATGACATTTAGGTAAACCATGTTTGTAGTTGTACTACACTAAATCTTTTTTTTTCTTTAATTATTCACACCGATCAGTAGATAAGTCTGTCTAATCTTTTAATCCCTGCAGATAACTGAAAAATAAAACATGCCCTGCATGTTTATACCTGCTCCCCATGCAAGAATTTGAGTTTTGGAAATAACTTCAACGCCTCTACACATGACAGCCATCTGTGTTTGTATTTACTATGTCCAAATGCTTCACACATTTCAGTAGACTGCTGCAGCTTCCTGTTCCTGTTTTTTGTAGGGGGCACCGGATTACAGAAACAAATCTGTTTTGTATCTTATTGCTTCTTTTTTGAGCTTTTTGTAGCAAAAGTAACATGTTTAATAAAAGGTGTGTTAAAAATTCAACATTTAAAAGTAAAATCTAAAAAAAATGATAATTAGATTACAACAGAGAAAGTAAAGCTTTAGTGCATGGTGATGTAGATGATCTCAAGACAGTAATGTAAAAACAACAGAATTCACATTTTTCTTGAATCCCTTGAAAGCGAGTGATTCCAGCTCATGGTCATCTGGTCAGCTGAGGACTCAGATGACTGAACTTATCACTTGTTGCCTCTGGTAGTGAACAACTGCTACGGTTGACTCTTTTGTTATGTCACCTCAAGATAGCCTGCCTGTCAGTGTCATGATTACCAGTGTAGTGAAAGCAAGCTCTAGGTTGGGCAGATAAAAACCTGAAAAATGGTCTTAAATTATGAAAAGAATAAGCAGGGTGTTACAGAGATTTGTCTTCAGTTGATCTAATAGAAAATGACATGATAGCAATCATATAATATGCTGTAAGCTGTATAAGTGACTCTAAGACCATGAAATGCTTTCAGATCCTAAAAAGTACATTTACTCCTTAGCTAATAGAGTGAAACACAGTCATATTATTAAAAACAAAAAACTGTGTTTTCTTTTTTGATGGTGTGAGTAAATTCACACAGCATGTAGGGATGTTCATTGTCCAAAGGTGCACAACCTTCCATAGTGCATGACACCATGTGTGTGTTACTCCAAACAATGAAGCTCATGTAAATCAAATCCTTTGCTAGGGTTGCTTGCGCTACACATATACTCTGACTTCCACCTGTTATATCTCCATCTGTTCACCAGTTTGTCTCTGACAAATTTCAAATGGCACAACAACACTCATCATTAGTGGTTCCTCTTGGTGTTCTTACTTTGTCTGTAATATCAGTGAATCCAACAACTCTTTCTTTACTGAGACAATAGACGGGGGCGATCGTGGCTCAAGAGTTGGGAGTTCGCCTTGTAATTGGAAGGTTGCCGGTTTGAGCCCCGGCTTGGACAGTCTCGGTCGTTGTGTCCTTGGGCAAGACACTTCACCCGTTGCCTACTGGTGGTGGTCAGAGGGCCCAGTGGAGCCAGTGTCCGGCAGCCTCTCCTCTGTCAGTGCGCCCCATGGTGGCTGTGGCTATAATGTAGCTTGCCATCACCTGTGTGTGTGTGAATGGGTGGATGACAGGTTGTGTAAAGCGCTTTGGGGTCCTTAGGGACTAGAAAAGCGCTATACAAATACAGGCCATTTACCATTTTACTGTCCCATCTTCTCACCTCAAGTTAAGCTTTGGGGTGCTGTAAACACAAGGCTTGGGTATTTATTTACACAAGGGTTTTTTTCTTTGTGGCAAAGACATATAGATGTATCTTGTTTGTTTGTTTTGTGTGTGTGTTTGTGAGTGAAAAGGAACAGGCTAGACTTGGGCTTCATTTCTCATAGAAACAAGAAAAGAGTTTTTGATTGTTTACCTCCGAAAACCAGGGTTCAAGCAGCATCATTCAGAAATGGCAAGTTCTGCCATGTGTACGAAAGAGTTTCAGGCTAAAGGAGAACAAAGATTCTTCTCCTCCTTCATAAATCATCTTCATGTTGCTGGCTTTTTCCTACAATGTGGTCTCTTTCCAACCTCTGAGTTGAAAGGCAGCAAAGAAATATACTTATGAATAATTGTCTGTTTAAATTTCAGTAGGTTAATCTAAATATGATAATTGCATGGCACAGAAAGAAGGAAAACATTTCAGTTTGATGGGCAGTTCTCCAACAAACCACCACTGCTGAATACATCCCAAACAACATGCAGGTGTTTGGTAAAAAGACACAGTCAAACCTGAATCTCATTACATGCTGAAAGAGCAGCATGCAAAGAAAAGGGATAAGGAACAAATCTGTCACAGGTGAAAAGGAGACTGCCAACGAGAGAAAAATGTTTATGTCCCAAAATGCAGTTTCACAAATTAGAAAGCTGATACGTTTGCTTCTTTCCAACTTTCTACAAAATGTTAAACATTCGTTTGAGAAAATCGTGATTAATGCGGATTGATGTGCACTTAATGAATTATCAGTTACTGTTAAAACCAGTTTAATTATGATACAACCAGTCTTGTTGCAAGGCAAACATTAATGCTGTATTGTGTTCAGGGGAAGTGCTCTAAATATTTTAACAACAGGAAAGATCAAAGGAATGGGTTACTGGATGGAGGGAGAAACATTTTCCAATGCCGTATTCCTTACATAACATATTTCAAGTGCTTTGAGTGTTTCAAAATAAAGTTTCCATCTTTAGTTGGCGTGAGTGTACATATTTCAATTTTGCAGGAAAAACGAAAGACATTTTTTCATGTTCAGAATATATATAGATTTAATAATTTTCTAACATGGCAGATACCTTTTTTAATGATGTATTCTTATGTTAATATATAAAAAAGTCACTTCTCATAACATACTTGCTGCTACAAATTTCCAGTTTCTCCTCCAAAAATAATTACAGGAGACAGATTTGCCGGAGGAGGGTTTTGTTCAGATTGGTAAACAAATTTGTTGTTGTTTGTTAGTTTGTTTTTCAATGCTGTCTTCAATTAAACGACAGCAGTGAACTACTTCCTTCATCTCTTATGGGAGGTTTGTTTAGTTCATTGCACAAATGTGCCACCATATAAACACAGTATTGTTGCAATGAAACTCTCTAGAACATCATACACACTTTAAATACACTGTGAATATGTTTACCGTTTCTATTACAATGCATATACTCTTGCTGAGGGTTTGCTCAAGTTTAACTGGTTGACGGTAGGCATATATGTTCATTTTAAAACTTAATGGAACATTGTGCAGTATGGTGGTATTTTTAAAACTTCAGGGTTTTGCTCGTTATTTTCCTGCATGCCTGTATCCACCATCCACCTGCTGCCACTGTTGGCAGCTTTTGAGAAGCTACACTTCAACCACAGCATGCATCTGTCGGGTCTGAGTCTTGTGTTCTAAAGGTAAATTACGTGAGGTTAAAGTCGAGTTCCACATATATATTCCATGTGAGTTGGTTATGTTAAATACATTTAACTGGCCTCATGCATGCTGTATCACATTAATATTTACATTATTTATGAGCCTTTAGGAATTCCTGCTTCTTTGCAAACCTACATTTATGCAATTAAAAGAAAACACTGAATGAGACTAAGACTGACCATACATCCATCTGCTAAAGGAGACATCACAACCGTTATGGAGACCAGTTTTAGTCCCTCAAATGTGAAAGCTAAACCTGAAGACTTATTGTCATAATATCAAGAGTGTTATCCTTGTTACAAAAAACAAACAAAAAAAAAACAACAACAAAAAAACAAAAATAAATGAAAACAGAAACAATTTAGAAAAAAATAAAAACTAGTCCAAAGGAAATGAGGAGTAAACTAGAACATCCAGGGAAGGCATGCCAGCAGGCAAAGACCACAGTACAAATCAGCAAAGAACAAGAGGATGACTAGGCTGTTTATACACAGACACATAAACAGTGGAAAGAAAACAGATGAGTAATGAGAAGCAGTGATAACTATCAGAATACAGTGAACACAGAGACAGGAAGTAAAACTTACACACAAAATGAAAGAAAACAAACCTTCCAAAGTAAAACACTGTAAAACTGAGGAATGCTAACACAGACATTCATACCAATACAACACAAAAACAACCTACAGGATACATACTGAACACGACCACATGAAGACTTACACTACACCTAAACATAGAAATGACACACACACACACACACACACACACACACACACACACACACACACACACACACACAGAGAGAGAGAGAGAGAGAGAGAGAGAGAGAGAGAGAGAGAGAGAGAGAACAACTAATACCACAAATATTAACAATAACTATATTTAAAAGGCTTTAAAATGACTTTGGATGAAAATCAAACCAGTAATCCAAACCCTAAGAATAGAAAGCCTATAATATAGCAAAGACTCTAGATTCAAAACAATGCGGGAATAATGATAAACAGAGAAAGACTAAGGATAAAACAGAAAGAGAAATAAATACTGCAAACAAACTGTCAAAATTAGGAAAAAGTAAAAAAAACTCAAGGTTACAAGTACAAATATAAGCACATGAGGACTCCAATCAGCAAATATCAAGAAAAATAATGCTACAAAACCCAACAAACAGACCAAAAGTACATGTAAAGGATGCCTGCTAGGTTATAATTAGAAAAAAACCAAAGAAACAAATACCATAAGCATAACTAGCTCTTACAAAGGTCAAACTTTAGATATGAATCAAATCTAAAGTGAGAACTGAACTCCATAAAACTCGAAACCCTGGAAGGAATAAAAGCTTCACTAGAAATAAATCAAAAACCAGAAACTAAGAAACAAAAAGCCCAGAATCCAAATATTAAAGAATACTAAACTCAACACCTAGTGACACATGCCACCAGTGCACTATGTATAAAGTTCAGTTTGGTACAAGACAAAATGAATAAGTTTAACATTTGTGTAACATTGGCGTATTAGAAACACTAAATCAATCTCTAATAATATTTTTTCTTAAATTCTATAAGAAAGTCAATTCATTATCGACAGATTAATTTGTTGATCTCTGGGATTTTGAATGTTTTTTTGTCTTCCATTCTCAGCTTTTGACCACTTCTGGCTCTGTGATAAGGGTCAAGAATACAATGTAGCTCGCAGTAATTAAGCACACACAGTCTCTCACCATTTATCATTGTGGTCAACATCTGGTTTACAGTAAAAACAATGCAAATCAGAAGAAAATAACTAACAAAAAAATAAATAAAAACAAAAAACTTGCATGACTGTCATTTCTAATTCCTCATCTGTCAGAATCCAAATTCATTTCCCATTTCCATAAAGTAGAAGCACACTTCTGTGTGTCCTGAAAGGCCGCACGAAACAACTGTGAGAAGAGCAAAATACATGCACACAAGGTAGAGATTAAAAAGAGCCATGTCTAACTTTGTTTAGAACTGGTAATTTTCTTAGAAGTCCTTGGGCTTTAAATAATGAAATAAAGATAAGACAGTGAAGGCAGCGTGTCTCTGCTTCTGTTTCTGGCATGTGGCTGATGGCAGCCCAGACTGCGCTTCTATTCTCTAGTTGATATCCTGAGATCTCAGTGCAAATAAAAAAGCTTTCAGAAACACTGCACCACTCCTCAATATACAAACAACACACACATAACACAGCCTGCAAGATTAGCTTTGAAAGTTCATTTTATCAACAAGCGTGAGCCAAGCTGAGAGACAGATATAGGTACGGCAATGAGACAAAGAAACATACTTCCGCACTGCTAGACAGGACAGTCACATGCTTTGCCTAAACAGTGTATCCATATCTCATAAAAGAATGATTTGTTACTAATTACAAGCATGATTCATTACTAATCAAAAATGTGAACATGACTCGTCACCACATGCCCTGCTTGTTTGTCATGGCATTAGGGTATTTTTAATTCTAGATATAGTGATTGAAGACATGTTTTTCACTTGGAGTGCTTAAACTTAGGGGTGTGTTTTCATAATCGATTCATCGATTAAAATCGATTCTGGCTTGGATAACGTAAAATCGATTCATTAAAATCCTGAATCGATTTTTTTAATATAAATTTATTTTGCCCGAAATGCCAGAATCTCTGGTGACAGCTCGCTGATTCTGATCTGTCGGCGGGTCCGCGCTTTGTGAGCCGATTCTAAAGCTGTTAGTTTGATCTCTCTCCAAACAATATTGACCGAACCAGCAGCAAAAGAAAATCCAAACGCTTCACATAAACATCGTCATGAATTCACTCTGACTTTTACTGTTTTTCTTCCACCGCGATGCACAGCTCTCTCTCTCTCTCTCTCTCTCCCTCCCTCTCTCTCTCTCTCTCTGTACTTCAACAACAATTTCCCCGTCTAAAAATCTATTTTCTTCATTATTCGCTTGCTTGTTACGCACCAGTCTACTGTTGTTTACAGTGCTGTCAGCCGCTGTTTTTTTCCCTTTTACATTCTTCCGAAAAGAAAACCTAATTTCTGCCGTTCATTACTGAACAAATTTAAACTTTTTAAAATTATTCAAAATGCAAAACGCTCAGCTGTGTCTCTAATAAAACCGCTGTAACTTCAGAGATAATGTTCATATGTTGATTAATGGTTTTCTTTCGTTTTTGATGTACTGCAGAATATTTTTATAAAATCCCAGGCCAGGAAAATCACCTTCATGTTTTTCTGTGTTTTATCTTCAGCTACTTTGACACAAAGGCATCTGCTGTGACGCTCACACCTTTGATAAAGTCTTCCGTGTGTCAGCTTCCTTTTTATTGATACAAAAATATGTAAATGTACTGATCTGAATTATAATATTTCTGACTGTCAAAATTTCCCAGATTTAAATCGAATCGAATCGAATTAAATCGAATCGTGGATCGAATCGATTCGGGACCTTGTGAATCGGAATTGAATCGATTCTAGAAATCAGTGACGATACCCAGCCCTACTTAAACTGTGCCTTTACTGTCACAGCGTGGCCATCAGGAACAATAAGTGGACCCAAGAGCAGATTCAGAATGGAGGCTTGGTAGCATGAACTGAGTGCTTTGTTTACAAAGTGAACACAAGAAAGGCATCTTGAAAACATGAACTAAAGCTCTGAACATGATTATGAATGATTAACATGAACTATGAGATTCTAGACCGAGATTAACTAAATGCAATACACATGGACAGTGAGGTTCTGGGCTAGGGCGACTGGATTCAGGTGCTCGAACTTGACAAACAAAATGCGGATCGAGAGCTGGTGGTCTAGGCCACTGAAACAGAGGGGGTCAGGGCGGTTCCAAGGATTGAATGAATACTGTTCCGGTTGTCTGCAGGTGAAGTGATGCAGGAGGAGGAGGACGTGAGGTAGAGACCTGGGTGAGTCCAGTGGAGAATTGTTCAAAGGTTTTCAAAACAGAGGAGTAGGGAGGCAGGCAGGTGAGGCTGAAGAGCATGCAAAGAAATGTTACCAGCTGTGGGTAAGCAGAGGAGACCAACATCCAGGCGTGAGAGGCTATGGCAGTGGTTCCCAAACTTTTTTTGCTGGGCCCCCCTTGTTTTACAAGAAAAATGTTCGCGCCCCCTGTCTCGCGCGTGCACGAGCACAAACACAAACACATTCTCCAACCACACACACCCATATTTCACACCTCAAACATTTAGTAAACAATTAAGCAAATACAAGTAATCTGCAATAAATTACAGGTAGTAATAAAATAAACTACTAACTATGTCCACACGTACACGGGTATTTTTGAAAACGCAGCTGTTTCGTCCACACGTAAACGGCGTTTCAAATCACCGAAAACTGAGATTTTTTAAACTCCTTTTTTGCATTTACGTGTGGACGAGGAATACAGAGTTCGTCACGCAACGTCAAAGGGATGTGCCTTTTTTTCACGTCACGCTGTGCGCAAATTATTTTTTACATGAGATGAATTGCAGAATGGCAGATAGAGACAAAATACTGTTAATCTGACTATTTTCAGGTTTTACACGCTTACATATACACACGCAGTTACTGTCCCTCCTAGGGATGGGTATTGATAAGATTTTAACGATTCCGATTCCATTTTCGATTCTGTTTAACGATTCGATTCCTTATCGATTCTTTTTTTTTTTTAAAGGAGAACACTAAAGTCGATTAGCTTAGAACTGTGTTTTATATCTTCTCTTTGAACAAGATAGAAATTTAGGAGTAACATGGCCTTACAAACCCAACAGTGAGATCTTAAGAGAGCCACAGCCTACGGCTCTTCAATGGGGTGTCACAGGGTCCCCAGGAAAAAAAATGTATATGTAAAATAATAAAATAAATATTCTCCTGTAGCAATAACAAAGTTTAACATAAATTATTCTGTAGCAATTACACAAGAATATCCAGTAATGTCCTGCCTACAATTAAACACATTCACTTACCAAAGTGAAATCGGGGGCATCTGCTGTGGCAAATGGGTGCAAGCCTTTGACCACAAACTTAGACACTGCTCGGTGACATTCGTCTATCCTGGCCTGAAAGGAGACGCTACCGGTAGACTGCAGCGAGAACTGCCAGCATCTGAGCCAGCCAGACTCTGTCTCTCTCATCATGGTTATCTAAATGCAACGCACAGTAATAGCAGGTTTTGTAATAAGGTAAATCGCGCTAACATAATATGCAATGCTAATTGATTAGTTACCTGCAGTATAGAATAGAATAGAATAGAATAGCCTTTATTGTCATTGTACAGAGTACAACGAAATTGGAGTGCCACTCCCTTGGTGCAAGTTTCAACAATAAATATAAATGTAAAATATAAAAAGTACAAAAAAAACAATCGTAAGTACTCAAACAATAGTATGTACAATATATACAGGATAGCAGCATTAATATAATGACAGTATGAATAGCAGCATAATATAATGACAGTGACGGTATGGAATAGGTTCAATTGTTTTTGTGCTTATTTACTACGGTGATAGCTCTGGGAAAGAAGCTATCCCTGAATCTGTTTGTCCTGGTTTTATGTGACCTGTACCGTCGGCCTGACGGTAATAGTTCAAACAGTTGGTTGCTGGGGTGAGAGTGGTCCTTGATGATATTGCCAGCTCTGCTGAGGTACCGAGAGTTTGCAGTGACCTCCAGGCTGGGCAGAGAGCAGCCAGTGATCTTCTGGGCTGTGTTGATGACCCTCTGCAGTACTTTCCTGTCTGCAGCTGAGCACCCTGCATACCATGTTGTTATGCCGTACGTTAGGATGCTCTCTATGGTGGCTCTGTAAAATGTCACCAGCAGCCTCTCCTCCAGGTTGTTCCTCCTGAGCACTCTCAGAAAGTGGAGACGCTGCTGGGCCTTTTTAACCACCGCTGTAGTATTTGCAGTCCAGGAGAGGTCATCAGATATCTGCACGCCCAGAAACCTCATGGAGTGTACCCTCTCCACACAGCTCCCGTGAATGTAAAGTGGGGCCGGGTCTGCTCTGCCCTTCCTGAAGTCCAAGATAAGTTCTTTAGTTTTCGTGGTGTTCAGTTGGAGGTTGTTAACTGAACACCACTCAGTCAGTCTGTTGACCTCATCTCTGTAGTCCGACTCATCCCCCCTTGAGATGAGTCCAACCACTGTGGTGTCATCCGCGAACTTTATGATGGTGTTTGAGAGATGGGTAGGGGAGCAGTCGGATGTGTAGAGCGTAAACAGGAGGGGACTCAAAACACATCCTTGTGGAGACCCGGTGCTGAGTGTGATGGTGCTGGACCGGTGGGGGCTGAGTCTGACAGACTGTGGTCTATTTGTCAGGAAGTCCTTGATCCAGAGGCAGATGGGGGTGGAGAGTCCCAGGTGAGACAGTTTCTGGACCAGGATCTCCGGGATGATATGATTGAATGCTGAGCTGAAGTCCAGAAAGAGCATTCTCACATAGCTTCCTCGGTGCTCCAGGTGACTCAGCGCAGTGTGGAGTGCTATGGTGATGGCGTCCTCGGTGGAACGATTTGTCCTGTAGGCAAATTGGTGGGGGTCCAGAGTGGGAGGCAGACCGGCCCTGATGTGCTGACAGACCAGTCTCTCAAAGCACTTCATCACTACAGGCGTAAGTGCAACAGGCCTGTAGTCATTTGGGCTGGCCACAGCTGTCTTCTTGGCGATGGGGATGATGGTGGAGGTTTTGAGGCAGGGTGGGACGGTGTTTGATGACAAGGAAAGGTTGAAGATTTTAGTGAAGACTCCGGTCAGTTCGTCAGCACATGCTCTGAGAACCTTTCCATGTATTCCATCAGGACCTGCCGCCTTCCTGGGATTCACTGACCTTAGAACACACCTCACTTGGTGCTCCCTAAGTGTTAGTGTGCCAGTGCTGGGGGCGGGTGGAAGTGGTGTGGCAGCTGAGGGCTTGGTCGTCTCAAAGCGGGCGAAGAAACGGTTTAGATCCTCAGCCAGTGAGGCATCAGTCCTAGATGTTGCCTGGTTATTGCTTCTGTAGTTGGTAATGTGATTGATCCCCTGCCACATTTTTCTGGGGTCGTTGTCAGCAAAGTGATCTTCAATCCTCCTCCTATAGGCAGCCTTAGCTTTCCTGATGCCTCTACTCAGGTCTGCCCTGGCCGCCCTATACGCAGCCCTGTCCCCTGACTTGAAGGCAGTGTTGCGGCTTTTTAGGAGGGATTGCACTTCGCTATTCATCCAGGGTTTTTGATTTGGAAACACCCTGACCCTTTTGTTGACGGTGACATTGTCAACACAGTTCCTGATGTACGAGAGTACAGTGTCCGTGTACTCCTGGAGGTTGTGGCTGGAGAATAAATCCCATACAGTTGTTGAGAAGCAGTCCTGCAGTTGAGAAAGGGCTCCTTCAGGCCAGGTTTTTATTGTCTTTGTCTGGGGCTTTGTTTTTCTCAGCAGGGGGGTGTAGGTGGGGGTGAGGGACATGCAGAGGTGGTCAGATCCAGCCAGGTGGGGGAGGGGTGTCGCTCTGAAAGCATGCCTGATGTTTGAATAGACATGGTCCAAAGTGTGTTCTCCTCTCGTAGCAAAGTCCACGAACTGGACAAATTTAGGAAGCACAGTCTTTAGGCACGCTTTGTTAAAGTCGCCGGCGACAATAAAAACCTCATCGGGGTGGGCAAGCTGTTGTTTGTTTATGGTGTTGAGCAAGAGGCTGAGAGCCATGCTAACGTTAGCATCCGGCGGTATATAAACAGCTATCACAATAACTACTGTAAACTCCCTCGGGATGTAAAAAGGTCTGCACGAGACTGCCAGAACCTCCAAATCAGGAGAACAGTGTGTGTGAATGATCCTGCTGTTACAACACCACTCGTTATGCACGTAAACACATAGCCCCCCTCCTCTGCTTTTACCTGAGTTGCTGTTTTGTATTTTTGTAAACAGTATTAACGGGAGAGGACGTGGAAACGCTACCGCTGCTGCTGGGTTGAGCTTCGCTAGTCCGGAGCGGATCAAAAACACGACATTCGTTGAAAGCAATCGCGTGTTTTTTGAGCAAATGCTTTTGCATATTCGTAGTGTTTCCTCCCTTTGATGAAATCTCTACTTTGCAAGTATTGCACGTTGCCCTGTTGTCATCCTTTCTCATAAAGTGTAACCAAACTTTTGAGCGTTTGTGCCGCTCAGGCGCCGTGTTTCCTACTGGGTAAAAGACGCTACTCAACGTGATGACGTCATTCGGGGCGACTGGAATCGATAAGGGAATCGTTTTTAAAAGTGGCAAACGATTCCAAGGAATTGAAACAGTGGGAACCGGTTCTCAACAAGAACCGGTTTTCGATACCCATCCCTAGTCCCTCCATTTAGAAAGGCAGAGGCATCACGGTGTAATTATTTTACGTGTAGTTTTTTTTTTTCATGTGTAATAATATTCAACATTGCTGTCAATACATTTTTCAAAAAATGCCTCTCTGTGCAAAATGGGTTTAAAAACATAAACAACTGTGGGATAATGTTTGTCTGTGATTTGAACAGCCCAGCGCTGCTCCCGACGAAGGAAAAAACATTTCTGCAGGGGAGACCTACCTTGGCACTTGTGCAGGTGAAGCCAAAGGGAAGATATGCTTCACCATATTTTCTAGTCTTTGGCTTAGAATGAAGTTGGTTTGGAAACATATTCAGATATGCTTCATCTCATGCTTTGCGTTTCTGTGGGCGCCCCGTGCTAGCAGTGTCCAAGCGTTTTGTCCCCCCCCCCCCTCTTTCATTCCGCGCCCCCCCTGCAATGGCTCTGCGGGCCCTACACTTTGGGAAGGTCTGGGTTAGCAAGGTTGGTTAAGTATTTTCCATGATCCGAATTGGTTAGCAGACAATCTGGCAAAGGCTGGTTGAGAACAGTCGTCTTAAATACAGCTGATCTGATTAGCTCCAGGTGGGAATCCTGGGAGGAGCGATGAAGGCTCCACCCAGAGGGGGAATTACTGTGACTCACCCAGACTATGATATTTACTTGTTTTTGCTAATGAAGAAAGGTAGGCCTAAGAAGTACAACAAGCTGTTCATACCTGAGGCCTTAGAAACTCCCAAGAAAATACTCACAGCCTTGACAAGCTGTTCTCCACTGAACCATCCGAGGTGTACTCTCAGTAAAAATCTGAAAACAGCCCCACCAAGGCTGGAGACGGAGCAATACTGGAAGAGCATATTGGAGGACACAACCCATAACAACAACGCCCACAGACCACAGCAACCTTCCTGAACAGAATCAAGTAACCACCATAGCTGCAGACATCCAAGAAAGAATCTCAAGCATGAAGAGTTGGACAACACTAGGCCCTGACAAGATTTACCTCTTGGCTTAAGAAGCAAACTGCACTCCATGAGAGTTCGGCAACAGAAATGAACCAATTGCTAATGGATGAGACACACCCAGAGCTGCCAAAAGCCAGACAGTTCTGATCCCCAAGGATCCACAGATGTGATCAGTCAATAGCCTCAGCACGGCATGCAAGCTCCTGTTGGACAGGCACATTGCTCAGTCATTACATGAGCAGCGTTGAGAAAGTGGCAAAACACCAGAGGGAAAACACAAACTACTAATAGACTGATAGAGCACCCACTGAAGAGTGTAAGACCAGACTGACCAATCTGTGCATCTTGTGTACTGACTACAGTAAAGCCTCAAAAGAATGCCTCACACATTGATCCTGGAGAGTCCAAAACTATACATGATCAACAGGAGCAGTCTCTTGGTCTACCACACCAGGAAAACCCCCAGACAATCCATCACATGCACATACTGTAACAGCAGGGTTCAAGATGCTAGCTGGCAGGGCATCCAAGATCTCTGTCCAGAAGAGCGCAGTCCTCAGGAAAAGTAAAGACAATGCAAAGACAAAGAACAAGTCAGGGATGAAGCAGGAATGACCTGACTTTTAATGAGTGCTTTATCAATACTAACTTCTGATCCAAAATTTAGATAATGTTGATACCAATTGTATACTAAAGAACTGATGGAGAGATAATATTTAATAAATGTAATAATTCACAATTTTCCCTTTATTCATTTGTCATTTCAGACATACAAATTATTTTGAATCATTTTATCCTGAAGTGTACAACCATCTCGTGTTTTCAGAAGGACTAATGGCATTGACCATTCCTTTTAGTTTATTCGTACTGTGCTTACAAGATAAGTTACAAGGTAAGTTATTAACTGTGCCCATAATTCAGTCATATTGCAATTCAGTCAGAGCATGCTGGAAAAAAAACTTTAGCATGCACCCATGGCTTACTCTGAGGCAATGAGTATAATGTGAATACTTTTTAGTACTTTACATATATTTAAACGTTTCTTACTTGTTTTTATTTCTTTACCTTGTATAACTTATAATGTAGATATAGCTCCGAGCAGAAAATACTTCTCCTGGGACTGCAATAATAAACGGTAAAGCAGAACAGATAGCAGATCACTCTTTCAAACTTATTTTAATTTAACTGTGTAACCCACAGTGTTAATTTCATTTTGTATAGCCTGCAGCAGCTCTGTTTGTAATTACACCCACTGTAATCAGTGCATAAAAACTTGCATTAATTCCAACATTATGTTCCTCAACCCTTGTATGCTCCATCTCGAACGCTAATATTAAAAAAATAAATGTTTTGCTGAAGTGAAGTAATGAATTAATTAGGTTTTGTAATGCACAGTTTTAAATACCACACCCCTGAAAACAATATTTTGTACTCTTAAATGTTTTCATGCGTGCAAATAAAAATAATTATGTTATTCTGGCCAATTTATTATAAAATAGTTCACTTTTTATGACTGTTATTTGACTGTTATTATAGCCAGCCAGCAGTTTAGGAAATTGTTTTCTGATAGATTTTCACTGGGTTATCAGCTGGGAGTTAAAGAAGACTGTTCACTCTTGCAGACAGAAACAGGCCACTGGCTTCCTTCACTAAGAGTTAGAAACAGTAACTCTAGTGAGCAAATAACAGCATCAAACTGTGGCTGATCATGTGGATTTTATGGCAGATCTGTGCTGTTTCGATGTGTTCACAAGGGGAAGGTTTTTGACATCTGAACAGAGCGCCTTTCAGGAGCACTCTCTGACCTATGGAGAAAGGAAAGAAACACGGGGACAGTCTCTTCTCATATTTTTTTTGGATTTCTGGATGCACAACTTATTATGGTAAAAAAAAAAAAGAAAAGAGAAAAGAAAAAAGAACGAAAAAGTGGAATTTGAATAATATGTCCCCTGTGAATAAGTAAATGCCTACCTTATCATCTCAGTGTTTTCCAATTTCCTTGGCTTGAAGGACATTTGTGGTGATGGCGTGTGAAGATTAAATATCAAAGTTTAGTTGCTAGAGCCTGGGTTTGTTTTCCACATCAGGTTTCTTTAAAAATAATCAAACTCTGAACAGAAGATGATTTCTGTGAAGCTGTTTTAGTAACTGGCCAGTTTTGTTTATTATTATTGTGAAAAAAAGAGGGTCTCAAATGAGACATCAACTGATACACTCTTCTGACTGGGCTATCATGCACATAAAGTATCGTGTGCATGATATTACAGAGACTCTGTATCTGGCTATTAAAGTAATATTGTTTGTTTGCAAAACATGAATTTAACTGTACAAATGCATTAATGAAAAGCTTAAATTTAATAAAACAATCTTCGCCCATTTAATCTTTTGCTTGCTTCCAAAACTTCAAATGTCTTACTTGCATGTACAAAATTACACAAAAACGTCCATAAGGTTCAAGGCAGTATAAAGAAAAAGCCTTCTTCTGTTCTGTCTGCAACTTTTTAAGCTAATCTGTTGAGTGCAAATGCCAGCCCTTGTGACTGGAGTTGAGGAGCAACTTTGGCTCAGTCAGGACATATAATGGGTGCTCAAGTCTCCTCTTGTCTGGGCAGGAGACTGAAACCTTAGTTGCCCCTGATGCGACTGATGTGTGAATTTTAGATTAAAAGTGCTCAGATGTTGTACAAAAATCCTTTGAGGGCTCAAATAGAGTTGAAAAGTGCTACACAAGTACCAGACTATTTACTATTTAGTACACTTAATATAGCATGAGTCATCTGTTGGACATCTGGTAGATCATGACTCTATTGCATCTGACAGGCCAGTTGGGCTATTGATGTCACATGTGACATCAATAGCCAACCCCTTTTTGACATTTCAGTATTTGAATGTGTACTGGGAATACTTTCTAGAGGGCAGCGGATGTGTCAGACAGCTGCAGAAAGTTAACATGTGATTAGTTAAATTAAAAAGCTGTCAGTGTCTGCTGTGCAGTGGGGTTTTTCTGTCTTGTTAAGGTCAATATTCATATTACTGCAACTGTGTACTGTCAGAATATTAGATTTAAAAAAAAGTCTTGCAGTTGTCAGTGTTTTGTGGTCTTTGTGGGCATGGATTTTTTGCATGTGTGTGTGCCTGTGTGCATTGCTCATTGTTTTGGTGCTCTGCATTGCATTAAGTGTTTTGGGAATTTAGGGTTTCAGCCTTTTTCCATTATGCTTCTGCACGAAAAGAAGTCAAACAGTGGCATTTGGTGCAGAGAGAAGCACAAGTCTCAGGTGTTATTTTATTCTGAGTGGTAGAATGATGGTGGTTGATGGTGATTCTAACTATGAGTGATGGACAGGTGTTTATTTCTAACACCTGCTCTCACCTGCTCCTCAGCACGCAGAACTGTTTAAGTCAAATCCCCAACTGCAGTTTTGTTCAGGATTATTTTCTTATGCACCTCTGAACTCTCTTTATTGAAACTGCTGTTTTTACGTCTCTTAGTGGAAGTCTTGCAATGTGCCTCTGCAATGGGTGCTGGATCTTCTCTAGTGTCAAAACAGCAAGAAAAATAGTAAGAAAGATAGTTACGGGTAGCTAGCAAACGATTCAGCAGGAATTTTAAAAAATTGTGAAACTGTCAAATGTTCTCACCAGGGGTGATTTTAGCCAAAATGAAGTACCCCCAAAGATATCTTCCTTTTTTTCACAATATTTGCTGTTTGTGTGACACACTACTAAAAATATAAAAAGATTACAGTACTTGGTTGAAACGTAACATTTCAACAACGAAAGTATAGATACACCCCCCCCCCCCCAATGTTCCCTCTAGTTTTTCATGTGTCTGAGCGAACACACAAACTCCCTGAGCGGTCCCTTGGATCACTATGAGCGACATCAGACGTGTGCGCTGTGGTCACACCGGCATCTAATCCATCCAAATTACATGGTTTATTAAAATAATCAAATTACACCATTTACATTTATGTTAGACTATTTTTAATTAACTGCTTTAACCCACTTACAATGAAAATTTAAAACAAAATCTAGTCATTGACCTGTGTAGCATGTTACTAATATTGGAAGTAAAAATAACTTGAACTCCAATTTCGAAAACACAACTTACTTTTTTCTTTTCTTTTCTTTTTTATAAAGCTCTGACTTGTATTATGAGTATGAGTCTGTGGTCTGGGAGAGGGTCCTGTCTGCAAAATATAGTATATAATGACCAATGCTGGGCAATTAATTATATAGTTACTTTTTCAAAAAAGTAACTCAGTTTGGCAAACAGCAAAGTTTTTTGCAGCTATATTTTTTTAAATGCAGCCAAGGCATTTTTAAATAAACATTTCAAACTATTTACAGAACAATCAGTTGTTCTGCGTCAAATTTGATGCCACACAAATCATTTGTGACACTCCAAAAAATATTTCTGTCCACTATGAGATAAAGGAGAACAACAGTCTGATACCTGCAGGCCTGACAACAGGAGATGTGTCACCTGTAACATTCAGCAGTCGCCTCATTGTTCTGACACACACAACAAAACTACACTACACACTAACTACACAAGATTTGCGCTAAACGTCTTAAATGTCTCACATCTCAAAGCACCGCCGTCACTCCTAAAACTTCCCCCCGTTTCTTAACAACTAGATGCCACGTTGCCATATCATTTTTTGATTGGTCGACATGGTACTTTTTTGGACGAATAGGAAAGGGAGAGGGGGGTTGAGTTTGTTTTTGCTCACAGGTGGAGAGCGCTTTCGAGCCTTTTTTCTTATAAAACGCAGTTTTTACCGTTTCTTCCCGCAGTAAATATAAACAACGGTAGTATTCAGCAAGGAAACCAAACATTGCAGATATTTTTTATCATAACTCTGGTTTTACGTGGCCTATCAACACAATTTAAAAACTGGTATAAAGTCCACACTTTTTCCGTCAATTGTTCCATCTGTCCTGCTCACACATCTCCAATGGTTGTCCACGTTGTTATTAACGTGGCTTCACTCCACATCAGCCACGCCGCTTTGCTAGCTAAAACACGGGTGTCGGCACATAAGGACGCTGTCATAGTCTGTCAACGACGTTGATTAGCTGCATATATACGAATGTAAATCGCATTACAAGGGTTACAAGTTAGTTGACTGTTGTGTTATCAGTGTTTTGTGTTCAGAATTGCCAGTTACTTATGGCATTTGGTACCAAACCAATTGGTACCAAGTGTGCTGTGACGGGGGTGGAGGAACGGCCATCCAGTCAGAGGCTGGATGCAGCGGAGTGGAGACGTCAACAGGAGGAGGATGCTGACATCAAGCCAGTGCTTGGGTGGATTGAGGAACAGCGACAACCCCAATGGGAGGAAATCGCCATGTTGTCACGGGCCACAAAGGGACTCTGGTCCATGTTTAATGCCTTGCGGCGGCACAATGGAGTGCTGCAAAGGGACTGGAAGGAACCGGCTACGGGCGAGACGAGGTGGCAGCTGGTTGTCCCGCGGGCCCTGCAGGAGATGGTGCTTCGCGCAGTGCATGGGGCCCCAGGGTCTGGCCACTTTGGTGTCACCAAAACACTCCGCCGCCTCCGGCAGGGGTTCTATTGGGCCCAACATAGACGGGATGTAGAGGACTTTTGCCGCCGCTGTGACAGCTGTACAGCACGGAAGGGACCCACAGCCAAATCCCATGCCCAACTGCAACAGTTTCCTTCAGGGTACCCTATGGAGAGGGTGGGGATGGACATCCTGGGTCCTTTTCCCCGCACAGAAAGGGGAAACCGCTATATCCTCACAGCTATGGACTATTTCACAAAGTGGCCAGAGGCATACAGTTTACCTGACCAAGAGGCCGAGACAATTGTGGATGCCCTGGTGGAGGGGATTTTCAGCAGATTTAGGGTGTCTGAAGTAATCCACACGGACCAGGGCAGGAACTTTGAGTCCCGTGTGTTCGCGGCCATGTGCGAGAAACTAGGCTCCCATAAGACCCGTACAACTCCCCTCCACCCACAGAGTGATGGACTCGTTGAGAGATTTAACCGTACACTGGCAGAGCAACTGGCGCTAGTGACGGCTAAACACCAACGTGACTGGGACAGTCATGTTCCCCTGGTCCTCATGGCATATCGTTCGGCGGTCCAAGACTCCACTTCGTGCTTCCCTGCCCTTTTGATGTTGGCCAGGGATGCTGATGGGGACCAACCAGGTCCTGACTATGCGAGGAAGCTCCAGGATCGCATGGATTCTGCTCATGACTTTGCTAGGAGGAAACTGATAAGTGCGGGGGCGCGGCAGAAGAGGAACTACGACGTCCATTCCAGAGGCCGACATTTTAAGGTGGGGGAACTGGTCTGGGTGTGCAGCCCCCAGGGGAAAAAGGGCAGATGCCCTAAGCTGAACAGTGACTGGGTTGGACCCTGTAGGGTCTGGAACGTCTGGGGGAAGTGGTGTATAGGGTAACTGCCCCCAAGGGGACGGAGAGTCGCCCTGCACCGGGACAGACTGGCTCCCTATCGGGGTGCGGCCACTTCACTGGCACAACAGGGTGGGCCGCAGACGGACATGGACTCCACCCATACAGACTCTGCCACCACCATTGGGACAGCCCCTACTGTGAGTCCTGTGAGCCCTGGGCCCACAGCCACTTTGGGCGTGGCCCCTCCCCCACCTCCCTCCGGGCACCTTCGCCCAAGGAGGTACCATAGAGTGAGAGACTTTATCCACCCTCGTGGGCGAGGGACTTTGACGGGTCGGGGTAATGTAACGGACTGGGTTACAAGTTAGTTGACTGTTGTGTTATCAGTGTTTTGTGTTCAGAATTGCCAGTTACTTATGGCATAGTTGGACCACACCCGCAGCATGGTGATTTACTGAGTGTCCTTGAATGTGCAGTAGTCTAGAGGCCGGTTGGCCTGTCAATCAGATCAGCTACCAATGACAGAGAGTCTGGAGGAGAGCAGGTGTGTGGTTGGCTGAGAGTGTTCGGGGGGTGGGGGTTAGAGAGTGTGTGTGTGGGGCGGAAGAGAAGGAGAGTGTCGGGGGTTGTGCTGTTGCTGAGAGGCACTTTTTCGCTGTTGTTTTGGCGTTGGCTACGACCCACAGTAGCCCGTGTTACTCTTCTAAATAAACACCGGTAACTGGAACGCTGATCGTCTGTGTCTTCTGTCGAGGGACGCTACATTACTTTCAATTCAGGTTAGATTTTTTTGTGCGCAACGCAGATTTTCTGTGCGCAGAGACCGTGCCAGCAGTGCGCAATTGCGCACGTGTGCAGCTTAGAGGGAACATTGCCTCCCCCCTTCCCAAAATGGTTTGTTTTGCGGAGCAGAGGTGTGAGTGCCTGGCTTAAAACAGGACATATTAGCTGCATTTAACCTTCAGTTACTCTTTATAGTTAGGTTGGAGTCAGAACATGTTTCTTTTTGTCATGGTCCTGGGTCGGTGACCCAGCGCTTTTAGTTATCATTTTCTAGTTTATGATGATGATTATTATTGTTTGAGTTCTATGTGTTATATTTGGTCTGCCTTTGAGTCTGTGTCTCTGTCTGTCTATGGTGTCACCCCATCTGTTTGTGAATCTGTCTGTTTAGTTCAATGTCTTGTCTGGTTCCATGTGTCTGAGTTTCCTGTTTTATTGTGAAGGTCTGTCGTATGTGAGTGTGCTCAGTTTACGTTTCCCCTGTCTCGTCAGCTGTGATTTCTCCCAGGTGTGTTCCCCTCCTGTCTCTCATCCCTTGATTACTGCCATCTGTGTATTTAAGCCCTGTGTTTCTCTGTGTCAGTGTCGCGTCGTACCCTCAACACGCAGACCTCGTGTAACCACACCAGCCCAGGACCTCCACATCCAGCAGGTTCACCTCCAAGATCGTCTGAGACCAGCCACCCAGACAGCTGCTGGAACAATTGGTTTGCACAACCAAACAATTTCTGCACAAACTGTCAGAAACCATCTCAGGGACGCTCAACTGCATGCCCGTCGTCCTCATTGGGGTCTTGACCTGACTCCAGCTCGTCGCCGTAACAGACTTGTGTGGGCAAATGCTCACATTGCTCACATGGCGTCTGGCACGTTGGAGAGGTGTGCGCTTCACGGATGAATCATGGTTCACATTGTTCAGGGCAGATGGCAGCTGAGAATGTCCCAGTTCTTGCATGGCCAGCATACTCACCGGACATGTCACCCATTGAGCATGTTCAGGATGTGCTTGACCGGCGTATACGACAGCGTGTACCAGTTCCCACGAATATCCAACAACCTCGCACAGCCATTGAAGTGGAGTGGACCAACATTCCACAGGCCACAATTGACAATCTGATAGACTCCATGCGACGATGTGTTGCACTGCATGAGGCAAATGGTGGTCACACCAGATACTGACCGGTTCTGGGTCCCCAGACCCCCAATAGCGCAAAAAACTGCACATTCCAGGGTAGCCTTTTGTTGTGGGCAGTCTGAGGTACACCTGTGCACTACTCATGATGTCAGATCAGCATCCTGATGTGGCACACCTGTGAGGTGGGATGGATTATCTCAATATAGCAGATGTGCCCACTACCACACATTTGGACTGATTTGTGACCACTGTTTGGGAGGGATGGTTATATTGTGTATCTGGAATGAATTTTAGGTCTCTACGTCCATCCCATGGGGAATGGGAGCAGTAACAAAGGTGTTGCGTTTATATTTTTGTTGAGTGTATGTTCCTAGTGTTTGGTCTCCTGCTCCAGTTTAGTGTTTCTTTCCAGTGTTTCAGTCCTTGGTTCCTCTGTTCTGACTTTTGGTTTTCTTTTGGTGAGTTTAGTTTGTAGGAGGTTTTTCCCAGCAATAAAGCTGCGCTTTAAGTTTCACTTCCGTGTCTGAGTTCTGCATTTTGGGTCCACCACTCCTGCTTGCCTGCCACACAGCGATTCATGACACTTCTTAGCTGAAAAACATTACACCCAGGTAACCTGCAGTGTTGAAAACGACGATGTTTGCTACCCTACAATCTGTCCTGCTCTGTAGTAAAATCAGCGACATTTGACCGTCCTGTTGCTCCCATTGAAATTTATATAACCTATTTAAAATCTAAAACCTAAAATTGTCCTTAGCCTACTGTTGTTACCACTGTCCTGTTTGAAATGGATACTGTGGCGTGGGTGTGGTCTCTGGCCGGCTGCAGAGGAGGGGTGACGCAGTGAGCTCCCGGGGTGGCGCAGGGGCGGGGTGAACAGGTGTGCTGAGAAGTGAATGTGATTGTCACTCTTTATATGTTCACAGTGACAGTCGGAGGTGGAAGGGCGGACGTGACAGCAGAGAGCGGGAGTGACTGTGTCCCAGTGAACTGAAAACCACAGTATTAATAAAAGTATTGCTGTCCTCACACCTGTGTCCTGTGGCTACTTTACAGGACAGTAGCTAACTGACTGGATGCCCATTAACCTCATAACTCCTGTTGTGTGTGTGTGTTTGTGTAGAGAGAGACAGCCAGGTTTATAATGGATATAAGGAAGTCACATTCAGGTAAAAGTGTAAAATCAAATGATCCGTCAATCAAGAATAATGTTGGATCAGTGTTTTAATATTTATATCTTTTATTAGATGTTCATGTGGTTTGGTTATTTGCCTTTTGGTTGAAAGTACACTGAGAGAGGACTTTTTGTTAGTGAGCTTAATAGTTTTTTTTTCATATTAATGTCATTTTTCATCTAATTGAATACAATCTGTGTATGATTGTCAGTCCGAACAGGGAGAGAGGAACGAGGGGAATGTGAGGAGAAAGGGCAAGGTCAGGAAGAACCAGGTAAGAAAACAGACAGGGAACAGTGACAGGCAAAACAAAAACTGTTAAACCGACAAAGTGAAAAAACCTGATTTTACTCAACACAATCTGGAAGTTGTGTTCTCCCTATATTAAAGCTGCTATACAGAATCTGCAAAACAAACTGGGTTGAAACATTTTGACCCTCTTTAACAACATTCCAACATAACATTATAATTGATTGGGGAGATGAAAATTAATGATATATTTTTATGTGGTTCAGCCACAACTCTACTAAAACCTCAGCCAGTAATAGGTAGGCCAACTTTTGGACCGTCCAGTTGTCTCTATGACTGCCGCAGTACATACGTGAGGAGCTGTAAAGAGAAGCAGAGTGCTCTGTTTATATTCTAAAAATGTTTTAAGCTTGTTTCAAAGACTATGTACAGCAGCTTTAAATGTTTTCCAAAAGCACACATACACTTACTTTATCAGTGTTTCTCAAACTTTTTACAGTGTGTACCACCTGATAAAAAATGTCAAGCTCTCCTAAGTACCACTATGAAAGCATGAAAGTCATAAATCTTACAACACAAAATTTGTATTATTAAATTAGTCAAATTAGTATCTGCAGTAAAGATTTTTTTCATGCATTGTATACGTTCACCACAGGCAAAGTTGCCTCTATTTTTATATATTTTTTTCTATATATTTTGTAATAATTTATTTGTAATAATTTATTCTGTTTTGGGAGTGTTTTTTTATGCATCTGTATTGGATGCATAACTGATGCAGGGACTGACAGAGACAGGGAAGAAGTCTCATTTAGGGCTGGGTATCGTCACTTTTTCCTAGAATCGATTCGATTCCGATTCACAAGGTGTCGAATCAAATCGTGGATCGAATTGATTCAATTTGATTTAAATCTGGGAAATTTTGCCTCAGACAGTTAGGAATATTATAATTCAGATCAGTACATTTACATATTTTTGTATCTATAAAAAGGAAGCTGACACTTTCCACACTTTATCAAAGGTGTGAGCATCACAGCAGATGCCTTTGTGTCAAAGTAGCTGAAGATAAAACACAGAAAAACATGAAGGTTATTTTCCAGGCCTGGGATTTTATAAAAATATTCTGCAGTACATCAAAAACAAAAGAAAACCATTAATCAACATATGAACATTACCTCTGAAGTTACAGCGGTTTTATTAGAGACATGGCGTTTTGCATTTTGTATAATTTTAAAAAGTTTAAATTTGTTCAGAAGACTATTGAACGGCAGAAATTAGGTTTTCTTTTCGGAAGTAAGTAAAAGGAAAAAAACAGCGGCCGACAGCCTGTAAACAACGGTAGACTTGTGCGTAACAAGCAAGCGAATAATGCAGAAAACAGATTTTTAAACGGGAAACTGTTCTTGAAGTATACTGAGAGAGCAAGAGAGAGAGAGAGTAAGAGAGAGAGAGAGAGCTGTGCATGAAGTGTGGAGGAAGCAAAACAGCAAAAGTCAGAGGGAATTCATGACGATGTTTTTGTGAAGTGTAGTTGGGATCTTCTTTTGCTGCTGGTTCGGTCAGTATTGTTTGGAGAGAGATAAAACGAACAGCTTTAGAATCAGCGCAAAAAGGGCGTAAACACAAAGTGCGGACCCGCCGAAACATCAGAATCAGGGTGAGAAAGGTGGCATCTCACTGATTCTGATCTGTCGGCGGGTCCGCGCTTTGTGTTTACGTCTTTGTGCAGAATCCGTGTACCTGCTCTCATTTACTGTTTTAGCTGTTTGGTGGTTGTTGAAATTTTGTGAGGTTTAACCTGAGATTCTGGCGTTTCGGGCAAAATCGATTCAGGATTTTAATGAATCCACATCACGTTATCCAAGCCATAATCGATTTTAATCGATAAATCGATTATCAAAACCCACCCCTAGTCTCATTGTGACAAGTAAAGTGTATCTTGGCTGGCTGGGCAGCTCTCTGGGTGCTCAGCACCCCCAAAGCTCTGATCCTAGAATCGCCCATGGTTCTCACCCTTCACCTTCTACACTATGGTGGGCTGTTTAACTGAAATGTTTTTGCTGTAAACGATTCTCAGTGATCATCCTTCACATTAAATTCAGGTCAGTTTGAAGCAGAAGTTGGAAGTGGTGCAGCAGTTCAAGTGGTTAGAACGTCCAGGGAGTATCATAAAAATAAGAACCACCCTGGAAGCTTTCTGGACATGTCTGAGAAGATAACCACACACTTTTGAAATGCCAACTGTCTGCAGAGAACCATTTCAGATTGGAAATCAACATTTTTGATATGCACACATTTCTGTCATGACAAATGCAAAGCATAAAGGAACCAACTTAAATAAGTTACAAATACTAAGGACTTTTATGGGGAATATTTATTCTGTTTGGGTATTCAAACTGTATTGTATAGTACTGTATGCACACCAGCCACACTATCAAAACCACTGACGGGTCAAGTGAATAATGCTGATGCTGAAGCTATTTTCTGCTGGACATTCTTGGTTTCTGGCATTCATGTCTATATTATTTTGGCATGCATCTAAACTCCATTTCTCCCCAAGCAAACCCACTCATGGGAATGGCATTCCCTGACACTAGTGACCTTCCTCTAGCATGATAATGCACCCCACCACACTGCTCAAGAAAAGCTAGAAAAAACAGCACAGCAAAACTGCCCTGATCCCCATCCGACCGAGTGTACAAGTGATGCACCAGAACAACCCTGATCATAGAAGACTTTACACACAGATCTGCTGCAAACATGTGACACCCACTGTGGATGTTATCAGTCCAGATCCTGTATCCATGTGTCAATGTGTGAGGGGCTGTTTAGTCATGTAACATGACCAGTGAGGACAATGACTGCATTATTTCACATCATCACATCACCCAATGACAGTATTCTGGTAAAATAAAAATCATTTCAAAAACAGGATCACTTGCCAAGGAAACACTTTTGAGCATATCATTGCAATTACCATGTAAACCACATCTCTGCAAGCCACCACAACTTTCAGTAATCCGTTTCCCCGATTCGCTACAAAATGCTCTGTTGTTCCAAAATAAATAAATTATAATTTTTTTTTTATATTACATTACAAGTTAGCCAGTCATGAACTTCAGCATAATGGCCTTCAAGGCTCTAACATCCTGACTGCAATGGAATGAACAGAAAACAAAAAAGCAAAAGACGACTTACTAAATTAATCCAAGAAGACATTATCACTGTAACCTCAGGCAGAGTCACTGCTCTACAGCTCTCCTTAGATGAGGTCAAGATAGATAAGATTGAACACTTCAGATCAGTGCTTTATTTTAACCTCACAATAAACAACAAATGAAGTATTTGGCCTGCTGTTTTCCACAAGGATATCACTGAGGAAGAATAAAACCAAAACACACAATAGCATTTTTGTTTGTTTTCTATGAACTGCTGAACTGACCAGTTACACAGAGAGAGGGGAAAAGGGGGTCACAAATGCTTTTATAATATACAAGGAGCCTTGTGTAAGACAACAATGAAGAAACTGTTTCAAAAAGTGTACAAATTTCATAAGACACTGCTTAATTTTGTAATTCAATAAGTAAAACTTTAATGACAATCGCATATTTACGTACATCAAACCCATGTTTATATCATGGTTAAAAGTTACAAGTATCTCCATATTTCACTGGTTATAAGAACAGGCTGTGAAGGATTACCAAAAAAAAGGGCCCAAACATACAAACACATCCAAAACTTGCGTGCCATTTTTATATACCATTTTCCTTGTTTGATGGACACTGTTAAAAATGTTTTCTTAAACTCTTAAACTATCTCTTTCTTAAACTATCTATGCATTTAATCAATAAGATAAAAGAGAAAGAAGGACAATTTCAACAGCATCTCTTAGTTTCTACGTGATAAAGAAATGCTCCTGTAGTGAATGAAAAAATTGTAAATTTACTTCCTAAATTGTAAGCAGTAAAATGGAAAATCACAGAAATCTATAAATTAATTATCTTGGTGTATTGTGAATGGCTATGGGGGAAGTCCAAAATTTGTCCTACTTCATATTGTCCGAAGCCATCCAGCGGACCAAAATTGAATCTTTATCAGACCAATTCTGACCCCCGGACACTAGATTTGACACCCCGGCTATTCACCCCTAAGAAAAAGATTATGGAAAGAGGACACCTTTATAATAAAACACAAGACAAAAATATCTCATACTTGAAGGAACGTATACCTTTACGTGTACCTTTATGTACTCTCGAGGGAGACTTGATAAGAACACTGCATATGAAGGATTCATGCATTCAGGCTATTGTTTAACGTCCACATGGGAGCTGAACAATAGGCTATACTGTGTCATAAGAGTTCAGCCAAAGGAGTCTTCTTGAACTATAATAGTTAATTCAGTCAGCTGATGACAGAATGAGGACATTAATGGGATCTTTTTTTAGCAGTATTACACAATCAATGACTTTATTCAATGATGTGGTTCTTTCCGTTACAAAGAAAACTCAAATCCTTGTTTGGCACAGTACTTTCTTCCCTTTTTCCAGAACCTTGGCACTGAATATGTCATACACTTTAAGTTATAAAATATGTATGATGATGTATGCGGTTCTGCTTCTCAACCGAAAACACTGACTTTCAATCAAAGCAATAAAAATATATTCTATTGTAGTCAAACTGTCGAGTTTGTACTTAAAACTTTTTGGTTTTTTATTTTAAACTAAATGTCAGCATGCTAATATACACACTTTGCAATTATGCTGATGTTTACAGCAGGAATAGAGATTACAATGCATTTTGCATAGTGAAGATCACAAACCACAAACAATTAAAGCAGATGGAGTCATGGAGTCATGTTTTGTACACAACTTGCTATGTTCCATAGTGCTGGAAAGAATGCAGACCCGCTGATGGCTCTTCCTGAAAAGTCAAAACCTCTTTTAAGTTGTTCTTCCTGAAGGAAACAAAAACTTCTTTTTTCTTATTCTTTTTTGTGGGTTGCAACAGCAGAGTCATCTACCTCCATTTCACCCTATCCTCTTCTGTCACGCCAACCCTCTGCATGTCCTCCTTCATTACATTCATGTATTGTCTCTGTGGTCTTTCACTTTTCCTCCTTCCTGTCAGCTCCATTCTCACATCCTACACTTAAAACAGTCATAACACCTGAAATAAGATTTAAGTCTGCTTTTATTGTACAGTGCAGTGAAGAAGAGAAAGAGAGTGGGGGAAGAAAAGAAAACAAAGGGCCTCGGGTTGGAGTCAAACCCTGACTGCCTTGCAACCCAAAGTCACCTGCTAAGCCTGTGAGCCCAGCCAACTCCCTGGAAAAAGGATATTTTAAGGGTTTTCAAGAAAATGAAATTTATCTGTGGGTAAGGTTGCAATTGAACTTAACTTTTAATTTATTTACATCTAGCTTCATACATTAAATATGAAGCTAGATGCTGAAATCCACACACAAATCGTCTGACAGTTATTATAATCACATTTATAGTTTATAAGCATTTTACCATGTTGGCTTGGCACATTAGAATACCAACATTGTCCAACACATAGTGCAGTTTCCCAATTCATCCTCTGGCAATGATAAAAGCCTGTGTTACACTTAGAGTACTGACAACCCACAAAAGATATTCCAGTTAAATTAAAAAAAAATCAGACTTGCTATGGTATAGTAAAAAAAACATATCAAAGGTCTCAGTAGCATTCTTCTCCTGTCCACAAATTGTAGAAAATTGCATAACAGTCTAACTAATAGGCCAACATTCCTTGGAGCCATGCCACTACACAAAAAGCAGAGGTGTCACAGTGTGCCTTCAAACAAACATCAAACTGTTTTCAGCCTAAACAGAAGGAACAACAACACATAAAGACAATCCTGTTAGTGTATCCAGCACCAGTGCTTATGAAGAGACAACTTGCCAGTTTGCAGTGTTTTCCAAATCTCATGTGACCGCAAAACAATGCATCCAAGTTTTGACAAAAATCACCCACAGATACTGACTTTTAAAGGGGATTAGCTGGGAATTATATGACTGGTACTTTATGAGAGCTTAGGGAATCACACATAAGCTTAGGTATTAAACCTGTATGCTAAATATTTGATGTTTTCTCTACTTCAACCAATATATAACACAAATCGTCATATAAAAAAAAGATGTATGTAAAACGTATGACTATAAAAACTATACAATTTTTACATTTTTATCCAGTAGTAGCTGTGTGTTTGGTGAGTATATACTTTAACAGCGATTTGTTCCCTTTGAAACGGCACAGCCGCACTATTCTCATGTTGCAGAGTGAAGAAGTCATTTATTATAGCATGCAGTGACCCAGAGGAAGGCTTACACTGAAGAATCTAATTTTGGTTAATCAAATGGCTACAATGGAGAAAAGCTACACCTCATTTGCATTGTCTGTTGGCTGATCCACGGTAATGGAGTGAAAGCTGCAGAACATGTGCATGCCAAAAAGCTTCAAGAGAGATAAAGTGCTGGCAGGATGCCAGTGCTTGGTCATAAATGTAATTTACACCCACCTCAAATCAAGGTCAGACATCTATAAAAAAAATATTTCACCGATGTTTCACTTCTAATTTCAGACCCTTTCTAAACTCCCTTCTAATTACTTTACAAGCTGGGTTATATTCAAAATTGTGAGTTCCATGGCAAAGGAAATAGGATTTATGGTGACGAACAGCTTGATCCTGAATCTTGATATGAAACTGACCAAAGGAAATGAAGTAATTGATAAAGGGGGGCAGAAGGGAAGAGATCATTAGACTGATTCAGTGGCAGATTATTTCTTGGACAGATGCTGACAGAATACTGAAATAAACACATTAAACTAGACTCTTGAGACTGCTCATTGAGTAGATTTACCAAAGTAAAGCCATTGACTTCCAAGCATTTGCTGTACCTTGAATCCAGGGCTGTAACCAGGGAATTACTGAGGTCCAGAATTTTGCTTCTTGATGCGTCATATTTCAAATTTAGCACCTGTTGTCCAATAAAAAATGGATAAGGCTATACTTCTAAAGAGACAAGGTCCTAGAGATGCAATATAATCAAAGCCAGAAATTTAGAAAAGTCTGAGGGACTTTATTTTACACAGTTTCCCACTTTAGCTGGAGGAGCTGTTTATGTAGAAACATGGAAGATGAGTGTTTTTTGTATAAAACAAGGAAATAAAGTAAACCTTAAAAAGTTATTTATTCACTTGAGATTTAAGTAGCTCAAGAGCAAAAGTTATTCAATGTCTTTGACCCTACTCATTCCCTCCTGGCATCTAAACCAACCAATTATTATTCCTCATGAGTCATGCGTCAACCTAACCCTCTAAATACAATCAAATTAGAGGCACTGTGGAACAGGACATAATTTAGGAAAATTCCTGTTGAGTCTTTTCAAAGTAAAAGCTATCTCAATCCAGATGGATTATTTACCAGGTAGCTGAGGGAAAATATATATCCACAATGACAATGTTACAGTTCCACTATACCTGAATAGAGCACTCACTCACAGCTTGTCACATACGTTGGCTAATAAAAAAAACTTTGAAAAACTTTTATTTAAGAAATTATAGTCCATTTCAACATAAAAGACCCCCCCCCCCTCCCCCACAAAAATGTTAGCACGAGTCAAATCTTAAAACACTGGGTACCCTTTTTGCAATGTACAGTCCAATGGATTTCAGCAGAAGTCTATCAGATGTTGCCTTAGGCAACTGTTCTCTACTCGTAGTGTCAATGTTACAGTGAGTGTTGGTTAAAAGAAAGCCAGGAAAAAAGGCTTGCGTTTGTTCAAAGTTGTGACAGGATGCATTAAACTGAAACTATGATGCGTTTGGTTGTCTAGTGAGGAATAATTTCATTGGAAACAATCCTTTCATTCAGTCAGCATTTGTATCCTGCAGCCCAAAGACCAGTCTGTAGTCAGTGCATTAAAGCAAAATTATTAGTGGCCATGAAGATCTGTGTTAGACAAAAACAATGCTTGTCTAGTTTCTTATTGAACTTATCTGACATTAATGTATGCACTGTTTTCATGTTGTGTTAAATGAAGATACTTATTACATATAGGGAGAGAGTTAAATGTCTACAGGTGGATGGTAGGATGAAGGTGGAGGGGGTGTGAGAGAACTGTCAGATGGAGAAATTTGAAACTTTGCAGCCTAAAAACAACACCAAATTGTAAGGCCCGAAGAAACTGCATGTTACCTATGTATGAAGCAGTGCAGCTTGGGATGTCTGCCTGAAAAAATCTTCAGGCTCACTCCATTTTGAATATCCAAATACAAACTGTTTAACCGCCAAAATACAAGTCAATAAACATCACAAATGTAGTGTAGCGTTGTTTTTGAAACAATCTAAGAAGCCAAAGGAAAATAGATCATGCAGCTCTGACCTCTCTGTTACTGTCGTTAAGAGCTTTCACTACAATGTGAGGAAGTGATATTGCTGAAAAACTGATAGAAAAAAACTAAATGTCACAGCTTGCCTTGGCAGACCGTGTTTAGGGTCGAAGAGGACCCAAATGCAGACACTTAGAATAAAACTATAATTTCACAAAAGGCGAGCAGTTTATTTGTGGCCGGGAAAAGGTACAAAGCAAAAGGCAGAGGTAAACTGAGGCAAACCTAACTAGAACTAAACTGGGAAAACTAAATGCTAAACACAATAGACAAAGAATAAAACCTTGAGCATGATAAGAACCTGGACATGGAAAAACCTGGATAAATGATGGCAAGAACTCGACAGAGGACTTAAATACACAGAAGGGTAATGAGGGAAGTGGAAACACCTGGGGAAACACAGCTGACACAAATGAACACTGCTCGCACTACAGGCTTGCTTGTTGTTCCTAGAGTAAGTAGAATGGGAGGGAGAGCCTTCAGATTTCAGGCCCCTCTTCTGTGGAACCAACTTCCAGTTTGGATTTTAAGATTTTAAGATTAGGCTTAAAACTTCCCTTTTTGCTAAAGCATATAGTTAGGGCTGGATCAGGTGACCCTAAATCCTCCCTTAGTTATGCTGCAATAGGCATAGGCTGTCGGGGGATTCCCATGATGCATTGAGTTTTTCCTTTCCAGTAACCTTTCTCACTCACTATGTGTTAATAGACCTCTCTGCATTGAATCATATCTGTTATTAACCTCTGTCTCTCTTCCACAGCATGTCTTTATCCTGTCTTCCTTCTCTCACCCCAACCAGTCGAAGCAGATGGCCCCGCCCCTCCCTGAGCTTGGTTCTGCCGGAGGTTTCTTCCTGTTAAAAGGGACTTTTTCCTTCCCACTGTCGCCAAAGTGCTTGCTCATAGGGGGTCATATGTTTGTTGGGTTTTTCTCTATATCCACTATTGTAGGATCTACTGTACAATATAAAGCGCCTTGAGGTGACTGTTGTTGTGATTTGGCGCTATATAAATAAAATTGAATTGAACTGTATTGAATTGAACATGACACCACAGAGGAAGCAAAACTAAACACACTGAACATGGAAACAAGACTTTCAAAATAAAGCAGGAAACATGGAGACACATGAACTGGAACATGCAAGCTTGACACAAGAGACAGAGAGAGGGGCAGGAGAGGAGGAGGGACACAGAGGAGAGAGACACAAGAGGAACCTACACAGACAAGGAGATAATACATGATAAACAGAAAAAGACTCAAGTAGACATGGAGGATAACATAAACTAGACTAAACTTCAACTAAGACGAACTAATAATAACCCCTGAACTTAACCTTATCTCATAAGTAATCAAAAATGACAAAATAACTCAAAATGCTGGGTCACAGACCCAGCCCCTTGACACAAATATTCCCCTTTGAAATTGTCACAAGGCAGATGCTACTGTCACTCAAAGAGCACATTTATCCACTCAGATCTGATTATCTGTCTGTCAAGCTCAGTTATTCTCCACTTAATTCTCTGACTCTCTGACTATTCATAAACAGTAAATATATAAATTTGTCTTAACCTTTTAGATGCTGCAAACAGAGGATTCTCAATTCATGCTAGTCACAGAAAGTAGGAAGTAGCGGGAGATTATGAGACTTTGTGGCTCGGTCAAATGTCTCAACAGTTTTATGTAGATAAATAGAGTCTAAACATGTTTGACACTGTATCTGAACTTGTTAAGTCAAACCTAAGGAGTAAAACAATACACTGGTGAAATCATATTGACTATGTGCATGAGAAAATGCTAACTTCCTGGTTTGAGACCGGATGTGGGGTTGTGCATTTCCGGCAGCTTTACTTTGCGGTCAATCGCTACTGCGAAGATATACTCCAAAATCATGTCCAAAACTCGAAAACGGAAAGATTGCGTTAAGTTACAAAGAGCAGAAGGTGGGAACACTCACTGCTGTTGTGTCATAAAAAATCTAATGATCAATTTTGACGTTTAAAGAGTTTAGATCGATCAGTTGTTTACATCACTCAACAGCAGAACTGCATTACTGCAGCAGAAGACACATCGTCCACATTCAGAAGCACATCTCTGTATAGTGACTAGAGATGGCACGATACCACTTTTTTATGTCCGATACGATACCGATATCATAAATTTGGATATCTGCCGATACCGATATGAATCCGATATAGTGTTTTTTAAATATCTTGCTGCATTTTGTATAAGTTCATACTCAAGTTTAAAACAACAACTACACTAAAGCTATTCTGTTATACCTGTATGCAAAAAAAATATTTCATAGTTCAGCAATACTGATCAATCTAATAAACTTAAACCTACACCATCCTCCCTATTCTGGTATTTTTAAAGAGTACTTAGCATAAATATTAAGCAACCTAACTAATAGGGTTCCAACTCCCAGCAACAACAAAAATAAATAAATAAAAAATAGGGAACCACCCCTCACGCTCCACCTCATGATGCTTAATCGACGTAATCAACCTTAATTTGATGCAGTGTGAAAGAAAATACACAGAAATCAATTATTTTTCAAGAAATATTAAATAGATTCAACATCTTTCTTCAACAAAATTGCAGACTGCACAGATGGTACCTTCCCAAAGGAAAAAGTACTATAGCTTACTAGGGTATATTAGACTTAACAGTTACTGTATACAATAATGGACTTCTATACATTTTACATCAGATTAAAACTTTGGGTGTAAGATTCAGATAAATATTAAATAATTAAAAGCTCGACATTTTAAATGAGAATAAGAAAGCAAAGTATGTCTTTGTGCCCCCTTTTCCCTGTTAATGCCCTATCGGCCCCCCTGGCTAAACTTTGCTAGATCCGCCCCTGCACAGTTACCAGCATCAGCTACTTAGAAAAAGATCCTGGAGTAGAAAGTAATATTAAATACATTCTAACAACAGCTGATCAAGCTTAAACGTGCTGCTGTTGTTCAGCCGCTGGTTTCCTCTTTCTGGTGCAAAGTGGGCCAAAAGCAAACAAGAGACATGGACTCGCGACAGAAAAGCCGATCAGCTGATCATTAAGCAGTTTCATGATTGAAGTAGCAGCCGGAGAGCGAGAGGCAGTCGCTCATTAAGCTTAACGCAGGAATGCTTTACAAACATTCAGAGATGGACTTACACACTTGCTTTACTTCTCTCGGGGATAACTTTGTCGGAGATGAAATGCCGGGTTGCTAGCAAAACTCCAAATGCTATCCAGACCACCGACAGGTCCCGCATGCCACAGCCGCTCTATCACGTGATGCATACTGCTCCGACGTGCTAACATTCTGAGGTGAGTTACGGCGTGTTGCAAGTTTTGTGAGGTGCTTTCCTGATATTTAATGGATCGGATTACATTTTTTATTTTTCTCCGATATCCGATCCAGTAATTTAGGTCAGTATCGGACCGATACCGATATGTAATATCGGATTGGTCCATCTCTAATAGTGACTGGTCTTATGATTTAAACAGGCAAATGTTCAGCATTCAAACTACAGGTGAAGAATAGTCAAACCAGATGTTTCCCCCGTTATGTCGATATCAGCTAGTCAAGTACACAGCTACACAGCATGTTAACAAACCGTGAAAAAAGCCACACAAAAAATGAACGATTGCTGGTAACGGTTTCTATACATTAGTATTTATGAAGGGTATGTTGTGACTTACCTTCAAAATTACAGCGGTCCCTCGCTATAATGCGGTTCACCTTTCACCTCGCTGTTTCGCAGATTTTTTAGTGCAAGTTTGCACGTTTTTTTACGTCACATTGTGTCCTGCGACCAGACGATCTCCTCCGTGACGTCTCTCCCGTACAGTACAGAATCGCTGCATCGATCGCTAGCAGTGTGACTCTGAAGTGCAGTACTGTATGTCCACAATGTCCACGAAACGTTTTGTACCGTCAAAAAATAAAATTGGCTACTTGATTTCACCTATCGCTGGTTATTTTTAGGACATAACACCCGCGATAAACGAGGGACAGCTGAGAAATATAACATTTGAATCCCTTTTCTCTTTTGCTCTGAGGCGCGGGGCAAAAATATCGACAAGTCGATGAACATCATTTACAGATATATTGGGTAAATACCCAAGACATCTATAGAAATGTAAATCGCCGCTTGATTCATTCATTTGCTTAACTTGTTTTGGACCTTAAACCAGGCGCGAATAGGACACCGGAAACAAAGCTCCCCACAGGAGTTTCCGCACCGGAAGTAGCATATGCTAATGTGCACATAGTCAATTAGTGTCACTGTTATTTTGTATTGAATTGTAGCCTCATATGAATTTTGATCCATCCATCCATCCATTCGGTTCCGCTTATCCTTTTCAGGGTTGCGGGGGGCGCTGGAGCCTATCCCAGCTGTCATAGGGCGAGAGGCAGGGTACACCCTGGGCAGGTCGCCAGTCTGTCGCAGGGCCAACACACAAGGACAGACAACCATTCACACTCACATTCACTCACAAATTCACACTTAGTGGCAATTTGGATTATCCAATTAACCTATCCCCACAAGCTGCATGTCTTTGGACGGTGGGAGGAAGCCAGAGTACCCGGAGAGAACCCACGCAAACACGGGGAGAACATGCAAACTCCACACAGAAAGACCCCGACCTGATGGTGGAATTGAACTCAGGACTTTCTTGCTGTGCGGCAACAGTGCTAACCACCGTGCCACCGTGCTGCCCATGAATTTTGATATGAATTGGTTTTTGTATATATGCGTTGGCGTCCTAAATGGTGCACAGCTCCAAGAGACAATGGATTGATTGGAAACATTGTATACAGTGTATATAAATGGCATCAATGACACACATATTCCTATCAATGCCCCAATGATACTGCACCAGCCAAAAGCAAATAGAGGGGGTGACACTCTATTTTCCTCCAAGCCATTGTCACAAAAGCAAACTCCACAACCTCCTTTACTATCATTTGTGACATGAATGTGCTATATTTCTTGATCCCTAAACTCCCTAAAGTGTTTTTGCTGACCACAGGTTCACAGATTTGTAAGTGCATTGCTTGAATGATGATATATTTTGTTCAACTCACCCTTCCACAGAAATGCAAAAGAGAAGGTGGCAGTAAAATATGAGTCTCTAATGCCGGGCTCACACTGTGCGATTTTGTCAGTCGCGCGATTCAGCTCCTGCTCAAACTGTACGATTGACTCGCAGGAGTTAGAAGTTCGTAGGTCACGATGCAGGGTCTCACACTATACGACCCGATGCTCGGATGCGACCTGAGTGCTCACACTGTGCGTCCATAAAAGGTCCATGAAGGTTATAACAGAAATTCTGTCGCTCCCTCTCCCTCTCTGTCTTTCACTCACACAGACACGCACACCACCACCATCAACTTTGCTAAATTGCTAATGAAAAACATTGATCAGGCAGCTGTGATTGAGCAGCAATGTCTATCCAACTATTTTCACGGTTGTTGTGGTCGTGATAATTTTGTGAGGCCACATCGAAAAGGCTCGGATGAGCTTTCCAAAGTTCTACAAGTGCCTCCATCGCTTGTGTCCAGATCACACGCTGCACTGCCGTGCTGCGCCGTCTTTTTCGCTGACATTTGTGTTTGCGCGTGCGCAGTGTGACAAACTGCGGTGACACCCTCACCTCAAACAGGTTTGAAATCCTCACGACCAAGCGATTGATGATCGGAAGCTGGTCGTGAGGTGTTAATCGCTTCTCGTTACCCCATGTATACTACATGATGCACGACACACGATGAAGGCCAAAATCGGGCCAATCGCCAAAACGGTCGCACGACTCAAAAATCCCCTCAAAATGGGCCAAAAATCGCACAGTGTGAGCCCGGCATAATATGAGATACTGGAGGTTGTATTCTTGTCTAAAATATACTGTTTATTCAGTGACTTGTATTTTTACAGTATTTTTTTGTTTTTCCACTATATAGAATAACATCATAAGAATATATCAGTCACAAGCTTTGTACAACAAACAATGTTCATTACACAAGACAAACTGTGAAAGAGTATTTTTTTCTTTTACTTTCTCTGTGTCTGCCGCTGTGATGGTTTCTGGATCCTGGGCCATCGTAAGACCTCAGGCACCGGCGGCTTGGTGTATTTTTAGGCAGCCCTTTCTTCATCACACCTTTCTACAGATCTGACAGTTGGCTAGCTTCTCTCTGTGCTACCTTGATCTTGGCCATCATGGGAGTTACTGCTGCTGGGTACTGTTCATCTTATTGCCAAGCTTCTCAAGAATCACTGTTGCCTTGGTGTAAATCAGCTACTTTGGTTGCAGTGATGGATTGGCCTTAAAGCAGCATTCACATCTTCATGTAGTCTTGGTAGTATATAGACTCTTTAAATAAGTAAATTGTGAAATTCTGATACATTGGCAACAGTGACAGATTTCAACAACTAGAAATTACACCCCTGCTGCAGGTGGTTTTAGCACTTCTATGAATTTCTACAATTTATGGGTTCCTGGAGAATTTTGGCGTGATGACATTTATAACTTTTTCCTGTGAACACTAATTAATTTTTGCTGCCTCGTGTCAAGAATTAATCATAAAACTTAGCTGACGTATGACTTCTCCAGGCCTCTGTAGCACTTTCATGTCTCTTATCTTTACGGTATGGTGTGAAGGCTTTTTAATAATATTTTTTGTTCTGGATGTTTTAGATTAGGAAGACATGAAGTCCTGAGTACCTTTGGTAAATGCCAAATCATTAGGTACAAATAACTAGGTAATACCTGAAACTGCATAACTTTTGGAGCATTTATGGTCAGCAGGGATATTTTTTATGAGTAATTTTCTACAAAAACCCTGACGTCAGGGTTTTGTAGAAAGGTTTTGTAGTTTGCTGATAAGCTGTTGATGTCATACACCAAAAGGATCCTGCCTTATACATTATACAGGACTTCTTTGTGATTTTCAGCTTTTATTTTTATAGCATGAAAACGAGTATTTTTAGCATATTGGATACAGGCAGTCATGTTTTTCCTAAACGGTGTAGTCTTTTAAAACCCTATTCATGTGTTTGGAACAGCCAGCGAAAGCTGTTTTTCCTGACCTTGAAATGCATTTTTCCCTTGTAGAAAAATACATGTGTGGATGACTGTTTTGTGCCAGTAGGATGTCCAGTGCACAGACTGGAGGTGAAAACAGGTAGGAGGTTCATTCATATCAGCAGGTACAAAGTGAGTTATTTGTATATTGGTGGAACATGTCTGCTGCAGTGTGAGTTTTTCAACAGTTGGGTTATTTTCAAATTCTGGTTCTTTATCTGAAACTGGTGAGCATCATATTACTACATTTTTTAAAGAATTCAGAGTGTGTCACCCTCAGACCTGACACAACTGAGGTGGTTATAGGTTGATAGAAGGTGTGGGGTGGTACTGGGGATTTGGATCTGTGTCAGACATGAAAAGGGAATGGCAAGAGGGAGAATAGCACAGAGATGTAATGTAATCTTTCAGAGGAAAAGAATGTGAGAGATGAAGAGGCGACACTGTAAGATATGTGGACTGTTCTACTAACTGCTTGTCTGAATCCTAAATGAATCATCTCGAAGTTTATGGCAATGGAAAGCCTGTGTGCATAACGCATGTGGGAGTTTGCAGTGCACAGAGTTTCTCCACCTGAATCTGGTATTCTTGGTTTTATATATTTAATCTTATAGGTGTTGCTGATGCTTTGTTCTGAATGACTGGAGGGAGGATTATGAAAGACAACAAATGGGTACTTCCCATTTTTGTTGCCATGGATGCATCTTGGGAACAAATTTGTTGCTGTTGCAAATTGATTTTACTTGAGTGATTGGACTTGCTTTTTTTTGAAGATGGCAAAGTAGTAAATATTTAAATATATCCATATGTATGTGTGCGTGTGTGAGAGAGAGTATTTCTGTTTGTGTGTATGGATATGGATTTACAGATAGAAGAGAACTGAAAACCAGACAAAAGACACATACTAAAAGGATGCTACATGCTCCAGCTGTAAAGACATGATAATCAGTTCTAAATCCAACAGTGTGTTGATTTTGTTATACTTGCTGGCTAGGTTGTTGGATATGTCTATTCAGCTTGCCAACTTAAATGTGCTTGCCTAACATTAGTGTAGGCACATTTTAATAATCACATATAGACAATATATGACACACGCTATATGAAACACAGTAATATAGTTATTGTATTGTAGCTTCTTAAGTGTGGGAGATTACAGCACCATATTTAAAGAGGAACGGAGACAGACATCTGGCAAGTATGAACACAACCTATTAAATTACCAATATAACTCAGTGTGTAAATGTGATGGAATTTAGCACACAGGTGTGTGTGTGTGTGTGTGTGTGTGTGTGTGTGTGTGTGTGTGTGTGTGTGTGTGTGTGTGTGTGTGTGTGTATGTGTTTTTATTTATGCATTTGCTAGTGTACTGGTGTATGTGTGCAAAATCATGTTCATGTTGTCCTTATAGTCTAAGCTGAGAGTGACAGCCTCATACATAATGCATTAAGAACATGAGGATAAGGATAGTTGACATTTGGTTGCCCCCCCCCCCTGGGGGGGACTACGCTCTCAGATAATCACACATGGGTATTAATACACACACACACACACACACACACACACACACGTTGCTGTACATAAGCCAAAGTATACAGTATTTCTCATCCGGGTACTGTAAATGGCAGATGTTCAAGTCAGAGTCAAAGGCTGGATTCAGCTCTGTGTAACCGTATTAAACAATAGCTGATTAAACAGCTTAAAGCACAGTGTGCATGCAGCATGGGCTCATGTGTCTACAATGCTTAGTGAAATGTGAGAGTTACAGTCAAATATGTATAATTCAAGCATTTTTAATTCTTATTCTTTGGTTGCAATTACGACACAGTTACATTTTTTTTTCATTTTTATAATATTTGTCCAGAATGTAAAGTGTAGCCACACTGCATCAGTTATGGTATTTAGACCAGCATGTTACATAAGTTCATGTTGTCTACTGAAGCATATACAGTACATAACACACATAACTCGGTGACACAGACATGTAGGAAGCAGCTGCGCAGCCAGGGCTTACTGCTGCAAGAACACTTTTATTTTTAAACCGTCTGTTTATTTCATCAAGAGGAGATCAAATGTGGGGAATGATATGAGCATGTCACAACAAAACTTAAAGAGCTGTCTGAACATTTTAGATTTATGTTTGTCAGTCATTTACCGGTTTACTGTTTTGTATAGTTAACTAAAACCGTGCGTTGGGTGAACACTTTTGATTATAGAGTTATAAGGTTAAAGTTTGTGCCAGAAAAGATTTTTATTTTCAACCTTTGACTCACCTGAGTTAATCTCCTTGTAATGTGAGTAAATTTAATTTTAAAAAGGCAACACAGCACATGAATATTGTGCCACTTGCGATAATGTCAATATTGCACCATACTAAATACATCAACACTTAAGTTGTGTTCGCGCTGAGGGCAATTTTTAATAGCCAGGGAACTTGTGACTATGGGCGAGAGAACCACAAGAGAAGGGAAGTGGGTTTGGAGCTGAACTCGATTAACAGGTGAATATCAGCTTCAACTCAAGTCGCAATTTTGCTTTTCAAAAAGAAAACTATGCTCAAGAAAGGCTGTAAAAAAAAAAGAAAGACAGAAAGAAAACAAAGGCTGTACGACAAGCCGAGGAATTTCAGAAGAGAATGGTATACATGCGAACGGTGTGACGCAGTGTTTAGAGAAAAAAAATTAAAAGATACCCTCCACTAAAGGTGGTTATAGTGTGAGCATTAGGCTGAGAGTTGAACGCCCTAATTTGACACAGTTGGGTATTTAAGGCATTTACCATTGTCATAATTAGTACCAGTATAGTCTGGTACTATTTGCCCTCAGTGAAAACTTTACCTGTGACATCCTCAAATCCCAATTAATCTCTTAAGCCCCAAGCCTACCTGATCTCCTGCTTTTTGCCCCCGTATCAGGGGGCGTAGGGGCTTAAGAGGTTAAAAATGATACCAATTAAAGAAACATGAAAATTACTTCAGGGAACCATTATGATCTGATTTTATGCTGAACGTGAGCCTGTGAAACAGCAGGGCACAGTCAAAGGAGCTGGTTACCTTGCTCAGAAGTTGGATTCCGACTGTTGCCTGCAGCTCTTCATCTACACCTCAGTGTGGAAGGTCCTTCTTGTTCCACTTCACCCTGCATCATCTTAGACTGATTCACTGTTAAAATTGTAGAAAATGCCAGTTTTTTTGTTTTGTATGCAGTTTCAGTGATATGAGATCGCTTACAAACACACTGCAAAGTTTCCCTCTGACTACTTCATAATACAAATGCTTTTAAATATAGCTGTTGTTAAATGTGTTCAGCAAGATTTCTTTTGAAATCCTGACTGTTTAATTAGCATGACTAAAAACATTTTGTATGAGAGACTTCAGCTTGTAGTACTGTAAATTTTGCAGCATGTTTATGATAGCAGCATATTCTCAATCACTCTTTGGCAACAGTGTAAGTTTATTTAGTCAATAATTTAATTTTGACATTTTAATTAAATTTCATTCATTTTTTTTATTTAATACTTATTTAATCGTAATTTGCAAATTTAATTTTAAAGACTTTAAAATTAATTAATTAGTTAATTAATAAATTTTTTAAAGAATTTAGTTAAAACTCTTTTCTCATCCAGATAATTTCAGGCAAGGCCTTGCATAAACAACATACTGCAGCCTTTCGCCAACTAAAAATATCTGGTGGCATTTGCATGATGAAACAAATGGATACAGCTGGACTGTTGAGCAGCTAGACTTCTCTATCAGAAAATAATGGGACAACATTCCTCTCCCAAAAGTCCAGCAGCTCAGTACCCAAACATTTACGTACTGTTGTTAAAAGAAAAGGGGAAGCTAAAGATGGGCAAACATAGCTCTATTTTTGAGACATGTTGCTGTCATCAAATCGAAATGTCCCTACTTTTTTTTTTCTTTCTTCAAATGGTGCATTTTCCCAGTTTAAACATTTGACATCTTAGTCACCCTTTCTATTATTGCTCGGTAATAAAGTGGTAAAAGTAGGGTAACAAGGCAAAAATGAAATCTAAATAATTACAGCTCAATTACCAAAGTAATAACCACTGAATATCCAAGTATCGTGGCAGCAACAGTGGTCACATTTGAGTAACATTACACTAAAATGAATATAACTGGATAATAAAGGGCCAAAAACTGGGTGTAATAATGTGGCTGCACTGCTCGGTAATAAAGTGGTGATAGTAGAGTAACAAGAATGTCATAATGTGTGATTTCTAAGTTATTACCACTAATTACCTGTGGTAGTTTCTGTGTGATCATCAGGAACCACAGCTGCAAAATTGCCTTTAAAGTGATGCACACTCACTATTGACTTAATTAAATCTAAAACCGTGGTAAAAAAAATAAAATGTTCTGTGTACTTTTTTTTTCAGCCATAGAAGCACATCATCTAACGTGTAAATCTCTAACATCCACTGAATCAAGCAGTCTCCTTCTGTGTGTGTTGCTGTACTTTTTCTGAGAACCGATTATCCAGGCACACTGCTGGGGACTCAAGTAAGTGCACCCTGAAGTTAGAGGTCGGCGGTCTCATTTTAGGTGCCTTTTCGCTGTTGCTAGGCAATGGGTGTAGCCTGTCACTCTAGTTGCTAGGCATCATCACAATCAAAGGCAAATTATTTCATGTGATGATGTCACACCTAGTATTGTAGGATATGGTAACTCAGAGAAGTGATTTTTTACTAAGCGTTTTAAAGAACCATTACTACCTCAATGAGTTGTCAATGAGTTGTCACAGCTACTGTCAAATTACAGCCACTCAATGTCAATTGTTTTATTGGCGGGCATTTGACTCTTGCCTTACACAGTGTATATTCAGCTTTCAGAGTGTTAACATTTGATGAGAAGCAAGAAGTGCAATGTGTCTGCCTTCAGCAAACATTAGGTGTAAAATGCATGCAAATTATTACCAATTCAATAACTGATATTCATTGTAGGTTGGAGAATTGAGAGGCTTTTCCTTGTGTTTGTTTTTACTTGAGCCCGCAGCTGCAACAGAGCAGATAGTGAGAAGCAAACATGATTTCCCCATGCAGCAAAAGTAAAAAGTCAAGACATGGTTAATGAATCACTTTGGTAACTCCAAACTGGATTCACTCAATTAATGCTGTTAAACTGCATTCCTACACACAAGTTGCAGATTAGGACACTAAATTGCAAAGAAATGCTTCTTTGGACACACTGAGGAAGTCAAGAAATTCTTAACTTTTATTAGCTCTTTGTGTTTGTCCTTAAAATGCAATTTCATATGGTCCACATACAAAGCATAGAGTAGAGATAGTGCTGCGTACAAGGAAGAGCTAAGGATTTCAAATGAAGTAGTCTATAAATAGACTAAAGAGAGAAAAACAAGGGTCTTTTTGATGTAAATTGGGGTTCTCAGCCGTTCTGTGTATTTGTAATGTATTAAACTCTCAATGTGGTAAGAAACAATTGAGAATGAAAGCAAAGAGGGTATTGTGCTCTTCGGTGTCACATTATCCCTTGGGCATGTCCTGTGATTTCTGCTGATTTGTGCTGGGAAGAAGGGGAAATCTTTGACAAAATTGTTATGGTCTTTAGAAGCTCTGAGATCAGACTCCAGCTAAAAAAGCTCTTTGTAGAAAACTATGTGCTTTACACTTGTTCTGATTCTCATAATGCCCTAAGCAGCATTTTCCAACTTTCTGTTTAAGACATTCTTGAATGAAGCTGGGATTTGTGATCTGTTGTTTATATGGTTTTGTATTGGGTTTTATTTATTTTTGTTTTTTAATTTGGAAAAGCAGTGAAGAGCAGTGTTATTGGAGGGCCAGATATGTAAAAGATTTATTTTATTGATCCTGTTATTTGGTTTTAAGCCTGTAAAATTTCATATAAAGGATAAAGATTATAAAAAGACTGTTTGAATTTTTTTAACAAGCGATAAATAATTTTGACCTTTATTACTTTGACTGTAAGATAATAAATATTATTGCTGCATTAGACCAAACAGAGTAATAAAAAAAACAAGTTGCCGTTCTATCACCCAAGACTTGGACTGATTGTAATAACACAAAAACACTGCACAGTAGACTGTCCGTATACACTGTAACTGACTAAATGCAATTATAATTCAATTATACCAATGTAGCTAATTATGGTAGAAGCATATTAAGATGTACTAATACTAGTGCTGTCAAAATTATCGCGTTAATTGTTAAGATCAACGCGAAATGTTTAATGCATTAAAAAAATTTAACGCTGATTTTGTTTTTTTATTAATTTCCTGTAATCTAAGACCTTTAAATTCATGAGCACCTCTGGAGGAGGGGGCAACAGTGTGCTATGCTGGCGTTTGGCCTGACAGAAATGATTAGAAGAAGAAGAAGAAGTGACACCATGCTACTATCTAGCTAACACTAGCTAACACACGCAAGCATGGACGAGGGCAGACTTTTGGGTGGAAAGTTTCTCTTTAAGAAGTTGCCTGATGGCTTGTTGGACAAAACGAGAGTAAGATGCACAATTTGCAACGCTGAATTCAAGTACCACAGAAGCAGTTCATCACTGGCGTATCACCTGAGAGCAAAACACCCAACTGAATCCACCTCTACGGGACCTCGCCAGTCTACGCTTCAGGAGTATGGTGCTTGTGGACGAATAACAAAAAATGTGAGAGAAAAGGTAACCAATTCCTTGGTTGTTTGGATAGCTAAAAACTGCCGACCAGTTAGCATAGTAGAAGATGATGGACTGAGAGAAGTCATTCGTGCTGCATCAGGAGATGAGTGTTACAATCTGCCCTCGAGAGGAACCATTGTGTCGAGACTGCACACTTTGTATGGGGACCAGAGGGCTCAGCAGTCCAGCAAGCTTGTGCAAGTAAGGAATGTCGCTCTCACCGGAGACCACTGGACTTCGGTGAACAACGATAATTACTTAAAATATAAAGAATAAAAAAATGTAATTGGAGCCAGGCTATTAATAAAGTAATTGAGATTAATCGCAATTAATAACAGAAAATTGTGAGATTAGTTAGTTAATTTTTTTTAATCTATTGACAGCACTAACTAATACATCAACTACTAACAGTAGATTATCATTTAATTTCCTGTCAGATTCTCAAACATTCATTCTGCATCTTCATTAAATGTGCAAAAAGATGAAATTCAAATGACAGACATCAAGTTAGCAAAAGTAAATGAAACATGATTTAGTTGGCCCACAGCCGCACGCTTGGTCTTACTAGTTAATGCAGTGGTTCCCAAATTAATTTTTGCTGGGCCCCCCTTTGTTTTACAGAAAAATGTTTGTGCCCCCCCCTGCACGCGCACACACACAAACGCACGCTAACACTAACGCACGCTAACACTAACGTACGCTAACACATCCTCCAACCACACAAACCCATATTTTGCTCAATTGCGGTTTATTTCACACCTCAAATATTTAGTAAACAATTAAGCAAATACAAGTAATCTGCAGGTAGTAAGAAAATAAACTACTAACTCTTTTACGCTACGTCCGCACCTACACGGGTACTTTTGAAAACGCAACTGTTTCGTCCACACGTAAACGGCGTTTGGAATCACCGAAAACTGAGATTTTTTAAAACTCATTTTTTGCGTTTACGTGTGGACGAGGAATACAGAGTTCGTCATGCAACGTTAAAGGTATGCGCCTTTTTTCACGTCAGCTGTGCGCCACGTTATTGTTTACATGAGATGAATTGCAGAATGGCAGATAGTCAGATTAACAGTATTTTGTCTCTATCTGCAGGTTTTACACGCTTACATATAAACACGCAGTTACTGTCCCTCTATTTACAAAGGCAGAAGCATCATGGTGTAATTATTTTACGTGTAGTTGGGTTTTTTTTCTGTGTAATAATATTCAACATTGCTATCAATACATTTATCAAAAAAAATGTCTCTCTGTGCAAAATGAGTCTAAAAACATAAACAGCTGTGGGATCCCGTTTGGAGAGCCAGGCGCGTGCTCCCGACGCAGGGAAAACCAATTCTGCAGGGGAGACCTGGCACTTGTGCAGGTGAAACCAAAGGGCAGATATGCTTCACCATATTTTCAAGTCTTTGGCTTAGAATGAAGTTGGTTTGGAAACATATTCTGCGATGCTTCATCTCCTGCTTTGCGTTTGTGTGGGGCGCTCCATGCTAGCAGTGTCCAAGTGTTGTTTTTGGGGTTTTTTTCCCTTTTCATGCCGCCCCCACCCCGCAATGGCTCTGCCTAGGGGGCGGGCCCCACACTTTGGGAAGGTCTGAGTTAATGGATCAATGAGCCTTTCCGCCAGTTTGTGTGTGAACATAATAACCACATGTGTGGCTTTCCACTGGAAATATGATGAATCTTCATTCATAATGCACTCCTATACACCGTCAGTGACCTCTTCCACTTACATCTCACCATAAAAACAAGGGTAATAAGGCTTTTTTTGAGTGTGTGCGTGTTCATGTGTGTGTGCATGCCCTCTTTATTCATAATCAATGACGTAACCTTGACTATCGTTCTAGCATGCTAGCACTTTCCCCAACTAAATAGATTACATTAATTTGTTCTGGCAACTCTTCAACCCATTTTAAAGGAAAGATGTAAAATAACAGGAGCAAATAGAGTAAAAAGTAGTAGTCCGGAAACATCAGGACACCAACATGATGTAATCACCTTGAAGAAAGAGCAGATGTGGTGAGTGGTCAATATAAAATATCACCTTCCTAATACAAAGGTACTTGGGAGTTCTCCTTCATCTGCTCCATAAACCTGATTTATTGTGGACTCAGCCTTTCACACCCACTGGTACGTCACTGCAACCCGCCTTCCCTCCCACATTGATGTGGAAACTGATGCTTGAAATGACACCTCCATAAAGTCACAGAGTGCGACTAGCTGGGTTATATCATGGGTTATAAATAAATAAAGTCAGAGTCAGATGACACATACATACACGCATTCATCCACACACGCTAAACATGTGCCACAAATAGGTGTATACTTTCATAATAAGTAGGGCATCAACCAGCGATTATTATGAGGATCTTAAATGTCAGAAATGAAAGACAAAAAGATTCACCATTCACTGAAGTCAAAGGGATGTCTTCATAACTTCATGTTAGACCTGCAACTAATAGCTCAATTTTTAAGATTAAAGAATCATTTGGTCTTTAAAATGTCTGAAACAAAAACAAGGTCACAAAGATCTTTGAGGATTCATAAATAATTTCTGATAAGGCTGAAATTCTTGCCAGTCTGAACAAGACTTTCATTTTCTCTGATTCTCTTAACATTACTTATCAGATTCCCTCTAATGTTTGCTCTAATGATAATATTCTCAGAAGTTATTCCTTTAATTTTCTTCCAGAGACAGTCCCACAGGTGCATAAAGCCCTCAAACATTTGGAAGCCCACAAGCCAGGAAGTCGGCAGGTCCTTTTAACCTCAAACTTTTACTTTTTAAAGCTAGCAGTGGATTTTATTACTCTGCTTTTGCCATATCTTTTTAACCCTCTCAAGGCAGGCGTTGCCGATTTGCAACAGTTAAAAACTAACAACCTGATTACCCCACATACATATTTTATTTGAGTTTTTTTTACTCAGAAGTACCACTGCAGGACTTGGTTGTGCATTAGCAACAAAAAGTTTACTTTGAGCCTGAGAGGGTTAATCTCTCTGTGGCAACTTATACAATTTATCCAGATAAAAAAACAGCATGCAACATTGAGCTTTTTATTGACATCTATAAAGCTTTTGACTCTGTGGATCAGTTTTAAACTGAAGACTTGAAGACCCATGTAGGAAGGCTTTGAATAATATCCTGTTGGGCAGATTTCAATGCAATCGCCCAGAGTACCACTTCTAGCCTCCTGGGCTCATCTGAAGATGTGCCCCAGAAATTGGTCCTCATCTCGGACTGATCTTTCTATTCATATTGATTAAAATATTTGAAATTCAAACGTCAGCTTTTTCACATAGAAGTCTACTTTGCAACTGCCTCTAGTCAGGTTGTTTAAGTCCCACTACAAATCAATACTCCACAGAATTCCCAGTTTGATTTAAAACCCTGCATTGTTCTCAAATGCTAAACCTTCCACTGAAATTCACTGAAACTTTAATTTATCAGTACTTTTTATGTATCTCAGATATTTATCATGTTCATTTTTAAAATCACTACTGTGGCTACGTAGTGTTTTGTTTGCCTCTGCTGATATCTTATCAGTGGAGGCGTTTGTGGTCCTTGAATTCTTAACATTAATCTTTTCCCATGTCTGATCCTCATCATTACATATACAATTACCAGCTACTGACAGGTGAGATTAATTAATACTGTTTCAAAGGTGTCAGTTATGTGAAGGGGGTGGAAGCTGGGGTATATATCCTATTAGACACAGTCATTCCTTGGAGAGCTAAATGTGGGTAAGTGATAGGACCTAAGAGATTTTTGAAAAGAGACAAACTGTGATGGGTAGAAAGGGTCAGATGGCCATGTTCTGCAGAGGTTAGTGGAAGGAAGGAAAACCAATGCATAGGTGACAGGGATGTGGGCATAGTGATGTGCATTGGAAGTAAAGGCTGGCTCTGATCTCTAATGTTGTCACACTGCAAGAGCTGCTGAGGAATGGTTAGAGGACACACCAAAGACTTCTAGGCATTGACTTGTTTTCAGTTTGATGTATCTTCTGTGCTGTAAGAACAACCTTACAATGTGACTGCTGCTAAAGTCTTAGTGCCTAATGCTACAAGTTGCCTTTAGAGTCTTTGTTTGTTTTACAAGTCAAATATTATGCAGCTGGTTTGTATATAGCCTCCGTAAGTAATTAAATATCTTTGCTTTGCCTGTCAGGCTTTTCTAGTCTAGCGATGCTGTGATCATCAAATTAACAGATGCACAAGCGGTTAGATTTCTCCCTGTGATACTTTTGTTTTTATCTTTAGCACTAAACACCTTTGATAAAGATTTTATCGAGCTGTGATTAAATTGGAGAACCAAAAAGCTTGAAGGCAATCACATTTGATTTAGCTATTTGGGCAAGCTTTTGCGTCATACAACAGTTCAAGAAGGCATCATTGTAACTGAGCAGAATTGATTAGATAAAATCAAATCGAGTATTGTTTGGTTAGCTCATAAGATAACCAACATAAAGGATTTGTTCTTAGCCCATTAACACAAGAAAGTCTTTATTCACATTTGACCTTTCCGTGTCAAACTCTGATGGTAAACTCACCATAAAACACCAAAGCAAATAGAGTTAGACACACTGGAGTCTCAACATGAGGCACGGAGAGACAGAGAGAGATTCTGATAGATACAGCTGGCATTACTGAGGGAGCAACGTATCTTTGGTCAAGCTCCTCAGGAGAGACACTGATGATCCCTATTTATGTTTTATGAGAGTCTTCACTACAAGTACATTCACTGACACAATTTACAGACACATCAACCGGGAAATCCGAGTCGCATGTATGGCAGGGGTACATTTTGCTCCATGTTATTCAAGGTTAATCAAAGTTTAATAGAATCTTCATCTTATAAAATACACTCGGTGTACAGAGTAAATGACTCAAAGGTGTTTTAGCCATAGCTACTGTGATTCACATGACATATTTAAAGTGACTTTAATTCAATAGATGATGAAGCAAGAAAACCAAATAACTCAACAGCTTAATCTTTTAAACCTACACTTACACGCTCACCCAGTCACCTTTTATTGCTTTAACTCCTTAAGGAAAAGAGTTACTCTTGGATGTAAGAACATATAGTAGGATTGTGTCTTCGTTAATTCGGTAATGTAAGAGCTTTGGGATTTCAGCACTTGATATAAGCAAGTCTATAAAAATGTGTGTACATGTTAAGCAGGTCAGACAATAAACAGTGAAACTTGAGCTTGGAACAAGCTTGGGACAAGCTCAAGATGTACTTGGCTACATGTAGTTTCTTTATTTAAAAAAAATATTATTCTAAATTTACAAAGCTTGTACAGCAATACTTTATAATCAGAAATTCAGTATTTGAGCAAAGAAACAGAAAACTTGTACGAGTCTGGTTACAACACCAAACACATCCAGTCAGTAAAATAAATGATCTCCTTACCTTAATGAGAGGGTATGCCAGGGTTGGCTGGGGATCATGGGTGTTGAGTCAGGTCCAGTGCAAAGCTGGTTAAATCTTCTCACACGTGTGGTAGTGCTATGAAAACCAGTAGAGTTGAACATGCATAGCCACTGGTAAACTCTGGTGTATACTACGCGCTCAAGCGCTCCCTCACCGAGTGAGCACACAAGTCGTCAGCAGCAGCAGCCCGACAGCTGTGCTCGGGGAGATCCAAGAGTCGTCAGATAGAAACAGACATGCTGCCTTGTGCTGCCGGTCTCTGCTCTCCAGCACTCTCCTCTGTCTCTCTGTCTGCAGCTCCCACTCTCTCACCAGTCTGTGTTGCTCTGCTCTGTCTCTCTCTCCCCCCTTAAATCTCGCTCTTGTACACACATGCATTTTCCACACTGCATCTGCTGCCTCGCTTTCTCTCACAAACACACACACGCGTACATCTCTCTCAATTTTTATGTTCCAGCATTTTTCTTAACACACCACGTTCTCCTTGTAGTTACCCCAAATACTCTTTAATGGTTTTAATGTCTCTATATTTTCCAATTCATTCTAGTTACTTTTCCCTCTTTACAATCTCTCCTCCCAGTATTTTTTTCTGTTATCACATTTTCACTTTTAGCCCTAACCCTTGATGTACATTGGATTTTAGAGATTTAACATACTATACAGGAGAAAGACAGAGGCACTGAAGAGAGAAAAATGAAAACAGAAAGCTAACCGTGAGAATGCAAAGGCACAATGACACACGCGCACAAAATGAATATCTTAATGTGGGGAGTTCTCGGGAGTGGACTGGGGCACAGGTTTGACTTTGAAGTGCAACTGAAAGCAAAATGTCATGCTTAATGTTCGCTCCCTTAGCACAGTTTATTGCTACCAGCAAAGTCACACTAGTGTGGGTGCATTTGCTCCCCAAGTTGCTTGAATAGAATTTCACAAGGCTGGAGAAAAAGGGGTCCCAAAAGCTGCAACAACACAGAATTTGCAGACCACACTAATTATAAACTATTTACATTTTCATACACAAGATAAAAATTTGTCTCAGCTGGAGTTAAAACACATGAAAATTTCAGAAGATTGTGTGACGGGGGTGTAAAGTGGGAAACGATTAATTTCCAGTGCCCCTTATTCAGCATTCATGGGTCTGAGCGAATGCATCTCAGCAATAGCAACATCACCATGTTAACAAAATCTATCCACATACAGGCAGATATATACAGTGGGGCAAAAAAGTATTTAGTCAGCCACCGATTGTGCAAGTTCCCCCACCTAAAATGATGACAGAGGTCAGTAATTTGCACCAGAGGTACACTTCAACTGTGAGAGACAGAAAGTGAAAAAAAAATCCATGAATCCACATGGTAGGATTTGTAAAGAATTTATTCGTAAATCAGGGTGGAAAATAAGTATTTGGTCAATAACAAAAATACAACTCAATACTTTGTAACATAACCTTTGTTGGCAATAACAGAGTTCAAACGTTTACTATAGGTCTTTACCAGGTTTGCACACACAGTAGCTGGTATTTTGGCCCATTCCTCCATGCAGATCTTCTCGAGAGCAGTGATGTTTTGGGGCTGTCGCCGAGCAACACGGACTTTCAACTCCCGCCACAGATTTTCTATGGGGTTGAGGTCTGGAGACTGGCTAGGCCACTCCAGGACTTTCAAATGCTTCTTACGGAGCCACTCCTTTGTTGCCCGGGCGGTGTGTTTTGGATCATTGTCATGTTGGAAGACCCAGCCTCGTTTCATCTTCAAAGTTCTCACTGATGGAAGGAGGTTTTGGCTCAAAATCTCACGATACATGGCCCCATTCATTCTGTCCTTAACACGGATCAGTCGTCCTGTCCCCTTGGCAGAAAAACAGCCCCATAGCATGATGTTTCCACCCCCATGCTTCACAGTAGGTATGGTGTTCTTGGGATGCAACTCAGTATTCTTCGTCCTCCAAACACGACGAGTTGAGTTTATACCAAAAAGTTCTACTTTGGTTTCATCTGACCACATGACATTCACCCAATCCTCTGCTGTATCATCCATGTGCTCTCTGGCAAACTTCAGACGGCCTGGACATGCACTGGCTTCAGCAGCGGAACACGTCTGGCACTGCGGGATTTGATTCCCTGCCGTTGTAGTGTGTTACTGATGGTGACCTTTGTTACTTTGGTCCCAGCTCTCTGCAGGTCATTCACCAGGTCCCCCCGTGTGGTTCTGGGATCTTTGCTCACCGTTCTCATGATCATTTTGACCCCACGGGATGAGATCTTGCGTGGAGCCCCAGATCGAGGGAGATTATCAGTGGTCTTGTATGTCTTCCATTTTCTGATGATTGCTCCCACAGTTGATTTTTTCACACCAAGCTGCTTGCCTATTGTAGATTCACTCTTCCCAGTCTGGTGCAGGTCTACAATACTTTTCCTGGTGTCCTTCGAAAGCTCTTTGGTCTTGGCCATGGCGGAGTTTGGAGTGTTTGAGGCTGTGGACAGGTGTCTTTTATACAGATGATGAGTTCAAACAGGTGCCATTCATACAGGTAACGAGTGGGGGACAGAAAAGCTTCTTACAGAAGACGTTACAGGTCTGTGAGAGCCAGAGATTTTCCTTGTTTGAGGTGACCAAATACTTATTTTCCACCCTGATTTACGAATAAATTCTTTACAAATCCTACCATGTGGATTCATGGATTTTTTTTTCACATTCTGTCTCTCACAGTTGAAGTGTACCTCTGGTGCAAATTACTGACCTCTGTCATCATTTTAAGTGGGGGAACTTGCACAATCGGTGGCTGACTAAATACTTTTTTGCCCCACTGTATACATCTGCCAAACTACTCTCTGTGCTACTTTTAGCTACAGCAGGTGTCTTCAGATCCGCATTTTACCACTAGTACACAAACACAGAAAGACAGACTGAAAACAATGCCGGCCATGCTGTCGCAGCTGGTTGAGATGTCACATCTGTCTTCATGACTTGAATGTGTGACATGACATACTGATGGGCGATGGCATTACAGAATTTTTCCAGTCTTTTGCCCTTGACCCCACTTTTTTAATATGCATCGCTTGCAGTGTATTAAAAATGTAGCTATGGTTATGAAAAAGATAATATTTCTCAAATTAAAATTTCATATTTAGTCTTTTTCTTTCAGTTATTCGTCTTTATCATCTCCCTTCATCTTACCCTATTCCTAGCATCATCATGCTGTCACACCAACCCTGTGCAAAACACTTCTGAAGAAGAGTTTTGAATGTCCTTCAAGAAGTCCAGAGAACTATTCTTGAAGACTACGTATAAATATTACAAAAAAGCTTATCTAACAGAGTTCAGGCAGTGTTGAAGAATAAGGGTGACCAAACTAAATGCTGACATTGAAGTTATTTAAAATTGTAAAACCCTTGCTTTATTTCCATTTATGTCTGCACCTATTTCCCCTTTTCCTAGAAAAATAAAAATACATGAGGGAGGATTTTAGAGTTTTGCATACTATTTTGCAGAATAAGACAACTGTTGAAAGCAGAGTTCGTTCCATTGTAGACAGACATAGAGACAACACAGTGTTGGACAGGTGCATACTTGACATGTAAACTGTAACGACAGATGAGACAGGCTGTAGGTAACAAATGCTGAGTGCACACATGGTGATACCCCATAGCCCATCACTGATAGCCCATCTAACACAAGAATAAGGATGTGCAATTCTTCTCTAGTACAGGGCAGAAGAGGGGCTAACAGTGGCTACCTGTCACCCACAGCAAAAACGATCTGCATTTGAATCTTCTGCAGATGGGCCCTTTGGTACGGAGTTTGCATGGTCTCTCTGTGCCATGGGTACTCTGGCTTCCTCCAGAATAAAGTGCTGTATGGGCAAATGTTTCTTGTAGTCTAAAGTCCTTTGAATGTAATGATTTATTTATGAATGAATTGTAAAAATTTGCATGCAGCGAAGGATTGCTGATCAATGAATTTTTTGTTTATTCTGGGGGAGCGAACGTCTTCTTCATCATTATCAGCACATTTTTTAATTTTAGTACAAATACTTAAAAGTGTAGTAAAAGTAATCAAAGTGATAAAGTACAGACTCTGAAATGTACTCACAGTAAAAAGTCTTTAGAGAACATTTCTACTAACTATTTTTGTGCAAAGAGAACAAACAAAAATAACTATTTTTGTTATATTAGTATTTGTCTCCACATCTAAACAGACTCCACACAGCCACTCTGCACCAGGGCAACACAATGTTTGGCTCTAAATTCAAGACAAGCTAATCTGTTTGTCCTAATGTTACACGTGAGCTCTAAATTTCCAATTTAACAGATATTGCAGAGAAGTCCTCAACTTTAAATGTAACCTCTCTTCTTCCTCTCCTGTCCTGCCTTTCTTACATCTTTCACCTTCTGTGAGTGAAGCCATCTCACACTCTGTTCTCTTCCTGGGAAAAACAGCACCTGTAACTTTAGTTGGCAGACAAACTGTGTGAGAAATTGCACAATTCTTTGCTTTGTTTCTGAAATTTGTTGAATTGTTTGAACAATTGCATTTTAAATTACCTGCCACTTAAAAAAAACATTGCTCTCTTTGTGCTCGCTCCTCTTCTGTAGCGCTAGCTTGTTTTCCTCAGTATTCACTATTTTCCACATTAGTACCTCCTGTTGCTAGCCTGTCACACAAACTATATCTGCTGTTGATACAAGATAATTACTTGGATACAAAAGTGGTAATTAATTGGTAAAAACTTACACATTACTGCTCTCCTTGTTTCCACTTTATTACACCACTATTACCACATTATCACCGAGTTGTGTTGCCAGGTCCTTACTCGAATTAGAAAGTAATGTCACCACAAAGTCATGAACCCACAGTCAAAATATTTCCTTTCCACCTTCATTCCTGTCATTAGCTCAAGTGTTTGCATATAAAGAAAAATCACAGCCACCATACCCTGTTTATCCTCAGAATCTAGCAAACTAAGGATTTGATTGCTTTCCTGAGGAAGCAGGTTATTACAAATATACCATTTCATATAGAACATATAGAGTGAAGTATGTGATCTATGTTCCTTCACATGTTCTCATGCCAGGCAAAAAAGAAAATCTAAGGACAAATAAGCAAAAAAACAACACAAGTCTGCCAGACAGCCGAAAGGCTGGATCAAAAAAGGCGGACCCAAAAGCAGACTCAACAGAAGGGAAGTTTCACAGGAATGGAAGGTTTATTACATCTTTTTCTCAAGAGACTGAATCACAGGGGAAGGAAAGAGACAAGAGTCTCCTTACTTTGTTTGGCAGAGCTGTGGAGCTTTGAGGGGGAAGGGGAGTGTCCAGGTAAGTGTTGAGGTGTCCAAACAGAGAAGGATACAGGAGGGGAATTCCTTCGACAGGTGTTTGCTGGAGCAGAGAGCCGGGCAGGTGAGTGATCTGGGGAATCCTGAGAGCAGGTGAGTGGTACAGGAGCCGTGGATGTTGCAAGAATGGCCAAAGGGACAGTGATCCAAGGAGTTATTGAAATGTAGGAAAATATGTCCTTAGGCGTGGAGACTGTAGCACAGGGAGACGGAATATTAACATTTGGAAAACAAACTTGAACTCATACATGGAGGCTGATTTACCACTGGGAGTAGCAGACGATCTGGCAAAGAGTGGAAATCAGCGCTGGCCTTAAATGCAGGACTGCTAATTGCTGCCAATGGCTTGCAGGTGAGACTGGGCTGGCCCTGGTGCCAGACTCCGCCCAAGACCAGCGAAGCCAAGGTGGAGGAGCCGAGTGGAAAAATAACAGAAACACAACACTTCCCCAGATAATGGCGAAGTAAGCTTGTTTTTTCTGTACGGAGTATTTAGTGACTTTTTCCACATTTCAGATCCAAACTTGATCCATGAATATCTGAGAACACTGATTGGTTTACCTGCTTGAGTTATCGGAGTCAGCCTCACTGGTTTGACAACAGGAGCTGAAGCAATGTTTGTAACTTCCAGCTGTTTCAGTTAATGAAATATGGCGTGACACAGCATGCGAAAGCATTATCCATAACTATTCATTATTTCAAGTCAGAACTATCAATTACTCCCGAGATAGATTCTATCAGGACCTAACAGCAAATAAAAATCTACTCTGTGCAACTGAGACAGTTGAACTGTCACACAAAGACGTTTTATACACAGCAGTTGCCCTCAGGTTGAATCCTGAGCTCCATCATTGCTGTTGGGAATGTTTTACAGTCATGGGCCACTTTCTTAGAACGCTTTTGCTTTCAGAACTGCCTTAATTCTTCTTGGCATAGATTCAACAAGGGGCTGGAAACAGTCATCACAGATTTTGGTCCATATTTTGACACAATATCATCACACAGTTCCTGTAGGTTTGTCAGCTGCACGTCTATGATGTGAATCTCCCATTGCACTATATCCCAAATGTGCTCTATTGGAATGGGATCTGGTGACTGTAGAGACTATTTGAGGACAGTGAAGTTATTGTGATGTTCAATAAATCAATTTGAGTTTTGCACATTATCCTGCAGGAAGCAGCGATCAAAAGATTAATATACTGTGTTCATAAAGGAGGGACATGGTCAGAAACAATATTCTGGGAGGCTGTGACATTTAAACAATGCTCAGTTGGTACTAAGGATACTACATTGATCTCTGGCATCAGCAAGACTCAATCAACTCTTCAGCAAACTGTGTCTTATTTAATATTTTTCTTTTTTTCTCTGGATCATTCTCTGTAAACCACTGTCATGGTCCTGGGCCATGTTGGCCCAGTATTCTTAGTTTTTGTGTGTTTTTGTATTTTGTTCCCTATTTATGCCTTGGTTCCTAGGTTATTTAGTTAAGATGTTCCTTATTTGGTTACCTCCCTGTGTGCCCCTGTGTATCTGTGAGCCCTCGTCTCTCCTTGTGTTTTATTCCATGTTTTCCCCAGCCTGTTATGTCTGTGTTCCCCCCGTGCTCTCTCTCCTCCTGTCTGAACCTCTGTGTACTTCCTGTTTTACTTTGACAGTCTCTCGTCAGTATGCGTCATGTTGTGGTCACTCCTGCCCTGTCTCGTTATGATTATCTGTGTCAGCTGTGTTCCCCGTGTGCTCCCACTTCCCTTGTTAACCCTCTGTGTATTTATGTGCGTGTCTCCATCAGGTCAGTGTCGCGTCGTCAATGTCTTCTCCCCGAACCTGTGTGTCTTTCTGTGTTCCCATGGTCTTCTGTTAGTATTCCCAGTTTAGTTCTGTTCCTTTGTGAAACCTGCAATAAAGCAGTGATTTTGAGTTCAGTTCCTGCCTCCGTGAGTTTTGCGTTTGGGTCCTCATCTGCCTCCACACAGCCAGTTCATGACAACCACAGAATGTAAAATACTCAAACCAACTCGCCTGGCATAAACAAAGTCAAGGTCAGCTAAATAACCTCTCGTCCCCATTCTGATGTTCAGTTTGAGTTTCAGCAGGTCAAATTACCGTGTCTACATGACTAAATGCGTGGAATCTTTTAAAACCGAGATAGAACCAGTCTTTTGAGGTAGCAGCACCAATGTTTCCTTTATATTTCCCTCAAATGTTATTTAAATGTCTGCTAAAAACACATTTCTGTAAGTACATTTGTTCATGATCTATATTTTGGTTAGTATAAATTTGACTTTTCATGAACATTTACAGTGTTTATTGCATCTGTATTTATGTCTGTACAGTGGTGTGAAAAAAGTGATCCCGTTTTTTTTGTATGTTTGTCACAATTAAATGTTTCAGATCATCTAACAAATGTAAATATTGAACAAAGATAACACTTGTAAATGCAAAATGCAGCTTTTAAGTGAAGGTGTTTATTATTAAAAGGATAAAAAGTGATTGCCCATTAATCCTAATAAATGGTTGGGCCACCCAAAGCAGCAACAAATGCAGTTAACCATTTGCAATAACTGGCAATAAGTCTTTTACTGCACTGTGAAGGAATTTTGGTCCAGTCATCTTTGCAGAATTGTTGTAATTCAGCCTCACTGGAGGGTTTTTCAAAGATGAACCACCTTTTTAAGGTCATCTGAATTAGATTCAGGTCAGGACTTTGACTAGGCTACTTCAAAGTCTTCATTGTGTTTTTTTTTAAGCCATTCAGAGATGGACTTGTGTTTTGGATTATTGTCCTGCTGCAGAACTCAAGTGTGCTTCAGCTTGAGGTCACAAACAGATGGCCAGACATTCTCCTTTAGGACGTTTTGATAGACAGCAGAATTCATTGTTACATTTACTGTCCTGAAGCAGTAAAACAGACCCAGACGATCACACTACCACCACCACATTTTACTGTTGATATGATGTTGTTTTTTCTGAAAAGCTTTTACTTTTATGCCAGATGTAATGGGACACACACCTTCCAAAAAGTTCAACTTTTGTCTTGTCAGTCCACAGAGTATTTCCCCAAAAGTCTTGGGGTTTACCAAGATGTTTCTGGCAAACCTGAGCTGAGCCTTTTGTCACGGGCTGCGACGGCAGACCGTGGAGTTGTAGAGAAAGTAGGGCCCAAACGCGAGACTCAAGTGAAGGACAGTGGATTTATTTATGGCGAGTGGACAGAAACGACAACTATATACAATTCAAGCACTGTGACTCCTGTGGCGATTCCTCCAAGAATCCCACACAGTGCACGTGTCCATAGCAGTGAAAAGGTGACAACTCCAAAAACCCGATTCCACTCTGTGATTTCCCCTCGTGACGACGTTCCTGACTCCCGACTCCTGGTGACACAAAAACACACACAGCTCAGCAGGCAGCCTTTAGTAGCGAAGCCGATCACAACACACTAATCTACGGAGGTACTTAACAGGTTCGACTTAGTATAATCCCGCGCCGACTGGGGCTCCGCCACCTTCTTAAATAAGGCGCCCCTCATGAAGCCATCAGCTGCAGCTGGTGAGGGCTAATGGGCGGCAGGTGCGGCAGTCCCTAGTGCGGGAACACTTCCGGGTCGCAGTCCCCTCAGCGACCCCAAAACATCCGGGAGCACCCAGGGAGAAAGGACAAAAAGGGAGAGAAAACCACCATAACATATGGAAAAACATATACAAGAAATACATGAGCTCTGGGTCATCAGACCCAGACCATGACACCTTTATGTTCCTGTTGCTCAGGAGTGGTTTTTGGCTTGGAACTCTGCCATGCAGGCCATCTTCGCCCAGTCTCTTTCTTATGATGGAGCCATGAACACAGACCTTAACTGAGGCAAGTGAGGGCTGCAGTTTTTTGGATTTTGTTCTTGGGTCTTTTGTGATGTCTTGGACAGGTTGTCGGGGTAATTTTGGTCGGCCAGCCACTGCTGGGAATGTTCACCTCTGTTCCATGTTTTCGCCATTTGTGGATAATGATTCTCACTGTGGGGGAGAGATCTCATTTACTTTGTTTCTCATTTGTCCCTGAATTTCCTTGGATCATGACATGATGTCTGGCTTTTGAGAATGTTTTGTTATACTCCACTTTGTCAGGCAGGTCCTATTTAAGTGAATTCTTGATTGGTGACTGACAGGTGTGGCATTAATCGGGCCTGGGTGTGGCTAGAGAAATTGAACTCAGCTTTCCAAAGTTGTGATACATGTTGTACATGATGTTATAGCAGATGTGCTGGTGGAGTGGGGGGCACAATCACTTATTCACACAGCGCCACCTGTGGGCCACCTTCATTTAGAAACTGCATGTTGTGTTTACTTTTATCTTTATCTTAATTTTAAATCTTTTGATGATATGAAACATTTAAGTGTGATGAACATACAAAAAATAGGGAATCAGAAAGGGGGGAAACACTTTTTCACACCGCTGTATGTACTGAACAGACACCTTAAAATTATTTTTGTTTGTTTTTTTTTACCTACCCTAATATCTCGATCATGGGTGCCTCTCTTGGCTTATTGTCTCTCTTTGTCTTTGTCTCTGTTTTTTTTTTTTCCTTTCTGTTTTAATGATATGAGTGCTGGGACAATCTGTGGTTTTTGACAAAAACCAGAAGAAAACAGAAATGGCTCCTAGGAATACATGGAGTGTTTTGTTGAGGAAAAAAAGAGAAGATTGTGGTCACATGTTAGTACACACTGGACTGTAACAAATCAGTAATCCTTGTGTCTCTCTCCAGCATGACTACAATAGGACACACACTGATGCACTTCCCACGAGCTTGTCAGGGGATTGCTATTGAATAATCCATTTGACTTCTTATGATTCTTAGACCAATAGATGTGGAATCATCATGACTGAATGCATATTTTCAGATTTTGAGGCACCACAGCTTTTTCAAATTTAGCGTAGATAGTACAGAATCTTAGGTTGGAGAGTATTTACTACATAAACTATTTTCTGTTGTAATTATAATGCATCAGTGTGCTATGATAATATCACGTTTATCTGTTTCCCTATAGCAGCCATAACAGCTTAGTACAATATGTGTTTTTATTAACTTCTCATAAAACATACTGGTTCAAGGATAAATTACAGGGTTTTTACTAAAATTATAAGAGTTTTATACAGCACCTGAGCCAACCTTTTTTCATTTCTGGTTGCCTGGTTGTGTCTTATCTTTCTCTGTGTCACTGCAGGGTCAGGTAGGGCCCCCTCCAACCGCCGACCTCCACTACCCAGTTTCACAGAGAGAAAGAGAAACAAACATACAATGACAGTGAACCAGGTGCAGTGGAGATAACACACCTCTCAAGGCTTATGGGTATTTTAGTTGTGTTTTAGTGTTTTTCTGTAGGTTACATATGTTTTTTAGGTTCCAATTCTAAAGTTGGAAAATGAATTTTATTTTCATTGCTTTTTAAAAAGCTGTAAGTGCATAACTGAACGAACTTTCACACAATATAATGTCATGTAACAGTATTCATTGTGACATATACATATTCAACACCATAATAACATAATAATTGAAATAGGAAGATATGCTGCACAGACATTTGAGCATTACTATTATCCAGTGTAAGCTCCGTATCTGTGATTCCAACGTGTTTGTTCTCTGTTTCAGAAAGATAAATATCTTTGTCTTAAAATGGTCAAAAAAAAAAAGATGTCAGAAGACTCCAGACTGAGAGTTGATCTGTGTTTAGCTATTCATCAGTTAAACAATCTTTCAAAAGTGGGGATGATTTATTACTGTGATACCGTTCCCTATGCTTCACTGAGCTGATTTCAAAAGAAAAATCTAAGTGTACGATCAGCTAAAAATGAACCACAGATTACCAGCCAAAGGATTTAATTAATATTTAGCCCTTGTAAACAGCTATGTGCATGATTCTGCCCTAAAACAAACCAATCAACAGGCATTATGCTGTGAAGACAAAGCGAGTAAGACAGAGAAAGAACAGAGAAATCCAAAACACAACTGATGAATGTTTTTGGGAGTATCGACTATGTGCCATGAAAAAGACACAATATACCATCATGAAAACATAATCCCACTAACGCATTATGGTTTGGGGCTGTCTTGCACCAACTAAAGGAAAAAAATTCCCAGTTTTATTAAGTTAGGTGATTACTGCAGGTCGGGATGTCCTTAATTTGAAGCTGAGTGAGACTTGCGTTGCGACAGGAACCACCAATAACTGCAAACACTGAAGTCAAAGGAGTTTGCAAAGAAAAGCGTCTCGACTTCTTTAAGTTGCTTGAAGATGTTTCACCTCTCATCCGAGAAGCTTCTTCAGTTCTAAGATCAAATGGTGGGGAGTCCCAGATTTAAGCCTAGTGGGAGTGACCCCCCAAAGAGGGACAAAAGGACCCCTTGATGATCCTCTAATCGCCTGAGCCAAGGTGTGAAACTGGGTGTGGGTCCCAATCAGCCAGGGTTTCAGGTGAGCTCTTTGTGAAACCTGGCCCCACCTTATCATGCAAATTCCTGAGATCAGATGGCCCAGGATGTGAGTGGGCGTTAAGGCGTCTGGGAAGGGATCTCAAAACTGGATTATAGATGGCAGAGAGTTGGTGTCGTAAACCCTGTTCAAAGATGGTCGCTCACAGTGGACATAGATGGCTTCTTTCACTCCTCTTTCAAACCATCTGTCCTCTCTGTCCAAAATGTGAACATTGGCATCCTCGAAAGAGTGTCCTTTATCCTTAAGATGCAGATGGACTGCTGAGTCTTGTCCTGTGGAGGTGGCTCTTCTGTGTTGTGCCATGCGCTTGTGAAGTGGCTGTTTGGTCTCTCCAATGTAGAGGTCTGGGCATTCCTCGCTGCACTGTACAGCATACACCACATTGTTAAGTCTGTGTTTTGGAGTTTTGTCTTTCGGGTGAACCAGTTTTTGTCTGAGCGTGTTGCTGGGTCTGAAATGCACCGGGATGTCATGCTTGGAGAAAAACACTGAAGTAAATCTATTATAAAATGTCTTCAAACAAATAAAACCCTCCTTTTGTAGCCAGCCATAGGCCAGAGATGAACCCAGTACACATGCTGTAAAATAACCTTGAGACAAACACTTACAATAGAGAATGTTCTCCTCAGTATTGTAAAGCAACACACTCCACACACACTACACAGCTATCTCTATTTATTTAAATATTGTAAGGCTGTTGAGCAGACAAGGCCTGTGCATTTATTAAATCCAAGTGTAAATTTAATAAAAAATGCAATAAAAAGCAGCAACTGTCACCACTGAGCTATATATTCATATGTTTATATTTTTTCTCTTTTTGTTTCCATTTCTTTCCAAAATTTCCTTTTTTTACTTTTTTTTTCTTTAAATATTTACACTGAAAATGTGCAGAAGAAAAGGTGGGCGGACTAATGAGCTATAACTGCAAAAAATATGTTTGTTTTTTTTCATTCAAGTCGTTGAATTTGACCTGTCATCACCCATGAGGAACACTTTATTGACTTGGCATGGATGAACAGTAAACTAAGCGTTGGTTCTCACAATCATTGTCACTGTGTAGGCAGAGTGCTACACACAAGCATGCCTAGAGCCGCTGAGATGTGTCAGCCTTTCTCCCTGTAACACGTAAAAAAAATGTCAAAACATTACATCCTTCAGAATAACAGTACTAGCACCATAATACACCATTAGCGTAACTAATCTGTCTTGGGCAAGTTTCCAACATGCACACAAGTTCTAGGAAGATATCACTCAATGCAGAAAAGCAGAACATTATATAGATTTGGAAAATGCCAAGCAGGCGATATACAGCTCTTTTATTGTGATATATAGACGAGCAATAACGTGGGCTTTGCACAGGCCACATACTGTAATGTAGTCATGACGATGATGAATTTGAATGTCAGTTCATCCAACTGAAACAAAGTGATAAATCACTAATTGAGTTTTACAACTTGACAAAGAGATAAGAGTGACCTTGCACTGGAGTAAACAAGCAAGCGTGTCCCGAGTGTGATCAAAGACGCACACATGCTAATGACTAGTGTGTGGATGTGGATGTGCTCCTACATCACGGAAACATAAACATAGCTAACATTCTTTAAATAGTTATAGCAGCATAAATATCCTTAAGAGTTTGATGCATTTTGATAATGTACAGTTAATGTGTTTGCTTGACACACATATGCTTGTTTACGTGGTTGAATTTTTTTCTCTTTAAGTATACTGAGGACAATAAAACAAACAAACAAAAAAATCCCAACAAGCTTGTCTCAGTTTTTGTTTTTTCAACCACACCACATCTCAGTCAGTCAACCCTTCCAGAGCTTCTCTGCATGTTTTGATGATTATTTCTGACACTTTCTCAATCCTCTGGCTCATTTTCAGTCCATGTCTCCATGTCTGTCCTCTATGTAGGTCACACATGCTACTCTAGCCACTAATTTGTCTTATGTCAGATAGTTGGTTCCAGTTAATGAAGCAGAAAGCTTTGCATCTATAGTTTGTTTCTTTTTACCCTTTTAGAAAGAAGAAAATGTTAAGGACAGTTTGTAAAAAAAATAAAAATAAGGACGCTTGTGAGTAGGGATGGGTATCGTTTAGGTTTTATCCGATACCGGTGCCAAATCGGTACTTTTGAAACGGTGCCGGTGCTCAAACGGTGCTCAAACCGGTGCTTAAAGAATGGAGAACACAAAATTGGTCCAAAAACCTCTCATGTTTAGCTGTTTTTTGTAAAAAGATAACAATGTTAGCCTTTTCTGCAGCTATGGGGCATATATGTTATCACTCTTGGCTGGAAGCAGTGCTTAAACAATGGAAAAAACACAAACTTTGTCCAAAAACCTCTCATGTTTAACTGTTTTCCACTTTTTCTTTGGTCATTTTAGCCTTTTTGGCCAGGGTGAAGGGAGTATCTGCCATCAAACAAGAAGACATCATGTAGCTATGATGGTGTTTGCTAGTTCACCTTACATGCATTAATGTAATAACGTGGTTAGCCTACTCAACGTAAATTACACTCGAACAACATTAAGCTACTCACGCAGAAAAGAACGGCTGCTGCTGCATCATCATCCATCATCATTTCTGCTACACTGGCAGGGCTAGGGGCCAGGACTCTCCTCTTCGTGTTTTTGGGGGATGTTGCATAACAGCCAACCCACCCGCAGTAGATGCGCTCGGTGTGAGGTCTCGCAGCAAGCTATCAAATACGGCGCATTTCTGGGCTTTTAAAAAAAACGCTATGCGTCGCCAGGTGTTTCATCGGATTTGAGGTGTTACCTCCTTTGACAGTATCACAGTATCAGCTTAACCCTTGTATGGTGTTCGGGTCTGTGAGACCCGTTTTCAGTTTTTCTTAAAAGAAAAATTAAACAATTAATTATTTTTTCAACCTGAAATTCATTGGCTTTGGCTTATTTTCTGTGAAGAACATAAATCTGGACTAATTTTCAATGACCTCATACTGTACCTCCCCCCACGCATTTACATTACATACAAGGTGTTCGGGTCCACTGGACCCAGGTCTAATAAAAGTGTTGAAAGTGCAGGTCCTGTGTTCCCACACTCTGTCCTCCTCCTTTCTGGTGCTGCTGATAGTGTTTTCTTCCCCTCCTGCTCCCGCACAAAGTTGCAACATTGTTGAAAATTCAACTATCAACACTGTCTGCTCTGACATTCCCACACATTTTACCCTCTTTCTTGAGGGATCCAAAATTTTTTTTCTCATACCCTGTCCCACCTGCAAATTAGGGGCATAATACTATAAATAAGACTTTGCCAGTGTGGTTCTTTACCACAACTGATCAAGATGGCAAAAGATTATCTGCTGCAAGGGCCATCCAATTGATTTTGGAAGAGAGGGGAGCTTCGGATGACGATGTTGACAAAGAGGTTTCAGAATATTTCACATTTCTGAAAATTCAGAGTCTGACAGTGACTTTGAAGAAGAGGATGAGGTTGAGCACCATTTAGTAACAAAACGAAGACGAGTACCCCATCTGCAGCCAGCTCCAGGACCAGAACAAGCCCACCAGACAGCAGGTGAAGAAATATGGACGTCAATAACTGGTGAAATTGAATGGTCTTCTTGCCCAAGAAATGAGCCACCCTGCAGAGCTGCTACTGTGATAAGCCAGGGCCAACACGGCTGACAGTTACTCATGTGCAGGACATCAAGGCTTCATTTGAGCTTTTCATCCCAGATTCCATCCAGAAAATTATTCTGGATTGCAGTAATCTAGAAGGAAGGTGTGTTTTTGGAGAGAGGTGGAAGGAGATGGACCAAATTCATCTAAGAACCCCAAAGGCCTACTTTGGGGTTCTTATCCTTGCAGGAGTTTTCAGGTCCAAAGGGGAATCCACAGAATCCCTGTGGGATGCAGAAACCGGCACGAAGCTTTCCGTGCATCAGTGTCTCTGGAAAACTTCCACAAAATTTCCAGGATTATCTGTTTTGATAACCGAGACGACAGACCAGCTCGACGGCAGAGAGACAAGCTAGCTGCCATCAGGACAGTGTGGGATAAGTGTGTGCACCACCTCCCCCTGTTTTACAACCCTGGGCCTAATGTCACCATTGATGAGCAGCTGATCCCATTTAGTTGTGAAACATATTGCTTCATGTGTAAATGTGTTGTGTCTTTCCACTCACTCCACTTGATTATAACTGATTTATTTTTTTTATAACATTTTATAAAAAGAAACAAAAAACGAGAAGCACATTAATTCATAAATGTGATCTAACAAAGGTAAAGGGAAAAAAATAACCATGTTTGCTGTTCATATGGCTTGTAATTGGGATGAAGTAAACATCTGTTGAGTAATTTAACATAAAATTGTTTGATAGTGTTAATTTGGAAAGCCAAAACTCTGGCGGGTCCACCAGACCCATGAACACTGGCTGAGTAACAAAAATACGAACACCACACAAGGGTTAAAGCACTTGTTGCAGGCTGCTGAGTTTGCATATTTTGCTGTGAAGTACAGCCAGGCTTTTGACCGCTTCGCCTTGGACATTTTTAATCTGTAGCTCTGCTCTAAAAGAACGTACGTACCTGGACCCGCCTACTATCCTCGGAAACGTAAAATGATTGGCTAGAAGTGTATCACAGCTCAGGAAAAAAAGCACCGAAATAAAGCACCGAAATGTGCGCTGCTTTTCGGTCTGGTTACTACCGTTTATGTCAGAACAGGTGCCATCATGGCACCGGACACCGGTACCCATCCCTAGTTAGGTGCCCTAGATTCATTAACACTAATAATCGTCTTTGGTTGAGCTACACAAATGACATGTTACAACACAGTTGGTTCTAGTTGGAATTCTGACACCGGTACCCATCCCTACTTGTGAGTGGGTGGCAGAATGGTTCTGTGGTTAGCACTGTTTCCTTACAGCCAGGATGCATTGGGTTCAAATGCAGCCTGGGGCCTTTCTGTGTGGGGTTTTTATGTATTCATCGTGTCTGCATGTGTTTTGTCCAGGTACTCCAGCTTCCTCCCACATTTTAAAGACATGCACAGGGTTAGATTAATTGGTGAATGAGAGTGTGAATGGTTGCCTGGTGCTATGTGTTTGTGATAGATTGGCCACATGTACTTGGGTCTACCCTGCCTCTTGCCCTATGACAGTTGGGAAAAAGCTCTAGCTCAACTACTGTGCTGAATTCGGTAAACAGAAGAAAACAGATTGCTGGATATTTGTAAGCATTCACAGCTTTTCTAAGGTCTTGCCATAGGATGTCAGTCATGTTGAGATCTGGACTTTGACTGGACCATTGCATCGACTTGATTTTTTTTCTTTGCTGGCATTTTATTTATCTGTCAGACACACATTCTACAGCTAGTATAAGTTGTTTGTGCTGATATGCGGTGTTTGGATTTTGCCAATGTGCATTCAGAGGTGGAAAGAGTACTCAAAATTTGTACTCAAGTGCAAGTACTGTTACACTGGTTAAATTGTACTCAATTACAAGTAAAAGTACTGGTGTTAAAAAAATACTTGAGTAAAAGTACAAAGTACTGTTCTCAAAAACTACTCAGAGTATTAATTACTTTTTAACAGACTGATGTTTTATTCTGTTGTCAATAGCAGGCATTCAACTCGATTCACCAGTATAAATATCTATGTTCAAAGCACATTTTTCAGATGAACAAGGTATAGAAAGGTAACTTGTTTTGTAAATAAATGTAGATATAAAAGGAGGAATTTTGTTTGTTAAAACAATGACAAAAATGTTTCTGAACATGCGTAGAACCATTTAAACTTTTCCCCATACACTGAACAACAGGCAGGTAAGTGTCTTAAAGTCTTAGCATTTCTTTCACACTTTACTTTCTGAACCTTTTGTTCAGTTTCAGCAAGAGCTGGTTTTCTAAATTAACAGAGGCAATCCGACTTCGTTTGGCAGTGAAGAGTAGACCAGCACAGCTAAAAAGTCGTTCACACGCAGCAGAAGCAGGCAGAGCTGTGTTCAGTTTAAGAGAGAGGTTTTTGATGGCTGAGAAGGAGTGCAGCAGCTCCATGGTGTCTGTGGCACAAGCAAGATAACCATCAAGCTCAACTGCACTTTGCAGCCTTCTGGAGATTGGTCTGGAGAAGAATTCATCTTCATCAGATGACTCTCTTTGCTGATCCTCACTCTCATGCTCTGTCGTTTCAAGATGTTGTTTGATGTATGTCAAGGCTGTAATTGCAAGTAGATAACACAATTTTGTTATTTAAATTTCAGTGATTATTCCTGAACACAAATTTAAAATCGGCAAATTCTCAAAAAGGATTGTTTAGTATTCAGGACAGACCATCAATAACTTACAATGTATTAGGTGAAATACTCACTTAAGCATGTGTTCAAATGTAAAAATACACAAAAATGGGATCACATGAATCCTTACCAGCCTCTGTTACATCTGCTCTGTCAGTCCAGGAAGTCTTGAACTTGGGTAAGAGGACTGCAGCTGCAGCCAACTCTGGATCCTCCATCATCGCTCCAAAACGCTTTTGAAGGCCATTTTGCAGGGCTCTGATGAGTGGCACGCATGTCTTGCTTGATGTCTCCAGCCTGCTAAGTTTGGACAGTAGTTGTTGGATTACTGGCAGGAGCCATCCCATAAAGGAAGTGGACTCAGACTGAAGGATGTTTGAAGCTTTCACCAGTGGCTTCATGGTGGTACAGTACTCCCTTAGGAATGCAACTTCTGCAGGACTCAACCTGTAAGACACAACAACAAAACCCACCATGACTATAATAGGGATCTTCTGATTTAATATTAAGAGTCTGCTCACGTTTTTAACCATCCATTAAGGAAAATTCACAAAATTTGAAACCATATTGGTAGGTGTCCAATTTTACTCACATTTTCACCTTGAACTCCTCACAAATGCTCCTGATGGCATCTTCCCCCTTCTCATCAATGATGCGTATTATCCTTTCAATGGCAAGGTAGGTTGAATTCCATCGTGTTGCATTGGGACGAATGATCTGTAGCTCACACTTGTCCTCTACCACTTCATTAGCCAAATGAGATCGGCCAGTTTTGTTCCAAATGGCCTGGCATTTTGCAAAGGTTGCACGGGAGAGCCTCTTGTAGGTTTCATTCATGCTCTCTGCTAGGGCAGCATCAGTTGTTGCCACAAGGTTTAGCAGGTGACATGCACATCGCTGATGAGGCGGAAGTTGATACTCCAAACCAGAGTCTTCATCAAGAATTGCACTTGCCTCATGGTAGTCCCTATGGTCAGTCAGGTCAATAGTTTCTGGGTCTGCTTCATCTTCAGCTTCATCTGCATCATTTTGTGCCCCAAACATGTGGAAGGCCTTGACAAAGTTGGATCCACTATCAGTTGTGGTTCTTACAACTTTGCCTCTAATCTTGTATTGGCAATGGATATCATCAAGCGCACCAGCAAGCATGTCAAATGTGTGAGACCTTCTCAATCTTTTGCATGCTAGTGCTGCAGATCTTCTTTCCAGGGACGCTTCCTCTATCCAATGGCATGTGACTCCAAGGTAACTTTTCTGATGAGCTGACCAACAATCAGTAGTGGTAGCAACAAATTTGACTTTATCCAATGCTGCAACCAAAGTCATCTTCATGTGATCAGCAGCTTCACAGATTCTGGCACGGACAGTGGGTCTGGAGATGACTTTGGCTTGAGGTTGTAATGTGGTAACCAATTCTTTGAAAGATGGCTGTTCTACCACTGCAAATGGCTGTAGACCCTCACATATGAAATTGATGACAAGCTTGTCAACAGTTGCTTGTGGAACATGTTTGTTTGCAGCTCTCAACATCAGGTCTGGTAACTTGGCTTGTGTATTTGCTGAGAGCTTGTTTGGTGTGGCTGTGGTCTTTCGCTGTCGAGATGTTGATGCCACAGTGATATTGTACTGCTCAGTCTTCGATGGATGTTTCCTCTGTAGAGATAAATATTATCATACGTCAGGTTCATACATTACTTCATAACATCACTGTGATTAACACTAAAAGAAAACACATTTTTAAAACATTATTCAACTAGACTTGAGCTAATCTTTGATTGTTGAGCATAGTATAAAAGAGTGGTGAATTGGTCAAATTTTGCAGATATATTGCTGTATTTATTCACAAGTGTAAACCAATTTTGAACGATCATTGCAAAAAACATGAATTTCTGTATACATTCTAAGTTCTGTAATATGTATACTATCTGTAAAAAGAGTATCGACCAATGTATCAGTATCTAAATTTTTAACCCCTTTTTATCAGTATCACCCTAAAGTTTTCAGTATTAGTCAGGTCCTAAAAATACTAAGAGAGCAAAATATGTGTATCTAGCAAATCTAATTTAAGAAAAGGGATCACATACACAAAAATGCTGCCCATACAGCTAACAAATAAAACCAATCCACATTATGTTCTTTAAAAAAAGATATCATATTGGGAAACATATAACCCTACTGATTAAGAGCCATGTCACTATGATAGACCTATATCAGGCCAATGATACTGATCAACTGATCCATCAATCGGGCTCTGGTACATGTCAGCTGAGAGCTGGAAGATTAATTTGAGATGCAGCTCAGCACTGTGTTCAAGTTTGTTTGTTTTTTTGTTTGTTTGTTTTTTTTAAATAGGCCAGCTGATTGTAGGCCTGTGAGTTTTAAATGACTACAAGTTTAATTTATTGTAATGACGGTGGTTATCCAAATAATAAGCTAAAACATTCCTACGAATTGTAGCTCAGTTATGCATGCACACACGCACATTAGCTAGCTCCGTCTTATTTTAATATCAGGCTAACCAATGGCGGTGACAATATCTTAGCCAAACTAGTAACCTTAACACACATGAAAAATAAGAAAGCAATATCATACACGTATAGTTGTAAAACCTCTTACCTCAATGTGTTTTTTTAGATTAGATGCTGAAGTCTTGTAAGCTGAAATGACTGTAGAGGTCAAACAAAGTTTGCACTGCATCTGGACGCTGTCTCCTTTTCTTCCTCTGTACACGAAAAATTCCTCCAGGTATGGCCACGGGCACGCGTCCTCCGTCTTTTCTACGTCGTTTTCATGGTTGACAGTGTTGTCCTCTGTCTCCATTTTGGCTTCTTTGTCTCCAAATCTTTCGTCTATAAAGTAGTTTATACTCCACCATTTAGCACCTCCAGACACCTGTGCCTGCTGCTGCAGCGGAGTTTATTCTTTGCTTACGTCTTAAATTGGCGCGGTTGCGATTGCACGGCCTTATTGGCTGCAAAAATGCAGACGAAAGGTTTGAATATTAATTCAAATTGTGGGCGTACTCAGTAGTGACTTTTGATTTTATAAGTAGCGAAGTAGATTACATGGTGTAAGTTGTACTCAAGTATGAGTAAAATTACACACTTGAAAAATTACTCGTAAAAGTACAAGTACCCAAAAAATGTACTTAATTACAGTAACGTGAGTATTTGTAATTCGTTACTTCCACCCCTGTGTGCATTACATTGCCAGACTTGTTCAGTTGTTTTCTGATTGCACTCTAACATCCTAACTGAAGCCAGTAGAGTCTGAGATGTAGTCTGTTTTCTGTTTTCTTTGAGCATTGCAGGGTCTGACCTTGCAGTGAATTTGCAGGAATGTCCCCTCCTGGGAATATTGGCAACTTATTGTTTTGAATGTTTTTCCAATTGTAAATAATCTTTCTCACCGTAGAATAATGGCCTTCAAATCATTTGGAATGGCCTGATGACCATCCACAGACTGGTGTGGAACAACAATTGTTTCTCTGAGGTTATTGTTAATGTCTGGCATTGTTTTAAAACACACCGCAATGCTCCACACCCCATAACCTCCCCAAATCACTGCTTTTAGAGTGGTGTTCATGCTTATTGATGATCAGCTTGTCAAGTATACAGTATTTGAACTACCAGTGCCTGTTTGCTACTTACCCTCTTAATTTCTGTGGAAGTTATAGCTGTAAGGATGTAAACTTTCGTGTGCATGCGACTGCATCTAATACTACTTATTAGCTTTTTGCCAGTCTACAGGGAGTCCCAGTTCCCTACTGAATCTTTGCAATCATCTGGATAATCATAGTCCTAAACATCTTGATTTCTCAGTGTTCTAATAAGAAACAACTCTCATATTGCATTTTTCTTTCATCTTGCAGTCCCCTGACTCCAAATACAACAGTGCATCTCCAGGCACTCCGTTCTCAGTCTCTGCACGTAACTGGATTGTTTGGTTGCTGCCTGTATTTCAGTAACAGACTTACTGTCTTATAGTTTTGTAAAATTTGCTGTGGACAATTTGCACTGCAAGCATTGAAAGCTTGATTTATGAAGTGAAAATAACTGACAACATTATCCTCTGTCAGTATGTGCAGGTGTCATAAATGAAAAAGCACATGGTGTCCGTATTGTGAATAGGGCTGTGTGTGCTCTTGTCTCTCTACTCTCGTGTAAAATACAACTCTGCTTGAGCACGTCTGGCTCTGTGTTATGAGTAATGTTGGGTGAAAGTTAATTCAAAGTTTCCCACTGAGCTCTAAAATGTTCTGTCTGCTTATCTCCACACCTACACCAGCCAGATCTGCACCTTTCCTTTGTTTCACTCACCAATTCACACACGCATACAGAGATTTTTGTTTTATTGTTATAAATTCTGTTGTGTTTTAATAACATGTTCTGAAGCCATCTCACTGCCATTTCACACTTTTTTCTATGTAATGTCATGGGTTAGCTCTAATATAATCACAACTGGCACCCATCATTTTATCAGATTTTTTACTTAGTATAGTGTTTTTAGGATTTCAAGACCCAGAGTTAATGATTTATGAGAATGATTAAGCCAATAAAGTGACTGGATTTGCATCTCTTTATAAATGAAAGCTCTACAATCTGGGTTTAATCTTTCATAAGTTTCAGTTATTAGATTTGGCAGTTCCTTAAAATTAAGGTGGTGGCTTTCATTTTTAAATAATATACTAGTAGTGGCTTTGCAGTACCTACAAAGCAGTATGAGTTTATATTTCTACTGTAGTGTACCATTGTGCAAAGGTCTTTTTACCTCAGTTTCCTTTACTTCTTAGTATTTTGCTTAAAGGAGACAGACTTTCTTGTTCATTCATTTTCAGTCCACTCTTTGTAACCAATCATTTTCAGGGAAGTATTTTTTGTTTGTTTGTTTTAAGCTACGTAAAAGGTACCCAAGTCAATGGATGAATCATTGTTTTGTCTTTTTATCTTTTGACATTTTGTTACTATTCAGTTCAATTCAGTTTTATTTATATAGTACCAAATCACAACAAAAATTGCCTCAGGACACTATATTTTAAGGAGTAAAGATCTTACAATAATACAAAGAAAACAGAGAAAACCTGACTAGTAATTAAATGAAGAGAGGTGTATAAACACACAGTGAGTGGAGAAGGTGACTGAAGAAGAAATCCTCCAGCAGCCCAGACGTATTGCAGCATAACTAAGGGAGGATTCAGGGTCACCTGATCCAGCTCTAACTGTACACTTTAGCAAAAATGAAAGTTTTAAGCCTAATCTTACAAGTAGAGATGGCGTCTGTCTCCCAAATCCAAACTGAAGGCCAAACAGAAGAGGGGCCTAACTAATAATTAAATGCAGAGAGGTGTTGTGACAAAGTGGGTGAGAACACCATTTGTCCAAAGTCTTAGTTAACATTCTCTTTTTGATTTAGCCATATCTCATATCTATACTGTGTTAGTGCAAAACATCTATCCCAGGTTTGTTTATGTTTTGCACTTTTACAGATTATATAACATAACATCTTGGTTTAAATCAATTCTGACAAAGTTTGTTAAGTTAAAATGTTATTTATTTTAACTGTTAATTTGTGCAGTCTGAACTCACCTTACCTACCTGTGTTCCAGGAACAAAAGGAGGAAATATGGTTTTATTTCCTATAGTACTTCCTGGTTAATCTGAGGTCACAGGAAGAGACCAGGTGAAGAAGGGAGAATCTTTGTAATTTAATAAAGCTGATTTTAGAGTGCTTGTAGAGAAATGAATTTGTTGTAATATGTATTGACTATACCTTAGAGTTTTATTGCTAGGAAGGAGTAGCAGTATAGGTTTGAGTATTGAAATGTTTGTCTCACCTACCTAATGGAATAGTCCAGGGGTGAATGGACTATTTAAGCAGATGAATGCAGGTGTTTAGGGAAACGACCAGGTCAGTGTAGCTGTGTGCATTTTGACCTTAGTTTAGTTTGGTTTAAGTTCAGTTATGTTTATTTGTACTGAGTTAACTATGGAGCTGAGTTTCTTATTTATTTTTGTAAATATTGTTTGGTCACAATATGGTGAATGAATCACTTTCTACACTGGACAGCATCTGTCTCCTGCACTTCTTTGGCTACTTAAGTCAAGTTCTACCACAGGTGTATAAACACATAATGAGTGAAAAAGGTGACTGAAGAAGAAAAACATTTAGTGCATTATGAGAATCCCCCAGCAGCCTAGACCTATTGCAACATAACTAAGGAAGATTCAGGGTCACCTGATCCAGCCCTAACTTCACGCTTCATCAAAAAGGAAAGTTACTAGCACCCTATAACAAAAACACAGAATTTGCTCCCATTTCCCACTTTAAAAGTGCCAATGCTAACACAGTTTGACAGTCATGAAGTATTATTTTTGCACCAACAAGGTGATTCCAAAAGAGTAATTAGCTGAAAACCTGGAATTGCACTGTGCCCTTAAAAAAATGAGGTAAGTGAAGGATAAAAGAAGAAGTGGCACCCGTAATAAACGATCTACACTATGAACAGTATCTGAAAGTCATGTCCCTGAAAATTCCAGCATCCTGACGCAGGACCTGAGAGACACAGTTGACCTTCAGTTGATCCATCTGCTGTTTGCTGAAGCCCCATCAGAAATGCTGAATCTTTTTTTTTTTTTTTTTTTTTTTTGCCTGTCCCGTTTGGCTCTTTTGCCATCAGAATTGTTGTCTAAGGGCAAAGAAAGATGCCCAACGGATTTACTTTACCAAATTGACCATCCCAGCCTTGCCGTAATGGTCCATTTGATTCACCTTTTATTGTTTATTTTATTTTCACTTACTGAATACGGGACAGACTTGACTGGGGGAAAGAAGGGGAGAAAGAAAGAGGGAAAGAGAAACAGCTGAGAAGAGGGACGGGGGAGAAGGGCAAAAGACAAAAACCAACAGAACGGGCAGAAAAAAAAAGAAAAAGAAAAAAAATGCATATATCAATCACCTGGATCACCTGCTGAGAAAGAAAAAAGAAAACAAGCAGAAGAGAACAAGAGTAATAGAATAAACAACATCACAATGATATATGGGAATATGACAGTAAATACTAAATATTAAACATTATTGTGCAGCACATAAGATCAACAGAACACAGTGTGCTTTGAGGTAGGAGCCAAAAAGGGTGTAGTTTGTGGGTGTGATCACCCGTGCGTACACCTGTGAGCATGGACGCGCTTGTTTTGTTTTTTTTAAAGGTTCCTTCATGTAATAATCTGCTAGAGGGTGTGGGGGGGCCACAGCCCCGTCCTCCAGGGCATGAAGCAGGTATGGAGGAGATCAAAACTCCAGACATCCAGAGGCCCCCAGAACACAAGAGACCAAGGAAGACCAACAGAGGGGCAGCTGCGCCACTGTCCCAGAAAGAGCTGAGGAGAGTCCCAGATGAGGGCTCACTCAGCAGCCGCGGAGCAGAAGCCAGGGGGAGTTGCAGTGACGCACCCGTGAGCTCCGCCGGCAGCCAGCCGTGCCTGAGTGACCGAGCCCCAGGCCGAGAGGCTGGGGGCACCCCACCTCCGAAGTGGCCCGAGCGAGCCCGAGGCTCCAGGCCCCGATAAGCGGCCGCCAAGGAGTGAGCCGGTGTGTACCTGGACGCCCATCCCCGGACACAAAGAACCACCAACGCACCGATGTCTGAGGGAGTCCGCCACTGGCAGGGGAAGTGGTGGTAGGGGGAGATAGGCCTCCAAACCTTGGAGGGCCTGAGATGTCCCCAGAGAGGTGGCGCCTGACACCCAACCTGACATATAGACACAGACATACAGGCACACACAGATACAAACATCCATTGCCACCCTCATGCTCTCATATGTACTTACTCCACACTCAACCAACGTGGAGACAGACATAAAGAGACGCTGTACACACGATCACACTCCCCAAGCGTACTCTACAAACCGGGTCTAGGTACCCTTGCCCCTGGACGGGGGAACTGCACCCAGACCTTTTACCCTTTTCCCTGCGGTGGGGGGAGGCAGACCGCCCCGACTCCGCAGCAGCAGGAAGGCCCCACACTCCAGACCGCAGTCGGACGGCCAACTCCTCCTCCTAGCCCCCCCGCTCCAGCAGGTCGCAGAGAATGGGGGTGAGAGAAGACTCCAAACCTCCCTCCACCCGCTCATTGTAGTGTTGATGCATGTGTGTTCTAAGGTGCATTTAAAACCCAGGAGGGCTTGGAGCTACCTGCCAGAGAGCAGCAGGTAAGCGCATGGTCCCTCCTGCTAGCCCTCAATGTCTACGTGTATTTAACATTGAGAGGTGGGCAACGACGCCAGGGGTGGGGTGTACACCCTGATGGTACTTTGGAGTCCGTGTATCGTGCCCACCCCCAAGATCCTATATGTATGTGTAATGAGAGTGTGAGTAATGTGAATGTCTAAGTTGTGGGATAAAATTGAGGCAGAGGCAGCCAGAAGGGGACAGAGGGAAGGGGTAGCCTCCTCTGCACCCTGGTGACATACCCCTACTCCAAGGTCCTGCATGTGTGGGTGGTTGTGGTGGAGCGGGAAGAGGGAGGCAGCTGGAGATGGGGAGGGAAGGAAGGGAGGGGCAAGTGACCCCTCCCTGGGGCCAGCTCCCCCGCTGACCCCAGTAGGCACCCCCATACTCCGCGACCCGCCAGGGAAAGGGGGCCCAGGCCCATCCAGACCGGGGCCCAGTGCAGCAGCGCCTCCCGGCCCCACAGAGCCCGGGACAGTCCACCCAACCCCACCACAGAGAAAACTGCACCCACCCCACCATCCACTCATCTTCCAGACTACATAAGACAATAAACACCCAGACTGAGATCTTCCTCCACCTCTCCTGTATCTCCCCCTCCTGCAGAGGGAGCTCCTGAGGAGAGGAAAGTGTCACGGTCCTGGGTCTCCTGACCCAGCGTTTTTAGTTCTTTGTGATTTTCGTATTATTGTACTTGTGTGATTTATTCTATGGCTTCTAGTTTTGATCCCTTGCCCTTCATGTCTCCCTGTGTGCCCCTCTGTGTATCTGTGAGCCCTCGTCTCTCCTTATGTTTTATTCCATGCTTCCCCTGCCCATTATGTCTAAGTTCTCCCCGTGCTCTCTCTTCCCCCTGTGTGCCCTCTATGTATTTATGAGCCCTCGTCCCCTTTCGTGTTTATTCCATGTCTCCCCTGCCTGTTACGTTGGTGTTCTACTCGTGCTCTCTCTCCTCCTGTCTGAACCTCTGTGCTCCCTGTTTCACCTCTCCCGTCAGTGTTCAGTTCACCCCGCCCTGTCTCGTTATGGCTATCAGTGTCACCTGTGTTCCCCGTGTGTTCCCACTCCCCTCGTTAACCCTCTGTGTATTTCTGTCTGCGTCTCCCTCTGTTCAGCGTGACGTCGTCCCTCATGTTGTGTGGATCTCCCTGTGTCTCTGCGTATGTTAGTTTACTTTTCCCAGTTTAGTTTTGTATTTCCTATGTTCTGCCACTCCAGCATTAAAGCTGTGATTTTGAGTTCATCTCCGTGTCTGTGAGTTTTGCGTTTGGGTCCTCCTCCTGCCTGCCACACAGCCGCGCCTTGACAGTACGACGTCACCAGATATGGACCCAGCAGCACTCAACCCACCAGAAGAACTGCGTCTGGACATAATCTACTCCGTGGAAAGACTCCTGCATCTGTGGCTCGAACATGAGGGGAAGGAATTTCGCCGTGCTGTGGAAACCAAACTACAGCGCTTGTTCTCTGGTCTTCCCTGGCTACTCAGTGCGCTCCACCCACTCGAACAGGATTTAATCCGCAACGAGCTCCACCTTCATCCCCCAGCTGCTACTACCCACCTGCCTGAAGGGCCGGATGTGGAGCCGCTCGGCCCGTCAGAGCCATCGTCAAAAAAGAAACGGCATTCACGCCGCCGACGCGCCACCCCACAGCCGGACATTCGGCCTTCTAATTCACCTTCTGTGCTGCCAGAAGCTCCGTCGGCTCCCTCGCTGCTACTTCCAGCTCAGTTAGCTCCCTCGCCGCCACCCGCAGCTCAGTTAGCTCCCTCGCCGCCACCCGCAGCTCAGTTAGCTCCCTCGCCGCCACCCGCAGCTCAGTTAGCTCCCTCGCCGCCACCCGCAGCTCAGTTAGCTCCCTCGCCGCCACCCGCAGCTCAGTCTCCTGTGTCCCCGCTAGCTCAGCCATTAACTCCACCACAAGCTCCATTTTCACCTCTACCATCGCTTCAGTCATCAGTTCGGTCTGCCACTGAAGAAAATATAATCTGATCAAACATTATTCAGCTTTAAATATTGTTCAGCTTTAAAGTTACTGTGCAACTGTGTAATAAAAATGTGCTCACGACTTTGGCCTTGAGAGCGATAAGAAGCGATCGCCTCATCCTGCAGGTGCAAGATATCTGCAAGCGAAGAGACTAGAACACCCAAGGCCGATTTCCTTTTATGGAGTTGTTTTTTCTGCTAATGCAGCACTTTCCTCACAACCCCCTCCTGTAAGTTTTAGAGAATATATACCCATCCTCACAGCAAATATTAGGAATCTCCTGATGTGAGCTGTGTTGAGAGGTTGTCTCTGTCTCAATAAAAGTTCACTGATTCCCCATCTGCCGCAGGTGTCCGGTTGTCTTCATTCTCCGCCAGCCTGGTTAAGTCAATTCCTCCTTAACATCTAAAAGAACCTATTTAATGAAGGAAGACGGGTTCACTTTGTGTTTAATATTATTCTATTGCTGTTGTTGTTTTTTTTGTATCCTTCAATTGGCGTCACGAACAGGATCCGCTCCAGGTCAACTGGAACGGATGGGAGGACTTCGGCCGTGGTCTGAGTGAACGGAGTTTGGACAAAAGCTGTGTGCACACAAAAACAAGGTAAGCAGACCTTTTATTTCTGCTATATTGAACATTATAAAAATACTTAGTGTCCAAACTCCTAGTAATTCATAACCAAAATTGTCTGGCTTACTTAAGGCTTGTTGAGAATCAGACAAGTGAATAAGAGATAAGTGAATAAGAAATAAGTGAATAAGTGAATAAAGATAAGAGTGAACTGAGGTCTGACCACGGTTGCAGCCGACGGGTTGCTCTCCGGTGTCGGATACATACCTCAGTGCAGGTCTGGGACCTTGAAAGGGTTTATTAGTAACGCCTTTCTAAACAAATTAAAAGGTTAAAGGCCTTGAGAATATTTTTTAGTAATATTCTCTAAACTACAGAAGGGTTAGGAAGGCCCAGAGGACTTTATTAGAAAAGATCCTCTAAAACTTAAAAAGGAGAAGTACTGGTTGGAGTCCAAAGGAGGGGTCCCTTTGATCAATAGGAGAAAACGGATCTCTTCTTAAAACCCTGATGATTTTAGTGTTTTAAATGTTTTGATGTTCTGTTTGATATTGGACACACATAAATACACGCTGAATGCTTGCTGTGGAACACTGGGCAGGACAGTTTGGTTCTCCGTTGTTCACAGATTACACAATTAAAGGAACTAGGTTCCTCTTTTGGTTAAAATAATACACCACACATAGAATTTTTTTACACATTTATTACATACATAAGGAGGGTAATGAGTGACTGCAGGTAATGTATGAAGTGTGAATGAGACGTGTGAACAAGGTGACAACCAACTAGCACCCCTATCAGGAAGCTCTAGGCAAGGTTACCCGCCAGACTCCGGTTTGGTAGAAGCTTGGTAACACCTGAAGGGATATTTCAGTGCTGACTCACCTTTAAAGCAGCGCCCCAGCTGTTAGTGCCTAACAGAGGCAGAAACCCAGCTGGCCCAAATTCTCCTTTAAAATCAATAAAAGAACACTCCTCCATTGACAGTAAAATGGATGGAGAATTAGATCGAGAAATTAATGATGATGGTTGGGGTCCCGGTGTTATTCTTAGCACATTGGGAGAACAATTAACATGTGTTGAGACAGTCATCAACTCCACACACCAGCCTAAAGAAGCAAAAAAGCAGAAAGAGTCATTGAGGAAAACAGCTGAAAGGTTAATGAAAGAAAAGGGAAAGGACGAGGGGAGTAGTGGTAACTGGGGAATAATTTGGCAGAATAAGGCTATGCAGGCAAAAGAGAAAGAGGAAGAAGCCAACTCAGCAGCAGCAGGTGCAGGTGTGATGAGCGGGGTGAGACACAGAAAGGAAGCCGATAAGCACGCAGGCCGTAAAGCTAAATTTAATCACTGGGTGTGTTTATGGGAAACTGCAAAACCACACATGAAGAAAAATAGGTCTCAGCCACCTCCCTATTCTGCCTCAACTCCTCCCTCAGCAGGCATATATCCGGTACTTAATATCTCTGGTGGAATAATGACTATTGGAGAAGAACCGCCCGTAGCTCCAACTCCCATAGATACCAAGCATTTTTGCCCAGGAAGCTCCTCTCTGTCGGCGACATCCTCAGCTAGTAGTAGAGCCCCCTCTTCTATGTCCCATTGTTTTGGAACCGGATCTGAGGGCCTAACTGACCCATTTGCGAGCGCACCATTTGCGGTTCGAATGAACAGACAGGAACCCACTGAACAACAATTAACTGATCTAGAAGCAGCATTACGCAGCTGCTTAAATGAACATAGGTCAGTGGTCCAGGTGAATAATCGTGTTGCGTCAGCCCCTCTTTCCCGGTCCAACCCCTTTGCCAGCACTCCTGTCGCTGTTAAGGGAGATCTGACCGCTACTGCAAAAACTGAGCCTGGCACTTCACCAAATGTCACAGTTACCATGTCTTTGGTGGGCCGTCAGGATCCGGAAACACAGATGAGTTTAGCCCACGTTTTTGCTGACACTGCTACCCCACCAGGCGGGGAAGAAACTGAGGATACTGATGATGAACTCAGTGACCTTAACAATACACCCCCCTCTACCCCTCCCAGTTTAGGATATCAGACTAGATCTAAGGGCCCTGTGCCTCAGCCTCCAGGCATATTTCCCCTGGTCCAGACTAAAGCGCAACGTAGACCAGTGTATCAACCTTATTCATTCGGAGATGTCCAGGCCCTAGTGGACAAACTCCCTGACATAACGGAGGGAGGGAATGCCTGGTTGGCTGGTTTGGATAAATACACAGCTGGACAGGACCTCGCACTGGGAGATTTTAGAGCTATTATAACTAGGTGCACATCCCGATCTCAGGCAGCGGACCTGGAACAAAATGCGGGTACTACCATGCATGAGAACGAGGTGCCACTAATGCAGGCCTTGAGGTTTATTGGACCGGCCCTGCGCAAACAATTCCCACCCAAAAATCAAGGCACCTTACAGAAATTTAAATGGGAGGGAAAGCAAAATCCCACCCATTATCTAAATCAGGCTGTTGAAGACTGGGTGAACCATACAGGTCATCACCCCAGTAGGACTTGTTCACAGAGCATGTGGTTTAGAAGGGCGGTGCTGAGGGGCATTCCGGAGTCAGTAAGCCAGAAAATGGAGGATAATCCTGATTTGCAGGACTGTGACTTTGCAATCTGGAAGAAACATTTGATTTTTAATCTTAACAAAGTGCAGATTAAGTCTGATGATAAAGCGGAGAGCATCGAAGATTTACAGTTGCAACTGTTGAAGGTTCAGCTGCAGAAAGCTAAAAACGACCTGGGTGGAAAAGGTGACAAGCCTAAAAAGCAGCTTGTGGCCGCTGCGGCTCCCCCTCCTGGTCCAGTTGCCCCTGATTTGTATCCGAACCCATGGCCAACTGATCCACAGCCCCCCCAGTATGGTGCTTATCACTCCCCGGCCCCTTATGGGCAGAGAGGTTCCCCATTTGGAGGAAACAGAGGTGGTTTCAGGGGAAGGGGTCAGATGGGAGGTGGTAGGGGAGGCCAGATGTATGTTTGTTTCCGGTGTGGACAACCTGGACACTGGGCTAAAGCGTGCCCTTTGAACCCGGCTGCTGGAAGAGGCAGGGGAGCCCGTGGTGGGCCCTATCAGCATCCTGGCTACAGAGGTGGACCTCGTGGTGCTTTAGTTGAAGTGCCCCCGGCCCCACAGATGCCTGTGATGGGGTGGGAGTACTACGAGGGTGGTCCCCAGCTATAGGACACCCCACATACTGCCCAGGACGGTGAAGGGACAACGGCGGACCCTATGCTGTCCATAACTGTAGATAGAAGAAGAAGCAGCTTTTTAGTGGACACTGGAGCTACGTACTCCACCATTAAGGATGTTGCTCGTGAAAGACTTACTGACAGAGTGATTACAGTGGTGGGCATATCTGGGGAACCTAAAACTCTGCCTTACACCGTGCCCCTCCCCACAACGGTTGGAGATCAGACCTTGTTACACAGCTATGTTTGTTCAAAACAGGCGCCTGTGAATTTACTGGGAAGAGACTTGTTGATTAAATTAGGAGCCACAATACTCTGCTCTTCACAAGGCCTAACTGTGACTCTCCCTACTGGGGTTGTACTTCCCTGCTCTGATGGGCCAGAGGGAGGTGGTCAGTTTCTGCTGCAACCCTCCTCCTGTTTGGCGGACTCTGCTGACATCTACTGGGCATTATTGGAAGTTGAAACACCTGCTGAACCAGGAGTTTGGACTGCTTTTCAGCAATGGCGGCCGTGGCTCTCACTCCTACATCCTTATGTCCCTCCCCCTGACCCACCTCATGTTACACTGTTTTATGACAGGCATGACACCACCTGGTACCAGCACATGTTCCAAAAGCAGTGTGAGGGGCGGGCTTGGTCTCTGAACATGTCGTGCATTTTTGCGGCACCGGAGGGAGTGGCAGCAGCGGTTACTTTTACAACAGATCAATTACAGTGGTACATGATGTCTGATGAGGCAGCTCCCCATGTGTCACTGGCCTTACATCCTGGACACCAGGCTAAGGAGCTGGGTGGAATGGTTAAACGTTCCCTTGCGGCCACTGACTGGACACCTACAAAACTCCCACAGGTTTTGTTTTCTCCATCTACCAAGACATACCAAATTTTAAATGATTGCTTTAATTCCTCAACACTGCAACATGGAGTGGTCAGCGGGTCACATGGCAGAGAACACACAGACCACTGTGATGCTGCGCCTTTACTCGACTCTCTTCCAGATTGTTTGTGGTCCCTTGGACCCACAGATGTAGGTTTAGTTGATGTGGAGCCAGTCTCTTTTCAACTGTCATCTGCTACCCCTTTGTGGCAGCCTCAGTACCCACACAGACCGGAGGCTGAGGCTGGGATTGCAGAAACAATTTCTGGTTTGGTCACTGCCGGTGTCTTGGAGCCCTCCTGCTCTAAGTGGAACACGCCCATCCTACCCGTTGAGAAAAAAGGCACGGGGAAGTTCAGAATGGCACATGATTTGAGAAGGATTAATGCCTTACTTGGCACTCCTACTTTGCCTGTGCCTAATCCTTATGTTGCCTTGACCAACCTCCCACCATCTCATGCCTGGTTCACCTGCATTGACTTGGCTAATGCCTTTTTCTGCCTCCCACTTCGTGAGTCACTGCGTGACATTTTCTCATTTACATTTAGAGGCCGACAATGGCGTTACACTCGCTTACCACAGGGATTTGCCCTCTCCCCAGGACTGTTTAATCAGTGTTTGAAAGAACTTTTACAAACCAGCCCACTACCATCTGACTGTATGTTAATACAATATGTGGATGACCTTTTGCTGTCTGCCCCCACGGCTGACATCTGTTTGGAGGCCACCAGAGTGGTACTTCACCACCTGGCCAACACAGGTTTTAAAGTGAGCAAAAACAAACTACAGATTGCAAGAAAACAGGTTTCTTTTCTAGGCCGCATGGTCTCACAGTCCGGTATTTCCTTGTCCCCAGAACACAGGAACTCCATTTTGCACCATCCAAAACCTCTAACTGTAAAAGACATGTTGTCATTTTTGGGCCTGACTGGTTACAGCAGGACCTATGTCCCAGACTATGTTGGCCTTACTTCCCCTTTGCGCGTTTTGGTAAATGAACAAGGCATGAGAAACCTCTCTGCTCCCCTCTCATGGACTACAGAAACAGAACAGGCGTTTATAAAGTTAAAACAACAGCTTTCTGTCGCCTCTGACCTTGCTGTGCCAGATTATGCTTTGCCTTTTCATCTTGATGTTTCTGGAACTGGAACCCATATCAATGGTATCCTGTTCCAGAAAAAAGGGGGAGAGAGAAAAGTGTTGACATATGTAAGCGTAATGCTTGACAACACTGAAAAACGCCACCCACCGTGCACACAACACGTTTCTGGACTTGCAAAAATCATTCAGAAAACAGCACACATAGTGATGAACCACCCACTAAAAATTTTGACATCACACAGTGTGGTGGCCTATGTCTCCTCACAGGCCTTCACACTCACTTCACTCAGGCAGAGACGCCTCAGTACCATTTTGGAAGCACCACACATCACCTACTCACATGAAGGCATAAACATGGCTGATCACATGGGATCAGGGGAACCACATATGTGTGAAGAGGTTGTGCAGGTACAGGAGAAAATCAGGCCAGATTTGCAGGCAGAACCTCTAATGGATGCAGAAAAAGATTGGTTCACAGATGGATGTTGTTTCAGAACTGAAAGTGGAATGTTGAAGGCTGCATGGGCAATAGTGGAACAGACAGACATGAGATGGAAAACAGTGAAAGCAGAGCAGTTGACAGGACAACAGTCTGCACAGAGAGCTGAACTGAGAGCGGTGATTGAAGCCTTAAGGATGGGAAAGGGACAGAAAGTGAATATATACAGTGATTCAGCTTATGCTGTGGGAGCAGTGCATGTGGAGCTCAAGCAGTGGCTAAGAGCTGGTTTTTTGACAGCCAGCGGAAAGCCTATTAAACATGAGATAGAAATGAGGGAATTAGCGGAAGCACTGTTGTTACCTGTTAAGGTGGCAGTGGTAAAATGCAAAGGACACAGTGCCGGATTGGACTTAGTGGCATTAGGTAACAAACAGGCCGACTTAGTAGCTAAGCAGACAGCTGGTTACTTACCCTCCCTGATTATGGTAATGGACCCAGAAGCCACACCCCCTCCAGAAAGACCACCCATACAACTAGGCCTAGCCACAATCAGAGAGTTACAGGACAAAGCCAGCCCCCAGGAAAAATCATTATGGGTAACAAGAGGGGCCACAAACACAGATGTTTGGCGTGGCCCAGATGGAAGGCCCATTCTACCGCCAGGGGTCAGACAGACAGCAATGGAAGAGGCACATGGAGTGGGGCATGTGGGACCTGCACAAATGATGAGGAACTTAGCCGTCTGGTGGCACCCTTATCTAAAAGACATGACAAAATACATGGTTAAAACCTGTAAGGAGTGCAACCAATTTGGAATCAAGCCCGCCTTCAAGCCAATAGCAGGGTACTTCCCCATCCCACTTTGCCCAGGGAAAGAAATAATCATTGATTACACAGACATGGTGGACAGAGTAGGTAGTTACAGGTACCTGCTGGTGGCTGTGGATGCATTTTCAGGTTGGCCAGAAGCCTGGCCGACAGCAAGTGAAAACAGTAGAACTGTGGTGAAGTGTCTGATTAATCATTATATACCACAGCATGGGTTTCCCGAGGTCATAAGGTCGGACAATGGTTCACATTTCAGGAACCACGATCTGCAGAGGGTTGAAGCCGCATTAGGTTTGAAACATAAGTTTGGCTCAGTTTACCACCCCCAATCCCAGGGGAAAGTGGAAAGGATGAATCAAACTCTAAAAACTAAATTGGCTAAAATCTGTGCACAGACCAAATTAGATTGGGTTAAGGCATTGCCTCTTGCATTAATGTCCATAAGATGCTCAGTAAATCAAACCTCTGGTTACACTCCATTTGAGTTGGAGCATGGCAGGCCTTTTCCTGGCCCCTCCTCTCGCCTGTTAATGTCGGATGAAGCTGATTCAGACCTCGATCCGAGGACATATTATAACATGCTCCGCAGTTTTGTTGCCCAGTATTCCTCACAGGTCGCTGAAAGAAACCAGCAAGAGCTGAAAGAGGCGGCTACACCTGGAATGGACTACGTCCTCCTGAAAGTCACAAAGAGAAAGTGGGCTGAGCCTCGCTGGACAGGCCCTTACCGCATAACAGAGCGGACCTCCCACGCTGTCAGGCTCGAAGGGAAAGGTGACACCTGGTTTCATTACACACAGTGCGCTGCTGCCACCGAACCAGGAAGAACCTTGAGAGAGGTGCAGAAGGACCTGTCAGAAGGAGCTGCAACAGCATCACCAACCACTTGAGGGAGCCAAAACTCAACCTACAAGCCGGCTGGTTACAAAAGGGGGTGTTCTTCATACTGAACTAAACATTTTTATTTTTCTATTTTTAACATCTTTTATGACTTTGCTTTTATATTGGCTTGAGTTTTTAAGATTTACATTTTACATTGCAATAGTTTTAACCGCTGAAAGCTCATTTAAAGTTGTGTCACTGATACTTTTTGTTGCTCTTTAACTCCTCGCCAACGGATGATGAAAACTCTGATCGTGAGGGTGACGAACATTATCGTCTTTCTCTTGTTTAAATGCTTCTAGAATGGTTGTTTCTCTGTGGTGTTTTGTATTAGGCTTGTTATTAATTGTTTCCCTAACCCACTTCCTCTTGAAGGATATATCTGGTTGAACTGTGTCTGATCGGGTTGTGAGGGTTAAGCGATGTTCTCAGGGTCTCCGGACTTAAGCCTGAGCGAATGTGTACTCCCACCACTGGATATAAATTGTTTTTTTCCACACCCCTTCCTCACGTTTTACCATATTCACTTTTGAATGTCCTTAGCAGTTACCGTTCTGAGTTTATTTTACGGTTGATTTATTCTTTCACATTTTCACGTTTATATCTCTCATTATTATAGTATACTCTGTACTCTCCACATTTTTATCATTACTTATCCTTTTTGGTTGCTGAGTTACAGGAACTGTTAATTTTGTGTCACTACCCTGGTTGCACTGACTCGTTGTATCCTTGTGTGCAGGACAGCTGTTACTGCTTTCGTCGGGAACCGAGACTGCTTGCAGCCGACCCCTGGGCAGGGTGGTGCCTGGACTCTTTTCTCCTCATCTGCAATGACAGATAAAGACAAATGATAAGACCCGAGGAGTTTTTCGAGCCAGGCTTCGACACGTCTCTGTGTTCCTTTGAATGTTACTTATTTTTGTGTGTTGACCCATTTAAGATGGGTCAAAAGGGGGATTTGAAGAAAATATAATCTGATCAAACATTATTCAGCTTTAAATATTGTTCAGCTTTAAAGTTACTGTGCAACTGTGTAATAAAAATGTGCTCACGACTTTGGCCTTGAGAGCGATAAGAAGCGATCGCCTCATCCTGCAGGTGCAAGATATCTGCAAGCGAAGAGACTAGAACACCCAAGGCCGATTTCCTTTTATGGAGTTGTTTTTTCTGCTAATGCAGCACTTTCCTCACAACCCCCTCCTGTAAGTTTTAGAGAATATATACCCATCCTCACAGCAAATATTAGGAATCTCCTGATGTGAGCTGTGTTGAGAGGTTGTCTCTGTCTCAATAAAAGTTCACTGATTCCCCATCTGCCGCAGGTGTCCGGTTGTCTTCATTCTCCGCCAGCCTGGTTAAGTCAATTCCTCCTTAACATCTAAAAGAACCTATTTAATGAAGGAAGACGGGTTCACTTTGTGTTTAATATTATTCTATTGCTGTTGTTGTTTTTTTTGTATCCTTCACCACTCAGTCGCCCTTAGCTCCATCATCCACACTGCCACCTGTTTCTCTTCCACCACAACCGTCACTACACCCAGCCACTCAGGCTGCTACTCAGCCAGTCATTCAACCCATAGCCCTGCCGTTACCATACCCTGTAGCTGAGCCACTAGCCGTCCGACCCACAGCCACTTCAGCCACTCCTTCACCCGTTACACCTCCACTACAACCATCAGTGCAGTCTCCAGTGTCCCCAGTGCAGTCTCCAGTGTCCCCAGTGCAGTCTCCAGTGTCCCCAGTGCAGTCTCCAGTGTCCCCAGTGCAGTCTCCGGTGTCCCCAGTGCAGTCTCCTTTAGCACAGTCACCCACTCAACCACCAGCACCACAACCGTCACTACCTCTAGTTCATTCCCCTGTGAAGTCATTAACTCCACCACCTACTCCACCCTCACCACCACCGTTACTACAGACATCAGTTCAGTCCCCTGTGCAGTCATTTACTTCTCCACCGTTAGCAGCTCAGGTCCCCGTGTGTCCAGCAGCTCAGGTCCCCGTGTGTCCAGCAGCTCAGGTCCCCGTGTGTCCAGCAGCTCAGGTCCCCGTGTGTCCAGCAGCTCAGCTCGCACCTGAACCTTTGGCCCAGTTCCCCGTAGCAGTGCGGTTTTCTAGCCAGCTTAACATTGAGCCCGGGGTCCCAATCCTCTCTGGCTCTACTTCAGCTCCTGCTGGAAGCTCGGATGAGCTCATCCAGGACTCCGCGGCTCCCACGCCGCCATCTACCTCGTCCGCTGGGGGTTCCAGTGAGCCCGGCCAGCACCTCCCTGTCTCCGCTGGAGGGTCCGAGAGGCCCGTTCAGCCTCCTGTCTCCGCTGGAGGGTCCGAGAGGCCCGTTCAGCCTCCTGTCTCCGCTGGAGGGTCCGAGAGGCCCGTTCAGCCTCCTGTCTCCGCTGGAGGGTCCGAGGGGCCCGTTCAGCCTCCTGTCTCCGCTGGAGGGTCCGAGGGGCCCGTTCAGCCTCCTGTCTCCGCTGGAGGGTCCGAGGGGCCCGTTCAGCCTCCTGTCTCCGCTGGAGGGTCCGAGGGGCCCGTTCAGCCTCCTGTCTCCGCTGGAGGGTCCGAGGGGCCCGTTCAGCCTCCTGTCTCCGCTGGAGGGTCCGAGGGGCCCGTTCAGCCTCACGCCGCATCAGCTGGAGGGCCCGAGGAGCCTGTCCAGCCGCCATCTGCGACCGCCTCGTCATCACCTGGCCCGGCTACATCCGCCTGTGCTTCTGCTACGCCTGGCCCGGCCTCAGCCTCTGCAACCTCGCCTGGCCCGGCCTCAGCCTCTGCAGCCTCGCCTGGCCCGGCCTCAGCCTCTGCAACCTCGCCTGGCCCGGCCTCAGCCTCTGCAACCTCGCCTGGCCCGGCCTCAGCCTCTGCAACCTCGCCTGGCCCGGCCTCAGCCTCTGCAACCTCGCCTGGCCCGGCCTCCGAGTCTTCGTCTGCTGCAGCCTCTTCAGAGCCTTCGTCTGCTGCAGCCTCTTCAGAGCCTTCGTCTGCCGCAGCCTCCTCTTCAGAGCCTTCGTCTGCCGCAGCCTCCTCTTCAGAGCCTTCGTCTGCCGCAGCCTCCTCTTCAGAGCCTTCGTCTGCCGCAGCCTCCTCTTCAGAGCCTTCGTCTGCCGCAGCCTCCTCTTCAGAGCCTTCGTCTGCCGCAGCCTCCTCTTCAGAGCCTTCGTCTGCCGCAGCCTCCTCTTCAGAGCCTTCGTCTGCTCCAGCATCCTCATCAGCTGCTTCGTCTGCTCCAGCATCCTCATCAGCTGCTTCGTCTGCTCCAGCATCCTCATCAGCTGCCTCGTCTGGTCCAGCATCCTCATCAGCTGCCTCGTCTGGTCCAGCATCCTCATCAGCTGCCTCGTCTGGTCCAGCATCCTCATCAGCTGCCTCGTCTGGCCCTGCGCCCACCGGGCCATGGCCGGCACGCCTGGGACTGGAGGGCCGCCGCTGCCTTCCGCGCGGTCGGCCTCCTGAACTGCTCCGTCGTCTCCTTCGCCGCCGCCGCTGCCTTCCGCGCGGTCGGCCTCCTGAACTGCTCCGTCGTCTCCTTCGCCGCCGCCGTTGCCTTGCGCACGGCCGGCCTCCTGAACTGTTTCCGCGTCGCCGCCGTTGCCTTGCGCACGGCCGGCCTCCTGAACTGTTTCCGCGTCGCCGCCGTTGCCTTGCGCACGGTCGGCCTCCTGAACTGTTTCCGCGTCTCCGCCGTTGCCTTCCGCACGGTCGGCCCCCTGAACTGCTCTGTGTTTTGGGTTGTTTTCTTGGGCTCCGGTGTTTTCTGTGCTCTTTGTTTTCTGTTCCGAGCCCTCCGTCCTGGGCCCCCGCCGCCCGCCCTGGGTTGTTTTCTGTTTGGTTTTGTTTTTCTGTGTTTGGGCTGTCTGGAGCCAGCCCTTGAGGGGGGGGTACTGTCACGGTCCTGGGTCTCCTGACCCAGCGTTTTTAGTTCTTTGTGATTTTCGTATTATTGTACTTGTGTGATTTATTCTATGGCTTCTAGTTTTGATCCCTTGCCCTTCATGTCTCCCTGTGTGCCCCTCTGTGTATCTGTGAGCCCTCGTCTCTCCTTATGTTTTATTCCATGCTTCCCCTGCCCATTATGTCTAAGTTCTCCCCGTGCTCTCTCTTCCCCCTGTGTGCCCTCTATGTATTTATGAGCCCTCGTCCCCTTTCGTGTTTATTCCATGTCTCCCCTGCCTGTTACGTTGGTGTTCTACTCGTGCTCTCTCTCCTCCTGTCTGAACCTCTGTGCTCCCTGTTTCACCTCTCCCGTCAGTGTTCAGTTCACCCCGCCCTGTCTCGTTATGGCTATCAGTGTCACCTGTGTTCCCCGTGTGTTCCCACTCCCCTCGTTAACCCTCTGTGTATTTCTGTCTGCGTCTCCCTCTGTTCAGCGTGACGTCGTCCCTCATGTTGTGTGGATCTCCCTGTGTCTCTGCGTATGTTAGTTTACTTTTCCCAGTTTAGTTTTGTATTTCCTATGTTCTGCCACTCCAGCATTAAAGCTGTGATTTTGAGTTCATCTCCGTGTCTGTGAGTTTTGCGTTTGGGTCCTCCTCCTGCCTGCCACACAGCCGCGCCTTGACAGAAAGCTCCTGCAAGATGTGACAATCTCCCCCACCAGTTGAAGAGCCCCCCAGGTGGCTCGATGCACCGGCGGCACCCTGCTCCAGGGCTGGGCCCCCATGCACCCATCCGCCCACAACCCCGGCAACACACCAACCATTACCCGAGGCCCGGTCTGGGTCCCAGCCCAGAGACGGAGCGCCCCCAGAACCTCACGCCCATCCCGGACCCACCCAGGGACAGCCAGGCTACCAGGTCAGTAACCCACGTCCGTCAGCACAGACCCTCCCCTAACCCCGCTGCACGCAACCGCGAGGAAACAGTCACTTGAGAGCCAACAGAGCCCCTAACCGGACATGACCGTTACCCCGGGTTGAGCCCCCCAAGGAAGATGCCTCCAGGGAACCCCTCGACGCCCTAAGCCTGTCCCTACCCCCACACCAATCACAACAGTGAAGGCGGGACCAAACTATGACCCCCCACCCCCACTAGGTGATGGAGCTGATCAAAGGAGCCTAGAGCAATTGATCTGATGTGGTGGCAGAGGCTGTATCAAGACTAATGTAATCTAATAGATAATTTCTATATTGGTTAGAATTAAGATTGTTTTTATTTTTCCAGTTCATGAGGACAGTTTTCTTGGCTATGCATAGGGCAGTGAAAACCATATGGGCGATATTCTTTTCTGAAGTGACATTATCTAAGCTGCCCAACAAACACACTAAGGGGGAAGTTGGAATGTTACATTTCAGACACTTCGATAAGTCTTCACATATCTCGCGCCAAAACTTCTGAACTGGTGGACAGAACCAAAGAGCGTGGATATAATTGTCCGGTGAATTGGTTTGGCAGTGTGAGCAGTTGTTGGTAGACGTAAAGCCCATCTTGAACATCCGATGACCTGTATAGTGCACTCTATGTAATATTTTGTATTGAATTAATTGAAGACTGGGATTTCTAACTAGATGAAAGGTTTTTAAGCAAATCTGAGACCAGAAGTTTAGGTCTAAGTTAACTGATAAATCCGCTTCCCATTTTGCAATAGGAAGTGATATTGATTCATCTGTTTTAGAAAGCATTCTGTATATTTTGGATAGTAATTTGGGGGTTTTAAGAGTAAGAAATTGAACCACACTTGGTGGTGTTTGTAGTTCAACTGGACCCGGTTTAAATTTCTTTTTTACTATGGATTTAATTTGTTGATATTCTAAAAATCTTTTCTTGTTGATCCCATATTGTGTAACTAGTCCGTCAAATGAAATAAATTCTGTTCCTTCTAGTATATGTTCTAAATATTTGATTCCTTTACCTTCCTTTAGAAATGCTGAATCTTAGTTACAATTCAAAAATTAGAGAACAATTATAAACTTAACCTCTTCAAGAAGTTATTTATTTGCCATTACTGCTGTTTCTTGCAGAACGAGGTCAAAGTGACGCTTCCTAGTGGCTCTAGTGTTAAAGAAATTAGAAAAAAGCTGCTCGCAGGCTTTACTGAAGAATAAAGTTGGGTCTAATAATAATAGAATAATAGTCTAATAATACCTCATTAGACTCATTTTTGCCTCATATACTATATTTCCATTTATGTTTGCATGTTGCTTCACCTATTCCCTATTTTCCTATCAAAATATAAAGAAAGGGTGATCAAGATTTTTGCACAGTTGTGTATATCCACGATAACATCTAGTTTCCAGGATTCTGTGAAGCTTTATTATTTTCTGCATTTCTAAAATCTACATAGGCTCACTATCTTTTCTTATCTTTTCTATTAGTCTTCCAGTCTGTAGTTGTTTATGATAAGGATTAGCCCTACCTCGAGCCATTTTATCATTTCCTATAATTGTATGTCAGTCCTTTTCACCTGTTGTTTTCATTCTTCCCCTGACACACGTGTATAGTGCAAGACTGTTTAAATCACTGATAATACCCTAAGCATTAAGGTGTAAAGTCATCTTCCTTTTTTCCACTACACTGAGAAATGGTTATTGTAATATTACATTTTATGACAAATATTAAGCAAAATAAGACTTTATTTAAACTGTATTTGGGGGATTAAATTAGTGTCCACTAAACAGAAGCAACTGGACTGTTGCAATACAGAAAAAGCACAGTAAAACCTAAAGGCACAGTTTTGTCATGGTTTAGACTACACTTCTCCCTCATTTAATTTATTTCTTGGGTTTTTTTTTTCTTCTTCCCTGTGTTATTGTGAGTCACCATTTTACACCTCGGGTGCACCATTCATCCTGCTGCCAATTCATTTGTGCACCCCTGATTCACCTACCAATCCTGCCGTTTGAACACTAAAGCTCTGTTCTCCACCAGACCATTCAGGCTGCCAGTACAATAGCTTTTCATGCTTGTTCTTGCTACACAATCCTGTGTTTATCAGTGCCTCAGGTTCTCTTCCTTCTCTCCTTGCCAGGCTTTAGCCAGTAGTTCATCTCCCTCAGTCTGCTACCCTCCACCCTCATCAGTCAACCTGCTGCACTCACTCTGGCAGCAGTATGTCTGCTTGGCACTCACCTGCTGCAGCACCTTCCTGACTGGTCGCATTCCATCGTCAAACAGAATTCCTGCATTGCTGAAAAGCCTTTGAACTGTTACCAGCCTTGTCTGAGCTCTGCATTTAGGTCCTAACAAAGTTTTAGATAAAACAAATGGATAGTATGAGTTTTAAAACTGTAAACGCAGGAGGAGACTTGTTATAATTGTTAAACCAACTGGCTGGTCCTATAATGACTTGTTGAAATATAATTTAAATCAAAAGGCTACTGTTTTTACTGGGGTTTTTATTGTTTTTTGCTTTGTTTTACACAGTGTATTACGTAATCTGCATTGTTGCAAAGCTATTTGATTTTTGTGGTAAAGTGCTAAAAATTTATACTTACAGTATCTTTTAGTTGCCTTTTCTTAAATATTACTAACAAGCTCTGGTTACAAGAACATTTAGCTCAGCTGGCGTTACATGTCTTGTAACACCAGGCGACCTGTTTTTTTTCAGCATCTAGTGAACGTTTAGCGTTGACATCCGTAGGACCTGTACTGGCTATTTATAGTCCAAATGATGTTTTTTCAACATCAAACTATAGATGGTTTTTATACTGCTTCTATATGCTCTGTGGTCCCATGTTTCCAGAGGGTGGAGGACATGTTTTCTATAGGCTACCAATTATTTTTTCTGTAGCTTTGTTTACTCTTTTGTATGTGTTTCCAGTTATCATCTGCGGCGGAGAGAATGAAATGATGTTATTGGAAAATGATGTGGAACAATGTGCCACCTTCTGAAATGGGACTAGATCATAGGGTATGAGTGAAGAGTGATCAGCTGACATCTTCAAGATGGCGTGGGCTCTTGGCACTAAAACAAAAGTGAGCATCTGCACAGTGGAGTTTGAGCAGAAATGTCCCCGGCTTCTCAAAGGGAGTTTGCAAAATGCATGTATTGACAAAGGCTGTCAAGCAGATAGTTCATACATACACATCTGCATAAACTTATCATACTTTCCATCACAACTTCTCTCAGCCCAGCTACAGCCACATTTACTTTCTCTTACAGTCATGAGTTCTTCAAAATAAAACAGGATACCTGCAAAAATGAACTATATATAAATGCATGCAAATGCTCTTTTAAATTATTAAAAACATTGTACTCCTCTAAATACTTTAACTATTATTATTTTACATTTTAACATGGATTTCAATGTTTTTGATATTTCTACACATTTTAATAAATGGCAGTTTTAACCTGGTTACTTAATTGGTTGATTAAATGATTAAATTAAATTAAATTAAAACATGAAAATGTAAAATAGCAAAAAAAACAACAACAACAAAAACCCCACATGTACCAAATAAATCAATAGACTAACACATAATAAACTGTGTTTGTTTATGGGTAATCTGTATGATGTTGATAACAACAATGTTGATGTTTGTAAAAAAAAAAAATATTGCATTTACTAATGATTTAAACTTCCTGTACCTGTCATAGACATTCACAGGATGTTCCAAAAAAATTACTCAGTTCAAATGTTGAATGTCACAATGCCGTTGGTGGTTGGATGTCCAAATTGTGGACGAGATGTCCAGAATTTGGACGTCCAACGGACTGGATACAGACATGACCTGCACATCTGTCTCGTGTCCAGTGTTTAGTGGGATTAATGTGGTCAAATCACAGAATTTTTTCCAGGAGCGCACAAAGCCAGTAGTACCTTTCAGACAGCAGCTATACACCGAGCCTGACAAGGTTTGATACCAAGACATTTATTGTGGGTACTGGATGAAAAGTAATAATTTCAGATTCTTGAATTGGTACTCCCATGTGATTACACAGTGTGACAGCTTGCTATTTACTCTGGATCCATAACAGTGATGCGGACATGGGAGCTGAGGGTTAAAGTCATCAGTTATTGTTTGTTGCCTTTCTTTCTTCTAGCTTGCTTTTTGCCCTCTAAACTTTTTTTATATTATCTGTTTTTGAAGTCCCTGCGGGTGTGAAATATGAACTTTCCCCCAAGCTCTCTCCCCATCTGTCTTTGTCTGCACCTCTACATTTCTCACTCTGATCCCTTAATATTTAATGTTAAAGGCGAATAAACAAGGACAGAGATAAATATTGTTTTGCCCTGCAGCAAATGAGGTGGTTGTTATTATTATTATTATTATTATTAACCTTTATTTAACCAGGAAAAGTCCCATTGAGATTAAAAACCTCTTTTGCAAGGGAGTCCTGGCCAAGAGGCGACAACACGTTGAAATTACAAAGTTACATACATATTATAAATAACAATTACATTTTAAAAACATTTTTCTTTGGCTCTCTCAATCTGGACTTAAAAGCATTTAATGAAATAAGATCTGCTATCTTCCAGTCTTTTTGCATCATGTTCCATGTGAAAGGGGCAGCATAAGTAAAAGCCCTCTTTCCCAGTTCAGTTCTGGCAAATGGAACATTGAGCAATAAAAGATCGCTTGAACGCAGGCTGTAAGAAACAGTACTTCTCCGTGTGAGCAGATCGCAAATGTAGGTGGGCATTTGTCCAAGCAGGGCCTTATAAATAAAGATGCACCAGTGAGCAAACCTCCTGGAGGACAACGAAGGCCATCCCACTCGAGCGTACAGATCACAACAATGGGTCAAGGCCCTACAGTTTGTAATAAACCGTAAGGAGGCATGATAAACTGAGTCAATCTTATGAAGACACTGGGCGGAAGCATTCATGTACAGCAGATCACCATAATCTAAAACAGATAAAAATGTAGCATTTACAAGACGCTTTTTTGTCTCAAAAGAAAAGCAAAATTTGTTTCGAAAGAAAAATCCCAATTTTAGTTTGAGTTTTTTCACAAGATTGTCTATGTGAGGTTTAAAGGTCAGAGAATCATCAATTAAAAAGCCAAGATATTTATACGTATGCACCACTTCTATGAGGTTTCCCTCAAGAGTGGACACCAAGGGGACAGTTTGAGGAAATCTCTTCATGTTTGAAAACAACATTAGCTTTGTCTTTTCAGCATTGAGAACCAATTTCAGCTCCAGAAGTGTGTGCTGAACCACGTCAAAAGCTTTCTGCAACGATTCTATTGCCTTTTCAAAGTTACATGTTAATGTAATCTCAGTCAATTCTACACCAGCTTATTTTTAATTCAATTCAATTCAGCATTATTTTATCTATACAGCACCAAATCACAACAAAAGTCACCTCAGGGCACTTTATATTGTGAGGTAAACCCTACAATAATACAACAGAGAAAACCTCAACAATGATATTACCGTGGTGACCCACCAGAGGGCTCCACTCACACCCAGGTCTGGAGGAGGGGGTTTGCTGGGTTTTGGCGCAATGTATTCAGTTGATGTTTGGTGATGAATAAAGTCTGAGGAAAAAGCTAGAGCTCATGTGTCGTCTGTACGTTCACCCCCACATTACCCCTATAAGTAAGTGTTTTGGCGACAGTGGGAAGGCAAAACTCCCTTTTAACATTCTCGTGTTTTTCTAGCAATCTTCCTGTGGTAATCTTCTTGTATCTTTGTGAATAGATTTCCCTGGACCTGTCCTCGTGTTACCTATGAGACTTGGATCGAGCTTTGTGTTTCTTGTGGCTCGGAGGAGAGTGAAGAGGAGCATGTGGCCTGGAGCGTGGTCGGAGTGTGGACCTAGGACCTTGTGTTTAGCAGTGTTGCCTACTCCTCAGGAAGGAAAATCGCTATTGGCTGTCCTAAAAGTCGCTAGAAGTCGCTAAATGACGTCATCGCCTAATTTGCATAATTGGTCATGCTAATGTAATTGTAACCAACGTTGTAGGCGAGAAAAATAACATTGTGGAAAAGACATAAAGGGAGTAAAAAACGTCCTAAATGCATTTAGAATTTATTTAGAACTACAAATTAAATTTCTTTTAGCAATTATTGTTTTTTTTTAATGTCACAATTCCAACCCTGATCCTCTATCCGGGCTTGGACCGGCAAAAGTGACCCGATATAGGCACTCTGGTGGAGTTACTTTGTGTGTGTGTGTGTGTTTATAAGTAGTTTTAAACCTTGTGATCCACAAAACAGCATAAGAGTAAAAGAGTAAAAGAAGAACTGACTGCGTTACAGTCAGTGCGGGAGCAGCGGCTTCGCTCATGCACGATTCATTTGCAGTTCGGACGCATAGGTGAACATCTCCTGCCCTGATAGCAGCTGGGGAGGACTATCCTCCGCCTGTGAGCACTTTGGCACGAGCGAGGTGCCCACCGCAGCACCGCTGCTTGTTGAGATTAAGAGCGATACGTGCTTTCACGTCAAAAAGTCGTCATAAATAAGTCTCCAATAATACCAGAAAAAGGCGCCAGATTTGTCGCTAGTCGCTTTTTAGAAAAAAAAAGTCGCTAAGGGGGTCTGAAAACTCGCTAAATATAGCGACAAAGTCGCTAAGTTGGCAACACTGGTGTTTAGTGCAAGCTTCTTTCCCTGTTCCTGTGCGTTCCCGGAACCCATCTTTTCCCCCACTTTGTGAATAGCTCTCCAGGTGTTTCTGTAAATAAAGACTCTTTATTGTTCCCGACCCAGAGCCTGCGCATGATTCCGTTCAGTAACACTATGAGGTCATTAAGATAAGATGGGACCTGATTATTTAAGACCTTGTATGTGAGGAGCAGGATTTTGAATTCATTTCTGGGTTTAACAGGCAGCCAATGAAGGGAAGCCAATATAGGAGGAATATGCTGTCTTTCTAGTCCCTGTCAGTACTCTTGTTGCAGTATTTTCAGGGAGTTTTTAGGACACCCTGAAAATAACAAATTAGAGCTGTGCAGCCTCAAAGTAGTAGATGCATGAACTAGTTTTTCAGTGTCACTCTGAGACAGGATATGTCTAATTTTAGAGATGTTGCACAAATGGAAGAAAACAGTCTTACATATGTGTTTAATATGTGCATTGGAGGACATATCCTGGTCAGAAATGACTCTAAAGTTCCTCACAGTGTTACTGCAGGCCAAGGTAATGCCATCCAGAGTAAGAATCTGGTTAGATTCCATATTTCTAAGATTTTTAGGGTTGGAGTCTGTTAGATAGACATGATACAAACCACTACAGCGCAGTACCTGTAATACCTGCAGCATGCTCTAATCGTTATAATAAAATAATATGGTCAATAGTATTAAACACTGCGCTGAGGTCTAGCAGGACAAGCACAGAGATGAGTCCACTGTCAGAGGACATAAGATGATAACTTTTGGCTTTCAAGAATAAAAAGAATCAGGTATCAAACTAGTTAGGCAAGTAAGCACTTTATTAATCTTTTCATGGGTGTGCACGGATTCGTAGAAAGACCAGTAATACTCAGAAAGGTGTCATATTTGAACAGTCATTGCCTGATATTAAAATGGTTGGGCCTAAGGCAAACATTCTCCACCTGCCAAAACATTGACACAAGACACGTTGGGTGTATTATTTACCTGATATGCCCAACGTGAGAAGAGATCCATGTTCCTGGAAATTTTTACCAGTCATGATAGCACTGGTTTTATTTTGTTAGCTATTCTTTATTCATGGCGACATATTTAACAGGAACCCCTGCAAAGGTGATTTTGAGTGCATTGTCAAAAGGTTTTCACATCATTAATGGAATGCAAAAGCTTATGTGGCACTTAAAGCCTCAGTGCTCCTCCTATTTTTTGGTACCCACATGGAGTCCACTTCTGACCATTTGAATTTGTGCATTTGTAATGTGAGCTGAATCAGCAAATGTCTAACTTGGCCCCAGTATAGTCCACATTCTTTTTGAATTTTTAATGTCTTACGCTTCATGTTTGCTATCTTTGCTAGTACATAAATAAAAAGATTCCCAGCTCCACCAGCTCATATGGACTAACCCATAAATATATAAGAGAGAGATAATGAATCTGTTCCAGTTAAGTGACACTAATTGGTGGAAGTGAAGTCGCCAGATGGAGCTGAATGGATCAGCTGTGAGTCAAAGCAGCCATGCACCCAACTTTAACTCTCAATAAACCTATTATAACATGCATATTTATATTCTATGAATTGACAGCAAAATAAAGCCAGAATTGTTTTTAATCTAAAAATTGTTGCTTTTGGTATCTTGTTGTAAGATATTGTAAATAAAAGAATCTGTGAAAATGTTTCAAGTTTTGCAGATATTAAACTGAAACTTGAAACATAATGTGCACCTGACAAGGTAAGTTGTACAACAAAAGTTAGCACTAGGATTTGGCCAGTTAAAACGAGAGACACTTTCATAACACTGAAAACTCTGACTTTAGGCTATTGCTATATAGCTCAATAAGTCATGAATCTCGCTTCATAGTACACCTGCCTCATCTGGAGCAGGTTACGTCCTTGGGAATTGCACCCAAATTATCTACTGGTTTCACTGACCAAGTGTCACCTTTACCAACTACAAAAGTTCTCCCTAACAGATATCTACTTTTGTTGTCAACATAAAAAAGGATTTATTTTAAAACAAGTGCAAGAATAATTCACTGAAAACCAGTTGTATAGGGACCGAATGGCTGCATTCTCCCGCAGCACCTGCCACGGGACACCTCGAGGGACACGGTCGAATGCCTTCTCCAAGTCCACAAAACACATGTAGACTGGTTGGGCAAACTCCCATGCACCCTCAAGTATCCGTGAGAGGATAAAGAGCTGGTCCAATGGACGAAAACCGCATTGTTCCTCCTGTATTCGAGGTTCGACTAACGGACGAACTCTCCTTTCCAGCACCCTGGCATAGACTTTCCCAGGGAGGCTGAGGAGTGTTATCCCCCTGTAGTTGGAACACACCCTCTGGTCTCCCTTCTTAAAGATGGGGACCACCACCCCGGTCTACCAGTCCAGGGGTACTGCCCCTGATCTCCACGCAACATTGCAGAGGCGTGTCAACCAGGACAGCCCTACAACGTCCAGAGCCTTCAGGAACTTGGGGCGGACCTCATCAACACCAGGGGCTCTGCCACCAAGGAGTTGTTTAACTGCCTCAGTGACCTCGCCTCCGGAAATTGGCGGGTCATTCCCCTCATCCCCAGACTCTGCTTCCTCCTCGGAAGACGTGTCAGTGGGATTAAGGAGGTCCTCGAAGTATTCCTTCCACCGGCTGACAATTTTCTCAGTCAAAGTCAGCAGCGCTCCGCCAGCACTATACACAGTGCAGGTAGAGCACCGCTTTCCCCTCCTGAGATGCCTGACGGTTTGCCAGAATCTCTTCGAGGCAGTCCAAAAGTCTTTTTCCATGGCCTCTCTGAACTCCTCCCACACCCGAGTTTTTGCTTCAGCCACTGACCGAGCCGCATTCCGCTTGGCCTGTCGATACCTGTCAGCTGCCTCCGGAGTCCCACAGGCTAACCAAGCCCGATAGGACTCCTTTTTCAGCCTGGTGGCTCCCTTCACCTCTGGTGTCCACCATTTGGTTCGGGGATTACCACCACGGCAGGCACCAACCACTTGCAGCCGCAGCTCAATGCAGCAGCTTCGGCAATGGAGACGCTGAACATGGTCCATTCGGACTCAATGTCCCCAGTCTCCCTCGGAATGCTGTTGAAGCTCTGCTGAAGGTGTGCGTTGAAGATCTCGCGGACTGGGGGCTCTGCTAGACGTTCCCAGCACACCCTCACTACGCGTTTAGGTGCACCGGGTCTGTCCAGCGTCCTCCCCCGCCACCTGATCCAACTCACCACCAGGTGGTGATCAGTTGACAGCTCAGCCCCTCTCTTTACCAGAGTGTCCAGAACATGTGGTCGCAGGTCTGCTGATACGATTGCAAAATCGATCATCGACCTATGGCCTAGAGCGTCCTGGTGCCACATGCACTTATGGAGACTCTTATGTTCGAACAAGGTGTTTGTTATGGCCAAACTGTGATTTGCACAGAAGTCCAATAACAAAACACCGCTCGGGTTCAGATCAGGGAGGCCGTTCCTCCCAAGCACGCTCCTCCAGGTCTCACTGTCATTACCCACGTGAGCATTGAAGTCTCCCAGCAGGACAACAGGTGGAGCACCTTCCAGCACCCCACCCAGGGACTCTAAGAAGGCTGGGTACTCTGAACTGCCACTCGGCGCATAAGTGCAGATGACAGTCAGGACCCGTTCCCCCGACCCTAAGGCGCAGGGAATAATGTATTATAATCCAATAACAGTTAATTAACCTTCCTCAACTAAATAGATAACAACAAAATAATAACAGCCTTTAAGGCAAACATTTATTAAAACCAGAGAGTACCATTAAAATTTTTTAAAATAAAACTAAGGCTTGAAAAGCAGTAGCCGTAACCCTGCAGTGGTTTAAAATACGTCTTTAACGCCATCCCCAGGTGCATTTTCAATTTAACTTAAATTTCAACTTAAAAAAAAAAACGATTCATGTGGACGTTGTGATTTCAGAGCACAATCAACTGTTTGGGGGACATTAAATCATGAAGACATTTAAAGGGTTTACCTTGACTGCTCATAAAACAAACGACCCCACCGGTCGGGCTCAGAATTCCAACTAGAACCAACTGTGTTGTAACATGTCATTTGTGTAGCTCAACCAAAGACGATTATTAGTGTTAATGAATCTAGGGCACCTAACTAGGGATGGGTACCGGTATCCGGTGCCATGATGGCACCTGTTCTGACATAAACGGTAGTAACTAGACTGAAAAGCAGCGCACATTTCGGTGCTTTATTTCGGTGCTTTTTTTTCCTGAGCTGTGATACACTTTAGATTCTAGCCAATCATTTTACGTTTCCGAGGATAGTAGGCAGGTCCAGGTACGTACGTTCTTTTAGAGCAGAGCTACAGATTAAAAACACGGGACGGGCCCCCCGTCCCGTGAGATACAGACGCAGACCGAATATAACACGTAGAACTCAAACAATAATAATCATCATGATAATAAACTGGAAAATGATAATAATAAACTTAAAGCGCTGGGTCACCGACCCAGGACCATGACAGTTCTTCTCTGCGTGAGTAGCTTAATGTTGTTCGCGTGTAATTTACGTTGAGTACGCTAACCACGTTATTAAATTAATGCATGTAAGGTGAACTAGCAAACATCATCATAGCTACATGCGGCTGTCTTCTTGTTTGATGGCAGATACTCCCTTCACCCTGGCCAAAAAGGCTAAAATGACCAAAGAAAAAGTGGAAAACAGTTAAACATGAGAGGTTTTTGGACAAAGTTTGTGTTTTTTCCATTGTTTAAGCACTGCTTCCAGCCAAGAGTGATACCATATATGCCCCATAGCTGCAGAAAAGGCTAACATTGTTATCTTTTTACAAAAAAACAGCTGAACATGAGAGGTTTTTGGACCAATTTTGTGTTCTCCATTCTTTAAGCACCGGTTTGAGCACCGTTTCAAAAGTACCGGTTTGGCACCGGTATCGGATAAAACCTAAACGATACCCAACCCTACACCTAACTAAACATTTTACATACTTTAACTTTAAAAGTGACCATAAAGTTGCAGTAGAAACAAGGAGAGCAGGAAGGATGAGGTTGTTACATGGGTATTTATGTCTGTCCAATATGTTCAATTACAATTACAGGTTAGTATAACTGCCTTGAGTTTCTGTTGGTTACATTAATTATACTCTATATACTCTATAACTATGCATTAACTGTCTATACTTTGCTTTCTGCTGTGGTGAATGCTGCTCGTGAATTTCATTGTATATCCTGTTTTCAATTTTGAAACTCATAATGTGCCTCACTCACACTGACATATAGAGGTATAGAGAGGAGCATGGGAATTATGACAGTAGGGCATTGGTAACACACTCTACTTCTTAAGCAACTATTATAATACATCTGTATAATCTTTGCACTGGACACACTATTTCCCAAACAAATGTCCCACGTGTGGGACTAATAAAGGTTATTTTATCTTATCTTATCTATGTTGTTTGATATTACAGTTAGTTTACTTTTATTTTTAACAAGCTTATAGGAGATATCCAATGTATGATTACAACAGACTGGAAACAAATCAATAAAATTACCTGTATAAAATTTTTCCTGCCTCATATTCAACGTCATCTTTTCAGGCATGTCCAGACAGTTTCCACCACAGCTGTTATTTTCATATTGTTTGCTGGAAAACCTGTTTCAGCTGCTTACATTTAGCACATTTCCCTTTCACCAGAAATTGAAAATGAACAAAATAAAACATTGAAGTATAAGGACAACTTAACAGCAAATAAATAACAAAATTACAGTATGTATTAAACAGTTCAATACATCACAGAATTAAAAGTCAATACATCATATAATTAAAATCAAACAGAAGAGGCCAGAGAAGATGTGTTTTAAGGCTGGGAGACAGGGAGACTTCAATATTGCAAATGCAGTGTAAAAGAGAGTTCCAAAGAAGAGGGACCAGTTAGCTTGCAGCTCTGAAGCCCATGGTGGTCAGGTGAGCAGATGGTACAATGAGACTAACAGAGGAGGAGGATCTTAGAGTATAGGAAGGAGTGGCAATGTGCAGAAGATGACAGAGATATAGAGGAGCGAGATTATGGAGAGACTTAAAAGTAAGAAGCAGAATATTAAAATTAACCTGATATTGTATAGGCAGTGAAGAACTTGACAGTAGTTCTGTGGAGCTGGTTATGGTGTTGACATGATGCTCTTAAAATGCAATTTTTGCCTCTTTTTTTTTTTTTTTTTGCATGACTGATGATCATTTTTGCGCTCCACTTTTATCACTCGCTGGATTTCATTACCAATTTCATTCACCTTTTCAAGAATGAAGATCAAGTTGAAGACTCACTGTTTTGACATACTTGAGATCAAGTGCACATTGCGGAGGCACAAGTGCAAGGGGAAATAACAGGACTTCCAACGAAAAATCTAAAAATAGCAGCTGTGCTGACTGATCCAGAGGTGCATGAGATAATGACCTTGAATGTGAGATCAGCCACATTTAAATCAGCCAAGGCTTTTGATATTCATGGACCTGTCCTCACAATTCTTTGATCAAAACCTGTTGAAAGACAAGACCCCATTTCTTTGTGACACTGCCGCTGATTGGATGGGGACTTGTCTGAATTTTTTTGTGATATTTCTCTTTTCATGTATAGATATCATCAAACTGCCTCAGTGCTCCCACTTTTTGCAGGTTTTACCTTTATTTGAAGACAGTCTTCTAGCACATCCGTTTAACTGTTTCTTACAAGAAACTCACATAATTTATGTGAAATTCTAATTTTATTATGAATAATTGTTGGACACGGATCGGTAAGTTTCTTTTTAGATCTTTGCCTGGTGTTACCCAAGTTGCCAAATTGTCTGTAAAACAAAGTGAAGTGTAATCTCAACGCATCTGTTACAGGAATTAGCGACCCAATATAAGGACCACATGCACAGCTGAGCAATTTGCAGGGAATGTTAAATAGACACATACTAAATTTGAACTTCACATGACAGTTATGCATAAGCAAAGTTAGTGTTTCATTCAAATTGCAGTAGATTCTCTGAGTGTGATGGATAGTAATAGCCCCTCTGTTCAGCCACCTGTGAAAGAACACAAATGCTGGCAGTTATGACTAACAGTGATGAAAAGCTAATGTGTGATCTGCGTCAAAAATGCATCCATAAATCTCAAAAGCAAAAAAGCTTCTCAGAACCAGTTCTTAAAATTTTACCACTCTGGAGAGTTACAGTATGCTTGCAGACTTTTAACCCCTTTTCACTACAGACGCAATATGAGCTTCCATTTATGATTGGCCTGTGCAGTGCACTTTCTGCTGTTTTGCAGCAAAAATGATGGTTAAGTCTGTTTTTTGTAAATCTGAAGACTTAGTGTGCAAACAAAGGGATGTCACTGATATTAAAAAGAAGCTATATGGAGATTTTAAATCTGTGAATCAATATAGCTAAGTAGCAACATTTTTGTCACCATATCACTTTTGGTTTTTGATATTTACAGTTTCTCTTCTCTTTGATGGGATCACTGATGGATTGTTTCATGGGGACTAATCCATACGTCCTTGGTTGTGATACAGAATACTTTTCATGGGTTCTCAGCTAGTGCAATTTTGTGTGTGAAATGTATAAATTTGATGGCATGAACAATGCATTGAGCCTGCTGCTATTAAGGTGAGATGATGAAACCTTCTTAATTAATTAAATTAAATTAAATTAATTAAAAGTCAAAGGATTAGTCTGACCTCAGAAGAATCACTGCTTTCTTAAACTTATTTAAATAATTGTTCATAATTGTTTATTTTCATTTTCATTACCAGAAAAATTTTGTTATGGGTTTTCAAGTCTATTAAAATGCTCTCCATCAATTTTCTGCTACTCATCTGGGTCTGGGTCACCAGGACAGGAGTCTGAGAAGACGTCTTTCCCTCTTCCTGACCACCTGCTCTAAAACACCAAGGTATTTCCAAGCAAGTCAAGAGATGTGGGTTTGACTCGAGGGAGTTTCAATAGCATCCAACTGTCAAGGCTTCTGCCTTTCATCTTTTGTCTCCATCCCTTTTCCTTTGACGTTGTGTTTTGACCGCCACCCGATCCACATTGCATGGGAACCTTACTTCCCTTCTTGAAGGTGTTGGATCCACAGGAGGGCTGGCCCATGGACTATGTTACCTCTGGGTGCGGTAACATAGTCCACTGTTTTTTTATACCATAAATGCCTTGTGAATCACATTTAGTTTGACCTCTTCACCCAGGTGTTGAAAAACACTAATCTTAACCTTTGTGATCGCAACAGAACATGGGGCAGGTGTTGAGTGGATCATCTACCAATCTGAAGGTCAGTGGAGTGATTCTGAGTCATGCAGCTTGCTGCAGCTTGTGGAAAAGGATCCTTAGTCAAGATACTGAACTCCGAGTTAACAACAGTGCATTCATCAGTTTGTCCTTAGGTATAGATAAAAGCATTGTATGTATATTGAATGTGTGTGTTTGGGTGAATGAGACTTGAAAGTGCATTGAGTGGTCAAAATTAAACACCAGTCCATTTATCATTTATAAACCTGTCAACTACGGTAAGATGGCAATTCATAGAATTCGGTTAATTTTGTTCTATGTACAGACAGAGGTCTTCTATCTTTCAAGGCAAAAACTTCAAGGACCACATACTTCTCTCACTTTGAGCATGCAATTTTTTTTTTTTTTTTGGCCTGTCCCGTTTGGCTCTTTTGCCATCAGAATTGTTGTCTAAAGGCAAAGAAAGATGCCCAACGGATTTACTTTACCAAACTGACCATCCCAGCCTTGCCGTAATGGTCCATTTGATTCACCTTTTATTGTTTATTTTATTTTCACTTACTGAATACGGGACAGACTTGACTGGGGGAAAGAAGGGGAGAAAGAAAGAGGGAAAGAGAAACAGCTGAGAAGAGGGACGGGGGAGAAGGGCAAAAGACAAAAACCAACAGAACGGGCAGAGAAAAAAAAATGCATATATCAATCACCTGGATCACCTGCTGAGAAAGAAAAAAGAAAGCAAGCAGAAGAGAACAAGAGTAATAGAATAAACAACATCACAATGATATATGGGAATATGACAGTAAATACTAAATGTTAAACATTATTGTGCAGCACATAAGATCAACAGAACACAGTGTGCTTTGAGGTAGGAGCCAAAAAGGGTGTAGTTTGTGGGTGTGATCACCCGTGCGTACACCTGTGAGCATGGACGCGCTTGTTTTTTGTTTTTTAAAAGGTTCCTTCATGTAATAATCTGCTAGAGGGTGTGGGGGGGCCACAGCCCCGTCCTCCAGGGCGTGAAGCAGGTGTGGAGGAGATCAAAACTCCAGACATCCAGAGGCCCCCAGAACACAAGAGACCAAGGAAGACCAACAGAGGGGCAGCTGCGCCACTGTCCCGGAAAGAGCTGAGGAGAGTCCCAGATGCATGCAATTTTTAAAGGTCTTTTTTTATGGTTCTCGAAGTATAGCAGACAAAAGAAATCACTTGACTTCTGCTTCTTCCATAAATTAATCGCATGACTACCACTTTCACTAACTGCACTGACTGAACCGGTGACGAAGGGCAGTTGACATCTCACCTTCATCAACGAGCAACAATTACACTTTCTTTCACTTCTTTGACAGCTGGCGTAATTCTAAGGTTACCGCCACACATCACTAACCGCAGTATTATTAAAGCAAGGCCAAGAAAAACACTACTGTGGTTACTAACGTGAATCATCCAACATCAGCTCAGACGTTTAGAAAAGTAAGCCAGTACAGGGCATGAGCATATCCATCCAGCTCACAAAGACACTGAAATCACCAATGCAATCGCATTGCAAATCGGCCGGGGATAGGCTGTCTACTAAACACAGTGAGTAACCAAGGCTTCAGGGAAATTGTGAACATGCTGGATGAAAGATGCAGTTCTTTTTCCAAAGTGGAAAAACCTGCACTACTCATCATAGGGGGATATACAGAGGGCTCTTACAGCTGTTGAGTACATTGCTACAAATTTCAGTCACATCTGTCATGCAGGTATACTGAATGAAGTTAAACATTTGATTTTTTGCAGACAAATACAGTGTTTATTCACATGAATTTCAGCGCATTTCCTGGAAGCAAAGATGTTTTCATTAACAGAAATGTGACGCAATGTAAAAAGTGAAACAGAACTGTGGATTAAATTTTCTGATAAGTGTATTTTTCTTCTGAAAGATGCACTAAAGGTGAATATGGAGGAACAAATTTGTCATTGTGTAATGATGTGAAAGCAGTGTTTATCTTGCATGAAAATGTTATATGAAGGCTGTGTGCATGCAGGAGTGGTAGTAGGAGGACCCAATGTGCAGACACTCGGAGGCGGAATGTGAACTCAAAAGGGCAACAAAACTAGGAATACAAAAGACACTTACGTGGACAGCACACACAGCTAGACAGTGTTGGTCAAGTTACTTGAAAAAAGTAATCAGTAACTAATTACTGATTACTTCCCCCAAAAAGTAATCCCGTTACTTTACTGATTACTTATTTTCAAAAGTAATTAATTACTTAGTTACTTAGTTACTTTTTAAAAACACGGTTTACAACCTGAAGAGGTGATAAAGCGATAGATCTTTCAGCCCAATTCTACTTTTTCTATATAATCCATCATACAAAATGTAATCAAATGGAAAAGTCTCTTTTTTTAACTTGTTTATCAGTTTTAATCTTTTAACTTTATGCATCAAGCAAAAATTTAATTATATGCAACATTCTCTGACTTGAATAAATTAGTTTAACATTTAAACCTATTTTCTGCACATTCCAGCACATAAAATAAAATATTTTTTGTGTTTACACTCAGTCTTTCAAATAGATGCAAGTAAAACACAGCAGAAAATAAATAAAGTCAAAGACTCAGCGGTCCTGTTGCTCTATTTTCACCTGTAAAGCAGGACTGCGGTAGGCGGAGGTTTACCCTGGTGCAGGTGTGCTGCGGTCAGTGGAAGAATCCACGAGTTTCTCTGTGAATTTCCCATTACGTCGTAGCGCACTCGGTGCTTGCTCGGAAGTTTAGGGGTTTTTTTCGCTGTAAAAAGAAGTTTTCTTCCCACGCACGATGGACGCTAATGTTTTTGTCACTTTTTATGGAATCAAACTCAAAGTAAGGTCAGTACTTCCACGCTTTAAACGCTGCACGCTCATACTCTCTCCCACAATCGATATGTGATCCATTGTTGATCTGCACACAGCTTTTGTCACTAACGTCGCACTCGCGTTACTTATAACGCGTTACTGCCCATCTCTGCAGCTAGATAAGGGTAGATCGCGACACCGACAAAATGAAACACAGGGCTTAAATACATAGAGGGAGCAATGAGGGAATATAGGGAAAATAATTGTGACAATTAATGTGCAGTCCTATATAAATTGTTCCAGAGTTTTAAAATATAGGATTGCACTTTTTAAATTAAATCTGCAGGAAAGACTAACATACCTTCAGTGCAGGATTGATTCCAGTCTGAATAATAGTAACTTACACATGAGCCTTTAAAGCTGGCAACCACACTGATAAGATCCTGACGATGACCCACAGTAAGTCTGACTGTGCACTGGTCTTACAGTGAAAGTATTCATTACACGTGTGCTTGGAGTTCTTACCTTTAAGCGACTGTGAATTCCTCACTAATGTGCTATTTCCTGTTGCTATTCCTTACACACAGCAACACAGCTTGAGCGTGAGATGACGTTAAAACCATTAGAAAGAAAATCCATCAAACACACACTCCACTAAATACTTTTGATGGTGCAGGGTTGTTATAATTCTGAGTGCAAATGAAAACCTCAAATTGCAGCTGCCAGCTATTTTCACAGTCAAACCAGGACATGATAGCTTTGTAAATAGTAAAGTAAATAACACACAACTTCAGTCATGCATCTAGCAAGCTTCTTCCAACTACGGTTTCTGACTCAAATAATATACAAATGCAAGCAAACATATTAACTGCAATTTGTCTGGAAATCCAAATATGATTAGTGGATGACAGTTATTTGTTTGACAGTTTAGCCTTCAGCAAGAGTATTTTATACATATGCAGCAAGAATCTAATAGCCGTCCCCTTTAAACGCCCATCGGCTCTAGACTTCAGCTAGGATTGTCTTCTCATATGCAGTGCACTGTTTGATACACAGCCACACCACAGGGAGCATCTCTACTGGTCTATGCATGGCTGAGCACCATCTTAACCACTGTCAATGTAAAGAACTATCAGCAGGCATTTAGTCCTAATTATGTCCCATCATTGTAATTATCCCGTGTGTCAGTCACAGAGACACGCCAAAAGACTGCAATACAAAAGTGTCCTTACTCATGCAGTCTGTATTCCTATATTTAATGCCATCCATCATTAATGTGATCACTGTGTTACATATGAAGTTAAATCATGTGATCTGGGTCGCCATGCACTCATGTAGTTGCAGTAAGTGTGGTCTTAATATACAAGAACATATAGTATTAATATAGTCAGCTGCATTAAAACTGATTCAGAGTGCTGAGATTGATAGTGTCATTATCAAACAGTCAGTGTAACAGATGTGGCGATCCATCCTCTTCATCTTATTAAAGATGTGGCAATGCAGCTTTCATTGTTTAACCTCCCTGACTGGCAATAGCTGCTTGTTGAGTGACATAGGTGACAAGAAGATTCATTTCAAAGGATTCTTCTTGTGTACATCAGTTCTTACGAGTAGATGGAAAATATTTCATACTGTACAACAAACCGCTGTCATTCTCGAAGCAACACATTATGAGTGTGAGATGCGGGTATCTCAGATGTGCTTTAGGCATTCTTTGGCATCTGCATTAAGATGTTTCAGATGGGTCATCCAGTCCCAACTGGTACATATGGACACTTTTAAAGGGCACTTTGGCATCAGATTTAAATACAGTGAGTAACCACCATCTTTAATGCAAAGTTTAAGCTTTTTCAACTTGATTTTCACCATAACGAGAAGAAAAATAGAAGCTATAAAAACAAGTCTAGTGATAACACTGAAGGGTTTAAATGTTCTTTTCCCAAGTATTTCAATCACATTTACCCTTTATCATAAAGGGTAAATGTGTCAAGTGTTGTTAAGGGATGCATTTTAACACAATCCACTTTCTAACCCTGTTAAATCTCTTAAATAATTAGGTGCAGATCTTTTAACTAAGAATTAGATCTAAGTGTTAGAATTTGATCTAAGTGACCTAAACTTGTTTCAAGTTACTTTGGTCTTGTTCTTTGGATCTTTGGAACAAGCTGCCAGCTGACCTGAGGTCAAATACAAAGTATTTGTGTGTGTGTGTGTGTGTGTGTGTGTGTGTGTGTGTGTGTGTGTGTGTGTGTGTGTGTGTTTGTCTTTAATGTTTACGTATAATGAAAAAAATATATAAATAAAATGGGCTTTGCCATCTTGTTCACCTACAACTAACAGTAATTTTTGGTGCGTGAACCTTTTAGTTTATAGCTGAAGAAAAAATGAAAAAAAAAGAAGAGAAAAATAAGCAAGTGAAAGCAAAGCACAACAGTATAAAGTGCAAACTTCCCAAAAAGTGTATGACCCATAGTCTATTGGTTAAAAAAAGATAGCTATCTCCTGGTATCTAATATTATAGCTGCTGTTACATCAAGCCATCAACACCAGGGACACATTGTGTATATGTTAGTGTTAGTACTGTTATTTGAAAGTATTATTTAAAAAAAAAAGAAAAACTGTTTTATTGTAAAAGTTCTACTAGGGCATAAATTTATGTATTTAAAATCTTCTGTATTCTGTTTTCTTTGCATTAGGTATTGTTACAGTGTCAAAAAAAAGAAAAGAAAGAAAGACACAATTACAACGAAATACAAAACTTAAAAATTGATAACAATCACAGGAATCTTCACGATTCACCTTTTTTCACAGAAATTTTCATTCACAGAAATGATGCAGTGACACATTCAAACATCATTGACAGCATAGGTGATTATAACAGCTGGCTGTTCTCTAAGTTTGCTGCTTTTAGTGGAAAGGAAGCATTAGACAAGACAGGAAAGGAAAAACTGGTGGAAGGAATTATGATAATAGAAGAAATGACAAAGAAAGAAGGACAATCAGAAGTGAAAGACATAAAGAAAATATCACAAGCGATGCTGCATCCAGGTGCCAATAACTCTAACATGCTTCTTAAAATGCAGTGCTATTCACAGTGTGGGGCTAGGATATGATAAACAGCAATCACCTGCAGACAATGTGCCTGAAAAGGAGCAAAAGGTAAGATGCTTTTTTAAAGGGTTTTTACCAGAGAAACTGAATCAATCAAGCAACCATATAGATGTTGACTGGGTACATAAGTCTTCTCTTTCCGCCTTCACATTCTGCCTTCACATTTTAATTATGAAACATTTTCCATTAAAATCCAGTCAGCTGCATATGGAAGCCAGCAGTTCCACTGCATGTGCCGTGCAAGTGATGAGAGGAAGCCAGGTATTGTGTGTGCACATGCACTGGTGTATACTATCCTCTTTTCAATACCGTATTCACTTACCTGCTGCTACACCAAGTTGGTGTTGTATTGACAAATACGCAGATAGCTTAAGGCACACAGTCAAGTGTTTGTGCATAGGTGTTTGCAGGCGTGTATACTTTTGTTTGTGTTGCAGCATCTATGGGTTTTCAATTTTACTTAGAAATGGATTTCAGATGCATTGTCCAGTGTTTTGATGGGGTAACTGGGATGTGTATGATATAAACACAGGACTGATGGAAGCGTTGAGTGAGTGATGCCTTCAAATAACCATTGTCAGTTTTTAAATTGGAAGTAGAAGTTCTACTAGGGCATAAATTTTTAAATTGGTTCTGCTGATGCATTTCTTCTTCTCACTGAGCGTAGAAAGGTGTGAGTGTGTAAAGATAGAGGGGGTGCGGTGGGTAGAGCTATTAAACCAGACATTTAATTTAGCAGTTAATAAAAATACACCAGTCATGACGTAAATGGCCAGGAGTATCAAATTCATGCAGCATAGGCGACATTCACAGAGAACTCAGACGAAGTCCTATTACACTGGAGAATGAAATCTTATTCTCACAGTCGATGCATGCGAAGGCATGATAAACTTCAAGCAACACATAGAGTGATGCCATGAGGCAATTATTATTACTTTAGCTTATTTTACTTTGTATTTGTGTAAGATAGGAGCAAAGGTGGGCTTGGAATATGAGCACAATGTACTTACAGTTTGTAATTTTCAGTTTTCTTGGGAATAAAATATGTTTTTGCACTGTTTCCTGATAGTTGGTAGTTTATCTTGTTTTTACTTGTTTAGACCAACTGAATGCATTATAAACCAATCTTATACATGCTCAGAGACAACTGGAACACAACATCTTTTATGAAATTTTAAATGCAAATACCAGTTTGAGACCATTTGTGTGGATGTATAAAGACTAGAAGTGTTATTTTGACTCTGCAAAAACAGCAGTAATGGCAGAAAAGTCCATTTCTTGAGGAAGTTTTTAACTATCAGAATACACTTCATTTCAGTTTGGAATGATAAAATATATTTCAGAATCTGAACAAGTTATTGCCTACAAAAAAGAAGATAATTTATATTTTACTAAATTAATTATTCTGAAAGTAGAACAGTGGAACTTTATCACAGCATCCATAGCTGCCTCCTTTTCACCAGACCTCTTTATCTGTCATCCAACATCCACTCTGCAATCCTTCACCTGTTCAGCTCTGCTCCTCAAGGCCTGAAACCCATCCACATGTCTCTTTTTTTCCATGTGATGAATAAACATGAAATATGAAAGATGATGGGGTTCTATTCTTGCAGAGTTTATGATTTTAAAATGGCAAAGAAGTTTAGCAGTTTGAGTATTACAGAGAATTTGGATGTCAAGTTGACCTGTTATTTTAATGCGTTTTTTTCATCAGTCTACAATGCCCGGTCTTGCCACTGCCAGGGCATTTACAGCTATTTATCTTACAGAGAGAAGGCTATTATGTGTCGTTTTATCAGTTTTTTCTCCTCTCCAGTTCTCCGTCACACATTTTGTTATGCTGATATTGGTTGTAAGTTTATCCAACTGTGTCCAGAGGCAAACTGAACTCAGGGCTTCCACATTTAGTCACATTTGTACATTTGTCTGGTCATGTCAGACTATGGAGAGCTCTCATTTGTTCAAACAAAATCAGTGTGAAATCAGGACAATCCCATGGGGTCTTTCATGGACCACACAAATTTTATGAAAAGTGTAATGCTGTCCACATTTTAAAATACAGAATGAGTTGTTAGGATGTAGTGTATAATTGCATATCAGCTCTGTAGAATGCATGTTGATTCTTTTGCAAACTCCAATCCACTCAATCCAGTGCAATTAAGCATGCTGTTCTGTAAATGTGTCTGATAAACTTATCGCAGTCAGTTCTCCAGGGTTTTACAAAAAGCAAGTGATTATAGTGTAATGAGCTAAAGCACGCTGGAGACAAAGCTCACAAATGGCAATTCAATAACCTGTCCAATATATATATATATACACTCAACAAAAATATAAACGCAACACCTTTGTTACTGCTCCCATTCCCCATGGGATGGACGTAGAGACCTAAAATTCATTCCAGATACACAATATAACCATCCCTCCCAAACAGTGGTCACAAATCAGTCCAAATGTGTGGTAGTGGGCACATCTGCTATATTGAGATAATCCATCCCACCTCACAGGTGTGCCACATCAGGATGCTGATCTGACATCATGAGTAGTGCACAGGTGTACCTCAGACTGCCCACAACAAAAGGCCACCCTGGAATGTGCAGTTTTGTCTCACAGCAAAATGCCACAGATGCCACAAGCAATGAGGGAGCGTGCAATTGGCATGCTGACAGCAGGAATGTCAACCAGATCTGTCGCCCGTGCATTGAATGTTCATTTCTCAACCATAAGCCGTCTCCACAGGCGTTTCAGAGAATATGGCAGCACATCCAACCGGCCTCACAACCGCAGACCTCGTGTAACCACACCAGCCCAGGACCTCCACATCCAGCAGGTTCACCTCCAAGATCGTCTGAGACCAGCCACCCAGACAGCTGCTGGAACAATTGGTTTGCACAACCAAACAATTTCTGCACAAACTGCCAGAAACCATCTCAGGGACGCTCAACTGCATGCCCGTCGTCCTCATCGGGGTCTTGACCTGACTCCAGCTCGTCGCCGTAACAGACTTGTGTGGGCAAATGCTCACATTCAATGGCGTTAGGCACGTTGGAGAGGTGTGCGCTTCACGGATGAATCATGGTTCACATTGTTCAGGGCAGATGGCAGCTGAGAATGTCCCAGTTCTTGCATGGCCAGCATACTCACCGGACATGTCACCCATTGAGCATAGGGATGGGTACCGGTGTCCGGTGCCATGATGGCACCGGTTCTGACATAAACGGTAGTAACCAGACCGAAAAGCAGCGCACATTTCGGTGCTTTATTTCGGTGCTTTTTTTTCCTGAGCTGTGATACACTTTAGATTCTAGCCAATCATTTTACGTTTCCGAGGATAGTAGGCGGGGCCAGGTACGTGCGTTCTTTTAGAGCAGAGCTACAGATTAAAAATGGCCAAGGCGAAGCGGTCAAAAGTCTGGCTGTACTTCACAGCAAAATATGCAAACTCAGCAGCCTGCAACAAGTGCTTTAAGCTGATACTGTGATACTGTCAAAGGAGGTAACACCTGAAATCCGATGAAACACCTGGCGACGCATAGAGTTTTTTTTAAAAGCCCAGAAATGCGCCGTATGATAGCTTGCTGCGAGACCTCACACCAAGCACATCTACTGTGCGTGGGTTGCCTGTTATCCTCTTGTGGTTATTGGACCCGGAGTTAGCAATATCCCCCAAAAACCCCGAAGAGGAGAGTCCTGGCCCCTAGCCCTGCCAGTGTAGCAGAAATGATGATGGCAGCAGCAGCCGCTCTTCTCTGTGTGAGTAGCTTAATGTTGTTCATGTGTAATTTACGTACCACGTTATTACATTAATGCATGTGAGGTGAACTAGCAAACACCATCATAGCTACATGCGGCTGTCTTCTTGTTTGATGGCAGATACTCCCTTCACCCTGGCCAAAAAGGCTAAAATGACTAAAGAAAAAGAGGGAAACAGCTAAACATGAGAGGTTTTTGGACAAAGTTTGTGTTTTTTCCATTGATTAAGCACTGCTTCCAGCTAAGAGTGATACCATATATGCCCCATAGCTGCAGAAAAGGCTAACTTTGTTATCTTTTTACAAAAAACAGCTGAACATGAGAGGTTTTAGGACCAATTTTGTGTTCTCCATTCTTTAAGCACCGGTTTGAGCACCGTTTGAGCACCGGCACCGTTTCAAAAGTACAGATTTGGCACCGGTATCGGATAAAACCTAAACGATACCCATCCCTATTTGAGCAGGTTCGGGATGTACTTGACCGGCGTATACGACAGCGTGTACCAGGTCCCACGAATATCCAACAACCTCGCACAGCCATTGAAGTGGAGTGGACCAACATTCCACAGGCCACAATTGACAATCTGATAGACTCCATGCGACGATGTGTTGCACTGCATGAGGCAAATGGTGGTCACACCAGATACTGACCGGTTCTGGGTCCCCAGACCCCCAATAGCGCAAAAAACTGCACATTCCAGGGTGGCCTTTTGTTGTGGGCAGTCTGAGGTACACCTGTGCACTACTCATGATGTCAGATCAGCATCCTGATGTGGCACACCTGTGAGGTGGGATGGATTATCTCAATATAGCAGATGTGCCCACTACCACACATTTGGACTGATTTGTGACCACTGTTTGGGAGGGATGGTTATATTGTGTATCTGGAATGAATTTTAGGTCTCTACGTCCATCCCATGGGGAATAGGAGCAGTAACAAAGGTGTTGCGTTTATATTTTTGTTGAGTGTATATATATATATATATATATATATATATATAAAGGTCTTTTTATTTGACACTCAGTAACTCTTACAAGAAATGTAAAAATAGCAAATTTCAGAATCACAAATTCACAATCTACAAACGGTCATGTGACACAAAGATGGCATATAGACAAAAGACTCATCCAACTCATCCATTCTTCTTGACATACAGTACTGTGCAAAAGTTTTAGGCAGGTGAAAAAAAATGCTGTAAACAAAGACTGCTTTCAAAAATGTAAGTGTTAATGATTTATTTTCATCAATCAACAAAATGCAGTGAATGAACAAAAGAGAAATCCAAATAAAATCAATATTTGGTGTGATATTTGCCTTCAAACAGCATCAATTCTTCTTGGTAGACTTGCAGAGTTTTTGAAGGAATTTGGCTGGTGGTTGTTGCGACTCTACAGTACGCAGCGGTAGCATCTCTTCCACAATGTAGCCTGCAATCATTTTTTAAGCTCACCTTCAGATGCTTTCTGTGCTGCTGAAGTAAAATCAAGTTTTGCCTGCTTAGCAGGAGTTGCCGCGGTGTTATCCATGGATGATGAACAAGGATCACTCAGAAGTGTTCGTCTATGCTCTCATGTCAGGCGCTTCAGTAGATTACTGATGCTATTAACAGCGGCCGATAGTTTTTTCTCCCCAGGACATAGCTTACATTTTACTGTAATGTTCTTGTCTGCTTGTTTCAGAAAAGTGAAGAGACGGGAATATGTCCATTTCAGCAAACAGCCACTCGCTTCAGCCGAGTCCGACATCTTCCGCTTTAGAATACGACTATGCAGCAAACTGTCGCGAAATGACGCGCACCTGCACTACAGCGATGTTAAAGCGGCAGAGTTTACTTCTACGTTTAGAAGATAAATTATTGAAATTAAATAATGATATTCAGCGAGTTTAATTATTTTACAATGTAATGCAAGTACATTGTAAGTAACTGTAATTAAAATACCTAAAAATGAACAGTAATCAGTTACTCTACTTTTTCAGTGGAAAAGTAATTTAAATACTAACGCGTTACACCCAACACTGCAGATCTTCTGTGGATGTAGGTTTCCTCACATCCTTCCGACTCTTCATGTAATCCCAGACACATTCAATGATGTTGAGATCAGGGCGCTGTGGGGGCCATACCATCACTTCCAGTACTTCTTGTTCTTCTTTATGCTGAAATAGTTCTTAATGACTTTGGCTGTATGTTTGGGGTTGTTGTCCTGATGCAGAATACATTTGGGGCCAGTAAACAATCATTTATATTTCTGAAAGCATTCATTTACAGCATTTTTTCACACCTGCCTAAAATGTTTGCAAAGTACTGTACATGCTAATCAAATCTATGTAATCTGTACTTCACAGTTTTGTTTGTTGCTACAATGAAAAAACATTTTAAAATGCAGTTTAAAGTTTTATTTCAACTTTTTAATTACACCAGTCATTACGGTACACACCATATCACCACACACATAGAGGGAGGGTTCCCACCAAGACCCTGGTTCGTACCAGGGTGGCCGGCCTCTTGGGTGCCCTTTGCCTCTGGTCCTCTGGGACTCTCACCCTTTGGCCGTGAGTACCCCATCTGGGCCCTCCCTCCTTCTTCTGCTGGGATGGATGTGTGGATGTCACTGAGATGTGTGGCCTCGGGTCTTCGGTACTCTTGGGGGCCTGGTTCTCCTGGATCTATCTTTTTCCACACACATACAGGTGCTGTATGTTTGCTTTTCTTATAGGAGTTGTTGCTGATACGCTGTGCATTTCTATGTGTACTCTATCCTTTTATTATATTTCCCCCTATTTTCTCCCCCCTTCCCTTTTTTTCCCTACCTGCTGTAGACACTGTCATACCATATCACACATAATGTAATAACTGAAATAACACAAATACAAAACAGCTCTGATTGGATTAATATATGTTGTGACCATTTGCTTATACAGAGTTTTAGTATCAACATTTGGATTCTGCGAATGGTTTCATTGTTTTGCTTCATTTCTAGTTGTATTTGGGTTTATGCTGTTGGTCAAGTTCCTTTTAATTTTGTATTGTTTTATGTGGCAGACATTTCCTGGTTGCTTTCTTTATGCTTATATTCTCACTTTTAGTTGTTGGTACTTTTTGACATATAGTAGTTACTGTTTGAGTTTCAGTTTATGCTGTTTCCCCTGTGTTCTTTTATGTATTGCTGTGAAGTCTATGTGCTCCATGTTTTCCCTGTATTCTGTGTTTTCTTTTGGTATTAATTTTTCTCTTATGACATCTATTTCATTTTCCTTTTGTGTCATTATCTCACCTAGTTTCAGTGATATCTAGTTCCCAAGAGGTCTCCTTATCCTCAGTGTATATAAAGCCTCAGTGTCTGTTCACCCCAGTCTTGTGTGTCTCTTCTTGTGTCCCGATGTGCTTTTGGTTTGTTTTTAAGCCTGCCTTGTGAGTCCTGCATTTGCATCCTTTTCTATTCCCTGCTTCACACCCCAAAATGGCAATCATTTTTGGGTCTTTTTGAAAGTATTTCCCACTCTACCCACTGTCATCCTGACCCAGTCTTCTTTGAACTCTTCACATGTAATAGATTTTACATTTTAAGAGCAGGAAAGAACAAAATAAAGAATAAAGATAATGATTAAAATGGATAATGATGAGGTAATTCATTTATTATGGAAGATGGGAAAAATAAAGTTTTGTTGCACGGGTCCAAAGAGCCACCATACAATGCTTTTATTCTTTGATCGTGACATTAAAATCTGTGGTTCCATTAGGATTGGTAATGACTAAATCAAATGTCAGTCTGTTCTTAAGCGTACTCTGCTTTGCTACACCTGCCTCACCCTGTTGCTATGCTTTTATACTAACAGCAGGGCTGTCAGAGCTGTCATAGTAGTTGCAAAATTGCAGTACTGAACTAAAACATTATGCATGTGCATTAAGATAATACTATGATTATTATAATTGAAGTAAAAATATAAATGCCAAATGGCAACTGTGCAAATAATGGTTGAAGTTCTTAAAGACGGCAAAAAATGAGTGTAGTTTTGCTACTAGTTTACTTTCCTTATTAATATTTAAGAGTCATAATGGGGAGAAGTTATCTGTCATTTTCGAGTTCAATAACTTTGAGACTGACACCCATTGGTTTGTCCTTGCTAAGTGGAAAACAGCTCGGATAATTTGATTGTCTTCCTCCCCATCTTAAAACATTAAACATTTGCAATTTTTCTTTAGCATTCTTTCCTTATAATTTGCTCTTGATCAAAACATAAACAGACCATCCGTATTGAAAGGTAAAAGGAGCCATCCTCAAAAAAGAAAAATCCCACCTGTTACTGTGGAGTTGTCACTGCTATTGGATACTCTGCTGGAACACAGTAAAGCTGTGGGTTGTGGGATGACCCATAATGTTTTATCTAGGGGTCTAGATTTATGCCTGAAGTGCACTGCCATGTAAATAATTTACATTTGCTGAATATGTACTGACTGAGTACCACTGTTCAAAAGTTGAATAAAGAAACAAACTAATTTTTGCCTTTTTTAAAAAAATTCAATTCAATTCAATTCTTTATTTATTTGTCACATGTAGTTATAGCTGGTACAACATACAGTGAAATGTTTTTCCTGGCTAAAAAAGTACTCCCCCCGACTGTGCAGACATGCTAAAAAGGATTTTACATAAACTAAAAAAAAAGGGGGGAGAAACAAAAGTTAAAAAGTAAAAAATAATATAAAAAACAATGTAAAAGTCCATATGTTTGTGCTTATAAGTATATATCCATGACGTGCAGGATATTGTACTGTAATAATTTAAATGAAAAAACTATAAAAATATACATTATTTACATAGTACAGATATATATAATAAGGTACGGATAAGGTTCAGAGAGAAAAGTAAAATGCAAATTATGTACTGTGTGTGAGATTGTCCATCATGTCGTCCGGTTTGTGTTTTGGTTGAGGAGTCTCACTGTTTGTGGGTAAAAACTCCTCCTGAACCTTTCTGTTCTTGTTTTCAGGCTACAGAGGCGCTTTCCTGACCTCAGTAGCCTGAACAGTTTGTGGGCGGGATGGCTGGAGTCCCTAATGATCCTGATGGCCCTGGATCTGCACCTTTCAGCATAGATGTCCTGCAGTGCTGGTAAAGATGTTCCCATAGTGCGTTCAGCTGTGCGCACAACCCTCTGCAGGGCTTTCTGTTGCTGTACTGTGCAGTTCCCGTACCACACCATGATGTTGTTGCACAGGATGCTCTCAATGACACCAGTGTAGAATCTCCTCTGTATATTCTTGGAGATCTTAAACCTCCTTAGACGCCTCAGGTGATAGAGGCGCTGTCTGCCTTTACTAATGAGGAAGTCCGTATGTGTAAGGTCCTCGTTGATGTGGACACCGAGGTATTTGAAGTTGGAGACTCTCTCCACAGGGGTTCCATTGATCTGAATTGGGGTGTGAGTTTTCTCACCTCTCTGTTTTCTGAAGTCAATCACCATCTCCTTTGTTTTACTGATGTTCATGGAGAGGTGATTTGCCTCACACCACTTTGCTAGTCCATCCACCTCACTCTGGTAGGCCCTCTCGTCGTTCCCAGAGATGAGTCCCACCACCACTGTGTCGTCAGCAAACTTCACAATGGAATTAGTGGGGTGTCTGGCCGTGCAGTCCGTGGTGTAGAGGGAGTAGAGAAGGGGGCTCAGTACACATCCCTGGGGGGCCCCTATGTTCAATGAGAGTGTATGGGAGTACACATCCCCTATTCTCACTGACTGTGGTCTCGCGGTCAGGAAGCTATAAATCTACCTGCACAAAGATGTACTGAATCCCAAATCTTGGAGCTTACCCGAGAGGGTGTGGGGCACTATGGTGTTGAATGCTGAGCTGTAATCTATAAACAGCATTCTCACATAGTTCCCACATCCCTCATCTAGATGGCTCAGTGTGGTATGCAGGACCTGTGCTACAGCATCTCCGGTAGATCTGTTTGTCCGGTATGCAAACTGCAGTGAATCGAAGTCGGGAGGAAGAAAGGAACTGATAAAGGGTTTCATGAGCCTCTCAAAACACTTCATCACTACAGATGTTAGGGCTACTGGGCGATAATCATTTAGGCTAGCTGGGCGGGTGTTCTTCGGGATCGGAACAATCACTGATGTTTTAAAGCAGGTGGGGACTACCTGCTGAGCCAGAGAGGCATTGAAGATACTAGTGAAAACTGTGGTCAGCTGATCTGCACATACTCTTAGTGCACGTCCCGGTATGCTATCTGGTCCCGCTGCCTTCCTGCAGTTTGTTGCCCTCAGAGCTCTCCTCACATCATGCTCAGAGAGTATCAATGGTGCTGGTTCAGCAGCGGGGGCAGGTGCAGAGCTCTGAATTGCCGCCACAGCAGGCACCTCGAAACGCGCAAAAAAGGCATTGAGGTCGTCAGCTAATTCCGGTTTCATACATCTCACAGTGCTGGGTTTATAATCTGTGATTTTTCGTAGCCCATCCCATATACGTCGGGAGTCACCATGTTGGAAGTGCGACTCCACATTGTCCTTGTAGCGCCTCTTAGCCGCTTTCACAGTCTTCCTTAGACCATAAGAAGCTGCTTTGTAGCTGGTCATATCGCCCAATGTGAGCCCATTTTTATAGGCAGTGGTCCGTGCTTTGAGAGCTCTCCTGACAGTAGAATCAACCCAAGGTTTTTGATTGGGAAAAATCCGGATTGTAGCCGAGGGGATGATGGTATCCACTAGCATTCCAATGAAGCTAATCGCTGTGTCCGCGAACTCGTCAATGTTTGCGGAAGTATCCTGGAATACGTCCCAGTCTACGTCACCGAGTGCGTCCTGCAGCGTCGCCTCTGATTGGACAGTCCAGCGTCTGACCTTTCGCGTCACCGGGGCTTCCTGATGAAGCCTTTGTTTATATTCCGGTGCGAGTAAGATGGCGGCGTGGTCCGATTTCCCAAAAGCCGGTAACGAGATGGCTTTGTAGCCACCTTTAAAAGGGCTGTAACAGTGGTCCAGCGTGTTGTTGTCTCTGGTGGGACAGGTGACATGCTGGTGAAAGTTAGGCATGACCTGTTTTAATTTAGCCCTATTAAAATCCCCCGCCACGATGAGGGCGGCATCTGGATGTTTAGCCTGATGGCCGCTCAACACATCATGGAGGTCCGATAGCGCCTTGTTGTTGTCCGCTTGTGGCGGGATGTAAATCACAGAGATGATCACAGCAGTGAACTCCCTAGGGAGATAGAATGGCCGACAGAGGATGGTGAGAAGCTCCAGATGGGGTGAGCATGACCGGGACAGGACCGTGATATTCCAAGGGTTACACCATCTGTTATTGACCATAAAGCAAACCCCTCCACCCCGCAATTTGCCGGACTCCGCGGTTCTATCCGTGCGGAAAACAGAGAATGATTCCGCCGGGGTTATCGCGTGGTCCGGCACAGAGCTGGTCAGCCAGGTTTCGGTCAGGCAGAAGATGTTGCAATCCCTGATGTCTCGCTGGTACCTGGTTCTCGCCCTAATATCGTCCAGCTTGTTCTCAAGTGACTGGACGTTGGCTAGCAATATGCTAGGCAATGGAGGACGGTGTGCTCTGGTACGCAGTCTGTTCCGGACCCCTGCTCTTCGACCCCTGTGTTGCCGTCTCCTTTGACTCCGGCGACCTCTGGGGTCATTGTTCTCATTACGGAGGATCTCTTTCGGCCACGACATTGTATCAAGCACCGTAGCAGAGGTAAGTGAGAAGTATTGTCCTATGTCCAGTAGTGTGCCACGGTCATATTGAGTCAGACCCTGTGCAGCACGAGCAAAAAAACCAATGAAAAACATAGATAAAACAAAATAAAAGCACAGTCGTCGCGACTGTGCTTTTAAAACCCCTTTGTAGAACATTACATCAGTTACAATGTAGAATCCATGTTGTTTATAGTTTACAAATGACAAAATGTTTACGCAAAATCATGACAGCGTTTACATGATATCACCCACTACTAACACTACTTCTGAAAAATTACCACTATTTATACAGCACAAGACTTAAGAATATTTAACAGGAGCAGGTTTCATTTTTCCCTGGTTTTACTACCACACTGTTCACCAAAACGCAGCAAACCTTCACCATCTTATCCAGGAGGGTCACCTCGTCACCCTGACATGGAAGAAGTAATCTGATTGGCATGGTGGTATGTTTGAAGCAGGTCCCTTGTGTAGCGCTGGAACCCAGTCACGATGTGTTTCATCGACTGGTTTGCTGCAATAATGCCAAATAATTAGCAACTCTATAAATAGAAGGTAGTTCAGCAAAATCACTCAGTAGGATGTTTGTTCTAATTTGCTATGAGCTCAGAGTGCGTCAAAAATAAAACTAATAGGCTATAAAGAGTGATATGAACATATTTAGAACTTACCGGAATGAAAATGTGTGGAGCACCAACAGATATTTGGAGATGGAAGAGAACTGGATATCTGCTCGTCTCACAGCGGCTAGCCAGACTAGACGCCTTCTTTTGGTAAGGTCCGCCAGGTTGGGAAAGAATAAAAAGATATACCATTCTCAAGCTTATTCCCTTGCCGGTCGTGCGATCTACCACTACAACCGACCGCACAGCAAATATGAACCATGGCTGATGTATGTGCTTTCGCTCCTCTTTCGCTTGAGCTTTGTTTGGCCCAGGAAGATGGCGCCTCAACCAAAAATCCTGGCCACACCCCCTCTCGTGACATCACACTCCAAAGCCCTATATCTTCTTTTACAATCTAAACAAGTGCATTAAATGGTGGATAAATGGTGATTCTAAATTGGCCACAAGTGTGAATGAGAGTGTGAATTACTGTCTGTCTTTGTGTGTTAGCACTGTCCAGAGTGCAATACCATCTTGCCCTGTGACATCAGAGCTGTCTCGATGAGGGTTGTACTCTGAGTGCATTTCGGGGTTGTTGTTGTTTTTTCTATTTTCTTGCTTCCAGTTATCTGAAGATTCACAGCTCTGCATAAGAAACAGCCGTGAATGCATTTTCTGAAGTTAACTCATTCACTGCCAGCCATTGGCAGTGAATGAGTTAAACCCATTGACTCATTCACTGCAATTGATGGCTATAGACGTCAATTGCAGTGAATGAGTTAACAGCCACGTTTTGACACTTTGTAACTTGTGTCATTAGATGCTATTAGCTGTATTTACTGGCTAAAATAACTGGATTTCTATTGGGGAAAATGCATATGAATTTATATAGCGCCTTGAGGCGACTTATGTTGTGATTTGGCGCTATATAAATAAAATTGAATTGAATTGAATTGAATTGAATATACAAGTACGTGTATTTTAATTGTGTTTTGGGATGGGGCTTTTGTTTCCTAATACTGCAGTATTTGGGTCCATCTTCATTAATATGAAAACGAAAAGATATTTCACACACACACACACACACACACACACACACACACACACACACACAAACATATTTTTCTGTGTGCTTTCCATATGTCAGTTTCAGTCATGTTTGTATCTACGTCCCAGTGAACAAAGTTGCATAATCAAAACCCCAACAGAGAGAAAGAAAAAGAGAAGAAAACATAACAGAAGTCATTACGAGATGAGGCTAATTCTCCTCTTGGCTCAGGCCTCTGATGAGATTCTGAGTTGCTTAAAATAACCAGAGTCAGCAGCATCCCACTGTGGACCAAAGTCAGAGAGAGAGAGTGATAAATCAGCAGCCTGATGTGGCAAATGCAGAGTGTAGGCAAGTCACCAGGCTGTACAAATGCAATATGTGTGGTTACATTAGTGGGAAGCATTAATAAGTATCATATTAAATCTTGATACCTTTTGGTGTTACTTATATTTATTTTTATTTTATTCTAAAAATAATCCAAGGAAATTTTTACTTTGGTATTTGGATTGCATAAAGTACTTAATTTCAAGAAAGTAATGAGATCTAAAGTGTAGATGGGATGCAAATATGAAGTGGATGAAAAATATTGTACAGGTCAGTGGAACGAATGTATGTCAGGCACAGGAGAGGGAAGGCGAAGCCACAGAGAGCACAGAGGAATCAGAGCACAGCAGTTCTTGTTTTGCCTGATATCCTCCTCAGTGACACCTTCTTCCTCAGGGTATTGTGACGTCCAGAGGACATGTCTAAGCAACTCTTATCAGGCTTTACAACACACACACACACATACACACACACACACAAACAGTATGATCCCCACTCAGGCCCCAGCTTAAGAAAAGTGTCCACTGTGTGGGTGCATGATAACAAAACTGTTCTATTTGATGCCTTCCTCTTTCAGTACAGATCTGTTACTGTTATTTGTCTATTTATTTGTTGCAGAGGCTTCATGCTCAGGCTAATGGCGTAAGTGTGACCTCTACAGAATCTCTTCAAACATACATATGTGGACTGCATCATTAGGATGCCTCTCTGTCTTCAGATCCCCAGTAAGCTTGGGACCATTCATGGTTCATTTAAAGGCGGGCTATTTCTGTGCTGCACATCATGCGTAACGTAACATGCATGAAGGCATGGCATGCTTTTGGCCTTCATGGCACTTAGATTACATGGCACTGTTGGGACTATATGTGGCTGTAGCTGAAGTGCAGATAAATGTCACTGCAGGTTTAGGCAGCCTGCCATGTGGGTATATGACAGATGAAGGTGACATGGTAAGTAGACGAGATCGGGTTGTTATTGTTGTAATGTTAGAGTCTGTTTGGTTAGAAGACCTGACCTAAAAAAATGTATTCTTTTAGGTTTTTGTTTCACACTACAGTAGACGTGTTTTCCATTCTCAACCCAGAGGGACAGCTCAGGTTGAGCGATTTCAAAACAAAAAATTAGAGAAGCAAGGCTGGGATGGTTTGGTACAGATAAGGATTAGGGCCACACACACAAAAAAAATATGGGCACGTCTTTTTTTCTTCTTTTCCAGAATTCTGAGAAATTATTCAGAAATCTGACTTTTTTCGCAATATTACCCAGTTACACTAGTTTTTCCAGAATTCTCAGATTTCTGGAAAAGAATTCTGAGAATTTTATTTATTTATTTTTTTGTGGCTCTAATCCTCTTCCTTAGTTTGAACATGTACAGAGGAGGGAGAGTGGATATATATGAAAAAGCTTGTAAAAGATGGAGATGCCAGGGTGGGGGAAAAGAGGAAGACCCCAGAGAAGATTCATGGAGATAGTGAAGGAGGGCATGCAGAGGGTTGATGTGATAGAGAAGGATGTAAGGATAGGATGAGATGGAGGCAGATGATCCACTTTGACGACACCTAAAGGGAGAAAGAAGAAGAAAAAGGCAAGCATGTCTGTGTGATTCCCAGTCATCCACATTATGGTAGTCTCAGGAGAAAGAAAGCAACTGTATCAAGAAAAATCAAAATTACCCAGATACACTAGTTTTAATACCTAATTAATGCTTTACTAATGTGTGAGATATTAATTTATTGTCTTTGTAATCGAAAACATTTACTTTCAAATTTAATATACTTTAATTAAACACATAATTTTGTGTTTTCATCTCATGTATATTGTACTTAATTTAATAATCTATTTTACAGATCTTCATTATATTTTTAATTAAAAGTCCTGGAACAATATTCAAGCTTATTCTAGTCTACTTTTGTTAGAGTAGTTTAATCATGGAGCAACTGAATAAAAGACTACATTTTTTAAACCTCTGAAAATTGTCTAATAAAGTGCAGCTATCTTAAAAGTATGCTACTTCATATAGGAGAGGGTTAAGTGTATATACATCAGGGCAGATATCCCAACAGCAGACCATGATGCCTTTCAGCCATAGACTGTTTATCAGAAATGGATGTATTTATTATGACATCAACCACTGGTTAGTGAAATCCTGTCTTGAAGCCTTAAGCTCAGTCTTTTCGTGGTGTTTTGATACAGAATATGACAAGCAGGGTGGATGTGACTGAAAAACAAAGTGACGCTGTACACCCGTGCTACAACAGTATATCCAGTGCGACAACATATCCTGCTTTAATAAAGCTTGAAACTAACAACTGAGACCATAAACTCTTGAAGTAAGGCTGTGTTTGTAAATGGAGTGAGCCGCAGGGTTATTCACACAAACATTTATCATTTTTTAGCTAGAGGATCGGTCACCTGTGCGTCACAGAAGTTATCTTTTATACGCTCTAAGCTTATAGCACCACATGAATGGGATTTTAATACATTTATCTCTTAAAAATGTTTTGTCACAATACATGTAACTGAAGGTTAAATGTTTACAATAAAATCTGGACTATATTAAATCAAACCCTGAATATGTGTAATGAATGCATATGTTCAGGGCATGTTGTTGAATACGCTGGGCAATAGTCAGAATAGATTTAGAGTAGAGTTTTGATAGATGTGGCCAGCAGAGAACACCATCAGGAAGAAGGAGCACTAGAAAACATCAGTGTACAATGGGATGAAGCAACAACTGGAGCAGATGTAGAAGGTACAGTCCAAAGTTGTCCCAGTGGTAGTAGGAGCATTAGGAGGTATAACCTGTCTCCTGCAGATTCCAGGCACATTAGCTAAGATACACTAAAACTGCCAAGCCTCTGGTAGAGAATCTGAGCTTGAGGAACATGCACATGCACCCTCACCCAATTTATTAAAAAAAATGTAAATACAATTTTTATGCCTGTTTTTTTCTCTTGTATTTTTGAATCTATTAGAAGACACAAATTGAGGCGATGCCAGTGTCAGTGGATCTCCAACTTCCTAACTGGCAGACCACAGGCAGTAAGGATGGGCGGACATGTCTCAGCCTCCACCACTCTCAGCACTGGAGCCCCCCAGGGGTGTGTTCTGAGCCCCCTGCTGTACTCTTTGTACACATATGACTGTGTGGCCACTACCAGCTCCACCACCATCATCAAGTTTGCTGACGACACCGTCGTGGTGGGCCTGATCTCTGATAACAACGAGACGGCCTACCTGACTGTATTTTTAATCAACCACATGAACAAAACAAAAGCAATTCTCTGAAATCCATCAGGTACAGGCCAGACCTTTGCAGTTGAACTTTAAACTATTTCAATTTAGGTAGATCCAAACACAATGCGAGAAAAGCTTTTTAACATGTTTAAATTGTGTTTATGATCTTAAGCTGAAGGTAACTGACTTTTTTTAGGCTCGTGAAGACATTTCACTTATTATTCGAGGGTATTTAACCTCCAGCAATGTGGCCACCTTGGAGTTTGAAGGTTGTTGACACATCCTGCCACCACCGAGTAATTATGGTCAAATGAGTCAAAGTGTGAGTGGAGATTTAATATCTCAAGACTGCATTATAGACTGCACTGATGGTTGGTGTCAAAGCTCCCACCTGTATTCATTGATGGTCTCTCTGTTTAAAATGTGAACATTAGTACCCTCAAAGGACTGCCTGCCCTCCTTTAAGTACAAAGGAGAAGTGTCTCTCCATGTTGTGCTGTGCATCTGTGGAGTCGATGTTTTGTCTCTCCCTGTTTTGCGAGTTTCGTGCCTTATTAAAGTAGAGTCAACTCAGGTGTGCATGACTATCCTGAGCTGGATCACTGAGAACCTGAAGATGGAAATAGTGACAAATAAATGAGGAGCAATAAATTAAGTTAGAGGATAGAGGATGTGGTTTTATAAAGGCCTTGTGGCGTGGTCCCGTGTCCAAATTCCTATAAAACCTTGTGCAAATATACTTTTTCTGTTATGTATTGAATGACAAGAGCATTGTATTGGTGCATGTTATATTCCCATTCCATCCATTTTTATTATAGCAGGTAACTAGCACACTATCACCTCGTAACGTGTGACCAACTATTCATTTCATACTAATTTACCCCAGGGGGTGTATATTTCACAAAGCATGGAAAATGCCTCCGAAGGTCTGTGATAAGAGTTCACAGTATGGAGTTATAATGCCACCACCTGACTTTCTTAGCACCTGACTCATTGTAAGTCACATCGCTCCTCATAGTATTTTAGTCAGGCAGCACCCTGCACTCACGGTCAATTACAATCCCTCTGCTGCTTTATGGGGTGTTGTTTGGTAGGAATGCAACGGGTGTTTATGTTCAAGGGCAAGTTCGTGTAGAGTAAATGACACCAATCTCCACCCATCCCCTCCAAACCTGTTTTCCTTTATCATTTATCCACAGATGACTCAATAAAGTTCCTTACTGATTTCACTGAGCAAAGTAACAACTTTCAAACAAACAAAAAACAAAACAGAAAAAACCAACCTGTCCTCGAAAGAAACACAAAGATAATCCTGTTTAACTTGTTGTAAACACTCCTGTCATGTCAAACATATCAGCAGACCAAAAACATGTTAATTAATTCAATTATTATAAAAATTAAATATTTAAAATGAAAGGCAATTCTAGAAAAGAGGTGACAAATGCGTAAATTGCATGAATATTGCTGGTTTGTTTATAAAATCTGCCTAAATAACAAAACATATGACAGTACTTTAAGCACTTCCTGATATGCCTGAGCGCATTCAGGCATTCTTCATAGAATATTTGCATTAACAGGGCAATTTGTATACAGTGTGGTCGTTAAGAAAAGCTTGAAAAGGCATATGCAGTTCCATTTCCTTTTTGCCTTTTCAACAAGAACCTATTAATTTTTGCAGTAGCATGGGATCATGACACACTCAGGAATTACCATCAATGGCTTAAAAAAAATTCCTGAGCACCTTTATATTAACATTAACTTGCTGGGGGTGCTTAATGTTCATATGGCTGATACAGACTTAATTTTGATGTGTTTACACAAGAGTGTGTTGAAAAAAAAAAAGAAAAAAAGAGGAAAGAAGAATCCAATATCTATACATTTTCAATGCTAAACCATGCTGAGGGGTTCAGGGTAGGTGGCATTTTCTCTCTTGTCAATACACAGAACCCCACAGGCTCTCAAACACAGTGTCTGCAATAAAAAATAAATAAAAATAAAAAGGGGTGGTGGGTCTATAATTTGCTAAGCAAGATTGCATATTTTGAAAGACCTCATGGGGGATGTCCATGTATTGAAAAGTTTCAGCAAATATGCCCTTGGTTAGATCAGCACCCTGGACAGCAGCCAAGCAAACCTCTTGGATTAGTGAAGCAACATCGACATGCAACATCTGCACAGAGATGCAATTAGGAGTGTCTCGCTGGCATCTGGGTAGTTTTGCTGTCCTGACCTGGTCAATAGTGCTTCTTTTTCTGCTATCAAATGCTCGCTGAAAAACTGTCAAACACTCTAATGTATGTTAATGCGTCCTCCTTTCCATCATCTCTGCTTCACTTTGTTCTGCTGCATATAGAAACACAAGTGGCAGCTTTGGCCTATTTAAACTGCTGTAGCGATAAGAGGTGCAGCTGTGGAGCTGTGTCTGTTATTAAACATCTATTACAAAATGCTAAAGGAGTTGTTTAACCAGTAGAGACAACTCGATCCCCTTAATTCTGAATAATAAAGGTATTAAACTGGAAAATTGAAAGAATTTTAAGTTGGGGGTTTGTGCTGTTGATTTGAGCAGACTGGCTGGTTTCATAAATTCCTTCTCGACACCTTCTTACAAAACAGCCGCAGGTGTTATCCCTTTAACCCTGGAGGGTCTTAGAAAAATGCATACACTATCGGTCTTAGAGCCACAAATCGACCACGCTCAAAAAAGTGCTATAAAAAATTTATATATTAATATTTTTTTCCACTTTAAATTAGCCAATCTTTTAGACCTACTTCTCCTTGAAATATTCATGTCAAGTTTTAATTACATTTCGCGGATTTTAACCCTTTATATCCCGGTTTCGTCACATGAGCGCACTGCTTTTTTTGCCCCAAAAACATAAAACATAAAACATAAAATATTTTCCAAAAAAAACATTTGAAGTAATATTTTATTGTCATTATAATTAGGCCTTTAGATGGACAAAAGATTGGCACCAACATTAATTTCGATCCGGTTTAAATTTTTTTTCCAGAAGCCAAAAATGTCCCCAGGCGGCGCTGCTGCTCCTGCTCCCCCGGGGAGGAGTGCCTCTGCCGCGGGTGTGTTTCGCGCAGCGCCGGAGCATATGGTTCGGTTCCCGTGTCTGCAGCACACACTTCCGCTACCACGTGAAAACAAATACGTCATTTCCTGTTGATTAAAAAAAATTAATGCACCCTCAAATGATCCTAAGGTCAGAAAATGGTCCGGAACGAGCAGCGGGCCAAGCTGCTGCTGTACGCGGGAAATTAGTCTGCCTTTTCCGGGTATCTGTCTCGAGCAGGCCGCTGGAGAACATGTGTATGTTCCAGCAGGCGTCACATGTGGAGCAAGGGCGCCACCCGGTGGACAAATAAAAAAATTACAACTCTAAGGCCAGTACTGCAAGCGGAAGCGGAAACATAACCGATCACGATCGATTTGACCGTAATTTTTTTGCCGTGAAAAATAGCGTTTATAATGGGTTTCAATGGGGCACAAATCGACCACTAGGTCCGATAGCGTAAGTTTATCGATAGCTTAGCCACTGAAGCTAATTTCCGGAAGTCATACTGAAATTTTAACAGTAAATGTGACCGAACTTTTTTTTGCAGACTTTCGCTATATTCCATTCAACACTGTGCAAATGGCATGTAATCGAAATTTGAAAATAGCCACAAATCGACCCAAGACCCTCCAGGGGTAAAGGTGTGCAGTTGTTTTTACATATGTTTTCACTCTTCTTTTTCCCAACAGGGAAGTGTTACATGTGTCCTTAACAGGCAAGATACTGTTTAACATTTAGATGAATTGCATGGACCCATGACCTCGATTCAGTATCAAGTTCCTTTTATTTAGGAGCAGAACAGTAAGGCTGCAATTTAATACTGACAATAAAAGTACGAACTTTATGCAAAGTTACACCCTTGATTTATTGTTCTGAAAAAGAACAGCTTCATCTAAAGGATGTCAGCTGTGAGCATGACCATGAGCTTATGTGACACTGTCGCCTTCAGAGGGAAAAACACATTTCTCTCACATTCTCTGCTTTGCTCTCATTATTATTGTGCTTTTCCTTTATTCCTCATTCTGTCACTCTTCATTTCCACCTCTGCTTCCTACTGACTCACACACAGTAGCCCTGTCGTGATGCACACTATAGCACTTTGCCATCGTGTTAGATAAAGGGGCAATTTGTTGATGATGCACATTCCAAGGTTGTTTTACCACTCGTGGTGCTTGTCAAAGAACATTTAAAATATACAGCCAGGGCTTTGTGTTGAAAAACATGGCTGCTAATTTATTATCTAGTGTACGTATTTACACATAAATCCTGCTTTATGCTTTGGAGGTGAATCCCCAGAAAATTGAAACCCTATCTAAAGGGTAATGAAAATTTCACATAGATAATAAATGCGTAAATACAGGTTTTTGCTCAGTTGTCAGTTGCAGACATTGAGCTGCTTTATTTATGTGCACCTGGCTTAGATGGCGGTCACTGACCTTATGAATGCCCTTGCCTGCCAGTATTTGATAAAACTAATCTATCCATGATGAGAATTACTCATGCTCATCAGCGGGCTGTACTTTTCCAGCTGACGATTCCAGTTAGAACTCCTCAAAAAAAGAAAAAAACAGACACAACGTTACCCATTTCATACTGGTCCAAAGTCTAAAGTCTGATCTTTTTTGCAAGCCAGAAATTCTAAGTTTATGGGTTAGGGTGTTCTATGAAGATGTCATTTATAATGTAGCAGAACGAATGTCTATGATATTCAGTCACGACCACCTTGGTTTGCAGTGTCCATCCTTCGCATGTCACAAAAACAGCTCCAACATTCCGAAGAATGGGCTCCAAAAGGGTGGAGCTGAAGGATGCCCATCTTTCAACAACTTGATGCTGGCTCGTGTTGTGTCCCTTCTTTGGACCATTGTTGATTGATACTCATCACCATCTAGCCTTAATGTTTCAGAGATGCACAAATTAAGTTAACCGACCATAAAAACGTGACCTTTTTCCAAAACTGGTCAGTCTTCACTCCTGCCAAACATCAAATCGGCTATCCCAAACAAAAGTTTTGGTACTTTAACATATCAAAATTGAAGCAGTAGAACTTATCATTGGCTTTATGATAATAATGGTTAATGTAGCCTCAAATCTACAAATGTAGTTTCTAGGTCTTGGTGACTACTTCTCATACTTCTTTGTAAATTCATTGGATGCTGACATTGCAAACCTACTGCAATGTCAGCATCCAAACATAGTAGCTGTGTAACTGTGTATAGCTGTGTGAGCAGTGGGCACATCTGTAAGCTAAATAGCTTAATGTTATAATATTCACTACTTGATCTATACCTATTTGTCTTTAGAAAAATGCAACGAATTATTTATTAAGAGCTACTGAACACACTTCCCTTAAATCTTGGCCACTGGCAGGCTTTCAGGAGCTGATCTGACTAAGGCTTAATGTTGTGGGTATTTTTTTTCTTCCTGCGTTGAATAAGTAATGTGTAGGATGTTAATTAAGTGTAAAAAGTCAGAGGTAATATATTTAAATTCCTGCAAAAATATGCACAGAGACTATCATTAATTCCACAATATTCAGGTTTTACTCCCACTCCACTATGCTTTTTGCATGACTACATTATAAAAAGGTGAAAACCTGCAGTAAATGCTGGGGTCAGCCCCACAAAGGAGCTGTTGAGGGCTGTCAGTCTTCGGTGATGCATCACACTCTCTGTGGTGAACATGAGTTGGGACCTTCATACCTTCCAGGGTTGTTCTGATAAATCTGATTGATATGTTTTTGTTACTTGCATTATGAGTTACTGAAACAACATAAATTTGCTTTCACATTATATGTTCAGCTCCGAGCTGTTGCTTTTGACAAATCAGTTCTTTTTCTTCTCCTTTAGTTTCTTGAAGACAGTTTTAGGTAGATTTTGCACTGGGTAATGGATTAAGAAAAGTGCTCAGTGCTGAAGCCTTCCAAATCCACTCTGAATTCTGAGTGAATTTGCTTCCTAATTCAGAATACCTTTAGCTTGATAATATGTCTCATTATTTATGTGCATCTGCGGTTTTGAAGAACTCTAAGCCTGTCAGTTGTGGCTAACCCTTGTTAACAGCTTTTTACCCTAAAATGTCGGCTGCTGGTATGTGCAGCTTGGCTTCACCCAGAAGTGAAGCATTGTGATGTTGCTCACACACCAATCTAATGTCACAAACTAGTAGCTGAGGTGCTGGTAGCTGACACACAGGAATTGGTGGTCACTTTGGCAACTGAGCAAACTACTGGTTTCCCTAATACACACATTAGTAACACTGGGGAGCCTTGTCAAGAAGAAGGCTTCTGGTTAATGTCAGTTCATAATAGTTCATAACTGAGCCCGTTTAATGCTGCTAGATGTTTCCAAACTACTGATTTTGCATACGGCTGGATGGATGGCTGATAACTTTATTCAGCTAAATGAGGAGAAAACTGAAGTCCTTTTTTGTTCTCTCAAAAAATTGGTACCTTTGGTTATGGAAAACTTAGGCCCTCTCGCTACTTTTGCCAAACCTTCTATCAGGAACCTTGGTGTAACTTTTGACTCAGCTCTGACTTTGGACACTCATGCTAATTTATTGGTTCACTCCTGTTTTTATCATTTAAAAATATTGCTAAGCTGAGTCCCATTGTTTCACGCTCAGAACTAGAAATGGTCATCCATGCATTTGTCTCATCTCGTTTGGATTATTGCAATTCTTTGTTCACTTGTTTAAGTAAAGCCTCTGTGGATCATTTGCAAGTTGCAAGTTGTTCAGCAGGTCCCTGAGGTCATGTGATCAGGGCTTGCTGGTTGTCCAACATACGAGGCTGAAAACAAAAGGCGGTAGAGCGTTTGTAACTGTGGCCCACAGACTCTGGAACTCCCTTCCTTTAAGCCTGTGATCTGTGGACTCAGTGGTGTCATTTAAAAAACAGCTAAAAACCCATCTTTTTAAACTTGCTTTTGGTTGATTTCTCTTTTTATGTTTTAGCTTTTCTGTGAAGCACTTTGTGATTTTTCTCTTGAAAGGTGCTATACAAATAAAATGTTACTTTACTTACTTTACTATCTGTATATAAATAATGGATATGCAGTCTCAGTAAGAAAAAAGAACACCCTCTAAGGTTTTACATATCAGGACATAGTAAAAAACAATCTGGTCCTACCTTGTAAATGTTAAATGCAAGATCTACAAGTTTCTATATAGCTTGATTATGTAGCGTGCAAAGAAGATGAATAAATATTCATGTAAATATGTGTGTGTGTGTGTGTGTGTGTGTGTGTGTGTGTGTGTGTGTGTGTGTGTGTGTGTGTGTGTGTGTGTGTGTGTGTGAGAAAAAAAACACCCAGCACGCCCCTGCGGGCGGTTTATCCTTCAAGCTCGGGTCCTCTACCAGAGGCCTGGGAGCTTGAGGGTCCTGCGCAGTATCTTAGCTGTTCCCAGGACTGCGCTCTTCTGGACAGAGATCTCCGATGTTATTCCCGGGATCTGCTGGAGCCACTCGCCTAGCTTGGGAGTCACCGCACCTAGTGCTCCGATTACCACGGGGACCACCGTTACCTTCACCCTCCACATCCTCTCGAGCTCTTCTCTGAGCCCTTGGTATTTCTCCAGCTTCTCGTGTTCCTTCTTCCTGATATTGCTGTCATTCGGAACCGCTACATCGATCACTACGGCCGTCTTCTTCTGTTTGTCTACCACCACTATGTCCGGTTGGTTAGCCACCACCATTTTGTCCGTCTGTATCTGGAAGTCCCACAGGATCTTAGCTCGGTCATTCTCCACCACCCTTGGGGGCATCTCCCATTTTGACCTCGGGACTTCCAGGTTATACTCGGCACAGATGTTCCTGTACACTATGCCGGCCACTTGGTTATGGCGTTCCATGTATGTATGTATATATATGTATGTATGTGTATATATATGTATGTATGTATATATGTGTGTATGTGTGTGTGTGTGTGTGTATGTACTCTCATTGCAATGAGAGTATATATATATATATATATATATATATATATATATATATATTTAATTCATTTAATTCAACTGTATGTTTCTTTTTTTTTCATTCACTCAGCTCTGTGTCACTTTAGTGCTCGTTTGTTATTATTCTTTTACTAGCCTGCAGCACTTTTTTGCTTTGCTCATGTGGCACAGATATGTATGGTTAATTTATCTTGTTATTCAGAATATCTTTGAAATGCTACTGTATATAGTCAGATGACAAAAACTTGTCTGTTTATAAGCACTTAACAATGGAATGATGTAGACATGCACACACACACACACACACATATATATATATATATATATATATATATATATATATATATACATATATATATATATATATATATATTTATTTATTTATTTATTTATTAATGTTCCTATTAATTCCCCGCACATGGCATTGACCTATGGGGGAAAAATAAATAAATTAAAAAAATATATATATATATGAAAATCCGACAAACTCCTAACTCCATCACTGGAATAAATAGTGTTTAAGACAAATAATGGCTTATCCTCAAAAAGTGACGTTCAGGTGAGTGACAGGTAGGTGTTTCAGTGCTGTGCAGAACACACGTAACTATTGATGTTACAGGATGTCTAATGAAATGTCAATAAGGTTAGCCACAATAAGCCTCTAAATCTTGTGATCTAATTACCACGAAGTCCGTATGTGTATTATTGATTACTCTCATTGCCGCCATTGACTTTACGTCTCTTTGTGCTGAGTGGTCAATCCAGCCAGTGAATAAACACTTCAAGCTTTCTCTCTTCTGTTATCAAGCGAGCACACATTTGAGAAACAGATCATTACTTTGCACAGACTAACAGTGCAGTTGTTAATTCATTTAAAAAAAGTTCATATATGAAATAGAAGTACTCACCGGCACAGTTATTAGGCACACCTGTTCAACTCCTCTTTAATCAGCCAATCACATGGCAGCAACTCAATGCATGTTAGCACAAGGTCGAAACAACCTGCTGAAGTTTAAACCAAGCATCAGAATAGAGAAGAAACATAATTATTAGTTGCCATTGATGCTGATGCCAGAGTGAACTGGTATTTCTGAAACTGCTGGTCTACTGGGATTCCCTCCCACCCCCATACAGCCATCCATCTCCATGGCTTATAGAAAATGGTCAGAAACAACAAAAATATCCAGTGAATGGCATTTCTCTGGGTAAACAGTGAACAGGTTGAGCAGAAGTAACGCTGATGTTCTTTTTATACATGACTTTTTCTCTTTACTGTACAGCATATTGGTTTAATATCTAAATGTATAGATATTTCCTTCAAAAGACTGCTCACAACATTTGCAACCCCAGCAACTGGATTTCATGCAGCAGAATCCAAGTGCAATACATTCTGGTACAGGGCCAATTTTCATTTTGCTTCTTCATGACATGCTTTCTGTATTCCAACACCTCCATGTCCAGTGAAAACTATGACAAACTAAGATCAAACCACACTCAAAACACCTGATGTGACATGTACTTTTCTTTGATGAAAAATCTGAACTCAAACATCCAGCCATCTGCTGCCTGTTGTGGCTGTGTTTTCTTTATCATTATTCTGGGAAAGAAAACACATGCACCCCCCTCCCAGACAAACAATGATCACTGGGGGCAGCTGGAAGTATTTGCTTTGCCTTCTGAGGTGACTTTATACGTGACAAAAGACAAAAAGCTGTTGTTCTTTTACTTTGGTTTTGCTCTAAACGAGCGCTGATGCAAAGACTGCTGGTAAACTGTACTGATATATACTAGTAAATAAATTGACATATATTACTCTTTGTGGTGCAAAAGAGTAAAACCATGATGCCCAGATATATCGCTTAAGATTATTTTTCTCCATTAAACCATAAGTCTCTGTTTAAGTATTGGATATTTATGTGCTGTACTTCTCCCGGATGGTCTTTCCTCAATTTGCATGCTGCCTTTGAACATTAATGTCATAATAGTGAATTACTTTAGCAAGTTTCCATAGTTAAAAGCTGAAGCAATTCTCAGCATATGGAGACTGCTGTGACATATAGGGAAACTATAAAAACTGTAGCTTCTGATTCCAAATATGAGCAAAATAACCAGTGAAATCCCCTGCTGTAGTTCTTCTACAGCTGAAATCGAATATTTGCGTGCATATGCATGTGTGCATAATCAGAAACTGTAAGTGTGCCAGAGTGGGATATTAATTCACACCTGTACCAATGTAAGGCAAATTCCATCAACATATTATTTATTTCTTTTTTACTGTTCGGCAGAGGACCAGACTCAATTCAGTCACTCTGCAGTTTTTAATTTTTCCATCTAATCTCTAAAAAAAAAAAAAAGCTGTCCACTTGCATGTAAAAAACAAATACAAAAAAATGTATACAGTTCAAAAACTCTTTTCCCTTAGACTTTTAGTCTTAATTTTCTTAAGTTACTGACTACTGAAAAATAGTATTAAAACCACTGTTATCTGGCATCATCAATTTTTCATGGACCAATGTAGTGGATTAAGACCCCCCCTACTGGATGCAAATCATTATTGCAAAAAGGGATTTCCACAGAATTAAATGTCCTCTGTATAGACACGTTAACACTGTGCTTTCAGGAAATGATATCCACTTATTGCAGGTGGTTATTTCTGGCTATGTGAAATTTTGTCCTCAAATAGAGACCACTGTTTACAAATAACAAATGCACAAAATCAAAACCATGCGCAGAGATATGCTGTATATGGACCAACTGGCCGCATTCATTTATGTTCTACCTCCAGTTAAACACTGTCACTTCTTCATCAATATGCCTAATGAGTTCCCACAAGATGGTTCAAGGGTATAATAGTCTGGTGTTATCAGGACTGGACATGAGAGCTTTGACTGTATGGGTATAGGATAATTTCCCAGCAGGATAATGCATTAACCTTTTTATGTATTCTAATTACTCTGTGGACCAGTCTGGCTCCCTGTCTATGTCAGACACATTTAACCTTCCACTTCCACTTACTACAGTCTATGTTTGCGACATTACTATGAACTAATTAGTTCCTGCAGCTTAAGAAATGGAAAGTGAACCCTGCAAGAATAATGCTCAACGAGTGATTATCACTGAAATTCACATTAAAACCTGTTAATGTCTGAAACACTGTGTTATCTAATATATATTTAGGAGACATGAGTGCACAAGTTGAATTTTATTCATATATTATTTTATCCAGAATAATAGTGTACTATAAAAAGACGCGACTAATATTTCAAGTGAAAATGTGTGAAACTGCTTACTTTACGCACCTACAGGGAGTACAGAATTATTAGGCAAGTTGTATTTTTGAGGAATAATTTTATTATTGAACAACAACCATGTTCTCAATGAACCCAAAAAACTCATTAATATCAAAGCTGAATGTTTTTGGAAGTAGTTTTTAGTTTTAGCTATTTTAGGGGGATATCTGTGTGTGCAGGTGACTATTACTGTGCATAATTATTAGGCAACTTAACAAAAAACTAATATATACCCATTTCAATTATTTATTTTTACCAGTGAAACCAATATAACATCTCCACATTCACAAATATACATTTCTGACATTCAAAAACAAAACAAAAACAAATCAGCGACCAATATAGCCACCTTTCTTTGCAAGGACACTCAAAAGCCTGCCATCCATGGATTCTGTCAGTGTTTTGATCTGTTCACCATCAACATTGCGTGCAGCAGCAACCACAGCCTCCCAGACACTGTTCAGAGAGGTGTACTGTTTTCCCTCCTTGTAAATCTCACATTTGATGATGGACCACAGGTTCTCAATGGGGTTCAGATCAGGTGAACAAGGAGGCCATGTCATTAGTTTTTCTTCTTTTATACCCTTTCTTGCCAGCCACGCTGTGGAGTACTTGGACGCGTGTGATGGAGCATTGTCCTGCATGAAGATCATGTTTTTCTTGAAGGATGCAGACTTCTTCCTGTACCACAGCTTGAAGAAGGTGTCTGGCCCATCAAGACTCACTCTCATTTCATCAGTCCATAAAACCTTAGAAAAATCAGTCTTGAGATATTTCTTGGCCCAGTCTCGACGTTTCAGCTTGTGTGTCTTGTTCAGTGGTGGTCGTCTTTCAGCCTTTCTTACCTTGGCCATGTCTCTGAGTATTGCACACCTTGTGCTTTTGGGCACTCCAGTGATGTTGCAGCTCTGAAATATGGCCAAACTGGTGGCAAGTGGCATCTTGGCGGCTGCACGCTTGACTTTTCTCAGTTCATGGGCAGTTATTTTGCGCCTTGGTTTTTCCACACGCTTCTTGCGACCCTGTTAATATTTTGAATGAAACGCTTGATTGTTCGATGATCACGCTTCAGAAGCGTTGCAATTTTGAGACTGCTGCATCCCTCTGCAAGATATCTCACTATTTTTGACTTTTCTGAGCCTGTCAAGTCCTTCTTTTGACCCATTTTGCCAAAGGAAAGGACGTTGCCTAATAATTATGCACACCTGATATAGGGTGTTGATGTCATTAGACCACACCCCTTCTGATTACAGAGATGCACATCACCTAATATGCTTAATTGGTAGTAGGCTTTCGAGCCTATACAGCTTGGAGTAAGACAACATGCATGAAGAGGATGATGTGGACAAAATACTCATTTGCCTAATAATTCTGCACTCCCTGTAGGTCGCCTAACTCCAGTACTAATGCATTCAATTATTAACGGAATGTATTTTTTATATTATGTTATATTATATGTATGTGTGTACATATGTGTACATATATATGTGTATATATATGAGAGAGATATTTATTTATTTTTATATTCTTGTGGTACTCACAGAGCTTGTATAGAAGCCATTATCCATAAACGGCACATAAATATTCTTCAAATAAATACAAAAAAAAAAGACATTGCCATCTGACATTCATTGGTGCCCGGGATCAAAGGAAATACTTTGTGAACAAGGTCCACTTTTAGACAGTGTAGAGACAGAAATCTTACCCACAAATCAGCATAAACACATGGAAGTTAATTGTTTTTAGAGCTAAAGTATACATAGAAATGAAAGCAATTTCCCATTTTTCAGAGCAATAGTCTAGAATTTAGCATTTAACTATTAGTTTTATCCCACCTGCTAAACTAGTTTTAACTCTCTCCTGCATTTCTTTTGTTGCCCGGTACTTGGTCCTTTTTAAAAATCTTTATTACATATGTATCAATATATATGCTTAAAATTTACTCAGAATAATTAATTAACAAAAATGTGGAGACTTGGAGAGAATTAAATCCAGTTGAATAGCTATTCAAACCTCTGGCAGTATATAAACATTGGCGCCATTGTTTTGTATCTTCCCCCTCACAATCTTTAAAACTTCCATTGTACTTTTAACTAAGCAAGGGACAAATAGAAATGATAAGGTGCTTTAGAACTGAACATTTTCATCACAGTATCACTTGAGTTTTCCCTTGGATTGAAAGATTCATTCAAAAAAAGAAAGAAAAACACGGGAAAAGTTTCTGAGAATCAGCAAAACTCTCTTCCTGCTGTTCAACATGTCAATGGTGCATACAATCAGATATCCTGCCAATTTCTTTACAAAGTAACAACATGTTTTTTCTCATTCAGTTTTACAGTGTTAAATGTGAGTTTTACTCGGACTGTGACTTGACACATTCCACACATTCCTGTGGAGGAAATGAAAAGTATGCTCATTTTCACAGAGGGACACACAAACCACAGCCCACACAATGTCCATAAATTGGCTTACAAAAAAAAACAAACAGTGAAAGTGATCAGAGAAGTTCGGCTTCTTCTTCGTCGTCCTCAGAGCCCGACGGTCCTTGTCGAACTTCTTCGTACCACTTGTTGGTCAGAGTCTTCATTTGGATCCGGCCATGTAACAGGTCCTGTTAAAACACATCAGACACACAAAAATTTGGCAATATGTTAGAACGAACATGCACGTACAGAAATAATCACACAAAGATGCAGAGAACTGGACAAAACAAAAGATCTGGAAGTCTTAAAGCAAAAACATTTAGACACTTGTTCACCACAAGTAGTTGTCAGAATTGCTCAGACATATTTCTCAAATATTTCTATTAGATTATTGTTTCTGTGTCTAAACATGACAGTTTCATTTTGATACAAGAAACAAAGCCCTACATAACATGACACCCCCCCCCCCCCAGAAAACTATAAATATAAATATAGGAATAAACCCTTGGGCAGAAATGTTCATGCAGGCATCTTTACACATTTCCTGACGACACAGATTCTCATCCAAATCAAAACGCCCCTCGCAATGAATAAATACATCATGATAATGTGAGATATATATTAATTGTGGATAAATCCCAATGACTGAGGACAAAGCATGACAACTGGAAAATAACAAAGTATTAACAAAGGATTGTGATCGTTTTTTTAAGCTTTATGTGCCACACAAAAGACTTCCCCCCGATTCGCTTACCTCCTGTGTAAGCCTGCGAGTGAAGAAGGGGTTAAGGTACTTAGCATCCAGCCACATGAAGCCCTTTAGGTCTTGCCTCTGATAGATTTGAGCCTCATACTCCTCCTCTGTCAGTTCTGATAGATGCTGCTCTGACTCAATGGTATTACCCTGTAGAGAAAGATGAGCACAGAGGCTGAAGTCATATAAACATATAAAGCAATTAAATTAGAGGGGGCAACAACGCAAGGAGGAGAAAAAGATGAACGCAGGAAAAAGTTCAAATGGCAGAAAAGCGGTGAGACTGGTGAGTCAAGATCACACACAGAAGGAACAAAGACGAGAGGGAAAGAGCAAAGGGACCAAAGAGTGAATTACATCAAAGAGGGCTGGAGACCCGTAAGGAAAAATGGGGATTTGATAGATCTCGCAGCTAGCACCTCAGGGGGTAACACTTAGCTTTGGAAGACATCAAACATGCAAATACTATACATGCAAGTCATGAAAACACACCACCATTAGCTTCAAATGACCTCAATAATAGGATCTACTTCAAAAGAATGACCCATTATATTGAGCTAGAGCTAATACAGTTAACTGAAATATTAAACACAAGAGCTTGATTTGGGAAAAAAAATTTATTAGTGCCACTGGCTAAGGTCTATTTGTGCCTGTCAGAGGTTTGGTGTTTTCAAGTGTGAATCTCTATGATAGCAGTCCATTCCCCCTCACTGATTCAGTGTCCTTCACAATCAACCCTTTGATGTTTTTTCCCTCTGAAGTGCGCAGAAAGAGCCTGATGGCAGATGAGAGGATGGCGCAGCTAGTACCAATACAGACAACAAACTCTCTGTGTGCCCCCCGTGTGCTAGAACCCTGGGTGCTTCAATCATTACCATCTTTTGTGTCTTGCTGAGATTGACGTCCTTCTTGTTTTTACGCCGTGACTGGCTATCCTCAATGTCCATGATGCGGATGAGTGGCATGGTGCCACCCCCGAGGAAAAGAATGGTAAAGAGCACGATGATGATGGTGGTGGTGCCGATTAGCTGACGCTTCTCAATGGGTTCCAAACCCAAATGAAGGCTCAAGGCATAGGGAATAGCACCTCGCAAACCTAGCAAAGAAGGGGGGAAAAAAAGCAGAATGAATGGAAAAAGAAAACATTTAGCATAATGGCTTTCACAAGAAATGGTTATCATATAAAGCTCGATGTCTTTTGACTTTTAACACATTTTAGTTTTAATGCACAAGATATACAACAGGAGCACGTCTCTGTTTAGTTAAATGATGTTTATTGTGTTCAAAAACAGTAGGACAATGGTTGTCTGCTATATCAAAAACTAGAAGTTTAGACTTACTAAACAGGCACCACAGTGTGAAGTCTTTGCTAAAAAAGTTTACTGCTTCAGTGCTTCATACCACCTTTATTTTCAATGACAGACTCAGACCTCCTCAGCACGATAGATAGCATCATAGCAGAAATTTCTGGAGAGATTTTCTGACTATCTTTAGAGACGTTTTTTCAGATGCTCTTTGCTGTAGTGGTGTGTTCCTCTAACTCTCTCTTTCAACTACCCCGACTGCATTCCACAACACTCAGCCTGCTTGTTCTGGTCAGTTTTCAATTCTTCAGAAACTCTTTGCAAAATTATCACGATAAAATATTTTGCTGCTAAAGAGTCTTGAGACTGGAAGTCATCTTGTTAAGCAGTACTTTGTTACTCCTACAGGCACTTTTGATGCAGTCGACAAATTTTATTGTCCGACCTCACAGAAATCACAGGTTTATTCACTTCTGTTGCGAGTTAAAAAATAAAGTCGAAGCAAAATATTCATTTGATCTCTAAATAACTACACAGAAGTCAGTGACTATATTAATCTTTGAATACAGAAAATGCTGCTTCAGTGATGCTTTTCTTTTTTCACTAGCTGTCGCATTCACAAGAATTTCTGAAAATTTGACCTCTGACCTTGACGATGCATCTCACATGCAGCATGTAGCAGCGTTCTGGGACACTAAGTTTTACCCAGCCAAAAAACATCGATTATGAATTCATTTTTATATTATAAAGCAGAGAAAAAGAAATCAGACATTCTTTTGATAAGGATAAGCTAAAATCAGTCCATGTTCTATCAAAAATGTGATAAACGCAACCGATTTTCCACAACAGCTGCAGAATAACACAAACTCTACTTTCATTTGCAGCCGGAGATGTGCGCACTGTGTTAGTGTAATGAGTGTGGTTTAGACACCAATAAAAAGATGACGCCCTGTAATTAACGAAACACATTAGTCATGTCATCTCACCACTAAACCACATGATGAACATCATCTTAGGTGTGATCTTGTGGTCCCTGCAGAAGTTCAGCAAAAATGACAGAGGGAAGATGTTCACAGCACGGCCAAGAAGAACCAGGACCTACAGAGAGAGAACAGCTGTCATTCCTGATTACCGTGGGAATAAGCAGACAGATTAAAATGACATCAATAAAAGACAACTTACTATGCACCAGATTACAAATGACATTTCAAATTTATGAGGGAAGCTGAAGATGGAGAGGCCGAGGAACGCAAACACACACGTCTCTGGAGAAAGAAGTTAAGAAAGCAGTGAAAACTTCTGATAATGACAGCCAGCGGTGAACTGGGATGCTAAGCGAGAATCTACTGACCACACATAAAGGCCACAGTGCGCAGTGTCTGCTGCATAAGGATCTGAGTGACAGGAGATAGGTTGTGATGGGTGTAGTGAGACATCACAATTCCCGCAAACAGGATAGACATTATTCCTGTAGGTGGAAACAGATGGGAGATGGAGGTCAGAGGAAAAGTCAAACATACAAAACTATTCATGTATTCATTATGTGCATGTGATTGTATTGACCCACCAGACAATTTGATTCCCTCTGCCAGTCCATAGGGAAGATAGGCAAAGATGATCATCATCCCAAACTCCAGCGATGGCGTGTTCCTCAGGTCAAAGTGTTTCAGAAACTGATTCAGTAAGTTAGGGAATTGAAATAAGGCCAGACCAGAAAATACAATTCTCACACATATAAAGTACAAACACATGCAAGGAGAATGGCGGCTGGATACAAGAGCTGAGATGAGTCCAGTGAGGGTTCCCAGTGCAGCAGAACCGAAAAACATGTTAAGGAAATAACCCAGAGCTTGTAGAAAAGTCTCCCAGCCTGTTACCGTGGAGTTGTCTGAGCGGGAAAAGAAACCCTCCGCTGTGCTGAAAAACAAAAAAGGGAGGAAAGTAACAAATTAAATCTCAGTGGCACTGTGATGCATTTAGTCTCGTAATATCTTCAGTTGACACTAGAGGGCAGAAACACTCCACCAAAATTAGGAGCTGGAGAGAGCAGGCATACTGCAACTATCCTGTTGGTTCAACTGAGATATTTGTACCATACATTTCAACTTGTTTCTTTATTTTCATCACAATAAGAAACAAACTGTAAGACAAAAGTTCCCATCTGTGATTACCAGAAACACCAAAATCTCTTATAGCGTGACAAATGATTATCTTGGTGCTGGCACCAAAAATGTTGCATGTTGTGTATTTCATAAATATTAGTTTAGCTGGATTCACAGTTTACATCCTATTTATAATCACAATGTTTATTAACAGCCTTCCAAGGTAAAGCATTAGCTTCTGCGTGGCGTTTGGAAATGGCTGGGCCAAACTACATGATTGCTTTCTAAGAAAACCACTTTGTTGGGTGCTAACAATAAGCACACTGCCAGGGCTGCTCAGTCAGCCTATTTATTATTTATGCACTCATTTAGACCTCAGAGACACCCGGATACTTAAGATCACTTTGCACATTTATCCTGTAGTGAGTAGGAGAGATAAGGAGCAATAAAGGGAGTGCAGATACTGAAGCTAGTGTGTGAACAGGAAACCCGAACACTGTTTCTGTCAAACTTGTCTGTCAAGTTTCTGTCGCCTGTCTGAGGTAGTCAGTAAGCAGATAATAACAATAGAAACTAGATAAACATTCTGAGTAGCAGATATTCTGAAGAAAATCTAAAGGTGTGCCAAGACAAACTTCAGTGATAAGTTCAGACATTGACCACTTTCAGCCTTCCAGCCACTGGGTTTCATCCTTTTCCCGATTTTGATGGCAGCCTGCTCACATCCAGTAATTTAATGTCTATAAAATCAAAATGTCTTGCTATTTCTATCCTCTTCAGTCTTACCCATGAAAGCAAAATGAGTCATCTGCAAAAACTAGGTCAAGTTCAAAGGTTGGAAAATGCCTGACATCAAAATTTTAAGCCACCGGTGTGTTACTGTTGGTGTGTTTAAGAGGTCTACTGCACTCAACCAAATAATTAAGCCTTGAGGACAATATAAGTCAGCACAAGAGCACATGAGTATATGTTTTAATATGAAAAATATCCCTCTCTCTCTCTCTCCTTGCTTTCTCCTCATGTAACCTGGTCGAGGCAGGTGGCTGTCCTATCTGAGCTTGGTTCAAGAATGTTCTTCTTGTTAGAATAGTTTTTTTTCTCCTCACTATTGCAAACATCAGTATTTAGTATAACGTGAGACAGCAGGCTATACAAATACATATGCCCCGAGATCCTGAGTTGAGTGCTGTTATGAATGAAGCGCTATATAAAGAAAACTGAACTGAAATTTAATTAAAAAAAATACTGAAAATGTAGGCATTTTATACATATACATCAGTAGATCTTTATTGTGTTACTTAATGATGTATTTTTCACAGAGTTGTATAGATTGTATTGTAACTCTTGTGGTTGGCAGATCATGCTATTGTTTCCTGTTTTGTTCAAAGTGCAATACACCACCCAATTTAGAAAAATGACAACTTGCTCATACATCCTCTTACAGGATGTAAGAGCAAGTTGTTTGAAATATGCTTGTGAAGATTTTCGCAGTAATAACTGCATTATTACCTAATCCACCACCCATTCTCTCTCAAGACCCAATGCAGGGTTGTTGCGGAGGAGCTAAAGCCTCTATCACAGTGGCCATAGGATGAGAGGCAGGGTACACCTTGGCCAGGTTGCCAGTGTGTCCGAACATAAACAATGGCTAATGTTTATGTTTATTCTGTTAACTTCATGGTCTTCTTGTAAATGAAATGCCACCGTTTACTTTAAAATGATCGCATTTCCTTCTCTTCTTTCGTGAACTCAATGGCCTTTGTTTCAAAATGGGAAAAAATGTTAAGCTTATTTTATGCACCAACAATATGATTGAATAAAATTAAACTGATCAGGAGAGCTGCAGTTCAGTAAGTGCTGTAATGGGCTAATATGATTTCAGCTAAAAGCAGGTACTGCTATTCTGATCCCACTTTATAGCTAGTATTTGTTTGCATTTTGTCTAACTGGTACCTGTAAAAGCAATTTGAATGAACTAATAGCAGTCCGTGCTTGTAACAAATGTTGAATTACTTTGAAAGAAAGTAATCTTAGAAGTGTAGTACTTGTGATGTTTTGAAACATGTAATTTTTTGATGATTTCTATGAGCATTTGGGGATCTTTATTTGTTGTTATATGACTGCCACAGTAAATGTCTATTACAGACCACAAAATGCCACAAGAAATATCTTATCCCCCATGTGTCTAGTTTAATGGACCTTAATGAGGTGATCACAGTCAAGCAAGTTGGGCATACTAATATGTTTTCATTTGAAACAATTTTTACTATAATTAAACATGGGACCCAGTCAAGTGTTTTAAGAATTGAAACATTGAGACTTTTGGAAATCCTGCTGACCCATATTAGCTAGAAATTGAGAGAAAAAGAGAGTTTTAGAAGCATCCATGTTCACTATTCGTCATACCTTGATTTGTGAAGCCCCTGTCACATAGAACTTTTCCAGTAGAAACACATTAAATCAGCCCTCTACTAACAGTGGTTAATTCAGCATGGATAAAGAATTACAGGCACTGCTGAACTTATCAATGCCAGCAGCAGCTATTGCTTTATCATGCTAGTAGTGCCTACATGCCAAGGTTATTAAATAAACCTCATCTGTACAGTGATCAATGTAAAAAGCTGTTTTAATATGAAAACAGAAGTTTGGATTTGGCCTCAGTTGCTGTTAGATTTTAAGACGCTATGTTGTGTTGTACATCTAACCCTTGTATAACATCTGCAGAGTGCAGACTCTATGCATGCTGTCCTTAGGCCTACTTTTTGATAAAGACTGGGAAAATGTAAATGTGCCAGTGTGTGCAATGGAGAATATTCAAGTCATGAAGGAGTGTCCTTACTTGGTGAGGACAATGGAGACAGCATCGTTGAGAATGCTTTCACCAAACACCAGCATATTAAGGACTGGGTCCACGTTGAGTGCATTGAATATGGCAATGGTAGCTACAGGGTCCACGGCTGAGATCAGTGAGCCAAAGGCAAAGCTACAGCAAAGTAGAAGGGAATGAGAACGATTTACTTCATTCATAAAAGAAATTAAGACACAAACACATGTGGGCAGTAAAAGAGGAAAAACGTTTCCAAAATAAATAAGAGGAAGCAGGAGACAAGAAATATGATTTTTACTTTCTCTGACTTTAAAGGAGTCCGAATGCATACAAAGTAGCACACTTTAGTACTAGGAAAATAAAACATTAAAAGATTATCAAAAGTTTCCTGGGAAAAAAAACTGACAAAAAAAAACAACTAAACAAAAAACTGCAGAAACAGGTGTAAAAATGGAGCAATTACTCAAGAAGTCAAGACGTTCCATCAGAAAATCTATTGAGCTATGTACCCTACATTCTAAAAAATCCCCCAAATGTAAACTCCTTTAAGTTATTTCTGAGTTATTTTCTTTGTTTCATTCAAAAACAAATAAAATACGTAGGCTAAAGTACTGCCGGAATGTGCTAGTTGCTAGAAAAAACACATGGGTGTGGAGTAACATGCTGTGTTTGTACTGGATATGTCTCTGGTAGGTGGATTATCCTGTTACTTTGAACTCCTAAAAGACAAACCCTTCAGATGTAGAGGGCACAGTTCAAACTAAGTAGGAAGAGGGTGTTATTAAGAATAGAGGGGGAAAAAAAGAATAAGATAAGATAATCTTTATTAGTCCCTCACGTGGGAAATTTGTTAATTTTCCCACGTGAGTAAGTTACACTAGTGAGTAAGTTTTGACCTTTTGTGGCTCATGTAAAAATGGTAAATTCAAAGAATTCACACTAGCAGAAAATGATCTCAGCTCAGTATGTGATTTCATCAGTGAAATACATGTTTAGTCCAAGACTAGGCTTAACACCTGTCAGCAAAACTGAGCCAAGTTTTATCTGACACAGAAAAATTCCATCACAATGAAGTAAGAAAGCTCACAGTAAATGCTTAGAAAAAAATCTCACCTATCAGTCATGGTCATCTTATAGATAACATCAGCCTGTGAGGAGGGTTATCAAAAAAAACAAAAAAACAAAACCCCAGATTGTTAAGCTGCAAGAAAACATCTGATTACGTCGATATCAGTGCTACAGATTTGTACAATAAGAAAGTGATAATGGTGATGCAGCAATAATTTATTTTTGAGCATATCCCATTAAACATTTCCTGTACTAACAAAACCTTGACAGAACATTGAAAATATTATATCATGAGGTCACATACTCTTTAACTGAATGAGGGCTGTGTGCCACGGGCCTGTGTTGATTACTAGATTAATAGAAACATCACCTGGCCAAGGAAATAGATGCCTCCTCCAACTATGAAGGCAGAGATAGCTGTGCCGATCACAGCAAAGAGGGTAATGGAACCAATGTTCTGGAAGAAGTTACCCTGAAGACACAAGAACATGCAGGTTAAGTATTAGATACTGCCAGCAAAGAAAATTATAGCATAATTTCACAGAGAGTTGTAAAAAACTAAAAAGACTGTGACCTTTTAGTTGTTTGGAAAAAATGAAGCCAGTTAATAATGTAAAAAATAAATAAAATATTGATAAAATAAAAACAAAGGGAGCAAAAACTCAATTATCAAAACAGAAAACACAAACAGGTGACCTGCTTAAGCCTCTTGCTGCTTTTGAATGATTTGTAGGTACTGCATTTGTAAATGTAACACACATACTAAAAGGCTCCAGCTTATTGCTGGGTTGCTCAGACTTTTGGTCTCATGAATCTTATTCCGTCACGCCTAAAGGTCAGTTTTGTCCTTTATAAATATATGTGGTGGTTTGTACTGTTCTAAGAACACGAGGGTGCTGGTTGTGTAAATCCAGCCCCATACACACACGTACCTTATGTAAAGAGTATCCAGATTCAAAGATGATGGGTGGCAAAAGCAAAAGGAAGAACATGTTGGGTCTGAACATTTCCTCCTCCTTTTAGGAAAATAAAAAACAAAACATTTTATTGGTAAATAAACTGCAGCAGAGAGGCGACAAAATGCTGCCTTTAACCTTGGATTAGAGCTGCAAACTGGTCAATAGTAACAAACTGATGAGGTACAAGTACAATTGCAAGTGTCATTACTGTAAAGTGAGACATGTGCAAGCATTGAGTCATAGTTTCAAATTTAAAGAAAACATTTGAAAACGTTAAAGGGAAATGTAACTGTGCTAGTCAAAGAAAAACAGCACTTAAATAATTTGGACTGTTACACATTTGACATTGTTAATCTAAACAGGAATTCTTAGCAATACTGTTAACGTAAAAAGTATGTACATGCCAGTAAATGATAAAACACTAACTTGTGGTTACACATTCAACAAACACTCCACATTATTCATCGGACACATGAAAGCCGGTACAGTGACCATCAGCTGACCTAATGAGTCATGGGGGAGGAGAAACGGTGAGGGCGAGGGGGACTGCCTGAGCTGTTATAGTTACAGCTCTTTATCTGACAAAACAAATTTGGATGTCGACTCCTCAACAATGAGCACACGCACACACACACACACACACCCAACAGGTATTTGTCTAAGGACCGCCTGCCCTGCCTTCCTATTAGGCAACTCACCATTCTATAGAAGCTTTTAAACATGCTCACTTCAACATGCTGTAAACAGGCTGTGAGCTCATCGTTCATATAAACAAGAACACACACACACACACACACACACACACACACACACACACACACACACACACAGGGACCTTGGCTCTCTGATTATTTCAGCAAAATAATGCAATCTTTGTTGCTTCTCAGCTAACTGGGCCAGCCTCCAAGATCAGGCACAGGCATCATGTGCCCATGCCTTACGCTCTAGCTGCCAATGTGTCTGTGCATCATGCACCGTGTGTTCTTGTGTTAGCCAAAGTGTGTTTGGACGGGTGTGTCAACACACAGTATGCATTAATAAATGTTCATGCACAAGTTACATTTCTGAGCGGTTGACACGGCGGTTGCTTCTGTTAGAAAGTTTGAAAAAGGCAGAGCCATATTTACAGCACTCAGTCAACAATCTCCCTCTTTGTATTATGAAAGCCTGTCATGACGGCTGGTTGAACCTGAATTTCAATCCCAACAACCCCATTAGCAGATGAACGTTTAGACAGTTATTTCCACACTTGATGTGGCTTTCCTGGAAAGTATTGCAACAGGCCGGCAACACCTGAGTGCGTAACCTTTTTCTCACATACACAATCCCATTCCGCAATCCTCCAATTTACCATTTGAGACACTATTTTTATAGAATTTGCTATCAAACACGATAAGTAGTTTATTAACTACTTATTTTTATTAAGTAGTTAATAAAAAGGTTTAAGAACTTTTCAATTAAAATATGCCAGCATATTTTAATTGAAAATATGCTGGCATAACTTCTTGCATAATCTTCTGCTTTTAGGTATTTGTTTTTTCCCTTTCTAAGTAATTATTTAGAATTAAAAGAGTATAACTGGAGTGATATAAGATGAGACAGAACCACAAAAAAAGAAACCAAACGTGTGGGTGCAGGAGCAGTCATTTTAGTTCAGACGGTAAATTTCTCAATATCAACAAAACCATGGCTACAAGCACAGAGGGTCAAGCACTGAGGACAGCCTGCGGAGGATGTACTGTATGCTTATGCTAAAAGGCTATGCCCTTGCTTACTTTGTTTTTCCAAAACATTCAAATTTCAGGAAAAGTAGACCAACTCTTGCTTCCAGGTTACCAGTTTCTCTCGACATTTAGGTCAAGCAGAAGTCTTCAGGCCAGGTGCTCAGGAATGAATATTAACACCAGAGACACATGAAAGTATGCCATGCGTGCACTGCGACCTGACGTCTACCACTGTACTCCCAAGGCACCAATGCACGTGTTCCTTTAATGCTAATAAAAATGCCAACTGGGAGGACTGAACAAGTACACATTGGTTTTCTCTACACATACCTCAAAGGATTCTCATTACTTTGCAGGTAAGAGACTGGTTAAAAGTGGAGTGCAATAAATAATATTTATCAATGAATAAAACAATTAAATAAATTGTTAAATAAAACAGTCTAAAGGAGAAAGAATTGTTCTTTAGAATTTTGGGACAAACAAATGTTGTTGGGCGTTACATTTACACTGACTGACAAAGCACTAGACTTTAGGCAAGATAGCACTGCAATCTCCTCCTGAAACTGGAGAAAGTTATGGACTGATGAGGAGTAATGAGATTTCAGAAGCTGAAAGGAAAGATGAAATGGATAAAACCAGAAAGCTGACGATGGGTATACTCGGGAGAAGAGCTGATACAGAGCTTGAACTAAATGAGAAAAGATGAATGCCAAAGATGAAGAGAACACAGTTAAAAGAGAGTTGAGAGATAACAAAAAATATGAGTGCAGATGTTGAAGAGACCTTCATTTATAGTACAGGGTCCCTGGAGGCTTGATTTTGACAACCGGTGAAATCACCACATAAAAAAAAGCACAAAAAAGCCCCTAAAACCACAATTAAAACTTCTCTCATTCTGTCGCTCTCTCTCTCCGTGGCGTGGGAGACATCTAATAAAATATGTGCAGCCCTTTGGGGCTAAAACACACCACTGCTGCCACTGAAGCAAAGTGACAAGCCCAGATAGGACAATACAGAAAAGCTTAAACAGAGAGAGAGGTCTTGTTTGGAGTACAAATATTCTTGTTTATCTCTCTCTGTTTTGGCGATGAGACAAATTTCTACGATTGTAATACTTAATACCAGCATGCTACTTCCACAATCTGTGTCAGAAAACATGGGAGAGATGGGGGGGGATGAAGGTAAGTATAAGGAAAAAACAGAGAGGCCTTCCCTGCATGTGCTAGAAAAAAGCACACAGGAAAAGGCTCTCTTTGTATGGTGGGTTGTAGTGAGTGCACTGAAGATAGAAAGCTCAGTTGTCAAAAGCAAAGACAGCAGATCGGTGGTAAAAAGGAAAGAGCAAATCCAGCAATAACAGGATGCTGCTGCCTGAGGGAGTTGTACACCCTTCAGGCAGGGTATAGGGCAGTCCTCCAGGCTGGCGAGATTAACCAAGTGGGCCAGCTGTAGAAATGCTCTAGTTGGATGAGGTGGCGCCAGCCTTACAGGCAGCTACCAAAAGACATTGATCAGGGAGAACAGATCCCTTTAATTAATTATAAAAAATAAAGCACAAACCTACAAACAAATGTACAGTTTCAAAACAGCTGCAATTAAAAGTAAACAATAAAAAAAAATGCTTACAGAAGCCCAGTTCTGCCACTGGCAATCTTACTTCAAACTGGTTTCATCGTGCTTCACGGAAGCTTTTTAAAAAACAAATAGGTCAGACATAATTCATTTGAATTGTGTCCTAGGTCTTTTCAGGTCTCAAATGGGCTATAAACCACTTAGCATATCCATGCTCCAGCAAAGAAGCAGCTGCAAGCCATAGTGTAATTCACATTACTTTACTACTATTGAAGTCACTGCTGCCTAGACATAGACAGGAGAGCAGGCTTGTTTGCTACAACTTAAACACAAATACAGACATAGCAGTCTAGAGATTTACAGGACTGGGGCAATGTGTGGAAAGGGGCTCCAGGGGCTCTGGTTACTAATGTAGATGACTCAGCAATACCCTGGGGGCTCCAAGCTTAAAAGACAATGGGACCCTGTGTGCAAGAAACATTGGCATAACCTGTCCTCTTTTCCTGCCTCCCTTTCACTCTGCATATCCTTCCCTGTGCCTCTCCTGTTCACTTGTTTTCTAACTCACTGGCAGAGAACAGGGAATGTTAATTAAAGGGTCCGAGAACTGCGGGGGGGAAAAGGCTTGTGGGGGGGGGGGGGGGGGGGGGGCATACCAAGCACAAAAATGGTGCATGTCACAGGTCGATAACAAAGTTTGCATGATATGAATGATGACATTTGTGACAACAGGAACCAGGAAATTAATGAATGAGAGAAGAAAGAAATACGACGCAAAGATGAAAAATGAAAGCAGATGTTTTGGGCAGGTGTGGGAAGGGATTTTCTATGGAATTTGTTGCATTACAAGTTACAAGACTGTGCATTACGTAGGAATGCAACTGCACTAAATATGATCAATCACTGTATCTATCCAAAGTATAAAATGGACAAAGGTTTTAGAGAATACTTTTGTATATTTTTTGTGCGTTTGTGGGAATGTAATTATTTTACTCCACTCTAAGAAAATCAAGCAAAACTAAGAACCACACATTTTGAATCTGAGAGCAGTGAGTGCAGCGTGGAGATAAGAAAGGTTGCTATGGGTTAAGCTGTGGACATGCACTGCATATGTGTATTTGTTTGTGTGCTTGCAGTGTAGACAAATGTGATTATTTTACCTAATGCTAAAGTAATCAAAACCAAAAAAAGCTACATTTTAAATTTGGACCAAGTGCAGTGCTGACAGAAGAAAAAAAACATGTTGAAACCCAGTAAAACTATACCTTCCAGTTGGCCAGTTCCTGGAACTCAATGATCTTAATGAAGCCTCCCATTAGAATCCCTGGAAAGAGTAAGGAAATACCAGTGTTTGGAAAAAAAAAAGTTTACTACTTAATTTCATGAAAATCACGCAACACATGCTATTTTAGTGGTTTACAGTAAATACCTCATAAATGTCATCATAGTTCAATTATAACTTGTTTAAAAGAGCTATGGTTATACTTTTGTCTTTGAGAACATCCTGCTGGGGCTTCAGTTCTCTTTCTACACAACCCAGCAGAACATTAATTAAAAGGGTGATGAAACACAAAGCTTTGTAAAGAGTCGAGAAAAGGAGATAGATAAGATGAAGACAGAAATTAAACACGAGCCTCGAAGCTGTGTGTAAGTTCTAGATATATTGGCAGATGGAGAGTGATAGTGCAGAGGAAGACATACAAAGAATAGATGGGGAAAAAGGAAGTGATGAGGAAGGAAAAGCAGCCTTTTCTGATTTGTAAGCAGTGTGTTATCTCTCTTCAGCAGAGTCCCCTGTGACGAGGCCTGTCTTATATGCAGCAAGCAGGTCGTGCAAAAGCAAAAGGCCTTCAGGGTGAAGACAGATGGGTGTCACTGAATTATAGCGAGTGTAACTGCACAGACATGTAAAGAGGAAGCTGGTGGAGAGAATTAGAACGAGAATTAACCTAAATCGACTGCACAGAGGAAGCAAAGCTGCACCTCAGGAGAAAAATGAAATACATCTTGTTTTTTGTTTTTTTTTTTTTTTTTTAAATTAAGTACTTCTTAAATATTGAATAAGGCTGCAAATGGCACCAATGAGTTAGTGTTTGCTCATCTTAAATCACACAGACAACCTAAAGAAAAACGATTTCCCTTAGGTCGTCTACCCTTTGTTTCATCTTGTTGCATAACACAGAAGAAAATTGAGTCTCTCTGTGTGTATAGAACATATGAGTAATATATGAAGTCTTGTGAAAAACGAATTACCCCCCCCCCCCCCCCCCTAATGCTGCCATAAGAATGAACATAAAAATGAATAGAATAGACTTTTACTGTAATTGTACATGTACAACAAAAGAGGTAATATGTCTGATTAACTGTTTATCAGCAAGTGTGTGTTACCTCTATAAAAGCTGAAGCCTGGGATGTTAACCCAAGTGCTACATCTCAGACACTACAGCCCTGAGTGAAGCGTGTTAGAAAAAGACTGAACAAATACCGCTTGCTTTTAACAGCTGCCAGGAGAAGCCACTTCTCTTTAAAAATGATTTGATCTTGTTTTGCAGCCACAGGATCTGGGTACCATGCTGTTGTGGAGTCAACTGTGAACTCCTCTGTTTACCAAAGTATTTTTGCTTTAAATATGTGGCTATCTACATGAAAGTTAAAGGTTGGCCAAAATTGGTTCATGGAAAAGGACTGAATGGCTGAAAAAAAAAAAAAAAAGAATCAAGGCGCTGCAATGGCCCAATCAAAGTTCAGATGTCAACCTGATTGCAATCCTTAACAGAGCTGTGCGTGAAGAAATTCCAGCGAAATTCAATGAGCTGAAGCAACGTTGTAAAGAAATTCCTCCACAATGCTACGAGAGACTGTTCATTTATACAAAAATCAATTACTTCCAAGTTTTTGCTGGAAAGGTTCTTCTACAAGCTACTGACTCATGTTTTTAACAAGAATGCAAAGACATCTCAACGTTTAAAACAATCCATATGCTTTGGTGCAATTCATCTACTGTCTGAAATAAGCCATTTCTGCTCTTCTGCCTTTAAGGCCACACCGATTTGAAGGAAAATTACTTCTGTTTGGCTGCTCCTCACAAACAGAAGGTTCAAACATTAGATGGCTGAGGCTGCACTGCCATGAGCTCTTAATATCCAATTGAGGATTACCCTCTTTGACATAATAAAGTTCCTTACAGAACGTTCATTGTAAAATGCTAAAAATCAGATAAGTCTGAAGGCTAAGTGTTTTATCTAAATTAGGCAGGGCAAGTTTATTTATATAGCAAAATTCAACAGCAAGGTGATTCAAAGTGTCTTACAGAGACATAACAAAACAAAAACAAATAAAAAGGATGATTTAAGATGAAAAAAAGGAGCAGTAGATAAAATCAGTAGTTAAAATATAAGTTTTGAAATTTAAGCTTAAAAATAAAACAATGCGAATTTGGTGCTTTATTCAAATGCAGCTGAGTCAGGTGAGTCTTCAAACTGGATTTAAATAAACTGAATGTTTCAGATGATCTGAGGCTTTCTGGGAGTTTGTTCTAGATATATGGAGAATAAAAGCTGAATGCAGCTTCTCCGTGTCTGGTTCTGACTCTGGGAACTGATAAAAAACCGGATCCAGATGACCTGAGGGATCTGGAAGGTTCATACTGGGTCAGGAGGTCACTGATGTACTTTGGTCCTAAACCATTCAGAGCTTTATAGACCAGCATCAGAACTTTAAAGTCTATCCTCTGACGGACAGGCAGCCAGTGTAAAGACCTCAGAGCTGGACTGATGTGGTCCACTTTTTTGGTCTTAGTGAGGACTCGAGCAGCAGAGTTCTGAATGAGCTGTAGTTGTCTGACTGATTTTTTAGGTAGACCTGTAAAGATGCTGTTACAGTAATCAAGCCTGCTAAAGATGAATGCATGGACTAGTTTTTCCAGGTCCTGTTGAGACATCATATTGTCTTAATGTGTTTTTCTAAGTTTAGGTCTGAGTCCATCACTACACCCAAATTTCTGGCCTGGTTGGTGGTTTTTAAATTAAATGGAAATATGTTGACATAATATAATTTTTTTGGTGAACCTCCATTAATGTAAACATAAATATGACAGATAACAAGAAATAAAATTCTACTTTAATTACTTGGACAAATACACTTATGATGTTAAAATTTTAGTATGATGCCAAATGCAATTACAAATATAATACATAAGCAGTACTTACCTAAGGACACAACAGCCACACTCTCTGGAAGAAAATGCAGCTTGAACTTGATGAGCAGGTGCACCAATATGATGCAAATACCTGGGGGTGAGTGTTAAGAGAAACATACATCCATGTTAATAAAATCACACCGTCTCCCAAATATTACAGTATTGTCATCTTTTCTCAAGCTGCCTTCCTTCCAGTAACCAAATGCACAGGGATGTCAATGAGAGACGAAGAGTACCATTGAGCTCCAATTAAATTTCTTAATAATTAAATTTAATTTCTTGGACACTGAATCCAGGAGAGATTTACTGATTAAACCTGAATTATTAGTCATATGGGAAATGCTGAATTAAATGGCCTGTATTTGTATAGCGCTCTACTTAGTCCCTAAGGACCCCAAAGCGCTTTACACGTTCAGTCATCCACTCATTCACACACACTGGTGACGGCAAGCTACATTGTAGCCATAGTCGCCCTGGGGCGCACTGACAGAGGCGAGGCTGCCGGACACTGGCGCCACTGGGCCCTCTGACCACCACCAGTAGGCAACGGGCGAAGTGTCTTGCCCAAGGACACAACGACCGAGACTGTACAAGCCGGGGCTCGAACCGACAATCTTCCGATTACAAGTCAAACTGCCAACTCTTGAGCCACGATCACCCCGAGGCCAAATTCATTCATGCAGCAAGGTAATGAGAGGCAACGTTACAACATATACAACTATGTGGCTTCTAAACTGCTCTCTGAGATAATTTTTCCATTTTCCTAGTTTAGTAAACATTTTTTTCCATATGTTTCTTTAAACCAATGAGATGTTTTCTTAGTTTACAACTAAAACTGCATGCTTTCGCAGTGTAAATCAGTCTAAATAGTAAGTACATGTGTCATTCATGATAGTATCTTGGTTTATAATCTGACAGCGAGATAGTGGACTAATGTGCATAATGGCTACTTTGGATGGTACTTCATGTCCATTCAGTGTGTAACCACATCCTCTATATGCACTGGTATCATCCTAGATCCCCATCTACAAACTTGATTTAATAAAACACTAAATTGGTTCTCCATTATTATGGGTACGGGATGAATTATGCATGCTTTGTTAACCACAAGATGCAGATTTCCTGCTGTAAAACAATTTACTTCTTTTGGTCTATCCTGTTTGCTCAGACAAACAGTGATCTTGACAGACAATATGGAGTCAGACTTATTCGGTGATGGGTGAAAACACACTAACCAATAACAAGCAGGCTGAAGAATATGGTCATCCCACTGGACTGTTCTTCTTCTTGGGCCTTAACCCCTGTCTGCACTGGCAGAATGGGCTTGACTGTTGGGGGTGCCGGGGTAGTTGGCTTGACAGTAGTTGTTGTTGAGTGAAGGGTGTCATTGTAGTAGTTGTCGGTGGTGTCATTGGACTTACTGCAAGGCGACAGACAGATTAGATTCAGAGGTGACTATGTCAGTTATCTCAATATGGCTCAGTTACGTCTTGCATTTAAACAGCTGCCATTTTGATCTAGTCTAAGTTTAAGTTAGGTAGAGCTGAATGGAGCACATAAAAACATTTACCCAGTTTAAACAGATGGGATACAGATTTTGTTTTGGTGAAATTATGTTTGTCTATGTATTTTTGTACTTGTAATATTAGAAAGTATAATATTTATTTGGCATCCATACAAAAAATGATTAGGCTTGTACCGTGTACAAGCCAAACTACTGAAACTACTTCTAGCTAGGTACAATATGCCAAGTTAATCCAGGGAGAGTACTGAAATTAGTTTTTGCCGTCTCTGACCTGACCGATGACCCATCCTTCTGTAATTCGTTTGAATCGAGGTTCGAACCATGTTCTGTTTCATGGTTTTCTACTGACTGCCCTTCCTCGGCTATAATATTGTCCTGTTGGTTCACATTTCCTCCATCGTCATCTCTCTCATGCAAGGCAAGTGAGTTTTCCCTCTCTGCTCGCTCTGACGCACAAAAACTTACGAACAACAGAAAAAAGGACAAGACTTTAACAATAACGCCTCTCATCCTCAACCGACTTTTTTAAACATTAAAGCTACGTTTTGTAATTAAAAAAAGATCGTCTGTTTCATGTCGACAGCTCCATGTATCTGTTGACATTTCGACTCTACTTCCGGTTAAATCTTTTGCTGGGAGTTGTAGTTTTTTTTAGCTACCGGGCAAGGCGGTATTAACTAAGGTTAAGGGAACATTCAAAAGTTGTTGATGTGTTCGTTTTAAAAAGATAGCTATAGATATTTGGTCCCGTGAATAATTCAACTTTCATGTGTACATACGAAATCTTGGCGTTTACAATTCTTGTATTTCCACTTTCCCATGAGCCATTGTAATCTAACGTCAACCGTCTTCTTGGTGCTTCGTGGGTATTGTAGTTTTATTGTGGCATGCGCTGTTTGCGAAGTACCAGATGTGTATTACATAACACTAAGACACCTTCCACCTTGTAGTCAGTCATATAAGATACCTGCGAAGATTGAGCTATCTATAAAAAGAAAAAAAATAAATGGTTTGCTCAAATACGTAATAGAGGTCTGTGCTTTAAATGGACAGACTTTAGGGCTTCTAGGTTAAAAATAGTCTTGTATTTACATCCAAACAGTGGTCACAGTATACTCATGGAAGGAGGGAGTGGACATCCAGTATTTACATCCCCTATGATTTTTTTTTAAATCCCAATATTGCTAATAAATTAGCCAACTGTCTAGCTCAAGTAGTGCTGTGAAAAGCTCTTTAACCATTACGCCATAACGGGTGCAACGTCTATCGAAGCGGGCATCTTATTCGAATTTTTTCTCGCCGGTGTTACGTCGGTAAACGTCGGACGCGTACATGTTTGCTAGGCCCGAGCTGAGCTGTTGTGAACGCCCACTTCAGCTACTGCTGCTTTTTTTTTTTTTTTTTTTTTTTTTTTGCGGAGGGACAGCTCCATTCATAGGGCTGGGCAGGCGAGGCAAGGCAAAACGCAGGAGCGGCAACACCATCGGCGACTAGTGTGAAACCCAGATGATGGTCTCACACTAAGTGTATCAGGCCAGTTCAAAGCGTGCTGCCGTTATCAGACCTTTCTTCATTGGACCCGCAGCGAACCTAAACCAAAAACAGTAATGGAATTTAAGTGCATTTCCTGAAAATTGGTGGTCCTATACTCGCCCTGCCGCGGAAATAGACGGACTTCCTAGACGCCTGGCTCATCGCTGCCGCAGCCCTACCACTCCACTCGGCTCATTTAACCCACACAGCCACCGGACTACTGGCTCTGGCATCTGGATACATCGAAAAGGATCTGCCATTGTTTTAGAAACGCGAACGTGCCTGTGTGTGCTTCTGTTGCCTGTATAATGCCGACACATTTGCGGTTCCGGAGAAGGTCATTCCTTGGGCTTTTATTCCTTTTTACGCTGTCCACCTCGGCACTGTATTTCATCTACTCCGCCCCCGGAATCGGTAAGTCAAGTCAAATTGATGAATTTATTCCAAAAATTGTAGGTGATGAAGATGTAGTGAGGTTGTTTGTATGGGCTGTTAGGTCATGTGTGACAGCTTGGCTGAGAAAAGACGTTGCCATGCGCCTGTACTCATCTTCCAATCTATGATGATGATGATGGCCATCTGGGTTGCTGGAGCTCAGACTATAATATCCATGTACCTGGACACTATAATAATAGTATTACTGATGAGCGTGTCTATTATATTCATCCCGATGTTAGCAGGCCTAACGGCTATGATTATATTGCTCATCGTATCGTCAGGGACCACAGAAAAAAATGTGATATTTTGGCCCTCATCTCAGATACCCTGATGTCACTGATAGACTTATCAACGCCGAGTCATATTAATTTTACAGTTCTTTCTCTCTTTTTTTGATATACTTTATGAATCTTGGATACATGAGCCTTAATGACATCTGCGGTGTCAACCTGAGCATAGGGATCACTTACAAGCGAGTCATTCCTAGATCATATGCCGCCTGTTAGTCACATGCAATTGTGTAATATCACATGTCCTGAATACCTCCTATAATTAATTCATTAACGTTTCCCATCATCTCCACCCTTCTCTTCTTCTTTTACTCTCTGTGTGCCTTACTGAGTGTGTGTGTGGACATCCCCGTCACCTCAGCATCTGGCACATCCTTATTTTAGGGCCTTGTAGCTTCAGCCGTGGCCCATTCATCCTATCAGCCTGGATAACTAGGCATGCTATTTTGGACTAACACCAGCTACCTAATTTTAGTTAATTCTTTCGCGCTTACCTTGATGTACACTTAATTAAATTTGGACTTTTACCTCCGCTTACAGTAAGTTTCCACTAATTAGCTTTAAGAACATTGACAAACCTTAATATCACCCAATAAAATATGGACCTTGCCAACAATTGTTCCTTTAGCTGGACTGACAGATATGGTAAGAAGCATTTATTGTCACTGTTTACAGGGTGCAATGAAATTGCAGGTGCTCTGACAGTGACATTACAAAACACATGCATGCATCCATCCATACATAGGCTATGCCCAATCATACACACGATCATTTTCAGCCTGTCACAAAACCATATAGCATAAGGGGATAAAAAAAACAAAACAGAAAAGGCAGGCTAAAATACAACGTTTTTTTGTAAATGAGGAGCAAAATCGTGGCTTTGAATATTATTCTATATTTAGACAAGGAGAAGAGGAAAGTAAACAGACATTTTTGAGGAAGTCAAGACTGCAGTTAAAAGTGCTTAAAAGTTAGAAATACTTTGATGCTTGGCTATTTACTGACTGGATGTCCTGTTTGGACTAACTGTGCTGGTAGTTAAAGCCAGGCTCTCTTAAAGCATAGTGAAGTAGTAACTGCTTGGTTTAGTTCTATTCTTAGATGTCACAAATCATCAATCTGAGCCAAAATAAACCAAGAGATTGTTTGTCTGAAGAACAGCTTCTTTCCTTTCTTTTCTCCGTGTTTGAATAAAATCGCAAGACAATTAGTTTTTCTACCCTCCCACCACCACCACCACCACCACAAAGAAGAGGATGGCATAGAATGCAGTGGACTTTTGTCTTTGCTTATTATAAGTTTCCACTAATTAGCTTTAAGAACATTGACAAACCTTAATATCACCCAATAAAATATGGACCTTGCCAACAATTGTTCCTTTAGCTGGATTTTAAAACGCTGACGGATATGATAAGAAGCATTTATTGTCACTGTTTACAGGGTGCAGTGAAATTGACGACATCGATATTCGCCTAATAAAATATGGACTTTGTCTCCAATTTGTTCCTTTAGCTGGATTTTAAAACGCTGACGGATATGATAAGAAGCATTTATGTCACTGCTCACAGGGTTGCAGCAACATTACAAAACACATTGTTGCGTATGTATGGATACAGTCAAGACAGGATGACATGAGGCGTTTGCATGTTTAATGTGTAAATAAGGAGCAACAGCATGGCTATGCATACATAGATAATTTCCATATGATACAGAATTATTTGTTTTTTTTTCTTCTCGTTTGACTAAAATAGAAAGACAAGCTAAGCTGTAGTGCCTCTTCACCTCACTGTACAATACCTTGTGCAATACTTTTTGTAAATAGTCAATGGTGCAATAGACCTCAATACTTGAAATGTGCAATTCACTTGTATTTTTATATTTATTCCTATTTATTCTATTTATCCCCTTCGTATATTTTATTTATATTTGTCTCTGTATTTATATGTGTGTGTGTGTGTGTGTGTGTGTGTGTGTGTGTGTGTGTATGTGTATATATATATATATATATATATATATATATATATATATATATATATATATATATATATATATATATATATATATATATATATATATATATATATATATATATACATATAATATTCTGTAACTGTAACTTCTGTCGGTGCTGTGCTTTTTGGAAATCGAATTTCCCAGAGGAACCCACCCGAGGGATTAATAAAGTTCTATCTTATCTTATCTTATCTTATCTTATCTTATCTTATCTTATCTTATCTTAATTCCACTACCAACACTACCGCCAACATTACAACCAGCACAAAAAAAAGATGACATAGAATTCATGTGATCCAACTGTAGCCTTTCTAAAACATCAAAGAAAAAGCTTTTACTTCTTCCTCATCTAAATGGATATTGATCTATTCACGCTTTTTACAAGCTTTGGACAACTTAATCAATAATCAAATCAATTCTCATATGGAGAAAACATTGCTGACAGGAATAGCCTGTGTTGGGTCTGAGTAACAGAGACCAATGATTTCTCTAAATGTGAAAATCCTTCATTTAGTTGACTATTTTCCAGCTCGAGCATTGATGGTGTCTGGTAACTGACAGAGAGCTGCACATGCCTGTATTCATCTTCCTAGGTGTCAGCTATTGTGTGGCTGTAATGGTCACATGGATTAATGGGGTTTGGTTTAGAAGCAGAACAAGAACCAGAAGCGCCAGTCTATTAATTATAGATGGTAACCAGGAAAACAAGGCAGCTTTGCTGCTGTTACTAAAAGCCTCACTTTAGTCTTTTACACTTGGGGAGCCTGGGTGAGCTCTGGCAGCAGACCTTAACTGAAGGTTTGTCGATAGTGCTTAAAAAGGGAGTGGTTTTGTTCTTTATTTTTAATCATATGTTGTGATCTTTTACCTTTTACTCACTGGCAGTGTTATTGATTCAGAGACATACGCAGAAGTTTCACATTCTGTGGTCAGTGATGCATCAGTGAGCTTACACATAAGTATAAATTGAACATCTGAAACAATGACACAATGATACAGTTCGAATGAAGTTTCCCCAACAGAATGCATCATTTTGAATGGCTTTAATCTCTTGGACCTACGTGCCTACCTAAAATAAGTTGATAATAATATGATACAGACAAGTTTGAATGATAAATCAGCAATCAGACATACAAAATGCTGTTACCTGGTGTGTATACTCTGAGTATTAAAAACTGTCGGGTTGACATTTTAATGTTAGTGTTGATCTGATAAACTGTGACCACACTCTCCACATTGTAGTCTGAACTTCCCTTAGCTTTGACCACATTTTAAAGATTTGAACAATGAAAATGCAGTTCTCAGAATGTTTTTCTGTGAGACGGCTGCTACATTCTACACAAGGGAAAGGGATTGCCCTGGACTGTAACTCTGTCGAAGCATGCCACCCTCTTCCCAGGAGGAACGGCAACATACCGGCTATTATATTAAGGTTTGTAAATCGAAAGCACAAGATTACGCTGCTGAAACAAGGAAGAAAATTAAAAGGATCTAATGTCTTTATCAATGAACATCTAACCAAACACAACGCTGAAATAGCCAAAAAAGCGCGACACCTTAAGAAGCTGGGAAAAATCCAAGGCACTTGGACGACGAACTGCAAAATATTCATTAAACTAAACGGATCACCAGAGGAAGCCAAAGTTCTGACCATTAAAAATATGGCGGATCTCGAAAAATATCAGTGAGCAACACGATCTGGACGGCAAACAAGGTAACAGACAACCACACACTCACTTATGACACACACTGGAAGGAAGAACTCAGATACATCTGGAAGAATCAGCTGCATCAGTCAGACAGTTGCAGAATATGATCAATTGGAACTGAAAACATTTAACTATATGGATCACAATACACACGACTTGGAATATGAAATAGATCCAGACAACAACTTTTTCTCATCTAACAATAACAATTGCTGCTACTATACAAATAAAGACTACAATCAGAGGATTAAAACTGAGAATAAATTATCAATTATCCACTTTAACTGTAGAAGTCTCTATGCTAATTTTAGTCATATCAAAGAATATCTTAACCAGTTTTCACACCCATTTAGTGTCATTGCCTTATCAGAAACTTGGATCAATATGGAAAAAGGAACAGACTTTGAACTGGAGGGTTATGAATTCACATTTATAACTAGGCGAAACAAAGGAGGAGGAGGAGTGGCCTTGTATGTGGACAAATCCTTGAAATTTAATGTGGTGGAAAAGATGACGATGGTGATTGATAATGTACTAGAATGTATTACAGTTGAAATTTGTAAAGAAAAAAGTAAAAATGTAATCATTAGCTGTATATACAGAGCTCCAGGTAGTAGTATTGAGACATTTAAAGACTGGATAGAAGAAACATTTATTGAAATAGCTCGCAAAAAAGTTTTCATTTGTGGAGACTTCAATATTGATTTGCTAAACCCAAATACACATAAAACCACTGAGGAATTTATAAACACAATGCACTGTATGAATCTATTCCCTAAAATTACTAGACCTACCAGGATTACATCACATTGTGCAACTCTCATAGACAACATTTTTGCAAATGACATTGAAAATAAGACTGTAAGTGGACTCCTGATTAACGACATAAGTGACCATCTTCCAATTTTTACAATCTATGATAGGAATTACAAGATCAATAAAATGGACAGTAAAAAAGAGTACAGACGAGTAAGAACAGAAGAAAGAATGAATGCATTTAAAAAAGATTTATTGAAGGAAAACTGGGGTGAAGTATATCAGGAACAGGACGTTAATAGTGCTTATAATAAATTCCTTAGAATATTTACATTACTGTACAATACCAACTGTCCAATAAAGCAATATAGTAGGAAACAGAAATATATGGACTGTCCATGGATAACAAAAGGTCTGCAAAATGCATGTATAAAGAAAAATGCTCTATACAGAGAGTTCTTAAGAACGAGAACTAAAGATGCTGAAATCAGATACAAAAGATATAAAAATAGGTTAACTAATATACTTAGATTTAGTAAAAAGGAATACTATAAGAAGCAATTAGATATAAATAGAAATAATAATAAAAGATTATGGGAAATCCTGAACAGTGTTATAAAATGTGGGACTGGACAAAAGAACTATCCCAAGTATTTCATTTGTAATGACCATGAAGAATACAATATGGATGTTGTGGCAAATAGTCTCAATGAATTCTTTGTAACTGCTGGACCAAATTTAGCAAGAACAATCACTCATCCTGGGAAAGCACAGGAAAAACCCGATACACTGATTGACAGAAATCCATATTCTATGTTTCTCACAGCCGTTGATGAAAATGAAGTTCTTGAAATTGTCAAAAAATGTAAAAATCACAAATCTTTGGATTGTAATGATATTGATATGATAGTGGTTAAAAGAGTCATTGAGGCTATTATAAAACCATTTACATACATCTGTAATTTATCATTTCAAACTGGTCGATTTCCAGACAGAATGAAAATAGCAAAAGTTATACCTCTATACAAATCTGGAAACAAACACCATTTCACAAACTACAGGCCTGTCTCTTTACTACCTCAATTCTCAAAAGTTCTTGAAAAACTGTTTAAAAACAGACTGGAAAAATTTATAGATAAACATAAACTACTCACTGAGAGTCAGTACGGATTCCGATCAAGCAGATCAACATCATCGGCACTATTAGATTCAATAGAATACATCACAAATTCCATAGACAAAAAGCAATATGTGGCTGGGTTATTCATAGACTTGACAAAGGCATTTGACACTATAGATCATGATATATTAATAAGAAAACTAGAACGTTATGGTGTCAGAGGGGTAGTTTTAGATTGGGTCCGGAGTTATTTAAGTGACAGAAAGCAGTTTGTGAAAATAAATGGTGGTTGCTCCTTATGTATGGACATTGCTTGTGGTGTACCCCAAGGGTCAGTTTTGGGTCCAAAATTCTTCAACTTGTACATTAACGACATCTGTAAAGTGTCCAAAGTATTAAAAGTGGTTCTCTTTGCTGACGATACAAACATTTTTTGCTCTGGTGATGATCTGCAGAATTTATTGGAGGATATGACTAATGAAATAAGTAAAGTGAAGTTCTGGCTTGATAAAAACAAATTATCATTAAATTTGAATAAATCTAAACTGATGTTATTTGGAAATAGTAGTTTAAATACTAATGCAAAGATTCAAATAAATGGTGTTGATATTGAAAGAGTCAGTGAAAATAAATTTCTGGGGGTAATAATAGATGAAAAACTTAACTGGAGAGCTCACGTAAGATATATTCATTCCAAAGTATCACGAAGCATTGCAGTACTAAACAAGGCAAAACAGGTATTCGACAGAACATCACTTCATATTCTCTACTGTTCACTGGTTTCACCATACTTAAGCTATTGTGCAGAGGTCTGGGGCAATAACTATAAAACCACATTACATTCACTTTTTACTCTTCAAAAGAAAGCAATTCGAATCATCCACAATGCAGGTTATAGGGAACATACAAACTCACTATTTTTGCAGTCTGAAATATTGAAAATTGACGATATAGTGAAATTCCAAACAGCACAAATTCTATTCAAAGCAAAAAATAAAGAACTGCCAGGTAATATTCAGAGTATGTTTTTTTTGAAAGAAGGAAGTTATAATTTAAGAGGTTTTTGTAACTTCAAAACAATGAAGATACGTACTACAAGAAAAGGCTTTTGTGTTTCTGTTCAAGGAGTGAAACTATGGAACAAACTGAATATGGAATTAAAGCAATGTCCAAACATAAAACTGTTCAAAAAGAGTTATAAAAATATGATCTTCTCGATCTATAAAGAAAAGGAAAATATTTAAATTAAGTGAATGTCTCTATTTAAAAACAAACAAACAAAAAATTCATGATGTGATATTATAGTATATAGTATATCAGAAATCTGTTCACTATTTTTATTACAAATTATATCAGTAAGGAAGCTGACTAAATATTCACTGATAATTTATGGGACAGGGGTGGGATTAAATAAGTGTATACTTCTTCCCACTCCCTTTCAACATGTAAATTAATCAGAATGTTTTTTTGTATGTAATTTGTATAGTATATTTTTTTTCTCTCATTTCTTTTCTAAATGTACTTGTATATTGTTCACATGTTGAAATAAATTACCAATCAATCAATCAATCAATCAAATAATCCAAGAAAATACTTAGGAGTACCTTTACTTTTGCAGTTGTTTTCTCCCAGCATGCAATGTGCGTTTAATAAGTTAAACAACAAAATCCTGTACCATTAAGCAACACGTATGACCATCTTTCCACCCCTTGATAAATGTATGAAATACATCATTTTGGGCTGCCACACATTTTAATGTGAACTGAAAAGTAAATCAGAATAGTTCAGAGTATAGAGAGGAAATTTCACAATTAAAAAGGGCAAGAGGGTTAGGAGGGGAAATGGAGAGGGGAGGATGAAAGAGCTGAACTGAGCTCCTTTCCTTCTGCTGGTTTGCACATTGGGGAACCCATCCAGAGCACCTGAACAGGGCTTCCTATGATACTCAGGTGGCTTTAGTGCACCATGCCCCAATTTCACAGCTTACTCTCTCTCTCTTTGTGCACTTTCTCCCTCCCTCAGTTTCTCTGTCTGCATGTACTCATATGCACTGATACCACATCCTCTATGTTGTCCCTGACCACGGATGCTGACTGACGCAAACTGGGGATGCAGGGCACAGCTGGGCCCGATAGAAGCAGTTTATTTAATTAAAACATGTGAGGATCCCACTGGAGCGAGCGCTAGGGAAGACACAGCCTCTATTTATAGGTTTGAACACCGACGCGCACACACACCTCCATATCCAGGGAGAGCAAGGAAGACAAGAAACCAGGTGCCTCTCTTTGACACTGGAGACCCTGTTTACCCTTCCATCAATATGGAAAAGTGCAGGCGAAACTCCTTATGTAATGACATTTCCATTTTACCTTGTACCTGATTCAAATCTAGGTGTGCCCTTATGATAGTACACACCTTGACAGTGTGTGTCATTCATGTTTTTTTTATAATGTAATAATAAGGTATACTTTGATCCCCGTAGGGAAATTACTCCTCTGCATTTAACCCATTCATCCAGTGAAGCAGTGGGCAGCCACCAATACAGCGCCCGGGGAGCAGTGTGTAGGGACGGTACCTTGCTCAGGGGTACCTCAGGGTAGCCGTTCAGTGGAGTTGAACCCCCGATCATAGGACAACCACTCTACCTACTGAGCTATTCCTGCCCCTGCAATTTTTAAATTGACTACTACAAAGCAAACACACACTCAAGCTATGTGGTTACCACACATCCTCTCGGCTGCACAAGAAATATTTGTCTTGCCCTAACTAAGTATTTAGAATTTCTAAATGTAGACTGTCAAATCTAATTTGAATTTGCTAAAATAATCTATAAAAAATATGGTTTTTTGTTTTCTTTTGTTTTTTGTTGTTTTTTAGCAATATCTGCAGGATTAATCTTTTCTTCCACAGAAACATGCTTCGCAAATCATAAAAGGTTTCTTTTTAAAAACTCGTAGAAACTCATAAAAGAAGTCATGAATTAGGTGTGAATCTTGAATCATATCTTTTGCAATGTAATGACATCAGTCAAGCAATTTCTTATCTTGTGCTAATGAAAACCATAACTTTCATTTGCAAAACACATTTTAGCATATTTGAATTTCAGCATATTGGTAGTTTATGGCTACACATTTAAATTATGTAACATGTGGCGTTTTGTGTGTTTAAAAACGTATATATTTATTGCTATAGAATTATTCCCAGTGAATGTCAGTGGAAATGTAATAAAAAAAAATCTATTTCTTGTAGCTTATTTTCTTACAATAGATCACCACTTGCAGAATGCATTTGCAGTTGATAATCTAACTTCAATCGCAATGTCATCCTTGATCGCTTTGCAGTAGTACTATAAATGGCCTGCAAATGGCCTGCATTTGTATAGCGCTTTTCTAGTCCCTAAGGACCCCAAAGCGCTTTACACTACATTCAGTCATTCACCCATTCACACACACATTCACACACTGGCGACTATAGTATGATAAATAAATGCTGATGGCATTCTCCCCACCCTGTCTCAAGAAATTACTTGCAGAAGGACCACCTTCTGAATTTTTGCTTGGCATTGTGCCCTTTCATCACTTTACGGGCAGAGCCATCAGGGTAGTTCTATGTTGTCATGCTGCTTGCAGTGTGTTTCTGAGAAAGCTGTTTTCCCAGAGCAGTTTCCATTTCCTCTGGCCACGCCCACTATGTGTTGCAAGTGCAAACTTGTATGATTCACTTATATGCATCTATTTGTTTGTGCAGCCACTTATAGCCTGGAAAAGTTTCCAACTTAAGTTTCTACCTTACTTCGGGATCATTTGAATCCTAATTTGAGTAAAAAATTACTTCTGAGGTGGGAAGGTTTACGGGAGGAAGATTCTTATAATGATAAGACAGATAATATTTTTAAATTTGCAGTTTGGAATTTCTAGGGAAACCCACATTAGGTCTGCATAGTACATGTTTGTAACAACAACAACATGTTCAAATGCAGCCCTGTTACTCTAGTCTGAATGGGGTAAATCATTAATTTTGTCAAGGTGCATTACACTTTAGTTCATTATGCTTAATGGATTTGTTAAATCGGTACTTTGACTAAGAACAAACAGGCAATTGATGAGCATTTTAAGTACCACTAGAAGAATTAAAATCCAAATAAGTACTAGTTGTAGTAAAACTGCCTCTGTTAAGTCTTGTATTGTTGGTGTTTATACTCAGAGTTTAAAAGCATGGCTGATGGTAACCACAGAACTAAAAATTGGCTGTACTCCAGTAGAGATCCACTTGTAATAATAACAGTGTCTGTGCACTGCAGTGTTAAGTGAGTGTGTATGTGCGTGTGTATTTAAGTGCAAGTGAGTAGAGTTGTCTGTGGAAAATGCGGCCTGTTGTGTGTCATAATACTTGGAGCCCATTTGTGCTTGATGGGTCGGTTACTTCTGTGCTGATGCTGGTGTCTCAATGTTAATGCCTGTGCTTCTCTGGCACTCTTAAAGCAATTTATCCTGGTCCTAGAGGCCCAATGTAGTACTATTCTTACTCCCTCTAACACCCTCCTGCTACATGAAGTTGCTGGAATTAGTCAGCAACCTCAGGCTAATTTCCAGAAGCTAGAGAGAGCCAGGGTGAAATATTAACTGTGTGCCAAGCTGCCTCAGGTGGGTTTCATTGTGAATAGACAAGCGTGCTGAATAGGGATTAATTATGTAGCTTTAACTTTTGTGACTCTCTTTAGACAGTTGCAAATGGATGTCTCTGATTTAATAGTAAGTAGAAAACTGTATGAAATCTAAACACACACAAAGTTGAATGCCTGAGAGTCCAGACACTAAAATTCCTCTACTTTGGTGTTTGACATTTTCACTGCAGTTGCCATGGTTCCCTCAGGACTTGTTCCCATCCAGGACTGACTAGTTTTTAATGTCACAGGAACCAAAGAGACATGCCATCCTGCTTCCCATGATGGTCTGTATGATGACAAATCCTCATTGATACAGCCATTATAGTAATTTGGGATTTTTGATAGAGACATCTCTTTTGGATTGAGATTGTATAGATAGGACCTCTCAGTAAACTTCAATAGAACTAGTATAAATAAAACAAAGTAACCCTGATGGGTCAGAAGAGCGCTTGCCTCAATATTTCAATAAACACATATAAATTTTGTTTATTTTCATATGTGTAAATGCATGTGCAGAGATAAAGGACATGTGACTTAAAACTCTGCCACTGCAGGAAGCAGTAAACAAGATTAAATTGATTAAACTGTAAGCGCAGTGTATCCTGATACATGTTTATTGTGTGATATTCTTTACATGGCATGTTTGAGTGAAGTTTTCAAAATATAATAAACCAGCCTACTACTGGTCATTCCTGATCTTTCTAATTTCCTTTATCGATAAATACAACTTTTACATACGGGTTGCTGACAGTAGTGTGAAAATACCAGTCATCAGTTCCAGATATGTCACCAGATATTCTACTAAGATATTCATGTACACCTCTCTAGGACTTACAGAGAGTAGGCAAAGTAGAGTAACTAGTGAAGTAGAGTAATGGTTTGGTAGAAATTGATGATTATTAACTGGCACAACCTACCTGAGTATTGTTGTTGTTGTTGTTGTTGTTGCTCTTTTATGAACACAGAGCTAGCATCATCTAATGACTGCTATCAGCACGAGAACAGTTATGTATGCTTAAAACGCATTTTTATTTACTGGCTTTTAATACAGCATGAGAGTTATTTGTTAATTCATATTTGGTGTTTGCTATCAGTACTCTAAGTTAATTTATTAGGTATGTTGTATTCTTGTACAGCACTTTGGTCAACGCTCCTGTTGTAATTAAATGCGCTATAAATAATAATGTACAATGTAATGTAATGTACTCATTTAATTTTAGACAGGTTGCCTAAATGTGAGAATGAGTTCCCTGTGATCAAATAACCAACTGGAAGGGATAGCTCAATAGGTAGAGTGGTGGCCCCGTGACCGGAAGGTCCGGAGTTCGAATCCACTGAATGGCTACCCTGAGGTATCCTTGAGGTAGGTACCGTCCCTACACACTGCTCCCCGGGCGCCCATTTATGCAGAGAGGAATTTTCCCACAGGGATCAATAAAGTATACATTTATTTTATTTGTTTATCACCAGATCTCGATCCAAAAGAGCGTGTTTGGGATGTGGGGGAACAAAAGATTAGTAACTTGAAGGCGCTGCCCACAGATCTGCAACATCTGTGTAGTGCTATCATGTCAATGTGGATCAGAATCTCAGAGGAATGGTTAAAAGCACTTTGATTTTGATAGAGGCCACAAAGAATAAAGGTGAGGGTCTATTTGGTAGTAGTAGAGAGAATCTAATACTGAAGTGAAAAGTGCTGAACAGTTCACTTAATCTCAGCAGTGTTGGTTTAATAAATTATGATAAAGAATCTAAACTCTTAAACTCTGATTTACTCAAATTTAAAATGTCCTTCTCATTTTATTTTATTGGTTTGTTCTTGGTTTTTTTTTTACTTGTAGCTTCTTTGAGATACAAGTAGGGCATAGCATGCACAGTCATATGCTCAATCATTTTTCTGTAAAATGACTCCTTAGCTGCCTGGATATTTGATCAACAGATAGCTAGTGGAGGTCAGTGTTGGTATACCACTGCTTACACCTTGATTATAGTCTGTTATGGACACGGACAGCTAGAGACAGTACAGCAGAGTAGTCATTCCTCTTAAACCTTGATTATACTCTGTTGCGGACAGTTGGAGACAGACACAGAAAGTAGTCGTTCCTGATATTCTTCTTTAACGTCTGGGACTGCATCTGGGACACATGCACAGTTGATGTATTGTAATGTAAAATCCCTGGGGTGGAGTTCAAGCATTCTCAAAAAATTAGCAGGCGCATGTCCGTACGGACCTTCGCACTCAGTGTATGATGACGAAGTTTCAGTTGCTCAGACCCTAACGGACTCGCAGAAACAAGAAAGTATAATTAAGGCCTTAGCTGGAGGGCAGTGAGTTATTTTAGAGGCTTACTGAGGGTCTTGTGTTGGGGCACTAATCATTTATGTAACCTAATCATCTGGGGGAGAATCCCAGTCTTTGTTGACCTGGTCTGAGCCTCCCTTTGTTTTTGAGACGGTTACCGTGGTTACTTTTGGTCAAATGTTTGAGGGCAGTCAAACATGCTGGTGAGGCATAATCCAAATGCACACAGTGTGGTGATGAGTGACGCACTGCTGATTCTAGGGGATCATTATTGCAGGGACAGCATTGGTTTTAAACTTTGCTCACAAAAGCCATTTACTGAAAGCAAATATTCGCTGTCTAAGCTTTACATGAAAACATAGTGGAAATTCCAGTTTTGTTTCACGGAGACATTAAACTGTAAAGTTTTGCTCATCTACCATTATTTGCTTTAAGCATATTCCATTTGGACTAGTTTCTATACCTTGACACAAAAATAAAGGTGAGGTAAAAGTAATGATAGAGTCACAGCAAGCTGTCCAGTTCTATCCTTAAAAAGTAGTTCTGCTTCATGCTGTGGGTGCTCTTGGCCACAACAGATTACTGGATTCAGTGGCTGCGTGTAATTATTGGAAAAATCTGCTTACTTTTGCTAAATTAATCACCTGACTGACACATGACACTGACAAATGCTTGTGTCATATAAGTGTACATGAAAATGTCTGCCAGTATGAAGTGAACCAGAACTATATTTATTAGGGGGATTTAACCGTCAAGATTCCAATTCATTCACTTCATGCGCAATCTGAAAATTTATGATAAAATAATGAAATTGTATATTGTCAAAGGACAGCTTCACATCATGTCATACAAAACCACATTTCTGGCCATTACTCAATACCTTAAAGCAGGGACTGAAAAGTAGGCAAAGGTGTAAAGGCAAGGCAAGGCAAGGCAAGTTTTTTTTGTATAGCATAATTCAACAACAAGGTGGTTCAAAGTGCTTTACAGAGACATTAGAAACAAAAACAAATAAAAAGCATGATTTAAAATTATAGCTGCAGTGTTCAGTAATATTGTTTGCTACTTGGATTTTGGAGTGATTTGCATTTTAACAATAAAAAGTTGTAATGATTTTAGAGATAAACCATTTCATCTTTTTCCTGTTCGGGTATCTGTTTATATCAAATAACAGTCCAGTAACAGTATTAAATTATTAAGCTGTTTTCCTCGTTGTGAGATCTTGGAGTCATCTTTCACATGTAAGGCAACACAAGGCTCAGCTTAAACACTGCTTTTCTATCTTTAGAAGATAAACATAATTCATACATAAATATAAATGTAATGAATTGGTATTTCTTGGTTAAATAACCCATTTTATCAAAGGTGATAAAATTCTCTTTTAATTTTTAATATTATTATTATATTTATTATTATTATTATCATTACCGGTATTATTATTAAAATGAAAAAATGCCTCAGCATTAATCATCTGTTTAATCTGCTGTCAGTGCAAAGTGAGTCAGTACAGCTGCACCTGTTTGTCTGTTTATCCAGCACCACTTCCTTCTTCCCCATTCATTTGGCTCAGACACGGGAACAGTAGGGGAAATACAAAAAATTTAGTTTTTTTTTTTATCTTTGCAGGGTTCCATCTGAACAATGAAATGTTCTCATGAAGTTAAGTAGAAATGCATGGCTGAGTAAAGAGAATTGTTTTTTTCCATGTGCATCATTTGCATTAAAACAGAAGCACTATTATTCTCATGAAATATTAATTGTATCAAATGCAGCTCCAAAGCCTTAGCAGTTTTTTTTAATGTTAGCTAATTAATGCATACATACACATGCATGCAGTATAAAATAGCACATACATTATTTATTCCATATTATTATCTTGGAATATCATCTCATATGTTTTCCAAAATCATTACACAGTTTATGTTGCAGTTAAGCAAATAGAGTTTTTAATTTAGCATTGATGTGATTAACCATAATATCGAAGAGTGTCTCAAATGTGGGCATTGAAACCTCGGTGCTGTGCACAGTTTATGTATTTTGAAGGATTTCAAATGGTAGCTCTAGCGTGCCTTGTAGATAGTTGAATGTGTATCACGAGGAAAGGTTGCGTTATTCTGCATCTTGTTCCACTATATGTCACTACTACTATTGTGCAGCGTGCAGCATTTGCTTGCCGCTCTGGCCCATTGCTCAGTCAACAGGAGTAACCTCCAGCTGTGAAGAGACTTCAGCTTTGTGGAGGGGGAGATTGGTAGGAAAATATCAAGCAGCAGGAAATGTGCAGTACAGTGTATGTTTGGGGGTTGGGGTCCATGTGTACCTGTCTGTGCATGTCCTTTGTTTGCCCATTATTCAGAGCCACTGCAATAACACAGGAATGCATTGGACAACTGCCAAATATAAAAGCAGGAGGAAAGGGGTGAGATGAAGCTGTGGGTGTACTTGAGGAATGAAGCAATGCCCTGTCTTAGCAACACTGCAACTGTCTTGCATATTGTGACTTGGCAAGAGTTGAAGAGCAGTTTTTTCGTCATACAGATCGGAAGGGCAGTTGGTTCTACCAAGGTTAGATGTGCAAAATAAGTAAACTCTACAATTTCAGATTTTGTGAAATGAAGAGGCAAGAAAGGAAGTTGCAGGTCGGGTTAGCTGGTGAAATACAAGAGAAAAACAGAAACATCTGGCAAAAGACCAAAAGCTACGTGAGAAGGACCCAGTCATGTTGAGCTGGTTTAATGATCTGCATAGTTGTATTTGGCAGGAACTGCTTTGTTGTTCACAAAACAGGCACTTGAGATATTATTGGCATACTACAGTAGAAAAAAAGTGTAGGAGAAAGGAGGAGAAGGGCGCTCTCCAACTGGCAGCAGACTTGCTTCAGAGGGCTAACAGCAACTGGAAATAAAACATGCTCTAAAATGATAAAACTTAGATTTTTATTGCTCTGAGTCCTGGCACTTAAACTTCAGTCTGAATGCTGAATATTCCATTTTGTTATGCTGGGAATTACATAAAGAAATTCTGTAAACTGGCCTGGCCTACAGTATATATTTGTTATTTTTAATGAAGTCGTGCTTTTAATAGTTGTGCATCCTTATTTTTTTTTTTTTTTATTTAGGCATCGAGCAGTTCTGAAACACTATAAAACTGTAAACTGTGACTCTTAAACGTCATAGAAATCCACCTATAGTTGGGCACAGGCTTCCCTGTAGCTAGCAATGAAGTCACCAATTTACTTTAGAGCTAAAAATAAAACTGCCTATCAGGAGAACCAGAACATTTCCTGGTGGCTCTAGGGTTTTCTGCACGAACAGTCAGCTTGTCCAGCAATAATAAAACAGCTTTCAGAATCCCGGCATCAGGCAGACTTTCTCACTTTTGTTGCAGTTGTGCGCCTGTTAGATAAACAAGGAGCTGAATTTGTTGTAAAGCTTTATAAACCAGAGGAGGGCTGCAGATTCGAGGTGATTATTCTCAAGATGTTTATCACTACAAGCAGTGCAGTTCATGTGGGTACACTTAACACTTTAATACTTAAAAAAAGTATGTTTATTAAACCGTGCAACAAGCAATGGTTTGTTTATTTGTTGTTTTTTAATGGAGGCTGTTAAGTACTGTCATCAACGGCAGCAGATGACTCTCTGGTATAACATTAGTTAAAATACACATGAGCTCTTTATTTCCTTTTTGTAACTGATCTGAAGAGGAACCATAGGTTTTCCTTCACTTCTCACTTCTCAGTACTTTCATTGTTCCTCATGTCATGTTGCCACCCTGTGATCACACACCCAGTCATTTCTTTCATTCTGATCTGAACTCTTTTCGGACAAAATCTTGGACCATTTATAAACAAACATTTCCCATAGTCATGATTGAGTGAACAAACTGAGAAACAACCTTCCGTTTCATCCTGCCTGCTCTCATCACTTACAAAAAATGTCCCATTAGGGTGAGAACGGGAGCGCGCTAGTAAGGGAGAATCTCTCTCCATCTTGAGCTAACATCCATATATATCAACAATCTGTCCATCTCACTCTTTTCCTCTCTCATAGTCCTTCCTTTAGATCTGTTTTCCAGTATTTGCCAGCAGCAGGGTGAAAACAAGGGATCCTGGCACCACTGTGTCGTTTATGTAATTCTCACTGCCACTTCTGGTCCCCCATGCTTCTCTGCCATGTAGTGGCTCAGCAGACATAACGAGTCGGGGGGGGGTCAGATATGCAGACAAAAAGGCTGATATGAGCATGTTCACAGACACACACACACACACACACACACACACACACACACACACACACACACACACATCAATAAAGTATTCTGATTCTGATTCTGATCCAAACATTTGGGAGAGCAGAACAGATGGAGGGACAGAATGGCTAGTGCAAAACCAATAATGAACTCAAACTGCACCTCATGTTGTCCCTGCTGGCATGTGTTAGTGTATACTGTGTCTGAGCATGATTACATTATGTGGCTTTTTTTTTTTTTTTTTAAATAGATAGACATGATTTTTCCATTACAGTTACACTTTATGTACAGTCAATTCCTGCATCTATAAAATATTCTATTCTACATTTCATACATATAATATAGCATGCCTGTTTCCTGCAGTCTTTCAAGAAGTGTGTTTCTTCTTCCAGCCACAAAGTTTCAGGCATTTATGTCCCCTCCATCTTTGCAAATTGCTGGTTAGTTTCTTTAGCACAAACAGAGCTGACACTAAACAGATATGAGATGTTTTGCAAACTTTGGGATACAACAGGCATTTCCAAAGAGTGGTTCTAAAGCCCCAGTAATGTTCACATATCATGTCTTAATCCAAAAATGCTACATCCAAAATGTCCAAGTTAAAAAAAACACTGTTTGCATGACCCACCTTATATCCATTTTCAGAATTATAGTGATCGTATAAATATAGTTGGTGACTAAAGAGGGAAGTTCAAAGCAACCTTAGAACCTAGCGGTCAAGAATGAGGCAGTTTCTGTAAGAAGGTTTGAGTTTCAAGCAATAGTCCTCTCACATCAAACATTCACATTTAAAGCTCTTTAAATTCGAGTTCCTTTTTAAAACTGGTGTTTTCCCCATTTTTACTCTGCTTCCTGTGGTCACAGTCATTGAGCACATGAATCATTGATCAGTATTCACCTCCAATTTTAGATCAATAAAAAACAAAATATAATGGTAAAGATTTTGCTAGAGGGTATAAATCCACTCTTACGTCTAGTCTCTGTAGGTATTCCCATTTGTTTTTATCTGAAAAAACTGAATGTAGGATTTATGTTTCTCGTATGCTCATATCTGCTCATAATGCTGGGCTTACACTGTGCGATTTTTTCAGTCGCGCGATTCAGTTCATAGGTCACGATGCAGGATGCACTGCTTTCACTTCTGATGCAAGTCACACACAGTATGAAACTGATATTTTCACTGACAGTAACAGTGGCATAACAAAAGAGTAGTTTACTTTTCCAGACGTCCCTCCATAGCAGGCATTTACCACCAGCAGAGACATTGTGGATGGGGAGGCAACATTTCAGAGATACTGCGAATAACAATGATTGATTGAATTCAGTTGTCTCAAGAGGAGGTTAGAAGCTTTTAGAAGGCAAGGGGGTGGTTCCCACGTCCCTAGAAAGTGGGCACACAGCCATGAACATAAGTACTGACGTCATTTAATTTACGGTAAAAGAGTACTGATCTTGTGAAAAAGAAGGAAAAAAAAGGCGTGGGGTGCACTAAGAATGTAGACTTTAAGGCATTTTTCTTTTTTTGGGAGCAGGTCTGCATTCCTGTGCATGTGACGAGCATTCTGGTCAGTGCACGCATGATGGTTTTCCTGTAATTTTATTTTTATACACAGCGCTATTTGGAGTTAGTCTAGATGTAATGTGAAACAGACTGTGTGTGTGTGTGTGTGTGTGTGTGTGTGTGTGTGTGTGTGTGTGTGTGTGTGTGCGTGCGCGAGCGCATGCTCACCAGTGTGTCATGCGCGTGTGTGTGTGTGCAGGGGAGCTGTAAGTTTAGTGGAAGCTTCCTGATCTAGTTATGACGAAGTGTAACGTAGCCGTAACTAGCACAGCTGGCATTCCCTTTGTTCTTGCTGGTATGTTTCAGATTCTCTGAGCAAAATCACATTTTCATTTGCACAGTTGGTCAGATAAAAAACGAAAAAGATTGACCATTATTACTCTCTCTAACTTGCTTCTAATCCCTTTTTCCTGCCCTGGTGTCATGCATTAAGGAGATTGTCCAGACCCTGACAGCCGGATAGACTCTTGAGTGCAATAACAAGTCATAAATGAGTGAATGCGAGAGCCTGGTTTGCTAACTGTGAATATGACAAACCCAAGAAACAGACAGACACTGAACAAACAGAAAAATCTATCATATCCTTCCTGCCTCTATTACTACTAATAAAAACATTTAGCCAAAGTAACCAAAGTAAAGCACAGCAAAGACCCTTGGAGAATAATTGCACACTGCTGCTTGCGTAACCTGAAGTTAACCATGATAACAACAACATAAATGTCATTGTAAGCACAACTGTTATAGAGACAGTACTTAATCAGTAAGTCAAACATTTATAAGTACCAGAGCTGTGCAGGCATGTTTTGGAGCACTTCACTGAGGCGTGGCTCAGCTGGTAAAAAAACAAAGTTTGCCGTTGCTTTGCAACCTTTGTGCAACTCTGAAATGCCCCATCAACAACTCATTAGTTACAAAAGCACATTCAGTGTGTGTGTTTGTGTGTACATGTTTAGGCATCTTTGTAATGACAGAAATTTGGTATGCCACTATAGTTGTGGGGACGAGCAGTGACTTATGGGGACAAAATGCCAGTCCACACGGGTTTGAAGACATTTTTGAGACTCAAAATGTGGTTTTAGTCAGTTTGTCTGTATTATTAATGATAAAACAATAAAAGCAATACTGTGTGCAGGAAGCACCTGTCTTGATGTTTGATGTTCGCACAGGCGTATTTGAAAAACTGTAATTGGAATTACAGATGGGGCTAATAAGGAGTCTGTTTCGTGAGACAATTATGTCCACCGTTTGGTGTTTGAATTTCTGTTTTGGGTTTTTTTTGTTTCATGGTTTTTGGTTTTGGTTTTTGTTTTGGGTTTTTTTTTTTGGGGGGGGGGGGGGGTCACACCTATCAATGGGTAAAGGGAGGGGGAGGATGTAGAATGTTCTCTGTGGTAACACGGCATTGTTCATTTCACATGTGCGTGCATTTGCATGGGTTCACTGACTGAGGCATGGCTGTGGGTGGTGAGTGTCAATCCACTGTAGTTTATGTATTTCTCACCATCATTTGCAAACAGTCCAACAAGGTGATAACAAGTGTGTCCCTTCAGATAATATCCAGTTTGTGTTTAAAAAGGTCAAGTTACACATCACCATGTGCAAATCCCAAACCTTTATCAGTTGATCAATGCACTCAAGTTACAATAGTTGTTCCAGTTCATTGTGAGGGATTTTGTGTTTTTGCTTAGAGTATTCGCCCATTTTCCTTACCGTGAGGTATTCAAATGAAACTGTGTAGAAAACACTCTAACAATACAAACGCTCTCCTAATCCACTTTTAAAGTCAATTAATATGTGTGAATAATATGATGAATTTGTGAACATAGTGTTTTCTTGGCGTGGCTCTGTAGGTGTCAGTGATATACAGCGGCATTAAAATGAACATTTTGAAAGTGACTATGGTGCATACATGCAGAAAGCTTTTCTGGTCTGAGGTAAGAAAAAAAAATGCCTTTCAGCTCTTATCGCCTAGCTAGCAGAACAGGAGAAATCACCTCCCACTGCTGAGCTGTATCAGTGTGCAGTTAATTGCCTTTTTAGAGAAAAAACAAAGGGGTATGTGCGTGTGTTTACTTTTTTTTTTAGTTCTTTCCATTTTCTTTTTCGATTAACCTCTCTTGCACTACAATATGGTGCAGGGTCGGTGCCTGGAATTGTCCCCATAACCCTGCAATCCATCATTCAGCTCATTTGCTTAAAATGAAAGCAACAAACGGAATTGACAGAAAGTGATACAAACCACATTACACAGAGACGGCAGCACAACTAGATGAAGAGGGAGATAGAGGAAATGACAGATAAGTGGGAGTGATATGGAGAAAGAGACAAGGATAGGTGGGCTGTGCTTGGCGTGACGGCTGGATGTTCTCTGAGAGCTATAGAAGACAAGGTCATTCAAGGTTGCCTGTCGTGCTTGATGGGTTACAGTGAGTGGTGCTGATGGGATGAAGAGCTGGAAGGGTTTGGCTGGGGAGGGGGTCCTACGTGTCCCCATGTCTCATTTATATAGTTGTATATGCCGACACTGACACACTGACAAAGCTCTGTGGTGATACATGCCTCCTCTGTCCTGATATGTCCAGTGTTAATGGCTTTGTGTTGTAACCTGCTATGTTAGTTTCCTCTAAAGCCAAGGTCTCTCATGGCTATTGCATTTGTCACAGTTTATAACCTTGCTTACCTCACCGTAAACCATTAATCCAGCCTCTAGAGTGCATGTTAGATGCTACATGGCTGTGTTTTAGTTTGTAATTTCAGTCAACCTGACCCTCTTTTTTATTTATTCATATATGTATATATATATTTTACACCAAAGAAAAGACTTCTTAGCTTTGCTTTAATCTTCATATGCTGCTGTTTGGTACAGTATGATAGGGTAGTTAATATATAATACACTCACGGTAAAATGAAAGTACACCCTTTTTCAATTCACCTCTTTCAGGTTCTTAAATATCAGGGTATAATGATAATCTGGTACTCAACAGGTCTCTAAATGGCACATATTTACTGCTTCCATAGAAATTAGGAGGGTAAGTACTATCCCATTGCCAGTCTTCCCATGAGTGAACAGATACCCAGGAAATTCATCCAAAGAGCTGGCCATGCAATGTTCCGAGAAAATGCAAAAAAAAAAAACCCAGGAACAATATCTCAGATTCTAAAGGCATCAGTTGGCTTGTAAATGCTAGTTAAAGTTCACGAAGAGTACATTGATATTTCTTTAGTCTTGTTCTGACTTGGACAGGTTGCATGGGAAAGATATTCTTTCTAAGTTCAAAGAATAATATGGCAGTATGGCTTAGGTTTACAAAGGACGTTTTTCCAGAAAGAAGTCTTATGACTTGTGGAAAAACATCCTTTGGACACATGAGACCAAAGTGAGGATGTTTGGCTTTAATGCACAGCAACACATTTAGTGAAAGCTAAACACAGCATGTCAACACTAACACCTCATATTAAATGTCAAGCATGGTGGAGGAGGGGTAATGGTTTGGGCTTGTTTTGCAGCCACAGGCCTAAATTCTACCATCACTGAGTCAACCGCAAACTTTTTTTATATATTGAAGTATGAGGCAAATGTGAAGCATCTGTACGATAGCTAAAGCTTGGCCAAAGCAGGACAATGATCCCAAGAACGGACTGTCCATAAACCTCAGTGAACAGAAGTAATGGTGTAAAGAAGAGTGCACCAAAGTGCTTTCACCACAATCTGAGAGTCTTCTCATTTGACATTGTTTAGCTCATTTAAAATCTGCTATGATATACACCTGCATATTATGTTGTGGTATTTTTTGGCTTTTTTGGTTTTTTTACTGTATATTCATATGCTTGGCAGGCGTGAGAAAAAGACTTGTCAAAATATGTTGGTGGCTTGCACTGGGTCACACTCCAGACGCCTCTTAGCCTTTTTCCATCCATATGGTGCCTCAGAAGGGCATCAGTTAATGCACGTGCGTGCGTGTTTGTGCGCACATTTGAACATCCGTGCGTGTCGCTCTTCCTCTACATGTGCTACAGTGCAAGTGAAGAGAATCTGTTGTCTGTTCCATTGTCGTCTTCTGCGGTTCCAGCTGCACTGTACTATTTGAGTGCTGCAGAAGTAAAATGAGAACATTGATTTCAGCTAACGCTCAGCCACTAGTCTCTGATCCTGCAAGCCTGGCATTTTGTATAAGATAAGATAAATGTGATGGAAACTGTAACGCAATTACCATGACAAATCACATCCAGGGGATTTCTAGCTCAGCAGTATACATGCCATCCACACAGATACAATGTCCGCAATAATGCAGATCATCTTGACATTGCCGGTGTTGGACACAGAGCTACAAAGGCAGAGAAGTTATTCTACGAGCTGTGTTTTTGCCTATTTTGTTTGACTTCTGAAACTTGATTCAGTGTTTTAAATGTTTTTTGAATGTTTTTAAAGCTTCTTACTATGCACATAGTATGTCATACTTCTTTACTGTACACCAAAGAGTGCATGCATCACTAGGTGTATTCAGCTATTCGCAGTTAGACCACATAACCCCCTTTTGTTCCACTACATTGCTTGGCAGGTTAACCACTGTTGTGGTGTTTATTTAGGTCAGTTCCATGCTGACTGGAACTCTCACTAAGCCTCTCTGGTGTAGTTCCCAATTATAGTTAGGAATAAATCGACTGAACTGTTATAGCAAACAGATCTACTACATAATATTGTGTCAGCTTGATGAGATGTCGCTGGTACAATAGAAATCTCACTACAATCCCAGATTGGCACATTCTCATTCACCTAGAATCTCTTGCTACTTCCTGTTTCCTGTATGTGACTACTCTATGCTGTGTAGTTTCACCCACATCCTATATGTCCCCGTCACATTTTCTCACGAAAAAGAGCGCTTCAAAACGATACAGTGGTTTCCAGACCTTTATGACTGGAAATAGCTTAGTAAAATACCTAGTGCAACCGCATTTCTTAAACATGAATATTGTTTGAAATAATTATCAGAAAGAAGAAGCGAAAGGATAACGGGTCTGAGAATGAATATATGCATTCTCAGACATTTCAAACATTTTTAAAAGTCGTTTTGCGTTAACATAATATGATTCATGTCTGTGCTTGGGTTTCTCGAATACATGCCTCGAGTCTGTGTTTAATAATAAAGTGTATTAATTCTTTTTTTCGCCTGTTTTTTCTTCTTTCCATAGTGAATGAGTATGTGTTTATGGTCCAGGCCAGAGGGATCCAGATCAGAGAGAACGTGAAGAACATTGGAGCTCAGGTTCTGGAGCAAGTAGTGAGGGGGGCTTACAGCATAAATGGCACAGGTAAAAACATGCCCATGCACACTAGTTTATTAGAAATGTTTAGCACAAATGCTATCTTTCATATCCTTACAAGAGAATGAGTGCAGTGTCAAACAATGTTTAAATAAGGAAGTAAAAGAAAAAGCGCTATGGCGTTTTCACATTTAAGTCTGTTTGCTTTCCAGTGAGTGACTCATGCTTGCCTTTACTAGAAAAGATATTTTGAATGACAATGAAAAGCTGTCGGTAAAATACAGGGTGTATCAAAAAGAATCAATCAATTTCAAAGTCCTTTAGTTCTGCAGCTGTTTGCTGGTAATGACTGAAACACGTGCTGTTGGAAAAAGGGGAATTGTAAGTTTCACGTGATTGCCTTTTGGTGGCATTAGTGACTCCAGACATGCTCACCAAAGTATGGGACAAGTTTGACTATAATAAAGACATGTATTCATATTGTATAAATTACTGTTAGCTTCTGTGTACATTACTTTAGAAAATGTCCACCTCCTGAAATCATTTTCTTTTTTTATACACGCTGTACATTAAAGCATGAAGCCGGTCATGTTTTTTTTTTCACTTTCAGATTATTCTTATGACTTCAACTTCAGCGAAAGCGATGCTCTTCCCACTACATACCTCCCCGAGGGTTTCACCTACCTCCCCTCACAAGTTTGCCCTGAGAGGCTGCCCTCCATGAGTAAGTGCACTGTTAAAGTTGTGATTTTAAATTTAATTTGAATTCTTTCCTTAGAACCAAACTCCTTATTCTGTAACAACAAGTAGGTAACAAATGAAAAAAAAGGCTCTCAGTGGAAATGTTCCTTATGCCTCTGTATTTATTTGTTGTAGTATTGAGCTGTGAAACTGTTCCAAGAATATGTTTTATATTAGTTTTGATTGATGACGCATCAAATACAGTACTGTGTTATAGCACAAGCAGGCAATTTATGTCCCAGATTTCTCAAATGTTGCAGGCTTTGACATTTTCTTAGTCACATTCCTATGATCTTTTTCCTCTCGCTACTGTTCTTCTTTACTCGCACACCGTGTCTCTTATTTTCTCCCCCACGCTCTTGACCTTTCTTGCTTCATGACTGTTGCTTGACTCCCTCTCACTCTCTCTTTCCCCCACGCACAGAGGGCAGGTTGGAAGTGAATATGAGTGAGATATCTCTTGAAGAAGTGGAAAGATCTTTGCTGGAGGGAAAGCCCAACATTGCCCCTGGAGGCTACTGGAAGCCCACAGACTGTTTACCTCGCTGGAAGGTAAGTGCCCACTGAAAAAAACAATCTTGTGCGTAATGTGGCCGGTGAAGCAAGAAATAGAGTGGCTTCATAGAGTGGTTTGTATATTGTTAAAGTATGGCTCAGCAAAAGCACATCAAACAGAACTTTTTGAGGAATGTTGCTTAACCCTCCTGTGACATTGCAAAGAGACATTCAAGCCCTGCATGTTATAACATGCATGTGCTCTGCACACTTGGGTTTCTATTGAATTGTCACCTTTTTATAGATAGTCGAATGGTTGTGCATGACTTTTTCCATTTTGTATATAAAACATGCCTCTCACACAGTGCAGCAGCATTAGGTTTGTAGCGCTGGACCTGCTAAAACCCGCCTTTGCCCCACAATAACACCGATATATGTGGATGCTTAGTTGCTATGTTTTTTTTAACACGTTGCTAAAAGTAATGTTGGCAATAGTAATGCAAGAGTTTCTATTCTCAGTGTTCAGTGTTTCAGTGCAGAGTTTGCATAGCAATGTCAAATGAACAGCAAAACCTTAAAACTGCAATGAAGACAAAAATATTGTTTCCACAAAAGTGTTTTTCTGCGTTTCTGGGGCATTAGACAGCAGCAGAAACTCTCCATGAGAACACGAGAAAGGTGTGTTTATTTATACACAGAGCATAGCATAGCAGGAGTTACTTCATAAATTACTTATGATAAATTATCAGACACTGAGACAGGATCGATCTCACAGCAAATGAGTATTATGTATAATAAATAAGCAATAGCAGTTTAATAATGGTCTGATCTGTTGACGTCTATGCGTGTGTTTAGCACACATAATATCGGTCAAGTACTGTGACTGATTCCGGCATGTCTGATTTGAAGCTGTGAAGAACATGTGAAGCTTAGCCATAAATACTAGAGGTGGGAATCACCATACATCCCACGATACGATATTATCACAATATTTAACGCACGATACGATATTATCGCAATTTTTAAAAATATTTTGCGATATTCAGATTCTGTACATAAAGGTAAACTTTATCAATATTCATTTTATCTAATATCAAAGTTTCACACTCAGTCTTTCTCTCATTTCAGTCAGTTTTATTGTTGACAAACTGAACGGTTTGTATTACAGTCTAGTCCAACTTAACTGAATGCAACCATCTGGTACAATTATAGCTATTCTGAACTATGCAATTTGTGAAAACTATGCAGCCCCTTCAGCAACTGAAGAATTTGAAAGTAAATTAAAACAAAATATAATTTTACATTAAATAAAAAAGTTTTAAACTTAATTAAAATAAAACATGTCTTAAATTAAAATAAGCAAACTGTCATGTTTATTGCTGCAATAAAAAAAGTTAAACACATTTGGACAGTGAAGGAATGTCAGGATTCTTGCTCAGAAAAAGGATCAACATGCTCTGAAGTCAGAGCATGTTCCAGTCCACAAAAACTTTTTTTGTAACAAAATATCGATTTCTGCTGTCCCTGTATCGATACATTATTAGCAAACAAAATATCACGATACTACACAGTATCGATTTTTTCCCCCACCCCTAATAAATACTATCACTGTAACAGTAGTAAAGACAGCACAATAACATATTCTCTACTAGGGCTGAACGATTATGGAAAATAATCTAATTGCGATTTTTTGCCCCAATATTGCGATTGCGATGCGATATGCGATTATTTTTTTAAGGTCTTTGTCTTCTGTATTATTAAACAAAGACAAGCAATACATCATATAGTATGGCCAATACTATATTACATAAATTTTAAACTGTTCTTTCCTGGAAGACAGACCTCTGTTATGATGACATGAGGTGATGCATGAATTGATGACTGACATTTTTATTTAACTTCTTCAATCACAACAGTATATTTGAACATACACAATAGTTTATTTTTAGCTTACAAACATCTGAGCATAAAGTGCTGGCAAGGAACCCTGGTGTAAACATTAAAATGAAAGTCAGTGCAATGTGCAGATTGCAGAAATATACATAAACAAAATCAGTGGCTTTACCACACTCAGTTTTTCGACATCTGTGAACTACTAGACAGTCATTCAATTAAAAAATAATATTAAATAAATAAAACTAATAAATAAAAAATACACACATCTTACTGATCTCTGCAGTCAGTAACATTACACATAAAGTGCAAACATAATAGCAATTGTATAAACACACACACAAACACGCCTTTAAATTTTAAAGGCGTGAAATTGGACGGTCTAGTTCTGATTAGCGTCACCGCTGTCTCGGTGGAGTTTAATAAACTCGGCCGTCTGCTTCTTGCTATCTAAAATATAACCAGACACTGGCGTAAATTCTCGACTGTCTCATACTTCTGTTTAATAAGTTTTCTGTTTGACGTTTAGTCAGCTGTGTGAAAACCAAGGAGGAACCCACCCGGGGGATTAATAAAGTTTTATTTTATCTAATCTAATAACTTTAATCTCAGCCAAACCGATTTACTCACGAACAAACAAAACACTGAAAAAAGCCCAACAATAACATTTTTAGGTTGTCTAAGTGACTTATATATTACGTTTAACCCGAGCAGCGAAACTCCGCGGTGATCTGAAAATGATGTGCCGGGAGTTGTGCCGTTCTCGGCCGCATCAGTAACCCTCGAGCTCCCGGCTAGCTGTCGAGCTGGTGGGTAGCAGACGCCTCTGAAAACGTCGAAGCACTTTTGCAAATATGGGATATCTTGATAAACCGAGCAGATATTTGATGTTTACACAACTACTTTCTCGCCTGAAAATATGTTAAAAGTTTATTTTGTGACCCAGAAAGATTAGTATGAGTAATTTTAAAACTTAGTAGCGGCCGCCATTGCTGGAAACTGGAGTTTGGCTGGGCCGCGCTATGAATTCTGGGATATGGTAGTAATTTGGACAGCCTTCGGCGCGTCGCTGTGACGTAATCGGTCTACAAATGCGGCCTCAGGAGGATGCAGCCCATGAATTTGGACATGTCCAGAGTATAATCGCAGCCTTTGCGGTTAGAAAATTGCACTTGATCATGTCGCGATATTATCGCAAATGCGATATATCGTTCAGCCCTATTCTCTACCTCAACAGGGCTTCAATCTCACCATGGGAAGGAAATGATGAGAGGAATTATCAGAATTTCTCCTCTGTGTACCTTTCCTTTTATGCCCTTTCTTTTATTCTGTTGCTCCCTGTGCAAATAAGATTGATGGAGCTCTTCTATTTGACATTCAAATTCCAGAAAAAGTACACATAAACACAAAGTACAGGAAGTAACCTAAATTACAGCTCGTGTTTGTGCTTTGCAGTATTGTTTCAGTCTTTAATCTTTAGCCTAACAGTACTTTTTTTTGTGCCCAGTAGAGTGATCTTGCTTTCCATCTGTCTGTATCTCTCTCACATTCCTTTGCCCCAAAGGACCGTGTATGGTCTGACAGCATTTTTTCCCCTGTTTATCTCATTAGCCAGCAGTCTCTGTCTCTCTCTCTCTCCCTCTCTCTCTCTCTCTGTCTCTTTCTCTCTCTCTTTTTTTTTTTTACACCTGTCTCTTTTCTTAGCGTATCCTAGCCAGTTATATTCTGTGAATATTTCACTTTTTTATTGATCTTCAAAAGAAAGTGCAAAACAAGAACAACCATTATTACAAATAAACGCTACACAGTCATTCAGCTGCTCAGTGGGGTTTTTTTTTTTTTGGGGGGGGGGGGGGGGGTTGGACTGATCCATGTCACTTCTCGTTGTGGAAATGACACTCTGCAAATCCGCCAATCTTGTGATGAGTCAGGTGCTAATTGGAATATTTTAGTGGTTTCACACAGCACACACTAAGATACTGATCAGGATGTCCACATCGGACATTGGGGAAAGTAGTATAATGAAACATGTTTCAGTATTAGTGTTGATTTGGACATGTAAAGGTGCTATCTGCTCTAACTCTAACTCTACTCTAAATTTATCCCTATATCTTTGCAATTTATTCAAGTCCCATGTTATTCTCCTTTGTGTACCTAGGTGGCAATCCTAGTTCCCTTCAGGAACCGACATGAACACTTGCCCATTCTCCTAAGACACCTGGTGCCAGTGCTGCAGAAACAGAGACTCCACTTTGCCTTTTATATAATAGAACAAGTAGGTTCACTTATTTTCACAATCAATCAATCAATTGAATTCAGAGGTAAACAACTAAATGAATTTCATCTCAAGCCACTGTTTTATGGAAGTTATAACCCATTATCTTCCCCCTTTTTTTATGAAAAGGCAGCTATACCAAAGTATCATCTTTTTTTCTTTAGGCGGGTACAGAGCCATTTAACCGAGCCATGTTGTTCAATGTGGGCTACAAGGAGGCTATGAAGGACCTGAACTGGGACTGTCTGATCTTCCATGATGTAGACCATCTAATGGAGAATGACAGAAACTACTACGGCTGTACGGACATGCCCCGACACTTTGCGGTCAAACTGGACAAGTATTCTTACATGTGAGTCCTGATTATTGTCTTTGGGGAATTACAGAGTACATGTGTTCGGACGCAAAAAATGAATCTCAATATGTATAACTGTCCCTCAAAGGCTGCCGTATAATGAGTTCTTCGGCGGTGTCAGTGGCCTGATGGTTAAGCAGTTCAAAAAGATTAATGGATTTCCCAATGCGTTCTGGGGCTGGGGAGGAGAGGACGATGACCTGTGGAACAGGTGAGGGCAACTTGTACAGACAAACACACACTGGCCTTTCTGATAGAGCTGCAGCATGTTGTTAACAGTAGTGTTGACATTAGGCATCCTCAAGTGATGAGGTAAGCCATTTGGCACATAGAAGGCTTTTGTATTATATTGTTTTTTCCCACTTCGGCCCAGAGCGTTTCCCCCACCTACACAACTCACAGGCAGCTGTACACACAGAGTAAATCTGTGTGTACTGTAAATACTGATTCTCTTGTATATTTGTTTCCATGAAATCCTTCCTTTTTGCCTTTACTATGAAATCTTTCTGATGTATTTGGAGCATGTTATTGACTATTTGAAATATTATAGCTCAGCTATCAGAGGCATTATTGTGATAATTATTATAGCAGGATCATAAACACAATGCCTTTTCCTCCCAACTGTGTACAATATGGATTAAAATTTTAAAAATGTTTCCGTAGGGTGCAGTTTGCCAATTACACAGTAAGCAGACCACAAGGAGACCTGGGACGCTACATGTCCATTCCACATCACCATCGTGGAGAAGTGCAGTTCCTGGGCAGGTTGGTGTCCTAGGTTTTCACAGCTCACTTACAAACAGTACATAATACACACTCCCAACCAAAGGAGGAAGCTGATAATTGCAATGAGGCTTAGACTCATGTGATGTAAGCCAGTCACATGAAAAGCCAAAGCAGTACCATTGATAGAATTTCCACTCTTTTAAAGACTTTGCATGTGATATGCTTCTATGCTTCAGGGCAAAATTCCTGAGTAACTTAAAAATGGCCCAAAGAGTAAATGTTTCTTTCATATAGTTTTACATAGTACCACAGTACTAAGTGGAATTTATTTTTCACTTATTTAACTTTAAAATAAGCCTTAGATTTAAGCTACTCATATACTCATATCATTTAGGGATCTACTAGAATACGTTTGCACATTTTATGTCAAATTATTTTATCCCCCCCTGTTTGAAATATTATTTTTTAGCGCTTTTTTCTTCTAAGCCCAGCCTGGTGGTCACTTTGCCTGACTAAACTGAGGCAGCAGGGGTGTAGCCCTCTGCCTCAGTTTAGTCAGCTTTCACTTTTACTCTGACACTTCTAACTTGAACTGTCTGTGATCATTTTGCGTGAAAATGTCACTGAAACAGCACAATGCTCCTTTAATTTACATGAATGAGGATATTTGTCACATAGTGCAGCTGTTTGTTAAGGAATTTCTGCAGTCCAGAGCTGTACTTTGGCAGCTCGCCTGAATGTGAACGGTGGTTTCCATTAATGAAGTCGAGTAACTTTTATTCATATCACACCCTGATATGAATTGATCCAAAGCACTTTCCAGCTTTTTAGTCATCTAGTATGCAAAAGTTTTCTTCTGTTGAAAAATGTATGAAATCGATGGTACAACATAGCAGGAGACTAAAAGAGTCCAAGGGTGTATATATAGTCTGTGTTAGGCCTGAAGCAGACTCCCCCCATGCCAACTCTGAGATATTTTAGAGTTGTTTAAAAAAACCGCTGTGGTTAGAATCAGTGGCTGATTGAGAGGCAGTGGGCTCTTGCTTAGTTTTGTTGAAGCAACTGCTCATTCTTTGTCAAACTTGTAGCTTCGCACATTTAGTGATGTACATAAGTAGTAGATTACAATCCTGGGCCACAAATAAGGTATTTTTGGCTGTTTAGACAAGAATCACTCCATTTGGCACAAACACTGGACTTTTTACATTTTGCCATCCTTTTCACATGTAATGAGAGAAAAGTGCTTCTTACAGTGTTCTGTTTTCTCCTCTCATTTTGCACCTGCAGGTATAGTCTTCTCCGTCACTCAAAGGAGAGACAGAAGGTGGATGGTCTTAACAACCTAAACTACTCCCCCCTAGTGTCCAGAAGGCCTCTCTACACCAACATCACAGTCAGCTTGAGCAGAAAGCTTGCACCAATAACTGACTACTGACGTAGGCAGAGCTGGACTGCAAAATCAAAGTCCTTTGGGACATCAGCCATATCTCACCAGTTGCAACACTGCTTAGGACTTTTTAGTTGACAGATTTATTGCTTTATTTTGGTTGTATGCAAAAAAAAAAAAAAAAAAAGGAGAATCAAAAGCATATGTTTGATAAATCATATAAGAAAATAGGGATAAATGCTGCACTTGTTTGTGCCACAGTCCATCACTTCTCTCATCTGGGCTTATCTAGACTTCAGTCTCCACATGCCTTTTGCACCATTTTGGCCTTCAGCATTCATTCCTCAATTCATTTTCTTCTTCTGTCCATCACTAGCTCCACGTGGCACCTCTGTGCTCGATGATTTCGATAGGTTATGGTACACATACGTTTAAGTGCACGCACGTATAAACACACACACACCACACATGCACGCAGAGTTTGGCTTAAATGTGCTGACATTGTCCTAAGGCTATGACTTTTCTTTTTTTTTAATTACTTTTTCTCTTGCACTTCTTTCATAAATGCAGTACGCCTGTGAAAACATTTGCATGCACACATAACACGACACATCAACTTTAAGCGAGTGGACTCTTGCAGCTGGTTCTGCATACAGTATGCCAAATCTACAAGAAAAGAGAGCAAGAGAAGACGACATAGGGAGTTAGAGGCTGTGGTTATATGTTGTATGTGAAATAGTTTTTCTTTCTGAGTTTAGAGAATATTGTTTCCTTAACCATCTCTTGTGTTTTGTCTTTCAAGCACACGATTTAAAGACTGATGTTTGCGTAATTGCATGGAATGTCCTGCCTGCCTGCAAGTGGCTGTATGTTGGAGTGCAATGTTCATCCTGTTAGCAATAAGCTGTAATATCAGACAGCAGAACTTTAGCCCTGACTTCCTCACTATACAGATGCAATAGCGCGGGTGCTAGCATGCCCTCATTGGACTAGAGAGAAGAAGTGACTGCGTATGCAAACTTCACACTCAACCCAACTTTGCCTAAGCAAACATGCCACCCTGTTCAGAAGTTGTGTGTGCCTGTTTGCGTGTCTGTGTGTAAGTGAGGGAGAGCTATGCAAATGGCCTGTATGTATCTCGTTGTCGGTTCAAAGTAATCGGGGTGACCTCCCAGGTCCCTTTGCTTCTGAAGCTTTGACTGGCAGGTTGCAGACCTCACTTGGCATGCGGGTGTGAATTCGGGCCAGGGAGAGATAAACGCTTGCCGTTTTTTATTTTTAGGTTTCGTGTCTTCAATGTTTACTCACCTTCATTGTGACAAAAGAGAATTGGAATTAGAAAATACTTGATTGCTGTAACTGTCACTGGTGTTTACAGAAGCATTTGCTTTGTTATTTTGCAGATTGTGTAGTCTTTGTAATACTGTTAGCCAGCCCTGCTTCACTTTGGGCCCTGTGAAAATACAACTACCATTCGATGGCTGCCTTTACTTTTTAAATGACACCTCTTTCTTTATCAACATTTCGATTGGGGGAGAAAAAAATACAGCTTGTCTCAATCCTTATCTGAAGTGTCAGGTTATAACCACTGATTAGCTTTGTTAGCTTGTGGCCAGGCTTTGGCTCGTGAGGTTTCTTGTGAAATTCATTTTTCTTTTGGTGGAGGGAGTTGCTCTAAACAGAGGTTTATGTTCAGTGGCATGCAGCCTTTCACTGTGCATTAGACACAGACTCTGGCAGTACATAGAAGTGTAATGCTCCTCTCTGATTTGTGTATTTGACAGTGTTGATTTCAGTAAAATCCCAATACTGTAAATGAAGTTCCTTTTTAATATATCGTACAGACTTTACTGTCCTCACTGTCTGTCCTCTAGTCATGCAGCTACTTCATTTCACACAAATCGCCTTGTACGCATTACTTAACATGTACCTTTTTGAGGAAAATATTGGTGGTTGACTTAATGTTGTTCCCACAATGAAATATGGAGCAAAGAGGCTGGACCTCATTTTATTTATTTTTTTGGATTATTTTCCTTAATTGTTCAGTTTTTATTTTATTTTGCAGTTAATGTGACAGTTTAATAGGTGACACAAACTGATATAGATGCACTGAAATGTAGTCATGCGTAATTGTGCGGGACGGTGAGGTTCAGGTCTGTGTAAATGAGGTATATTCCATTTCATTCAGATTCAGATTCCCTCTTAAGATAAAGCATAGATAGATAGATAGATAACTGCTTCTAATGAAATGGAATGGGACCTGTAGCCTGGTATTAAATTGTAATCTCATGAGCAGACATATTGGAGGAGGCCATTTTGTGTGACAACCACAGGAAGAGCAAGACACAGAATCAGACAATGCTACTGGTCACTGTCTTTCACTGATCACCTCCATTATACTAATTGATGATCAATGGTGCTGACCTTCCAGAGGTCCCTTCCAGGGACTCTCTCTGCGTGCTTACTGGAACCAATCCCAACATCACAGAGGCTGGTATTGACAGGCAAAACATCCTTCAAACTTTATATTTTAATTCCAATTACAGGAGCAGATGTTGAGCATGTTTACATCCATACATTTGTAAGCCTGTTGCCTTTCCACCTTAAAGTTGATCCAAATTGCCGCAAGCAGAAGCACGTTTACTTCCTAGCCTATCACCCAGGAGGTGTCCAGTGGAAGTCACAGACAGTAGCAGCATTTTAGTTGAGTTTTCTTTTCCACGTGCGTTTGAGTGAAATGGCTAAACCTTTCCGAGGTCTACCTATCCTCCTAGGTTTCAAAGTTTCTGTTTTGTTTTGGGTTTTTTCCTTTTGGTTTTGCAGCACTGATGACAAAATTATTTATAGTGACCTTGTTGTGAACAACTGGTAGGTTATTATTCTAGGTCTTGATACCTACATAATGCACTGTATATTATATCTTTTTTATGTTTCATTGCTTTAAATTAAAAGCTAGGTGGACTTATAGCAAAAGCCAAATGGTTTTAAATTGAGTGTTCAGGTAAAGAGATGGACCACACGGGCCCTCTTAATACAAAGAGGCCCTCTGATTGAGGCCTGGTTAGGGTCAGTATTAGGCTCTATACTCCACAATGAAGAATGAGCAGCTTCATAAGCCAACACCATCTTTGAGGAGACTAGTACACAGCTTTGGCTATTTTGTGACCTTGCAACAAGGACAAGTGAGTCAGTACTTCTGATTTTATCTAAAACAGGAAGTAGATTGATTTCACTTGGTGATAAGAGCATGTTGGCTAGTCTTGTTCCAGTTCTATCTACATAAATAAAATAAACCTGGTGTCAGTCCAGACCCAGACCAAGACTGCTGCTCACTAACGAGTCTTCATTGTTCCATTATCTCACCTCATCCATTCTGTGCCAGTTTAAATGAAGGGACCATTCTTTGGGCATCTGACAAAACTGGCAGCCTTAAAGCTTCTTAATTTATTGCAGTGTTTTTTGGGTTTGTTCTTGTTTTTGTTGTTTTGTTTTTTTTCCATTCAAGTTTTTATTTTATTTTTTTATAAGCAAAAATATTTAAATTGAAAAAAGTGCATATCAAGATAATTATCATTGTAAATATTGTTGTGTGTAGTGTTTTAGAAATTCTATAAGGTCTTAATTCACTACAGATGCTAAAGAACAAGGCTTCGGGAGGGTTTGGTTTGTGGGTTTATCCGGTGCCATTTAAGTGCTAGTAAAGCTTACAGAGTGACATCAATGTTTTTACATCACTGCTTCCCAGCACAGACTTTTTGTTTCTGATGGAAAGAATAACCTCATTTCATAAATTTTCAATTCCTCTCACGATCTCAGAGGTGTTCTGCATCCCGCAGACCTCCCTGTATTTTAACGCGCTGTCGCAATGCAAGGCACATGTCGTGGCAGACGGAGACGTAAAATCCTTTGATGAATTTAACTGTCCTTGTGTCTGCACGTGATGTTTCTTTATAATAGTGACAGCAGCTGAGATAAGGCGCAGGTCACAGGAGAGCGCTGCGGGATAGCAGTGTTTCAGCCAAAAAAAACAACACCTTATGCTTACAATGCAATGAAACACAGGCACCCAAACCAGCGACCACAATCCACTCCAAAATCCACACAAATTATTTTTTTGTATGAAAGCTAACTATTAAAAAAAAAAAAAAGAAAGAGAAACAATACAGCTAAATTTAAAATTTATCTCCTCTGATTGTAAGGAGAGACGATCTCCTTGAACTGAAGCCATTTGAAGCCACTTGTCAAAACTTGATGTCAGCCTTATGTGGATCCGTTTGTGTATCGGCATATTATCTTTTGATTATTGAAATTTGTATGATGGAGATTTTTCTTTTATACCATCATTGTTATTGTCAGAATACACCAATAAAAGTAAAACTTGTAAAGATAGCTTTCTGCCTGCCTGTGTGTTTGTTTCTCTGTCTGTGTTGAGATCAATCTCCATTCTGTGTGCTGACTGGAACGGCTGCCTCTTCCCAGTGTGGTCAGTGACTCTTAAATATTATAAATCACAACAAGGATACACTTCGCACACGACGACTACTTCACAGTGTAAACACGTACACGCAGACACGCTTGCTCTTAAGAGACCTTCAGTTTATATTTCATCACTTGAACAAGATGCAGAACACAAACTGGCCAAGTCGGTCAAGAGCAGCCAATACTGGAGCTCAGCTGGAAGTTGCATGCAGTAGCTTGAAATGACCTCTGCTAGGCTCCTTAATTAATTTTACTAAAAACATAAATGCATGCACAAGTGCAGAAGGGCTCTACGTTGACAGCAGGGGATATAAACGGCATCCTGTTCCTTCTAAAACTCCTTCCTTAACAGAGGTTTTTTGTCTGTATTTTTGGCCTGTGGATCTTGTTATTCACAGTTAACAACAAAGTTCCAGTATGCTGGGGCCAGATTCCTCTTTTTCTTTAAGTGCAGTCCTGTTTTTCCCCACTGATGTCACTCTGAATGCTCTGCTGTCAGTTAATACTGTACAGACTGGATCCTCAGACAAAAATGATCCTTATTCAGACCCTCTGACCTATCACCCAGTGGGGGGAAAAAACAAAAACAAAATGAGTAAAACCCCAGTGAGGTCATTTAAGACTCATTTAATCAAAGCCGCTCCAGCCCTATGGCGTTTAGCACATTTAGCTGAGTATCTCCAGCGGTTAACACAAGCGACATCTGATATTGAATTTTCTTATCAGAAAAGGAAATGCAAAAAGGCAGGGAAGGAACTCAGAGTGAATTCCACGGACTTTGTGCACCACTTCTCACAATGGATCCCATAAACTACACATGCACAAGGAGAGGGGTGTGCTTTATTATATGATGTGCTTGGAAGTATGCAAAAAACATACTTACTTCTCTCCTGCTGTGTAAAAGCAGTCCGTGTGTGTGTGTGTGTGTGTGTGTGTGTGTGTGTGTGTGTGTGTGTGTGTGTGCGTGCATGAACATAAATCAACATACTTAAAATGTAATTTGTTTTCTTTTCCATCAGTCTCAGTTCCTCCAGCTTCAAATTCACTGCAATCCCCAAAGCCCCTCTTGACACATTGGGAAACCTCTTCCTTACCGCCACTGTAACAAACAAAAGTCACAGTTCTATTACTTTTATCAGAGTTCAAATAAAAATAGCAAACAGATATTTCTGTTTATATAGCTACAGATATATTTCACACAGAATTCTACCTCTTTTTTTTCCCTCAATGGAAAGTCTATCCAGTTCACATTACAGTAACACTAACACCCCTTTATGTCATCTCCTTACCCTCCAGCATTCATAAATCTGTTGACCAACCACTACAATGCATCATCACCTATTTCTACAATTTTTTTAATGGTTGCAAAGTAAGTTGTTTGTGCTGTATACAATTTTAGATACACAGAAAGTCTTCACTTACTAAATATATCTGTCATAGTTTCCTTATCAAGAGCAGTTCTTCGCTCTGCGCCATTGTCCATTTTGCTCTGTCCTCCTATAAAAAGCATGAATATTTGAGTGTCTGACTAGTTTTAGATTTCCAAAAATCTGATCTTTGTTCATCTACACATTTGAACTACAATAATATGCTTTTGAGAGATACTTTTATGGATACTTTTTGGTAAATAAACTGGTGACCTGTTCTAACGTTTGAATCTAAGGTTTATTTTTTAGCACCTGGCGGCTCTTTTTTGCTTCTCATCCATACAAAAATCTGCCTACTCTTTCACGTAATTCAGTTTATTTTGAAAAGTCTCAACAGGATCTTGAGCTTTATTGTGAAAGGTTTATTTGGAAAATAAACAAGTGGACACGGGATGGTTTTACCGTGGTTGTAGCTAACGACAAGGCATAAAGATAGTCGCTTGTCCATCCCTAGTGTGGTTATATTAAATATAAGAGAAAGAGAGAACTTTAAGAAATTAATATAACCACTACAGTGACCATCAAAACAATGAAAAAAATATTGCCATAAACAGTTTATTTTGCGACACCTAGTGTAAAATGAATCGATAGACGTTTTTATATTGTCATCCGATATATATATATCGTTATATCGAACAGCCCTAATATGAACTTATTTAGAACTTACCAGAATGAAAATGTCTGTAGCACAACAACAGATATCTGTGGATGGTAGAGAACTGGATATAGCTCGTCTCACAGCTGCTATCCAGGCTAGTTGCCTTCTTTTGGTAGTATCCAATACATAAGCTCCCTCACGTTGCTTCCAGGTGGGGAAAGAATAAAACGTGAGCCAATTTTCCCTTCCCGATCGTGCATCTAACATTACAACCCCCAAAACAGCAAGGTGAACCATTGTTGATGCTTTCGCTCCTTAAGCCCTTTGTTTGGCAGGGAATTCTGGGAAGATGGCGGAGTGAGCGGTTCAACTTGAGTGGGCTCCGAGGCTTTTCCTGAAAAGAACCTCCTTTACAGTGGGGCAAAAAAGTATTTAGTCAGCCACCGATTGTGCAAGTTCCCCCACTTAAAATGATGACAGAGGTCAGTAATTTGCACCAGAGGTACACTTCAACTGTGAGAGACAGAAAGTGAAAATGGCCAAGACCAAAGAGCTTTCGAAGGACACCAGGAAAAGTATTGTAGACCTGCACCAGACTGGGAAGAGTGAATCTACAATAGGCAAGCAGCTTGGTGTGAAAAAAATCAACTGTGGGAGCAATCATCAGAAAATGGAAGACATACCACTGATAACCTCCATCCCTCCCTCCAGGCCTGTCTGAAGTTTGCCAGAGAGCACATGGATGATACAGCAGAGGATTGGGAGAATGTCATGTGGTCAGATGAAACCAAAGTAGAACTTTTTGGTATAAACTCAACTCGTCGTGTTTGGAGGAAGAAGAATACTGAGTTGCATCCCAAGAACACCATACCTACTGTGAAGCATGGGGGTGGCAACATCATGCTATGGGGCTGTTTTTCTGCCAAGGGGACAGGACGACTGATCCGTGTTAAGGACAGAATGAATGGGGCCATGTATCGTGAGATTTTGAGCCAAAACCTCCTTCCATCAGTGAGAACTTTGAAGATGAAACGAGGCTGGGTCTTCCAACATGACAATGATCCAAAACACACCGCCCGGGCAACAAAGGAGTGGCTCCGTAAGAAGCATTTGAAAGTCCTGGAGTGGCCTAGCCAGTCTCCAGACCTCAACCCCATAGAAAATCTGTGGCTAGAGTTGAAAGTCCGTGTTGCTCAGCGACAGCCCCAAAACATCACTGCTCTCGAGAAGATCTGCATGGAGGAATGAGCCAAAATACCAGCTACTGTGTGTGCAAACCTGGTAAAGACCTATAGTAAATGTTTGACCTCTGTTATTGCCAACAAAGGTTATGTTACAAAGTATTGACTTGTATTTTTCTTATTGACCAAATACTTATTTTCCACCCTGATTTACGAATAAATTCTTTACAAATCCTACCATGTGGATTCATGGATTTTTTTTTCACATTCTGTCTCTCACAGTTGAAGTGTACCTCTGGTGCAAATTACTGACCTCTGTCATCATTTTAAGTGGGGGAACTTGCACAATCGGTGGCTGACTAAATACTTTTTTGCCCCACTGTATACTGTAAAATCACAAAATACTTGCTATTCTAATTTTCCTGCCTGTGTCAAAAGGTCTATGTTCCTTATTACTTTACCCTAGAAACTTTTATTTTCTCACTGTAAAGTTATGATGACTTGCTTCAACCCCTTTTGTAATGTAAATTGTTACAATTCTGGTCTGTTTCCTTGACTTGTTTTGTATATGAAAATTTCTTTCAATAAAAAAAAAAAAAAAAAAAAGCCCTTTGTTTGGCCTGCTAAAATGGCGCCCCGGCGGTCACGCCCCCTGCCGTGACATCACGCTCCAAAGCCCCATAGACAATAGAACCAAATTTTTTAAAAAAAGAATGTTGCTGTTACGTTATGTTATGACATCATCATGATGATCAAAGGCATTTCATATGGCTTTGATCTGTGAATCCTTAAATCCGGGTAAGAAGCCCAAGCTTTCATGCGGTTTACTTGTAACACTCGATATTGCAGCATTGAGAAAAATTTTAAAACAGTTGAATCTTTAAGACAGTCACTTCATCAACACTCTGACATGTCTCAGAGTAAACACGGCAAAAGCCAAAAAGCTTACGCTGGCTTTACTACAATGGACCACCAAAATCCAGAGACAAATTCTGATGAAACACATTTCCAGCTTCCACTCAAGAGGAAGCGAGGCCCGGATTATGTTGCACAGAATTGCAGAATTGCCGACAGCTGCTCTCCACCAAGGAAAAAAAGACGAATCTGTGAAGAAAAAACTGTGTTGAAAAGACGATACAGTCAGATTTCCAAAGGCAGCAAAAACAACTCTGAGAGCTACTCTCCAGAGAGAAAGAGGATGAGAATAGACACTGAGAAAAAAGAAACAGCAGTGACTCGGAGCATCCAAAAAAGTTCTTCTTCAAGGACTATCCAACTCCAAGTTCAGAAAAAGAACGATATGAACTTGAGTGATACCAAAAACTCTCAAAACATACCAAAAGACAACAAGAGGCCAGAACAAGCAGCAGTGACACAGAGCATCCAATAAAGTTCTTCGCCAAGGTCTCTCCAACACCAAGTTGAGAAAATGGACGTTACGACCTTGAGCGATACCAAAAGCTCTGAAATCACACTCAAATACAACAAAAGGCCAGAACAAGCAGCAGTGACAGAGAGCATCCAAAAAAGTTGGATGCCAAGGTCTATCCAACACCAAGTTGAGAAAATGGACGTTACGACCTCAAGCGATGCCAAAAGCTCTGAAAACACTCCAAAATACAACAATAGGCCAGTACAAGCAGCAGTGACACAGAGAATGCAAAAAAGTTCTTCACCAAGGTCTCTCCAACACCAAGTTGAGAAAATGGACGTTACGACCTTGAGCAATACCAAAAGCTCTGAAATCACACTGAAATACAACAAAAGGCCAGAACAAGCAGCAGTGACAGAGAGCATCCAAAAAAGTTGGATGCCAAGGTCTATCCAACACTAAGTTGAGAAACTGGACGTTACGACCTTGAGCGATACCAAAAGCTCTGAAATCACACTCAAATACAACAAGAGGCCAGAACAATCAGTAGTGACATAGAACAGCCAAAAAAGTTGGACGCCAAGGTGTATTCAACACCATGTTGAGAAAATGGACGTTACGACCTCAAGCGATACCAAAAGCTCTGAAAACACTCCAAAATACAACAATAGGCCAGTACAAGCAGCAGTGACACAGAGCAGCCAAAAAAGTTGGACACCAAGGTCTATCCAACACCATGTTGAGAAAATGGACGTTACGACCTCAAGCGATACCAAAAGTTCTGAAAACACTCCAAAATACAACAAGAGGCCAGTACATGCAGCAGTGACACAGAGCAGCCAAAAAAGTTGGACGCCAAGGTCTATCCAACACCAAGTTGAGAAAATGGACGTTACGACCTCAAGCGATACCAAAAGTTCTGAAAACACTCCAAAATACAACAATAGGCCAGTACATGCAGCAGTGACACAGAGCAGCCAAAAAAGTTGTTTGCCAAGGTCTATCCGCCTCCTAGTTAAGAAAATGAACAATATGACCTTGAGTGAAACCTCTGAAAACACACCAAACACACCAAAAGACAATAAGAGGCCATAAGAAGCAGTAGTGACACAGAGCGTCAGTAAAAAGTCCCTGATCCAGGACTATCCAACTCCCAGGTCAGAAAACAAACAATACGGCCTTCGGCTAATGAAAATAAATAAAAAAAAACAAACAAAAAACATCTCTTACTGCTCTGTTTATTTCTTTAAATGGGTTTGTTTGTTTGATTTCTTCATCAGAGAAAGTTCACAAAGACTTTGAACTACTTAAATCAAAGATTTCAGAGAACCTGATTAGGTCTTTCTTTGTTGTGTTGTGATGTTATCAACCAGTACTGTCCTAGATTGACCGTATTCTTAGTGAATTTAAAGGAAATAAATCTGCTCATATAGGCACCTAAGGCTCACCAATCTGGTTGGGTAGGGAGGACTGCATCAGAAGTCGGGCTTTCACAATAATTGGTGCTGAGACAGTCATTACTAAAAGTTAATTTGTACTCAATACAAAAAATGGCCAAAACATATATGTGCTAAAATACATTTCAAAATATGTTATAAATATATTCTAAAATGTATTTTAGCACATATATTTTTTGGCCATTTTTTGTATATTTTGACATGTATTTCAAAATACAAATGAAAATTATTTAAAATCATTCAACTATATATATATATATATATATATATATATATATATATATATAAAAAACACCCAGCACGCCCCTGCGGGCGGTTTATCCTTCAAGCTCGGGTCCTCTACCAGAGGCCTGGGAGCTTGAGGGTCCTGCGCAGTTTCTTAGCTGTTCCCAGGACTGCGCTCTTCTGGACAGAGATCTCCGATGTTATTCCCGGGATCTGCTGGAGCCACTCACCTAGCTTGGGAGTCACCGCACCTAGTGCTCCGATTACCACGGGGACCACCGTTACCTTCACCCTCCACATCCTCTCGAGCTCTTCTCTGAGCCCTTGGTATTTCTCCAGCTTCTCGTGTTCCTTCTTCCTGATATTGCTGTCATTCGGAACCGCTACATTGATCACTACGGCCGTCTTCTTCTGTTTGTCTACCACTACTATGTCCGGTTGGTTAGCCACCACCAATTTGTCCGTCTGTATCTGGAAGTCCCACAGGATCTTAGCTCGGTCATTCTCCACCACCCTTGGGGGCATCTCCCATTTTGACCTCGGGACTTCCAGGTTATACTCGGCACAGATGTTCCTGTACACTATACCGGCCACTTGGTTATGGCGTTCCATGTATGCCTTGCCTGCTAGCATCTTGTACCCTGCTGTTATGTGCTGGATTGTCTCTGGGGCATCTTTACACAGCCTGCACCTGGGGTCTTGCCTGGTGTGATAGACCCCAGCCTCTATGGATCTTGTACTCAGAGCTTGTTCTTGTGCTGCCATGATTAGTGCCTCTGTGTTGTCTTTCAGTCCAGCTTTGTCCAGCCACTGGTAGGATTTCTGGATATCAGCCACCCCCTCTATCTGCCGGTGGTACATACCGTGAAGAGGCCTGTCCTTCCATGATGGTTCCTCGTCTCCCTCCTCTTTCTTGGGTTTCTGCTGCCTGAGGTATTCACTGAGCACTCGGTCAGTTGGGGCCATCCTCCCAATGTATTCTTGGATGTTCGTTGTCTCATCCTGGACTGTGGTGCTGACACTCACCAGTCCCCGGCCCCCTTCCTTCCACTTAGCGTACAGCCTCAGGGTGCTGGACTTGGGGTGAAACCCTCCATGCATGGTAAGGAGCTTTCTTGTCTTTATGTCAGTGGCTTCTATCTCCTCCTTTGGCCAGCCTATTACCCCAGCAGGGTACCTGATCACGGGCAGGGCGTACGTGTTGATGGCCCGGATCTTGTTCTTACCATTCAGCTGACTCCTCAGGACTTGCCTGACCCTCTGCAGGTACTTGGTGGTTGCAGCTTTTCTAGCGGCCTCTTCATGGTTCCCATTCGCCTGCAGGATCCCCAGGTACTTGTAACTGTCCTCTATGTCTGCAATGTTGCCTTCTGGTAGTGCAATCCCCTCAGTTCTGACTACCTTCCCTCTCTTTGTTACCATCCGACTACACTTCTCCAGTCCGAACGACATTACAATGTCATTGCTGTATAGCCTGGTAGTGTGGATCAGTGAATCAATGTCTCGTTCACTCTTGGCATACAGCTTGATGTCATCCATGTACAGGAGGTGGCTGACAACTGATCTGTTCCGTAGTCGGTATCCGTAGCCAGTCTGGCTACGGATATATATATATATATATATATATATATATATTACCCTTCATATATTTCAATCTAAGTAAACACATTCACATGTAACAACTGAAAAAAATCTTTATTTGATGTCTAAAACATACATATCAATCAAGTAAGGAACATATATTTTATAATATTATTTTCATAACATACTTAAACATTCTAAAACAAACACACACACACACACACACAGAGAGATGTGTGTGTGTGTGTGTGTGTGTGTGTGTGTGTGTGTGTGTGTGTGTGTGTGTGTGTGTGTGTGTGTGTGTGCGCGCGCAAGTGCGAGACAAGGGGATTTGGCAGACGCACAAGAGCCTGGCTGGAGCAGCCACATCTTAATGGAATCTGGGAAACACAAGGCTTTGGTATGCTAACGCCAGTGTCACTTAGCTGTCAGACCCACGCACAGGGGGCAGCTCTTAAGATCTCAAGAACTGTTTTGGCATTCACACACACGGGCATTCGTTATGATTCTTTTGAGTGTTGTGCCATTCAAAGGTTTTGCTCTCATCTGTTAGTGTCTTCACCTAACTATCTATACATACACACACACAAACACACACACAGCTTTATGTGTGCGATCTATGTGCTGACACCATGCATTCAGGGGCCCATCGTCTCATATCTGGTTAAATCACATGTTTGAAAAATGGAGAACAGTGCCTTACAGGGTGCACAGCCTGTGCGTGCGTGTGTGTGTGTTTGAGCCGCTGCCTGCACGACAGCAAGAAGCAGCAGAATAGAGAAAGCAACAGCACCCATGTGTGGCTGTCGCATGGATTTGTAACATTCTTTGGTATTACATAACAGTCTGTTACAGATTCAGGTATGAGCCTTACTCCGGCATATGAGGAACCCGCTCCCCTTCGCCCTGTTTGACGTGCTTTTCTCTCGTCACGCTCCCACTTCTTCTGTCTCTTCTCCGGGTCACCAAGAGGACAAACCTTTGTGTAATCCTGCTTCCCAAGGGACGACAGAGGATCCAGCTGCTACTGGACACCAGAGTTCAAATTTACACTGCTGCAGTTTTTAACTTTTTTAAATTATTATTTATGTATTTATTTTTTGCTCTTTTCAAGCTCACTGTTTGTTCCACGTTCAAGCCTGCGAGCAGCATGTGAGCCACGATGTCGCCTCTGCAACTCCTGTTATGTCTTTCCTGTCAGGAAACAAGACACGCAGCTGAGAGACAAGATGGCTGTAAACACATCTGTTTCCACTTCTCACATTATTCATCCCCCTTGACACTGTTGTGCTTTCTGTCTCAGTGTCCATCCCTTGCACTCCTGTCTGCCCTGCCCTTGTCACATCCCTGTCTATCAGCGTGAGTATTCCACCTCAGCGAGCCGGGCCCTTTCTCTCACCTCACCTCCTCCCAGTGTGGTCTTGACTCCACTCTTTTCTGCTTTGTTCACATTTCCCGCTTTTTCCATGATTTTTTCATTTCTCATATCTGCCTGTCCATATTACATATACAGTGGGGTGCAAAGGTTTGGGCAACCTTGTTAATAGTTATTATTTTCCTCTGTAAATCGTTGGTTGTTACGATAAAAAAATGTCAGTTAAATATATCATACAGGAGACACACAGTGATATTTGAGAAGTGAAATTAAGTTTATTGGATTTACAGAAAGTGTGCAATAATTGTTTAAACAAAATCAGGCAGGTGCATAAATTTGGGCACCACAAAAAAGAAACGAAATCAATATTTGGTAGATCTGCCTTTTGCAGAAATTACAGCCTCTAAACACTTCCTGTAGGTTCCAATGAGAGTCTGGATGTGGTTGAAGGTATTTTGGACCATTCCTCTTTACAAAACATCTCTGGTTCATTCAGGTTTGATGGCTTCCGAGCATGGACCTCTCTTTAACTCACACAACAGATTTTCAATAATATTCAGGTCTGGGGACTGAGATTCCAGAACGTTGTACTTATTCCTCTGCATGAATGCCTTAGTGGATTTTGAGCAGTGTTTCGGGTCGTTGTCTTGTTGAAAGATCCAGCCCCGGCGCAGCTTCAGTTTTGTCACTGATTCCTGGACATTGGTCTCCAGAATCTGCTGATACTGAGTGGAATCCATGTGTCCCTCAACTTGGACAAGATTCCCAGTCCCTGCACTGGCCACACAGCCCCACAGCATGATGGAACCACCACCATATTTTACTGTAGGTAGCAGGTGTTTTCTTGGAATGCTGTGTTCTTTTTCCTCCATGCATAACGCCCCTTGTTATGGCCAAATAACTCAATTTTAGTTTCATCAGTCCACAGCACCTTATTCCAGAATAAAGCTAGCTTGTCCAAATGTGCTTTAGCATACCTTAAGCGGCTCTGTTTGTTCTGTGGGTGGAGAAAAGGCTTCTTCTGAATCAAAGGAGCTTGCAAAGAAAAGCGTCTGGACTTCTTTAAGTTGCTTGAAGATGTTTCACCTCTCATCCGAGAAGCTTCTTCAGTTCTAAGGTCAAATGGTGGGGAGTCCCAGATTTAAACCTAGTGGGAGTGTCTCCCCACAGAGGGACAAAAGGACCCCCTAATGATCCTCTAATCACCTGAGCCAAGGTGTGAAACTGGGTGTGGGTCCCAATCAGCCAGGGTTTCAGATGAGCTCATTGTGAAACCTGGCCCCACCTTATCATGCGAATTCCTGAGGTCAGATGGCCCAGGATGTGAGTGGGCGTTAAGGCGTCTGGGGAGGGAACTCAAAACTGGATTATAGATGGCAGAGAGTTGGCCACCAGCGTGTTGCTGGGTCTAAACATCCCGGTGCATTTCAGATCTAGCAACAAGCTCAGACAAAAACTGGTTCACCCAAAAGACAAAACTCCAAAACACAAACTTAACAATGTGGTGTATGCTGTACAGTGCAGCGAGGAATGCCCAGACCTCTACATTGGAGAGACCAAACAGCCACTTCACAAGAGCATGGCACAACACAGAAGAGCCACCTCCACAGGACAAGACTCAGCGGTCCATCTGCATCTTAAGGATAAAGGACACTCTTTCGAGGATGCCAATGTTCACATTTTGGACAGAGAGGACAGATGGTTTGAAAGAGGAGTGAAAGAAGCCATCTATGTCCACTGTGAGCGACCATCTTTGAACAGAGGCGGGGGTTTACGACACCAACTGTCTGCCATCTATAATCCAGTTTTGAGATCCCTCCCCAGACGCCTTAACGCCCACTCACATCCTGGGCCAGCTGACCTCAGGAATTCGCATGATAAGGTGGGGCCAGGTTTCACAATGAGCTCATCCGAAACCCTGGCTGATTGGGACCCACACCCAGTTTCACACCTTGGCTCAGGCGATTAGAGGATCATCAGGGGGTCCTTTTGTCCCTCTTTGGGGGGGAAACTCCCACTAGGTTTAAATCTGGGACTCCCCACCATTTGACCTTAGAACTGAAGTCGCTTCTGTCTATCCGAGATTTTTCTTAGTCTGCCACTTTGAGCCTTAACTTGAACTGAGCCTGTGATCTTCCATTTTCTCAATATGTTCCTAACTGTGGAAACAGACAGCTTAAATCTCAGAGCAGCTTTCTGTATCCTTCCCCTAAACCATGATGGTGAACAATCTTTGTCTTCAGGTCATTTGAGAGTTGTTTTGAGACCCCCATGTTGCTACTCTTCAGAGAAAATTAAAAGAGGAGGGAAGCTTACAATTACAACATAAATACTCTTTCTCATTATTGGATTCACCTGTGTATGTAGGTCAGGGGTCACTGAGCTTACCAAGCCAATTCGAGTTCCAATAATTAGTTCTAAAGGTTTTGGAATCAATAAAATGACAACAGTGCCCAAATTTATGCATCTGCCTGATTTTGTTTAAACAATTATTGCACACTTTCTGTAAATCCAATAAACTTCATTTCACTTCTCAAATATCACTGTGTGTCTCCTATATGATATATTTAACTGACATTTTTATTGTAACAACCAAGGATTTATAGAGGAAAAATAATGACTATTAACAAGGTTGCCCAAACTTTCGCATCCCACTGTATAGTACTTTGCAAAAGTCTTGAGCCACCCTTCATTTCTTTATATTTTCCTGGGGAACTGTGAAACAGTTTTAACAGAAACGTGTGCAAAAACATAAATGGAAATAAGTCAATATTCTGTAAGACCACCTTCAGTCTCCAACACAGCCTGAACCCTCCTTGGCAAGCTTTCTTCAGGAATAATTCTTCAAGACTTCCTGAAGCACATTCAAGGCTCTTCTTTAGATAATGAGAGCCTTTTTATCCATTCTCAGCTTAATAGACCCTGCTAAGTAGCCACTCACTGTTGTACCTCTTTTATGATCTCTTCCATACATAGTGGCGATGTTTTGAACCAAAAATGTCGAATTTGGATTCAGTTCTCCATGAGACCTGCTGTCACTGGTTTTCAGTTGAGTTCCTATGTAATGTGGCTGTTTCACTTCCTTTGAATGGCTTCCTGACAGAAACAACCTTCCACAGAGGCCATTACTCACAAGGCTTCAGTGAACAGATGCGTCTCTGGGGTCCTTACAAGAATTTTTCCAATTTCACGCTGTGATAGCTTTGATATTTTATGTAGATTCAACTAAAGAAAAGGAAACAAATGATTTTAATTGCATTTTTTATTTTTTTTTTAAAGACTGTCAGAAAGCCTGGAGAACTTGCTCAAGACCACTTACAATATTTTCAAGGGAGTCTGGCTTCTGACTCACATCATGTACATATTTGGCTTTGGCTTTGACGTACGGCCACTCTGTCTGCACTGTATTGCTCCTGAAGCATTTTTTAAAAACTTTTAAAAAATCTAGCTTCTGGATTTTCTTATGCTGTGATTGCTCCATCCTGTTCTGGTTACTGTAAGATGTTATCTTTAAAAACTATGTGCTGACAGCGTACAGAAGGTCTGCTGACGACGCTTCAGTGGAGCAAGGTCAGCAGACCTTTTTACAGTTGATCTTTCCCAGCTTTATTCATTCATTGTGATTAAGTGTCACCTGATCTTAAAGTCTGCCAGACTCTTCACCAAGTGACTTTATTTGTTATCTGACTGCCGTGCAGCACCACAGTCTTGTGAACTGATTTGTTTTGCAGCTTTAGCACATCGTTCTCAAACTATTTCAGTCACGTCCGTATCAAATGAGCTCAGACTTTCATGCATCGGCTTGGTTAAGTCAGCGGGGTTGAACAGCTTACTCTGCTTAGTCAAGCATCAGATTCTTCAATCCTATATGCTTCACTGCAAATAATGATATATTTCTGGTCCCCATTACATGCTGGCAGCTACTTAATCACGGAGGGATGTTACTGTCTTTAACTATGTGCTGACTCTGTAAAACCTGCAGTGCAGCGAGCATATTGACTTAGTTGTAATTCAAATTATTTTTGCTGTTTTAATTATGTGGTAACATTTTAAAAAAACAAACAAACAAACTCTTAGAAGGAGGAAGTTTACTGATCTGTGAAGTGGACAGTTTAATGCAGTTTCAGCTTTTGTTTGCTGGTTACACACCCTTTTAATGAAGGACACAAACAGACTGTAGAAGAGTACAATGTTTTTCAGATCTTTTTAAAGAATATTGGGGTGAAACGGACAAAATCTTGTCAGGTACATTTTTATTGCCCTCTTCAGAGTAATGGGCTAGAACTGGCTGTGAAAAAAAAATCATTATTCCAGTGTTACATCAGATTTTTATGAAGGTGTAGATTAAAAAAATTCATTAGGAATGCTTTCTACTGTGAAAGTTGTCATAACATACTTTATTTTTACAGGAATGGCTACACGTTAAGAAACAACAAAAACAAGAAGGCCAAAAGGTTTCCAAGGTATTGATGGGAGAGACCTAGATGATGTTGTTTCTGCTAAACCACAGCACAGTGTGACTCAGTGGGGTCAAGGTAGCTCACTGAAGCTGAATTAAAGTGGAGAATTTGACGGCTTAGAGAATTTGGTTTAACGAGAAGTACTTACCACCCAACTTCTAATTATAATAATTAAACAGAAAAATTAACTTGATAAACTAGATGATGTACACAGTTCCTTACGCTATAACAGATAAAGTTGTACTTGTTGTTTTAGACTTTCTCTACTGTCGACCACGCCGTGTTGTGTGTTCTCACTGCCCCCTAATGGTGAATTATGGAACTTCTCTGCAACTTTGAGCCAAGTGGCAGCAAATGAACACAACAGACAAAGCAGAGATATATTTGTATAAGGCATTTTTAAACGTGTAAAACAAACAAAGGTTTACAAAAATGCAAATAGCACCAAGTTGACATACAGTATTTTTTTTAAACAACAACAGAAAAAACAAGGCAAGTGTCCACACAGAGGTTGTTGAGTGTGCTTCTCAGCAAAAACCCATAGCAGCACTGTGTTTTGCTGTATTTTTTTTTAATGCAAACAGTTTAATATCACAACAATCCAGTCACTTCATATAAGTTAAACAGGTAAAATGTCTAAACAAAACAATCATGATCAGAGAAATGCCCTCTAGAATAAAACCTTGAGAGAAAATATCGCCCAGCTATACAACCGTAGGCGTGTCTTTGTATTCTGCGTTGTCCTCTTCTCTTTCCAGATGACTCAACTAAACGCCCAGGACATCTGGAGGAACTGGGATGAGAAGCTCACAGGGAAATGACTTTCACTAGTTTGGTTAATTTGCATCTGTGCAGAGTGGGTTTAAAAGACAGGAGACAGAAGCAAATGAAGGCTAATAAAAACCACACTTAAGTCTTAATTTTTTTTATAGATTTTGTAGCTGAAATGCTACTGGTCTCCTTTGTGGTTGGCAGCATCCTTGGCCTTGCAGTCTTTGATGTCATCTTTCAGCTCAGCTAGCTGTTCTGCATGGATTGCCAAGGTACCGTTTACTTGGGACAGGTAGGAGTCAGAGTGTCTCTCAAGCTCCGCCCGGATCCGTTCCAGGTGATCCGCCAGCTCGCTCAGGTTGCTGCACTGGCCCTCTACCTGGGTCACCCTGCTATCGACATCCTTTACCTCTTTCTGCACTTCTATTGCTGTGCTGTGGCAGCCCCGTAGTTCCCCGGCCAGCTGTCTCTTCAATGCCATTAGCTCCCCTTTCAGCTGGACCAGTCGCCTCTCCCCAGCTCCAAGGAGGGAGGCTTGGTGGCCCATGAGTTTGGTGATTCCTTGCACTTGGTTGACGAGTTGGTGCTCTCTTTGTTCCCATGTGGAATTAGCATGTCCCACTTCACTTGCAATAAAGCTAAGAGAGTCCTTTAGGCCCTTCAGAGTGCGGTTCACAGAGTTGATGTTGACCTTTAGCAGTGTGATCTCTCCTTGGATAGACCCTTCTGTTTCCTCCTGGGCAATCCGGAAGAGCATGTTCTGAAGGGTGTTGTTTAAGCGATCCAGCTGGTTAGAGTGAGAGTCCAGACGGTTTGTCATCTTCTTTTCCATCTCTTTGCACTCGTCCTCTACTTGAGTGCCGCTGACACCTCCCGCTGGTGGCGTCGAGGGTGGGCAAGAGGTGGTACAGAGGAGCTCCAGGTGTTTTAACTGTTTTTGAATTCCATCCAGATCTCCTTCAACTCTCCTCCTCACCGACTCAATCTCGGTCTCCAGTGCAGGGACCACCTGCCCTTCCAGAAGAGCCGGGGCTGTGGCGTTACTCAGCTCCTCCACGGCCACAGACACTTTCTCCTCCAGGGTCTTCAGCTTGTCCTCAAACAGAGTCTTGAAACCATCCAGACCACCAGGAAACCCTTCAACCCCGTCAAAACTACCACTTGTGGCATTTATTCGCCCCTCTATGTCCACCAGTCGAGTCTCAATCAGGGTGTCTATGTGGATGGTTTGGTCATTAAATGCGGTCTGGAGCTGCCTTTGTGACTCCGTAAAACCTTTAACCGACTCCTCCAGCAGCAACACACGATGAGACAGACTGCTCACCTGCAACAATCAATAACTCATTAGTTGTTGTGTAAACCATGTCATGGCCTAACAAACTGCACTCATAAATTATTACAATTTAGTGATGTGACCCTTTCTGGATTTCAGAGCTGGATTTGGAGCAGCCAAGATATTTTTAGTACCTTTCAACAAATCTCCATAATAACATTTCAGTATAGTGTGTTTCAAAGGTCTGAGAGGGAAACACTGGCTTTTTAGCACATATGGAGCCATCTCTAAGGTGGGGCTTCGAACATAGAGTGGAGAAGCACTCTTTTCACCACTCTGCATTTAATAATTAGTTATTATTTTTCTCCTTTTTTTAATCTTTTCTCAGGAATCTGAGATTAAAGTCAGAATTCTGACTTTAATTTCAGAATTCTGGAAAAGAAGAAAAAAAGATGTCCCCAACTTTTGTTCGGTGGCCCTAATCCTCAGACTGGTGTTTTGGGAAATTTTTCTTTGAGCGTCAAAATTTGCAATAATGCAATAAGGTTTCAGCAACTGTCAGGAGATAAAGCTTAGCCTAAACATTTGGAAAACAAAAACTTTTCAATTTCATATGTATGGATAAAGCACCAGAATTATTCGGGATTTCAATTAATAAGCAGATTACTGATTAGTTTATTGCTGTTATATTGTTATATTACAACCCCACTTATGTCATACCTGTCCGCAGCAGCTCTCAGTGAGTGTTAGACCCTGAATCTGAGCTTGCAAAGAACCCAACTCCTCCCTGAGTCCAGTTTCTCTGCCATCCAGAGATTGCTGCATCTGTTGTTGGCCATCCATGTGCTCCCTGTGGCACTCCCTCTGCACCTCCCCGATCTTCTGATCACAGTGCTTCTCGAGGCTCGTCAGACGGCGCTCAAAGCCATCCAGGATATCACCCCTTATATCTGCCAGCTTGATATCTAAGAGTTCGTCCAGAAGAGATCTGGTGTCAGGGCCAGGGATGGGCCTGCCTATAGCTCCTTCCAACAGTTTCTTCAGCTGGCCATCATGACCCAAGACCATCCCCTAAAGATGAACAGAAGTCAGATCAGAGACAAAATTGAATATTTATTGAAGGAATAAAAAAAAGAAATGAGGCATTATTTGTTTCAACTATGAAAAACAATGTATCAAATGATCGATCAGCAGGCATTATGGCACAGTACCTGAATCTCCTCTAGAATATGAGTCTTGGCCCGCAGCTCATCCCTAACTTCTGTCACTCTCCCTGCTAAATCCCCAAATCCAGTAAAGCCTCCTGCTCCATCCAACCCATCATGAGTCCCATCTGGGATCAGCCCAAATCCCACAGCAGAGTCGGGCGCACGAGGTGTGTTCGGTAGCAAGGACACCAGAATTTTATTGGTGTCTTCGCGGAGTGATGTGCGTAGTCGGTCCTCAAGGCCAGTCACCACCCCATTAAGAGTGTCTAGACCCTGGGTAAGGCGACGCAGGTCCTCTTCGATGCGGTCCAAGCGCTCACCAGTTACACCTGAAATGCCATATTTGTTGCCTGTATTTTGAAGGCAAATCACAGAAAAGGGAACGTTTTAGAGATATTCATAAATATGTCAAATATGAGGGAAATAAGTGGTTTCAATTACAGAATAATGCGCAAACATTCAAAAACATTGCAGAGTTAATGACAGTCGTTAATTTAATACTCCAAGACTTTACAATAAACAAATTGGAACCTCTTCTCACCATTTGTCTTTCCTGTGGGTATACCAGGGAAGGGTTTTCCTGGCTCCAGCTGGCCTCCTCCAGGCTTATGCTCAATAGGAGGTCTAGGGCCATGGGGGAAGCCCTTCACACTTGGGCGATGGGGAAGAGCTGCACCCTTGAAAGGTGGCATTGCAATATCTGGATGCGACGTGGGTCCATCGTAACAGTTTTCTCCAGAATAGCCGGGACAACATTTCCACTCGAGCTCGGTCACTGTTTTAAAACCAACCTTGTATTTTGGCTTGTAGAATGTCCTATACCTAAAGGAAATGTGATATAAATGTGCTTACAATAAGTGATTAAGCAAATGTTATGAGTGAAATATATCAGGTTTTACTGTTAGAAGTACTTTTGTTTTCATCAATCATGAGCACAAATACAGGATGGAAAGATGGCGCTGAGCAGAAATAACAGGATTTAGTTGTTCACTATGAGATTAGACAGGGATTAGAGGAAGATTAAGAGATTAAGATAATCGTGGTGTAAATGATGGCATCAGGGGATTGGACCTGGGTTAGCACCCAACTTCATTGTTATTTAGTTTAAGCTGAATTTTCTATCCATTGTGAATCAAAGTCTCTCTTTACACACACACACACACACACACACACACACACACACACACACACACAGAAAATCCACTCTTGTTCCCATTGTGTCTTTCGAATGGTATACAGAGAGTGCAGAATTATTAGGCAAATGAGTATTTTGTCCACATCATCCTCTTCATGCATGTTGTCTTACTCCAAGCTGTATAGGCTTGAAAGCCTACTACCAATTAAGCATATTAGGTGATGTGCATCTCTGTAATGAGAAGGGGTGTGGTCTAATGACATCAACACCCTATATCAGGTGTGCATAATTATTAGGCAACTTCCTTTCCTTTGGCAAAATGGGTCAAAAGAAGGACTTGACAGGCACAGAAAAGTCAAAAATAGTGAGCTATCTTGCAGAGGGATGCAGCAGTCTCAAAATTGCAAAGCTTCTGAAGTGTGATCATCGAACAATCAAGCGTTTCATTCAAAATAGTCAACAGGGTCGCAAGAAACATGTGGAAAAACCAAGGCGCAAAATAACTGCCCATGAACTGAGAAAAGTCAAGCGTGCAGCCGCCAAGATGCCACTTGCCACCAGTTTGGCCATATTTCAGAGCTGCAACATCACTGGAGTGCCCAAAAGCACAAGGTGTGCAATACTCAGAGACATGGCCAAGGTAAGAAAGGCTGAAAGAAGACCACCACTGAACAAGACACACAAGCTGAAACGTCAAGACTGGGCCAAGAAATATCTCAAGACTGGTTTTTCTAAGGTTTTATGGACTGATGAAATGAGAGTGAGTCTTGATGGGCCAGATGGATGGGCCTGTGGCTGGATTGGTAAAGGGCAGAGAGCTCCAGTCCGACGCAGACGCCAGCAAGGTGGAGGTGGAGTACTGGTTTGGGCTAGTATCATCAAAGATGAGCTTGTGGGGCCTTTTCGGGTTGAGGATGGAGTCAAGCTCAACTCCCAGTCCTACTGCCAGTTTCTGGAAGACACCTTCTTCAAGCAGTGGTACAGGAAGAAGTCTGCATCCTTCAAGAAAAACATGATTTTCATGCAGGACAATGCTCCATCACACGCGTCCAAGTACTCCACAGCGTGGCTGGCAAGAAAGGGTATAAAAGAAGAAAAACTAATGACATGGCCACCTTGTTCACCTGATCTGAACCCCATTGAGAACCTGTGGTCCATCATCAAATGTGAGATTTACAAGGAGGGAAAACAGTACACCTCTCTGAACAGTGTCTGGGAGGCTGTGGTTGCTGCTGCACGCAATGTTGATGGTGAACAGATCAAAACACTGACAGAATCCATGGATGGCAGGCTTTTAAAGTTCTGATGCTGGTCTATAAAGCTCTGAATGGTTTAGGACCAAAATACATCAGTGACCTCCTGACCCAGTATGAACCTTCCAGATCCCTCAGGTCATCTGGATCCGGTCTTTTATCAGTTCCCAGAGTCAGAACCAGACACGGAGAAGCTGCATTCAGCTTTTATTCTCCTTATATTTGGAACAAACTCCCAGAAAGCCTCAGATCAGCTGAAACACTCAGTTTATTTAAATCCAGGTTGAAGACTCACCTGTTCTCAGCTGCATTTGAATAAAGCACCAATTCCACACTTTTAAGCTTAAATTTCAAAACTAACATTTTAACTACTGATTTTATCTGTTTTGATTTTATATACTGTTTTGTTTGTTTGTTTGTTTGTTAATTAGTTTGTTTGTTTGTTTGCTTGTTTTAATCAATTTTAAATCATGCTTTTTATTTGTTTTTGTTTCTAATGTCTCTGTAAAGCACTTTGAATCACCTTGTTGTTGAATTGTGCTATACAAATAAACTTGCCTTGCCTTGCCTTGCTTTTGAGTGTCCTTGGAAAGAAAGGTGGCTATATTGGTCGCTGATTTGTTTTTGTTTTGTTTTTGAATGTCAGAAATGTATATTTGTGAATGTGGAGATGTTATATTGGTGTCACTGGTAAAAATAAATAATTGAAATGGGTATATATTTGTTTTTTGTTAAGTAATAGTCACCTGCACACACAGATATCCCCCTAAAATAGCTAAAACTAAAAATAAACTAAAAAACTAATTCCAAAAATATGCAGCTTTGATATTAATGAGTTTTTTGGGTTCATTGAAAACATGGTTGTTGTTCAATAATAAAATTATTCCTCAAAAATACAACTTGCCTAATAATTCTGCACTCCCTGTATGAAGAGAAACTTACTAGACAACACTTTGAGAGCAGATAGCAGAAAGGTACATCTGCCTAAGAACAAGTTAAAGCCAAGTTAAAATGTTTTTTTCTTATGCCTTACTTTCTCATGTTTTCAACAAATAATAAGAACGCAGAACAACAGCTTTTCAGAATTCTTAATAAATAAAAAACAGATCTTAATCATTTCCATGCACAGAGACAGAATTGGTAACACAGACGTCCCTGCATTTTATTTTATTTAGCAAAATAAATAAAAAGTTATCAGCAGTATCGCAGATGTGCATTAATAAGGGTAATATATAACACTAGAGGGCAGTATTGATGTAGAGTATGTTCTACATTGTGCTGCAGTTTGCCAAATATAAAGAAAGAACGACATATTTAAACATCATTACCAAACTCCTAAGGCGCAGACTGAACTGTAAAACATCTGCAGCATTGTATTACTTCGTTTGATTGACTCACATCACAACAGGACATTTCTGACCCCAGATACACTTGGTGGTATACTCAGCCTTCACGTAGGTTGCCACTCCATCCTGCATGATGCATGTGATGTTTCTCTGAACCACATGGGCGCAATGGTTTCTGTGGGGAGAGCAGAGGGATGTTACAATGCTAGCACCAATAAGATGCCAACAGCCCCTGTTTTGCTCTGTGTCCATCACACTGACGTGTGTTAAAGTAAAACCTATTTAGATTTCGTAGAACAGCAACCACTGCAGAGACAAGTACTATAACTAACTGTGAATTTACAAATGTGGTTCAGCAGCAGCACTGTTAATTCAACAGGGCAGTATACAGTAGACTTAAACGGCTAAAACTATAGCCACTTTAAGATACAAAACATGCCAGAAAAAGTAAAGCTGTAACTGCAAACTCTCAGTGTATTGAGGTCAAGAGGAATCTGTTTTATTGTGTATAATTAAAACTGTTGGAGTGTAACAGGCAAAATTTAACAGAAAGCTATTTCTTCCATCAAAAGTGTTGAAAGTGATGAAGATGCATCATAAAACCTTCTGTAAGATACTATTGACTCAGTGTTTTAATCTTTGCTTTGTTGTGTTTAATCTTTTACAGCTCATTCTTCTTTTGGATTATGAATAAGCCCGTGTTGTTGTGTTTTTCTCTTTTTATTGGCACTTTAATAAAAAAAACAAGAAAAGTTTGCTTTTGATCTAGCTGATAGATATTAACAAAAGATCAAAGAGAGCTTTTCATTGAGGAGCTACAGCTGCAGATGGACTGAGTAGGGATTCCTTTGCTCTTTTTCAATTTTTTTTATTTTTAATTTTGACATTTTAAATGGATTTTTTAGTTACTTGTATTCCCAGTTACTTTCAGGTATAGCTGCATGCAGTATACTACAAATACCCAGGCAGTGAGTTGTGTTTCAGTTGTGTGTGGAATCATAGATTGTGTATAAATGTATATATGAGGTAGCCACTTCGGCAACACCCCTTGGTTAGTGAAGTCCCGCTGCAAAGGCTTAAAGTGAGCTTTGTTGTTGTTGCCAAGTTGTTTTATTGGAACAGGATGATAAGGGTGAAGAGCAGCTCTGACTGAAAAGCTGAGGGATGCTGCACACTCATCAGTCAGTGAAGTGCAATTGCTAAATGAACTTCAGTTTACAAAAACGGCATCTTTTATATTCATTAAGACGAAAATAGCAAGTGAGGCCTTAAAGTCATCCAGAAAATATTTACTGATGTGGATAAGGAAGTTGAAGAGTCACTTTCCAATGGACTTCCACACAAGTGGAAGTCTTATTGAAACTACAGGAATTTCCCACTGGTGGAAGCAAGTGCTCAAACATTTCAACACAAGCTCCTTTATTCAAAAACTATTTTAAATACATGTGGTGTATGTAATTTGGGAATGTAGTGGACGAGGAAGTGCTCAGATGTGCACTAACTTCACTGTAACAACTTTGAGCAGTTGTTGCATCACACTGAACTTTCCCTGTCTCACTCGCTCTCACTCTTCATAGCCAGTGCAGCTATAGCAACTGCTAAATGTTCCCCTGGCCTCTGTGCAACACAGGAAATGATGATCTGCTCTCTTTAGGCTCACATGTGAAGCATTTCTTACATTCAGAGGGGAGCATTTAGCAACACATGCGGCACTTAGCATTGCTCCACAGCTGTTTCAGGACTAATAGAAGTGTTCGGAGCAGCAGGGAGGGACACGGGGGCCGAGGCGGGTCTACATGCCAAGTTAACAGGTTCAGAGGGCTAACAGAGAGGGGAGGCTGTTAGAATGTGTGAGAAACCACTGCGCCGCTGTGTCCTTCTGCAAATGTGTTGACAGTGTTTTCTGCGTGTGTGTGTGTGTGTGTGTGTGTGTGTGTGTGTCACCACTCTCCCTGTGTTGACATATGTTAATAGCAGTAGAAGGTAGAGGGCAAAAGTTAGAATGACAGAGCTCCTTTCATACCAGCCTGACAACCTGCTGCCAGGTCATGGGTTGTTAAGGAAGTGGCAGTTACGACCTTAACTGATGTGGTATGATGGGAGTTCTTTAAGTACTTTTAACTCCCGCATGCAGTTTACTACTTGGTGCAAATGATTTTCTTAGCATAGCAAAAAGGGGAACTGGCTGGAATAATGTATTAGGTCATTGAAATAAGAAATGCAAGCTTAATTTGACAACACAAATGATGCTGCATCATCTTTTCTGGCTAGTTTTTTTTTTTTTTTTTTCAAAAGCTGGACTCCTGTAACATTTCTGTTGTTCTTAATAATTTGCTTTCATGCTGTTTTTCTTCTCCCTCTCCACCTGCAGGCTCTTTTCTTTACCAGGCCAGAGGGACTTTAAAACTGATCACTCCCTGTGCTGTCATCTGCTGTTCGCAGTGAGATCTATTGCAGACAATACACAGTTTTTGGCACCAAAGTAAATGACTTTTTAAAAAAAAAGAGAGAGAGAGAGAGAGAGAGAGACGTAAGCAGTTAGATCTTGTACAAATGTGTTTGTCAAAGTCACATGAAGATTTTGATAGCGATTTCTGCAGTATAGAAAAGCTATAGATACTGTCAACCTGAATATTTCAGCACTATAGTGAATGGCTTCAGTATTATTATGTGATATAAATCAAATTTAATGCCTTTAGTTTTCTCATCTTACATCTTCAAGGAGCTTAAAGACTTGTCTCTGTGTAGCTCTTAAAAGCTGATAGCTGATAGTTGCTGATAGATAGATGTCAAACTCATTTTACATTGTGGGCCACATACAGCATATTTTGATCTTCAGTCATCCCGACCAGTGAAACTACATGATAAATATGTAAAATTGCAGAAAAGGTTATTTTACTATCCTGTAATTATAATATATTTTTGTTAATTTACTGTGGACTCACTAATAGTGGGGACAAAGGAACTTTCCTGTCATTAAAATTGTTTATCTGTTAGTTATTTTGGAGTAGAATGAATGGCAATGGGGTTGGTTGGAAAAACTGTAAAACCTGTGAAAATACAGTTAAAAGTTTGAAATCTATGCATTCTTTCACATTATCTCAAGCTGTCCAGTGGGCTGAATTTCACTCTTCGCTGGGCCTGGTTTGGTCCCCAGGCCTTCTGTTTAAAACCCCTGATATAGAGAATAGTAAGTGTGTGACCGTTTTCACAGCTGTGAGATGTAACCCACAGACTTCACACCATGGCGAAAAGTGCAGCAATCCAGATGTACATGAGGGGGGGGAAATGGTTCCCTGTCCACAGTTTTCTGTTTCTGCTTCACATTTTTTTGTCATTTTTCTGTCAGTGTCATTTGGGTCTATGAGTGATATTTAATCCTCACTGTCTTCCATACAAGGGGGGTTTCTGGCTTTGTGAAACTCAGAGTTGAGTGCTGATATAAATCCCGTCCCTTTGCGCTGCGCTGTCGGTCAGGTCAGCAGCAGGTCGCCTTTGCTGTGTGAAAACCTGTTTTTACAAGACGAATGTTAAGTTTCAGCTTGAAAGCCTGAAAGCAATAATACAGTCAGCTGTTGAGAAAATGACACATACTCACGTGTGCAGATTTTATAGACACATAATCAAGCAATAAAGACCTTGGGTTTATATCTCACATCCACAGAGACCACTCAACTCTGCAAAAAGAAGACTACACAAACTTTATTCCAAAAATATGAACCCTCGATGTGGAAGTGGTCGTATATGAGCAGGAGCGCTGCCTTTAGCATTTCTTATTATTATAGCCACTTCCAGCAGCTGCAGAGTAGGTGAGAACTTTGTTTGGGCTGCTTTTGTGTGTGGGAGGATGCCCAGCTGTGAGAAGGCTGTTAATCTGGACACTTTGGGGAAAAAGAATGTCCAAGTCCTGATGTGTATGATATGAGATCAGAGAGCTATAGACAGAACAGTGAAAAGGTGAGAGAGGAGTGATAGCCTATTCTGAGCTTTTTCCATGCCTCATCTGTCAGCCAGTGTGGTACAAGGTCACTACTGTTAAAAAGTATAAATACTTTCTGGCGTGTTTGTTTTAGAGCTTGTGGGGGACAGATGAGAAGGGTTGGCTGCCCATAAAGTACCACACAGTACAAGTCACCTAGGTCAAGTCGCGTTTATTTAAAGCTTATAGTTAAAAGCAAATAGCACTTCCAAACATGCAACACACCTGATCATAATATAGAGTAGAGGTGAAGCTGCAGTTAGACACCACGGTGGCTCCAACACTGTAAAGCCCGAAACATTAAATAATTGCCAGAAAGTTAATATATATTTTTTAAACTGGTGAGTTTATTGAAAGTTATGACAAATTGAAAAAAGTCATTAATAATTAATTTGTTTTTAATTTGTATAATTTTGCTACATCCAGTATTTTTGTGCAATTTAATGCTCAAACACTTGTTGTGAAAAAAATCACACAGATGAAGCAGAGGTCTCAAAAACTCAGGTTACAGGGTTAATAAATGTATTCTAGTAAATAACCTATTGACCAGTACTATTTATTGCAGTGATGAGTTGGTGAGGTTGACGCATTGGCACAGGGAAGTCATGCCTCTAAATGCACAATCTCTGAAAAGACAAGATGTATGTAAGAAACGACTGACTACACACTAGTGCATTTTCCTATTTTATTTTGTAAATGTGATAATTCTGCACCTTCTCCCATCAATTTAGACTGAATTACTCATAAAGACTCTGGAAAAAGGAAGATTCCCAGACATGAGATGACAAAAACTGAAATATTTAGCCAGAACTTAGAGCCCGGTGAGCTCCAGACCCTGCCCATTATCAAGCATGCCACAGTGAAGCATGGTAGTGGTATCATCATACTCTGGGGGTGTTTCGCAGCAGCAGTGACAGGGTGACCGGTTCAAGTTGAGGCAATGTCTTTGAAGATAGTGCACACAACATGAGACTGAGACATGCGTTCAACATGACAATGAAAGGGTGGTTTATGGATGTCTATGATTGTCCTTAAATTCCTCAGAACAAAAAAAAAAAAAATCAAACCCTCAACAACGTTCCTGGAGAAACATGTAGCTAGCTTGTTTACATGTGTTTGAAACAATTTCATAGGAAAAGGGGAAGAACCTGCCCAATTCCAGATGTGCAAAGCCTGTCGAGACTTATGCAAGAAGACCTGAGCTCAGAGCTCCCAAAGGAAATATACTAAGTTTCACTTTCAGTTTTTGAAAATTCTCAGGGTATGTTTTTACTTTGTTGGTAAGGTGCAATAAATGGATATCAATGACACAGTAATCACTTTTTGGATGAATGAAAATGTTAATCTTCCAAATAATCTCTTTATTTTGGTAATAGTCATTTAACTTCACTTACTTAACGCTAAATATTTTTTTTGTGTGTGTTATATGAAACTAACAATTGATGTTTTTCAAAAGAAAGCAAAAAGAAGGCAGGGAAACACCCAAAACTGAAAGTCTCCAGTTGATCCACACATTCACTGAACCACCCAATCCCCAGTGAATACACAAACTGAATTTGTGTAAACTATGTCATGTGTCTCCAGACCTAATCTGACCTTGCACTCTTCCTTTTCAATCAGTATGAAAAGTCTTCATCTCCATTCACCACGACAGGAAAACTGCACTTTCCTTTGTCTCTCTGGTCTCTCTCCCTCCTCCTTACTCTGAGTATTGTCTGTTTTTGTGTCACTGGAGTATGGCATTTGTGACTGCTGGTCTGGTCCCACTGTAAATGTTTGAAGTATAGCGTTTCAGCTTAAAAATCCTTTCATAGCCTCCCAAGAGAAAAGCAGAATTCCCATCTCAAATTCACATGTGGAATGTGTTTGGAAAGTATTGTTGTGGCTACACCTCCACAGTTTGATGGGCCTGAACAAATCACCTCTCATTCACCCTTTCCTATAAATTTTCCTATAACTACAGGTTATGTTTAATTAGTCATATCAGTGTTTCTCTTGCTGTGTTGTACGTTTCCCCTCTCTCTCATTCTATATATCACAAAGCTCCTCCGCCTTGCCTCATCATGTCAGGCTCTTTACTTTTCCCTATACTGCCTCAGTTGTTTTGACATGTGGCACTAAAGGGCTTACCTCACTCATTACAAACCACACTCTCACCTGTAGGAACTCCTGACTGCTTGACCCGAGTCCATTGCTTTTGGGTCCGACAGATTTATGAAGAGTGGAATGGATAAAGAAAAAAATATGATCTTTAATAGGACCATTGGTCTAACTCCAAGGCCCATCTCGTTTGATATATGCTTTTAATGAAGCCTATTTCCAGCCAACTGGCAGGTCTTGAAACTCCCATGGTCCAGGGATTATTAAAACTGTGCTTATGCCTAATGATTAGAGGTAAAGGCATGCTACTCCCAGCTTTAAGACCAAAGAGATCACTTTGTCATTTGGAGACAGGGTCAGCTCCAAGCCAGCTCTAGTCATCATAGCTTAAACTCAAGTGACTACACATGCTTACATTTTGGAAATTAAGCTGTTAAAAGCAACAACATAAGCTTGTGTACATGTAGATGTACTGAAAAAATAACTTTACTTATCCTCAGGCATTTTCCAAAGTACATAATCTACTTTGAATAAGCTCTCTGTGCTTCTGAAAAGAACGGTTTCAAACAGAATTATTAGATTTACAAAGAAAAGGGGTTATTGTGTATGCAATAAGAGTGAAACAGTGTAACTGTGATACTTTATTTAGCTCTACACATAGGCCTGATACACTGAAGAGACCAGAATATCACTCATATGTAACCTGCAACACAAATCTCTTCACAGGCAAATAAAAATAGAACTATTCTCTTTTTATTCAGAGGCTTTTATGAGAAGATCTTTTGATCTGTGTATTAGCCAAGTATGAAGGTAAGAGTCACAGGCTATCAGCCAGACTTAGCATAAAGACTGAAAACAAGAGACACGGCAAGTATAACTCTATCCATTTATTGATTCCCCTTCTGCCCTTTTTTCCCTGCAAATTTCTGTAAATTATAAAATGCAAAAAAAAAACAGAAAAACCCAGACTGCATTCTTACCAAAATGCTAATCTTTTTATAAACCAGGACGTTTTTATGCCTAAATCTGCTGACTAAAAACAAAAGTGAACAATAACTTTACTTTTTGTTGTAAATGTCTTTTAGTCTTAAAAAGTTAAAGCACACCTGTACATGCCAGCTGTGGCTCATTGGAAGACTTTTGCATAAAAATAACAAAGCACTGAAATGTAGATGCTTTACTTTAATGATGTAAGTTGTCAGTTACACTTTGCTTGGGATAATTATTTGGAAATTCGCACCAGAATCAACACCCTATCCAATTAACTACAAACTGAATCATAATCCAACCTCATTAAATACCTTCAATATTTTATAAAAAGCAACTAATCTTTTTCACTGTTCTTACATAAACCTGAGTACTTTGGCAGATGGATTTTAAAAGAAAAGTGTCAGGTAGCTTGGGAGTTTGCTGCATGGTCTTTTTGACCCTTAGCAGGAGACCGGCTCCATTCTTGCTCTCCACTGGACATTCAAGATAAACGTACAACAGCAACCTCTAACCTTTAACCTCTGCTAACCTACTGACCTTTCCCCCTTGATCTCTGTCCCATACATCAAAGAAAAAGCCCTCAGATATGTCTGTAATCTGATTGGTAAAGACATGTGGCATCTCCCAGGATGCTGTTTGATTTATCCAATACCCATTTCCCAGTGATGACTATGTATGACTCTTGGCACCTGTTCAGTGGTGATGTGTGAAAAATAGTCATTGTTTTGCTAATCCTAAAAGAACTTCCAAAATACTCAAAAAGCGATTTCTTTCACTCATTTTTTCCTCTTTCCCAGACCTTTTGTTAAAAACATAAATCACAAAATCTGACCTTCCTGAGCCACAGTTTAACCTTTGGAAGAAAATTAGCTTCTTTGCAATAGAGCTGTGACAGGTACAGTACTGTAACTGTCTAAGATGTCACAGTCACCCACTGGAGGGCCATATATTTTTCTTACAGAAGCAAGTGGTTGCACTGAATGAAGGAATGACTGTGAAATCAAATCACTCGCTTTGCTGCCAAAATACAGACAATAATTCAACATGAAGACAAAAAGTCTGGGGTGTTCCAACAGCTGAGAATTTTTTAAGTCTCGTACTAAAAATCCAGTGAGGTTTTGCCAATGTGTGAGTGTAGTCAAGTTAGAAAGAGGAGTTAGACTTTACGGGCGATCATGGCTCAAGAGTTGGGAGGTCGCCTTGTAATCGGAAAGTTGCCGGTTCGAGCCCCGGCTTGGACAGTCTCGGTCGTTGTGTCCTTGGGCAAGACACTTCACCCGTTGCCTACTGGTGGCGCCAGTGTCCGGCAGCCTCGCCTCTGTCAGTGCGCCCCAGGGTGGCTGTGGCTACAATGTAGCTTGCCATCACCAGTGTGTGAATGGGTGGATGACTGGATATGTAAAGCGCTTTGGGGTCCTTAGGGACTAGTAAAGCGCTATATAAATACAGGCCATTTACATGCTGTAAATGCGCTCCGGTGAAGTCCTTTAGTTACACTTAAATAGGCATTCATAAACACACTCACTCGCGCGCACACACACACACACACACACATCATAACGTGTTATTTTAAAGTGTCTATTTCCATTGACCAGTCAGGCTGACAACAACTGAGCTCATATGTCTGTAGTGGTGGTCTGACAGCAACACGTCCCCAGAGGCTACTGTGTCTAAGATGTGCCTGCAGCTCCTATATAAAACTATAGTTGGACTCTCAGAAACAAATGGAGCAATACTACCAGTTATCAGCGACAAGCAGTTCCTGACTGTATTTCATTATTGATCAATTTGTTTTGACTGGAAAGTCTATTACATCTGGCTAATCAACTAATCTTGTTGTGTAAGATGGAAATCTGGCACGACGGCCTGTATAAAAAGAAATAAACCTCTTTGGCAATGCTGTCAAAAAGTAAAGGAAGGTATACAGGTATATAGCTACCATGCTGTACATAAGAACACTTAAATCATTATAAAAACTGCATTGGCTTACTGTTTAGTGAGCCAATTCGAGTTTGGCAATTTAAGCTTCAGCTCCCTGTGACTCCAAAATGGTCATATTTATAGATTTGTGTTGCCAATTCTCTGAAATCGCATACTTATGTTCAGAATTTTAGGGCATATGAATGTTGGTGAATAAATACCTCCGGAAACACAAGATGAATGTCCATTAGAAACAATTTATACAGATAAAGTCCAGTTCTTACCATATAAAATTGTACAAAATATATGGGGGGCAAGAGTCTGATTGTATAAATGTATTTCTGCAAGAGTTGTGTTAAGTAAGAAGTTATTTTAGTTAGTCAATTAGGTCAGTTTTTTTTTTTTAAAAAGTGGCAATCTAATAATAGCTGGGGAAAATCCAATATTCAGATTAACCGAATAGTGAGCAAAATGTAAGGGGATGAAAGTAATATATTCAGTTTTAGAGTTAAGTGAGAAAGTTAAAGGTGTAGACTCAATATAGACACTGCATTCAGGTTGAGGGATGCTGAACAGTATGTTGGGTGGAGGTGAGCATACATGGCAGACTAAGTGGGGCTGGGCAATCAGCAGTCTTCTGTGGCAGTTTGAGTGAAGCAGCAGGTAGCTGGGGAGCTGTCCAAAAGCATAAATGCTCTTGTGGGAAGCCAAGCAAAAGAGAAGGGGGGGAGGAAGAGGGAGGAAAAACCAAAAGAGCCCTGCGGGCCAAACATCAGGCATCAGGCAAAATATATCCACAAGTCTGTTTCATCTCAGAACTTCATTCAATAGCGTTCATAACTTACTGTTACTCTTCTGTGTGTGTGTATGTGTGTATCATCTTTACAATATGTATCTGTCATGCAGTAATTAAAAGCAGATGAACACCCCTCACCTTTGTGTTAAATCTGGAAAAGTTAAATAATTTTCTACTTAACTCAGGGTAAGTTCATTTGAAATCAGTGTCTGCGACTGGAAGCCAGTTGTGCCACTCCCTCCTGCCAGCTGTACCATAAATCTTGCCCCTAATTGAGCCCCCTTGCCCCCCCACCCCTTTACCACACACACATACAGTGACTGTGAGGAATCAATACCCTTGTCATCAACTCTGCACCCCCTCGCTGCACCATAATGACCGTCATGATGGCTTTGTTTTCACTGTTGCTTCGTTGTTGCACTATAGTGTTTATCCCCAGCCACAGATGGTTTTAGGTGTGAACCACAGAAAAGAGGCTGATTTTGAGTAAGACAGAAACAGAGCGTCAATTCAGGGATCTGTTACCAAGCTGATTCCATAACTAAAAACATATTTCTGCAACTCACTGGTGACATGGGTTTCTCGAGGGAAATACAGTATTAGGTGGGTCCTGCTTGAACTCCAGCTACTTGGAATGATTTTAGAATTCAATACCCTGCACCTTGGAAACACAAATAAAACATGCATCTGTTCCTGTTATGTGTCCAAGGTGGAGAACTTACTTGTGACGGGTCATGGGCTTGTTTGGTGAGTGGTGAGGGTTGAGTCCAGCCTTGTAGAGGTTGTATCTGTTTCCATAGAAAGGGTTGACATGGCCTCCATAGAAAGTCCCTTTACTGTGAACAACAGAGAGGAACACTCCCAGGAGAAAGACCTGTGCTATTAGCTGGCACAACTTGGTCCGCATTTTGTTTTTCTAAGTCTTTTCCAAGGCTAATCCAGAGTCTCAAAAATTCAACTGTCAAGAGGAGAGGGGTTCAGAAGTGGTAGTCTCTAGCTCCTCTGGGTGTTGTGTTGCTCCTTGGCACATGGAAAGTCTTGTTTTCTTCAGTGGGCCCTGGAGGAGGCGTGCAGTCCAAACAGCTCTAGCATCAGCAGCATCTTGTCCTGTACATCTTCAGGTTGCTCACTAACAAAATTCTGAGCACGCAAGACGGAGCAGGGGGAAAACTGATGATACTGAAGAGGGAGGGGGAAGGGAGAGGGGAAGGAAAACAACACAAAGGTGTGCTGGAGGAGGCGAAAGAAGAAAGATGAGCGCAAGAGAGAGCAAAGAAAAGAGGGAAGATAGTGTCAGTCTGTCTGTTGGAAAGTTTCAGCTCCATATACACAAATACTGTGTAGGAAACCTGCTGCCGAGGCTCGACCCTCTAAGTAATCTGCTCTCTGCACGAGTGAGGGTGTGTGTGCAAGCAGCAATGTGCTGCTCTTGCTGCCTCTGAAGGGGCAGGCAGACAGCCTGTATTTGCATATCCCACCCCAACTCCAGCCCGGTGGCTCGCACAAAGAGGGGGACTGACTGATATCAATTGATGTCCTGCTCTTCTTTCTCTCTCTATTGCAGCATCACAAAAATACAAAGTTGTACATGGAGATACTTCACTTCAAAGCAGACTCCAATAAGCAACAAAAAAAAGCCGCTGTCCTATTCTGTTTGAAATTTTTTCACCCACCCCCCATCAAGCATTTTTAGTTGTTGTGTATTCAGTCCCCTGATTTTATTTCTTTACCCAGTTCTTTTCTTTCTCCATCTGCTCTGGGAGCGGCTGTACATCAAAGCATAGCCCCAGTATGCAGTGCCATGTGCGTGGCTATGGCTGCAGCCAGCTAAGACGCTGTAGATCTGGACACAATGGACCTCCTCCTTGCTTCACTGCGGTCAGTCATTAAATATCCCAGCCACAGCTTCAGTTGAGAGTCACGTCCCAGCCCCCCACTTATGTCTTACTGCACATCCATGTGGTTCTTGAATTCATGCATAAATGCCTGCGTCTCTAAAGAGTATTTCCTGGGATTTAATCGAATCAGTTCAGTTTCTATGATAAGTGAGAGTGATTGTCCTCTATAATTTTTTCGTGAGTTGTAAAGATTTACATTACATAAACCTTTAGTAACAGGAGACTAACTTGTGCTAAACTTAATTCAATAAAAAATAAGCACTTTTGAGCTTTTTGATGGCAGCAGAATGTAGAAACAAAGCTCGAAAATTGGTACTAAAAAGAAAAAAACATTTTGCAACATTTTTACAACTATTTAGGTAAACTAAAAGCAGGTAAGCAACATGGCTCCCTATAGAATTGGCGGCTTACACATATTGACAGGCACCATCAATGCTGAAAGGTTCAGGACCAACACATGCTCCCATGCAGACATCTTTTTCATGGAATGCTTGAAAGAGGCACAAAACAATGCAAAATCACATACTGCATCTATTACTACAGCATGGCTTCCTAGAAGCAGAGTCCGGGCGTTGAATGATCTTCCTGCTGTCCAGATCTTTCACCAATTGAAAACATTTGCTACATCATCAAATTAAAATATGAGAAGGAAGATCCAGCACTGTTGAGCAGCTAGAATCCTGGATCCGACAAGAATGGGACAATATTCCGAAAAGTCAAACAACTGGCCTCCTCAATTCCCAGACTTTTACAGACTCTTAAAGAACATAATGATACTATATAGTAGCAAACATGGTCTGTTCCAACTTCTTTGAGATGTGTTGCTGCCATCAAATTGAAAAAGTGCCAGTATTTTTTCCAAAATGGTACAGTTGCTCAGTTTAAACGTTTGACACATTCGCTATGTTCCGTTGTGGATAAAATATGGATTTATGAAATTTGCAAATCATTACATTCTGTTTTTATTTCCATTTTACACAGCATCCCAAGTTTTTCAGAACTACCGAGTAGTCTCAGACACATTGTAAGAAGACACTAAAACCAGAATGTTGTCATTTTTAGAGTTAGTATCCAGTTTATATAAATCCTGAAGGACCAAACATTACACAGCACTCAGCTGTTACAGTGACGGAATCCAAGATGGATCTAACTTAAGGAGAAGTTTGCCAGAAATAGGCAGTAATCCTGGAATATAACGGTGTCTTTATGTTCCAGAAGGGTCACAGAGGATTAGCAAAATACACTAGAGAGATGCACAGAGCATTCTCAGTAGCTGGTAGAGGGACTTGGTGACTTTCATACCTTGCTTTATTGGTCACAGCTATTTTTGGCGGGGGTATAAACTCTGGCATGGATATGCTGCCAGTATATCTTGGCTCCATCCCAGTTTTCAGGTTTTCTTAATTGTCATGTTATTTATAAGAGGATGACGAAGGGATTGGCAGCCAACTTATATGCATGTGCGGCTCATTTTTAAAGTTTAGAAGACAGACTTGGAGGAAGAAGCTGCTGTTTGAATTGACCTCTTTGTTTGGATGGTTGGTTTGCAGTGCCCTTCTCACCTGTGTGTGGACTTTGCACCACTTAGGCTACTGTATTTAGTCTTCATTTACAAGTCAATAAGAAAGAAAAACACACAGCTTGGTGATATGTATAGAAATATTGACAAGAGGGACAGCCCCTCAAACACTCAAGCAGGTGGTGGATCTATTGAGCAATGTAGGCTAAACAGATCCAAGTGGGTAAACAAAACCTTTGAAATGCATTTTGGAGTTATGGTTCTTTATGGCTTTTGATCTTATTCCATAATTTGCCCTACATTTAGCTTATCCTGTTGCACTTTTTTTGGCCTATGCTGCACAGACTCACATGTCTATAGTTTGTGAAGATGAAGCATTTTGCTTCCTGCTGAAGATGAACCCCATTGCTCCAGAAACGGTCACCTCACACTGGCAGGGAGACAGTGAGAAGGAAACTATTTTAAATCTTTGTCCATTCTGGCAGTGAAATACCATTTTTCACTGAAATGACTGGCACAATTTTAAACAGATGTGTCCCAGCATACTGTCCAGATGTCAGGGTAAAATGAGAAATATCTGGGATACTGACTTATGCTAGTTTGATAGTTTATGATCATTTAGAACAAAAAATAATAATTCTTACTGTGGTGAACAAACACTCGGGCAATAGATGCCAAAGAAAAAAAGCCAAAGAAAAAATAAAGAGTACTAATAATGACATAATTGCAGTGTACTGTGTAAGAGCCAAACATAAAATTCTATGCTTGAATGATGCATTACTCAGCCAAAACAGTTTCTGTTCACTGTAAGTCTTATGAGTCAGGATTTACTCAATTTGTTTCCTTCAATTTATTAATTTTTTTACGCATTTTTTTCTAGCTAATAGCAGATACAGTATTTCTGTGTTGCATCTGTGAGTGGTTTTAGATAAGTATTCTTATCTTGCGCTGAATGACTGACTCCATACCCTGAGTGGAAATCTGAGAGGAAGTTCATACAGCTTTTCAAAAGTCCACGGCCTCCTGAGCATTTGGCTAATGCAATATAAGTCAGTGACATTTACACTGCGCTATACTGTAGGGGCAGTTTCCTCATTTTTATTTGGTTTCAACTCTGGATCTTTTTCCATACATACAGCCCGTTTTCAGTTTTTTCCCTTAGGGAACAAGCTGTGAAAGGAGCCTTCAGTTTGTAGTGTCTCTGTGCACCCTCCTGCAGAGGTGAGATACAAAATGAATCCACTGCAGTGAAACAGGACACCACTCCGTTAGTTTGATTTCCCTAACCCCTCCGTGAACCAACCCCATCATTTGCTATCAGTCTTCTCTAGGGTTTTTACAGACACTTTTATTAGATATACATATATTAGATATAAGTACAGAAATGGGATGGATTCCAGGTCAGTGACATCAGCTACTTAGCAATGAGGACACTCGATCGCTTCTTACAGTAGTGACCTGGGATGCAACCCAGTCTTCAAAAAGTAACCAGAGGAATCAGGAAAATAGCTGTTATTTATGTCCCTATATTATGTCCCGAGCTTTGAGAGTTGCAAGACTGCACATGTATACTCAAAACCGCACCCAAGTGTCCAACAAATGCCAGCAAATTCAGCAGTAAGGTCTCTAAGTGTATTTTGTGTAAAGTTACCCAAAACTTCTTCCTCATGAAATGTATTCATTGTTTGGACACTTGGTGTGTTGATTCCCTGTGGTGATATGACTCTCCATTGCTTGCAATGTAAAACGTGCTTTTTAACATGTGACACCGGCAATAAAATCAGGCCTCCATCTACAAGAGTTCATGATGGATGGTGATAAATGACCTGCTGTAAACACTCTACAGACACTCTACTGGTGCTTTCTAGCTAAAGAAAAAGGAAGTATTCTGTGTTGTCTATGGTATGGTAAGATGGTGCGTACATAAAATGATCTGATTTCACTACCACAAAAAGGGCCTTAAAGTACATTTTCCATTTTGCTAATAAGCCTCTTATTATCAGGGTGATTGGACATATTGTGAAGGACTCTTTTGGTGAGAGTATTTTGCTAACACAGAAATAACCTTTGTTCATGCTCTTCTCATGGGTTTGAAGAAGGCTCCGCAAGAACAAAGTGATGCCACAAAGATTGTACCAGTCTTAATTTAGCAAAATGTAATCTAAATAGATATTCATGCAAGGAACAAAGACTTTGGTACTGGAAGCTTTCTGGATTCTGCTTGTAGTCCAAGTTCTATTGACCACTGATGAGAATATTTACGCACAAAATCTATTTTCTATTGATCCCTCAAATAAAAGCAGTGTTTTCACGGGAGTGAACGTGCCTTTCTGTGATGGAAAAAGGCCCTTTTCCCATAACAGAACCAGGAGAAACTCCTAAAGATGTTTGTATGGGAAAGAAAAGGCATTCCAGAAAGTATACATAGATGACCACAGGTCATTTTTTCCTCTTCCTCTCATCTGCAAAGTACCAGAACAGTTCTTTATGCTGTTGTCATTCCATGTGAGCTATGCACCAGAGTTTACTTTCATTCCAGTTTTCCAGACAAGACAGAAAGGCGGTGAGTTGGGGCACACAGAGACCCCTTGGGAGTTTGCAACAGAGTGGGACCTTTTGGCAGAGGAAGCATCTTTGCTTCATGATGTTACAACTTATGCTGTAGGGACAGCAGTTCCAGTAAGACCAAATGACTGAGAAACGTCCCAGGCTTTTATCAGGAGATGGGGAAAGTCCATTACTGTCTGTTAATATCTGTAGGCTTTTTTATCAAAGGCTTGGTTTCAGTTTGTAACACTGAAGGAGGAATATTTTTTTAATACACTACAAATAGAGACTGTTAATTTCCAGGTCTTGCATAACTTTTTACACTAACCACATAAAAAGAAATCCACAAATACTTCCACTTAGGGAAAATGCTTTAGTAATATAAAGGTCAACTTTAATTGTAGAAAAACAGAATAATAATTCCAGTATCTCTTATAAACACTGTTCGTACTATAGACACTACCAGGCCAGCAGCCACGCTGATTTTATTGTCTGTGTTACATTTAAGATTTGCAATGGCATAAAAATCACACAGTTCTTTACAAGATAAGACAAGACAAGATAGCATAAATGAAAATCTTGAAAAGTGTAATTATAGAAGCCATTGTGATGTAAAGCCAGTTTTGCTATCAGTGCTTCAACCACGGTTTGTTTCCAAATGCTTCTCTTAGCTTGTAAACACCGCTGCTACTTATTTAGTGCCATCTCCACAGCAGTCCCGATTATCTGCCCAGAGAATATCACAGAAACCTTATTAACAGTTCAGATCTTTTGCACATTCCCCATATGCATCATTTTCACCAAGTTGGTAAAAATGGAGGACATCCCCACAGCAAGTGCCATCAGCAGTGGATCCCCAGTTTAATTTTCTATGGCTGGGCTTCTTGCATGTCACACTCACATACTCACCAATTCTTTTTTTCTGGGACTTTGTAGATAAGTCTTTTTCAGACATTTTAATTATGTTTCAGCAGAGTTGCGTGCAAACAGCTAAATGTAATTTTTAATCTGCATTTTCACTGATATTTAGATTAGTAGTTATTTGGAATACTGGAAAATTCAAGAAGTCAAAAAAAAAAAAGCTGATCGAGGTGCTGCTCGGTGCCCGCATACCGGACCGTTTTTCATGCCCGGACTGCCACTGGTAGTAGCTGAGGTCATTTTTCTTTCAGATGTTGTTTGACAGATGCCTTGTGAGCCATTGTAACACTGCTGCTTATTTCTGAAGTTCTGACACATGAATGCTAATATTTGTGCTTACAGACTAAATTTATTGTGGGTAAGTGTACAGAAAATGATGCTTGGGGGGGTTGTATTTGGCTCCCTGCAGCTTTTCACTCCAGAAGAAGCTAATGATGTATGTGAGAAACTGTAATTTCAGTTATTCACAGTGCAGTCATACACATACATTTCCTGTAATCATTTTAAGAAACATTTACCACAAATATACATATAGATTTCTTTCTTTTTTTGTCTACACACTCCACATGCAGCAGCCAAACATTAGAGAAGCTTAAACACATTGTGTTCATGTAACTGTCATGCGGCGGCTGTGTGAAGGCGAAAGAGGACCCAAATGCACGGCTCTAGACACACGGGGATGAACTCAAAGGCAGGTATTTATTAACAGGAACATAAGAAGTCATACAAAAACTATACTGGGAGCAACTAAAGCTGAGGCGCTGGGAAGACACGGTAAATGCACACAACCTAGAGGGACGACGCAACACAGAACAAAGGGACACTCTGACATAAATACACAGAAGGTAATGAGGGAAGTGGGAACACACGGGGAACACAGCTGAAGACAATTACTCATGACCGGGCAGGGAGGACACGAAACTGAAAATACTGACACCAAGATGTGGACCTTAAATACAACACAGTACACAGAGAAGAGCACAGAGAGAGAGGCAGAGAACAAGGATGAATACACGAGGGGATGAGGAGAACACAGAACACAAAGGACGGGAACACGGTACCAGAACAAACACCACAATAACAGCATGGATAAAGGGGGGGGGGGTCCAAATACCAAACCAAACAATCCAATGAACATAAGGAACGAAATACAAAACCACAGGAAAACTAAGAACACTGGGTCAAAATGACCCAGGACCATGACAGTAACAGCCTTATCTTAAAAAACATTCAGGCTCTATAGATTAGACTCCTGTAGAAATAGTAACAGAAAGCGTAACATCAGGGTGGAGACTCAAAATATAAGCTGGTTATCCTAAAACAGACTCTGCATTCATGATACTAAGATAAGGGCAATTAAATAAATCTGCTCCACGTGAATTGCCTCAGTGAATTCTACTCCTTTCTATACACCAGTTTATTCATGTAATCCTTGCCCTCTTGGCATCCATTGAAAACACCTGACCACTTCAGTGAGTCTGTTCATTCTTGCCTAATAACATTTTAAGAAAGTACAAATAAGAGAGGGCGCACCGATTTGGTAAGATGATCTAATAGATTGCTGCAAATACACTATGCTGCCTGTGCTATGAAAATGGTTCAACAAATGAAAGCATCACACTCTTGCAAATAGGTTGATTAGATTTGGCTAATTTGTTAAAAAGGGATTTGGTTCATTCTGAGTAGCTGTTCTTGCTTTGAAATCGCCATATTAGTAATGCGTGACTTGTTTCTCAGGTAGTCTTTCTGGGAAAACTGACTTCCAAATAAAGCTAATGATCAGTCCTCCACATGAATCTCTATATCAGCTTAAACACGCTGACCTATAACTGCCACGTATTGACATTTTAAGTCACTAGAAAAATATAAATAAAACTACTCAAACTCCTGAGATCTAGACCAGCAGTGGCTATACTGTATGAAGCCTATGGAATTTATGGATCAGTTATATGAAGCATGAGCTCATTCCAGCAAGCACAGCATCCCCGCACTGCCAAATGTGGTTGGTGCAAAGCAAAATTACATTGGATTAGTAATCAGTGAGGGTGCGCTCCATGCACAAACACACACACACACACACATATACACTGGGTTCATTCTCCCCACTGGGTACAAAAGTTTGCATCCACTCCACATCTGGTTTACATCATAGCCAGACCACCACCACCACCCAGCCTAGATCTATCATCAGTCCCCCTCTCGCTCTCTCTCTCTCTCTCTCTCTCTCTCTCACACACACACACACAAGCCCGTTCAGCTATCTTAGTGAGGACCTTCATTGACATAATGCTTTCCCTAGCCGCTTACCCTAACCCTAACCATTAAAAACGAATGCCTAACCGAAAACCTAACCATAACCTAATTGTAACCCTGACACTAAAACCACATTTTGAGTCTCAAAAATGCCTTCAGATTTGTGAGGACCGGTTTGTGTGTCCTCACAAGTGACTGTTGGTTCTCAAGTATAGTAGAATGCGGATTTCGGTCCTCACAAGGATAGCTAGACAGGAACACACACACACTCAGATAGTCATACTCAGATGAATGTATGCACTTAGATTATATACTTCTAAGCATATATAAATATATATATTTCTAAGCATAAATGACAATCCAACAATATAAACCTAACATTCAGTGTTTCATTTGATTACACTTTGGTTAAAAACCTATTTATTACTTATTTATAGACTGCTGACTCTTCATAATTATTTTCTCCATAAAAGTAACATTTTAAAACTTTTCTTTATAGGATATCTAAAGAAGCTTTATTACAATTTACCAAGTCTTGCTACTCAGAATCCTACAATCACCTGCAATTACTTCAACTTTTTGTGCTCATTGTTTGAAATTTCGTTTACAAAAATCACTGGTCAAATCTTTCTTTCTCACACTCATCTCGGGGTTATTGTTGCTACGTAACATTAATAATAAAAAACAAAAAAGAAAAAAAATCGTTGGCTTCTCATTGTGTGAAGTTATTGGGGACAGATGATATTATACTACTGCCCACAGTACTATGTAAACTGTGCCATTATCTCTTGTCGTTAAGGCCATCATTTATGAACTGCAACTGCTGGCACACACATACACGCTTGCCCACACACCCACTCACCCACACACCCACACACACAGGGTGTCTGCATGTGAGCATGTTTGCAAACACTTAGTCTTTTAATTGCTGGCTTTGTTTTTTATAGTAAATGCTGGTGGGGGTCGGTGGTCTGCACAAAATATGAGGTGCGTTGAGATGAACAGGCACTCACAAAGAGCCCCTTGTTTCCTCAGCAATCTGTTCTCAGTTGCAATGCAATTAAAGACTAGTTTACTGGCGAGGACCTTGCTTTTCTCTGCATGTGACGCAATCCTCCAGGTTTGCCCAGCTGAAGGCTGAGTGATGGGCATGCACACGCAGCAGCAAGCACAAAAAACCAGACACGTGTATGTGCATACAGGGGGAGACACACACGGACAAACATGGACTTGTGCATGCCTGCGAGCATGCATATACACCTACACACACAGATGTCATTTAAGCTCAGCCAAAGCTGGCAGAAGTAAAACACTCCACTTTACTTCAGCACAAGGCATGCCCTGTATGAGGCTCTTATTTTACCAACCTTACAATGATGATAAATCTCAATGAGTCACAGAAACTTTCACATTAATGGCAAAGATATATATATATATATATATATATATATATATATATATATATATATATATATATATATATTAATTAGGGGTGCAACGATACACAAAATTCACGGTTCGGTTTGATACTTTGGTGTCACGGTTCGATATTTTTTCGATACAAAGTAAAATGTTCATGCCTTTTTAATTTGTCATTTATTAAAATTATAAATATATATTTTAACTCAAAAGTACAGTTTTTAAATTTAACCCTAACCCTTGTGCGTGTTTTTTATTTTGACAGCGAATGCGCACCTGCGGACCACTTATGTGCAGCCCTGGTTATTTAGCTCATCATATCGCAGCCACAGAAATTCTTTTGTCCATGAAACCATAAAGCTGCACTTTCTTTTTGCCTTATAGTCTGATTTGTCATAACTTTTCCGTTTTGCGGTAAGCTTTTCTTTGGCTGTCACTTCTTCACCCTGACCTGTCTTATTTGGCTCAGCAGAACTAAAATATATATCCTGCTGCTTATACACACGCACTCACATAAGCTCAGCGATTCTCTGCGCGATCAACCTCTCACATGTTTAAGCTTGCTGCGGGAGATTTCACTTGTCATGTTTGCGTTGTAAGCTAACGATTAATAAGACAATGTCAGAGGAATTGGTGCACAAATTATCATCACTCACAGATCAGTGCTGTCGCTCTCTATACACAGTTCACGTGATTGCAAAGTGAAAGCAAAAAAACAAGCGCAAATTCAAACGCGATTTCAATATGTCACATATTGACAGTGGCTCACCAATGCCAATGACATAATTACCCAGCTACATTTCCGAAAGAATGCAAAAGCATTGACATATATTTTTCCTTCCTACAATAGCCGGACGGGCAGGGCAGAGATAGATTTTGGTAGCCCGACTGGAAAAATCGCTAGCCCCAGGACGTCGGGCTAGCGATTTTGCGAGCCCTGTATCTGATTGAGGAATCACTCATCTTTGGAAAAGAGAGTTTATTACAGAGAAATGTCTCTTTCCAAAATAAAAGCTATACTATCCGCTTCTTCTGGGCTATATTCTCAGCAGCATATTAAACATATCAGGTCCCCATAAGGAGAATCATGTGCTAACGGCTGTCTAAATGACTCGGGTAAAGTTTGTAGCATGCATGCTTGTTGTTTTTGTCTTTGCACTAGGATGATGTCGGCGTCAATGTGCAGTCATATTCGTTGTGTTCCCACTAGTGCTTTCCGGTTAACCTCGTTAAAATGACCTTAACGCCACAACACTGCAAATCTCCGTTAACGAGCTACCCCTGATAGCCCCGTGCACGGGGCTAGACGGCCAATAAGTTAACGAGCTAACTGCGCTAACACACTAGCTCCCACCCATGTAATTGAGCATTGCGTGGCACATCCAACATACTGTTTTACTTTAGTCCATGACGCGTTTACCTTCAGGGTCATACGTCACATGAAAACCAAAATAATTCCAAACGCCAGATCTGAATGAGGGTGGGAGAGGTTCAATTTGCCATGTAAGGAGAGCTTAACTTCTGTCTCGTTAGCTTGCCCTGCGCTCTTCCTTCTGACGATGCTGTCTGTGTGGAGCGCTCAGTGGATCTGCTCTCGACAGTGCAGCCCAGGCGGAGTAGTCGAACGCAGATTCACTTAGCGCTCCACACAGACAGCATCGTCAGAAGGAAAGTTGATCAAATAAATTACAAATGTTGTATTGTTCGATACATATGCGTACCGAACCGAAAGCACTGTATCGAACGGTTCAATATCGATACGAATATCGTTGCACCCCTAATATATATATATATATATATAAGCAAACCACCCAGCATGCCTCTGCAGGCGGTTTATCCTTCAAGCTCGGGTCCTCTACCAGAGGCCTGGGAGCTTGAGGGTCCTGCGCAGTATCTTAGCTGTTCCCAGGACTGCGCTCTTCTGGACAGAGATCTCCGATGTTATTCCCGGGATCTGCTGGAGCCACTCGCCTAGCTTGGGAGTCACCGCACCTAGTGCTCCGATTACCACGGGGACCACCGTTACCTTCACCCTCCACATCCTCTCGAGCTCTTCTCTGAGCCCTTGGTATTTCTCCAGCTTCTCGTGTTCCTTCTTCCTGATATTGCTGTCATTCGGAACCGCTACATCGATCACTACGGCCGTCTTCTTCTGTTTGTCTACCACCACTATGTCCGGTTGGTTAGCCACCACCATTTTGTCCGTCTGTATCTGGAAGTCCCACAGGATCTTAGCTCGGTCATTCTCCACCACCCTTGGGGGCATCTCCCATTTTGACCTCGGGACTTCCAGGTTATACTCGGCACAGATGTTCCTGTACACTATGCCGGCCACTTGGTTATGGCGTTCCATGTATGCCTTGCCTGCTAGCATCTTGCACCCTGCTGTTATGTGCTGGATTGTCTCTGGGGCATCTTTACACAGCCTGCACCTGGGGTCTTGCCTGGTGTGATAGACCCCAGCCTCTATGGATCTTGTACTCAGAGCTTGTTCTTGTGCTGCCATGATTAGTGCCTCTGTGCTGTCTTTCAGTCCAGCTTTGTCCAGCCACTGGTAGGATTTCTGGATATCAGCCACCTCCTCTATCTGCCGGTGGTACATACCGTGCAGGGGCCTGTCCTTCCATGATGGTTCCTCGTCTCCCTCCTCTTTCTTGGGTTTCTGCTGCCTGAGGTATTCACCTAGAACTTTGTCGCATGGAGTCACACAAACCACCTGCAACTCAACACCTCAAAGACTAAGGAACTGGTTGTGGACTTCGGGAGGTCCAGAGAAGGTCCACTACCGGTTCAGATAGAGGGGGAGGAGGTGGAGGTGGTCAACAAGTACAAGTACCTCGGGCTGTGGGTGGACAATAAACTGGACTGGTCATGCAACACAGAGCACCTGTATAAAAAAGCCCAAAGCCGACTGTACTTCCTCAGGAGGCTGAGGTCTTTTAACATCTGCAGGAAGCTCCTGAGGATGTTTTACCAGTCGGTGGTTGCTGGAGTACTTTTCTATGCTGTGGTGTGCTGGGGGAGCAGCACAGCAAAGAAGGACTCATCCAGGCTGGAGAAACTGATCAGGAGGGCTAGCTCTGTGGTCGGCATGAAGCTGGACACTCTGGTGACAGTGGCAGAGAAAAGGACATTAAAGAAACTGCTGGACATTATGAACAATGCTGGGCATCCTCTGCACACGGCCATTAACAACCAGAAGAGTCTGTTCAGTGACAGGTTGCTTCTCCCAAAGACAAGAACTAACAGACTTAAAAACTCCTTTGTCCCACACGCCATCAGACTGTTTAACTCCTCTCTGGAGGGGAGAGGGAGGGGAAACAGGAGGACAAAGGAGGGGGGAACAACTAAGCTGTAGTGCCTCTTCACCTCACTGTGCAATACCTTTTGTGCAATACTTTTGTAAATAGTCAACGGTGCAATAGACTCAATACTTGAAATGTGCAATTCACTTGTATTTTTATTTTTATTCCTATTTATTCTATTTATCCCCTTCGTATATTTTATTTATATTGTCTCTGTATTTATATATATGTGTGTGTGTATATATATATATATATATATATATATATATATATATATATATATATATAATATTCTGTAACTCTGTAACTTCTGTCGGTGCTGTGCTTTTTTGGAAATCGAATTTCCCAGAGGAACCCACCCGAGGGATTAATAAAGTTCTATCTAATCTAATCTAATCTAATCTAATCTAGCACTCGGTCAGTTGGGGCCATCTTCCCAATGTATTCTTGGATGTTCGTTGTCTCATCCTGGACTGTGGTGCTGACACTCACCAGTCCCCGGCCCCCTTCCTTCCGCTTAGCGTACAGCCTCAGGGTGCTGGACTTGGGGTGAAACCCTCCATGCATGGTAAGGAGCTTTCTTGTCTTTATGTCAGTGGCTTCTATCTCCTCCTTTGGCCAGCCTATTACCCCAGCAGGGTACCTGATCACGGGCAGGGCGTAGGTGTTGATGGCCTGGATCTTGTTCTTACCGTTCAGCTGACTCCTCAGGACTTGCCTGACCCTCTGCAGGTACTTGGTGGTTGCAGCTTTTCTAGCGGCCTCTTCATGGTTCCCATTCGCCTGCGGGATCCCCAGGTACTTGTAACTGTCCACTATGTCTGCAATGTTTCCTTCTGGTAGTTCAATCCACTCAGTTCTGACTACCTTCCCTCTCTTTGTTACCATCCGACTACACTTCTCCAGTCCGAACAACATTCCAATGTCATTGCTGTATAGCCTGGTAGTGTGGATCAGTGAATCGATGTCTCGTTCACTCTTGGCATACAGCTTGATGTCATCCATGTACAGGAGGTGGCTGACAACGGCTCCGTTCCGTAGTCGGTATCCGTAGCCAGTCTTGTTAATGATCTCACTGAGGGGGTTCAGGCCTATGCAGAACAGCAGTGGGGACAGAGCATCTCCTTGGTAGATCCCGCACTTGATGGTGACTTGTGCTATGGGTTTGGAGTTGGCCTCTAGTGTTGTGCGCCACATCCCCATTGAGTTCCTGATGAAGGCTCTTAGGGTCCCATTGATCTTGTACAATTCAAGGCATTCCAGTATCCAGCTGTGGGGCATTGAGTCATAGGCCTTCTTGTAATCAATCCAGGCAGTGCACAGGTTGGTCAGTCTGGTCTTGCAGTCTCGGCTGACTGTTCTGTCTACCAGTAGCTGGTGTTTTGCGCCTCTGGTATTCTTGCCAATTCCTTTCTGTGTCCCGCTCATGTATTGACCCATGTGCCTGTTCATCTTAGCCGATATGATGCCTGACAGGAGCTTCCATGTAGTACTGAGGCAGGTTATTGGTCGGTAGTTGGAGGGGACCGGTCCCTTCTTGGGGTCCTTGGGGATCAGGACCGTCCGACCTTCGGTTAGCCATTCCGGGTGTCTCTCGTTAACTAGCAGCTGGTTCATTTGTGCTGCCAGACGCTCGTAGAGTGCAGTCAGCTTCTTTAGCCAGTAGGCGTGAACCATGTCGGGCCCTGGTGCTGTCCAACTCTTCATACTGGAGACCCTTTCTTGGATATCTGCCACTGTGATGGTTACTGGACCCTGTTCAGGGAGGTCGCTGTGGTCTGCCCTCAGATCCACTAGCCACTGAGCATTGCCGTTATGGGTTGCGTCCTTCTCCCATATGCTCTTCCAGTATTGCTCCGTCTCCAGCCTTGGTGGTGCTGTTCTCTTATTATTATTATTGTTCCCTTGCCACTGAGAGTACACCTTGGCTGGTTCCGTGGAGAACATTTGGTTTATTCTCCTGCCTTCTATCTCTCTGGTGTACCTCCTCAAGCGGCTGGCCAAGGCTGTGAGTCTTTGCTTGGCAGTTTCCAAGGCCTCAGGTGTGGACAGCTTGCTGTATTTCTTATGCACCTTCTTTGTCGCACCTTTCTGCAACTCCGTTAGTTGGCTAACCTCCCTCCGTGCTACTTTGATCTTGCCCTCTAACCTCCTTCTCCATGGAGGGTACTGCCCCTTGTGGCTGTTCAACTTGTAGCCAAGCATCTCACTGATCACTGCTGCCGTATTGTAGATCAGCTTATTAGTGTCGGTAATCGTGGTTGTAGGTATTGTCCGTAGTGCTGCATTAACATCATCTAGCAGACCTTCTGAGGGTACTTCACGTAATCTTGGTAACCGGCTACGGGGGATCCAGGTTTCAAGCTTGGGGTTACTTGCGTAGTAGCATTCCAACAACGCCCTGTTTTTGTCTCTTGTATATATGACATATATATGATATATATATATGATATATATATATGATATATATATATATATATATATATATATATATATATATATATATATATATATATGATATAAAATAAAAAAAACACCCATCACGCCCCTGTGGGCGGTTTATCCTTCAAGCTCGGGTCCTCTACCAGAGGCCTGGGAGCTTGAGGGTCCTACGCAGTATCTTAGCTGATTCCAGGACTGCGCTCTTCTGGACAGAGATCTCCGATGTTGTTCCCGGGATCTGCTGGAGCCACTCGCGAGACAGATAAATATGAAGGCATGCCGGCTCGGACGTCGCCCGGATCAACAAGGTCCGCGTCAGGTGTTGAGGAACCAGGGCACCCTGACGAAAAGTGGGCTACTGGAACAAGAAGGCATCGGTGGGCAAGAGACGAAAACAGGGCGTTGTTGGAATGCTACTACGCAAGTAACCCCGGCGGAAGGGGCTACATGAATAGGATATATATATACACTCAACAAAAATATAAACGCAACACCTTTGTTACTGCTCCCATTCCCCATGGGATGGACGTAGAGACCTAAAATTCATTCCAGATACACAATATAACCATCCCTCACAAACAGTGGTCACAAATCAGTCCAAATGTGTGGTAGTGGGCACATCTGCTATATTGAGATAATCCATCCCACCTCACAGGTGTGCCACATCAGGATGCTGATCTGACATCATGAGTAGTGCACAGGTGTACCTCAGACTGCCCACAACAAAAGGCCACCCTGGAATGTGCAGTTTTGTCTCACAGCAAAATGCCACAGATGCCACAAGCAATGAGGGAGCGTGCAATTGGCATGCTGACAGCAGGAATGTCAACCAGATCTGTCGCCCGTGCATTGAATGTTCATTTCTCAACCATAAGCCGTCTCCACAGGCATTTCAGAGAATATGGCAGCACATCCAACCGGCCTCACAACCGCAGACCTCGTGTAACCACACCAGCCCAGGACCTCCACATCCAGCAGGTTCACCTCCAAGATCGTCTGAGACCAGCCACCCAGACAGCTGCTGGAACAATTGGTTTGCACAACCAAACAATTTCTGCACAAACTGTCAGAAACCATCTCAGGGACGCTCAACTGCATGCCCGTCGTCCTCATCGGAGTCTTGACCTGACTCCAGCTCGTCGCCGTAACAGACTTGTGTGGGCAAATGCTCACATTCGATGGCGTCTGGCACGTTGGAGAGGTGTGCGCTTCACGGATGAATCATGGTTCACATTGTTCAGGGCAGATGGCAGCTGAGAATGTCCCAGTTCTTGCATGGCCAGCATACTCACCGGACATGTCACCCATTGAGCATGTTCGGGATGTGCTTGACCGGCGTATACGACAGCGTGTACCAGTTCCCACGAATATCCAACAACCTCGCACAGCCATTGAAGTGGAGTGGACCAACATTCCACAGGCCACAATTGACAATCTGATAGACTCCATGCGACGATGTGTTGCACTGCATGAGGCAAATGGTGGTCACACCAGATACTGACCGGTTCTGGGTCCCCAGACCCCCAATAGCGCAAAAAACTGCACATTCCAGGGTGGCCTTTTTGTTGTGGGCAGTCTGAGGTACACCTGTGCACTACTCATGATGTCAGATCAGCATCCTGATGTGGCACACCTGTGAGGTGGGATGGATTATCTCAATATAGCAGATGTGCCCACTACCACACATTTGGACTGATTTGTGACCACTGTTTGGGAGGGATGGTTATATTGTGTATCTGGAATGAATTTTAGGTCTCTACGTCCATCCCATGGGGAATGGGAGCAGTAACAAAGGTGTTGCGTTTATATTTTTGTTGAGTGTATATATATATATATATATATATATATATATATATATAAATATATAAAAACACCCAGCACGCCCCTGCGGGCGGTTTATCCTTCAAGCTCGGGTCCTCTACCAGAGGCCTGGGAGCTTGAGGGTCCTGCGCAGTATCTTAGCTGTTCCCAGGACTGCGCTCTTCTGGACAGAGATCTCCGATGTTATTCCCGGGATCTGCTGGAGCCACTCGCCTAGCTTGGGAGTCACCGCACCTAGTGCTCCGATTACCACGGGGACCACCATTACCTTCACCCTCCACATCCTCTCGAGCTCTTCTCTGAGCCCTTGGTATTTCTCCAGCTTCTCGTGTTCCTTCTTCCTGATATTGCTGTCATTCGGAACCGCTACATCGATCACTACGGCCGTCTTCTTCTGTTTGTCTACCACCACTATGTCCGGTTGGTTAGCCACCACCATTTTGTCCGTCTGTATCTGGAAGTCCCACAGGATCTTAGCTCGGTCATTCTCCACCACCCTTGGGGGCATCTCCCATTTTGACCTCGGGACTTCCAGGTTATACTCGGCACAGATGTTCCTGTACACTATGCCGGCCACTTGGTTATGGCGTTCCATGTATGCCTTGCCTGCTAGCATCTTGCACCCTGCTGTTATGTGCTGGATTGTCTCTGGGGCATCTTTACACAGCCTGCACCTGGGGTCTTGCCTGGTGTGATAGACCCCAGCCTCTATGGATCTTGTACTCAGAGCTTGTTCTTGTGCTGCCATGATTAGTGCCTCTGTGCTGTCTTTCAGTCCAGCTTTGTCCAGCCACTGGTAGGATTTCTGGATATCAGCCACCTCCTCTATCTGCCGGTGGTACATACCGTGCAGGGGCCTGTCCTTCCATGATGGTTCCTCGTCTCCCTCCTCTTTCTTGGGTTTCTGCTGCCTGAGGTATTCACTGAGCACTCGGTCAGTTGGGGCCATTTTCCCAATGTATTCTTGGATGTTCGTTGTCTCATCCTGGACTGTGGTGCTGACACTCACCAGTCCCCGGCCCCCTTCCTTATATATATATATATATATATATATATATATATATATATATATATATATATATATATATATATATATATATATTAGGGGTGCAACGATATTCGTATCGATATTGAACCGTTCGATACAGTGCTTTCGGTTCGGTACGCATATGTATCGAACAATACAACATTTGTAATTTATTTTATCAACTTTCCTTCTGACGATGCTGTCTGTGTTGAGCGCTCAGTGAATCTGCGTTCGACTACTCCGCCTAGGCTGCACTGTCGAGCGCAGATCCACTGAGCGCTCAACACAGACAGCATCGTCAGAAGGAAGAGCGCAGGGCACCTCCCCCGCCCTCCCCCACCCTCATTCAGATCTGGCGTTTGGAATTATTTTGGTTTTCATGTGACGTATGACCCTGAAGGTAAGCGAGTCATGGACTAAAGTAAAACAGTATGTTGGATGTGCCATGCAATCCTCAATTACATGGGTGGGAACTGGTGTGTTAGCGCAGTTAGCTCGTTAACGTGTTGGCCGTCTAGCCCCATGCACGGGGCGATCGGCGGTAGCTCATTAACGGAGATTTGCCGTGTTGTGGCGTTAAGGTCATTTCAACGAGGTTAACCTGAAAGCACTAGTGGGAACACAACGAATATGACTGCACATTTACGCCGACATCATCCTAGTGCAAAGACAAAAACAACAAGCATGCTACTAACTTTAGCCGAGTCATTTAGACAGCTGTTAGCACATGATTCTCCTTATGTGTTTAATATGCTGCTGAGAATATAGCCCAGAAGAAGCGGATAGTATAGCTTTTATTTTGGAAAGAGACATTTCTCTGTAATAAACTCTCTTTTCCAAAGATGAGTGATTCCTCAATAAGATACAGGGCTCGCAATATCGCTAGCCCGACGTCCTGGGGCTAGCGATTTTTTTCAGTCGGGCTACCAAAATCTATCTCTGCCCTGCCCGTCGGGCTATTGTAGGAAGGAAAAATATATGTCAATGCTTTTGCATTCTTTCAGAAATGTAGCTGGGTAATTATGTCATTGGCATCGGTGAGCCACTGTCAATATGTGACATATTGCAATCGCGTTTGAATTTGCGCTTGTTTTTTTGCTTTCACTTTGCAATCGCGTGAACTGTGTATAGAGAGCGACAGCACTGATCTGTGAGTGATGATAATTTGTGCACCAATTCCTCTGACATCGTCTTATCAATCGTTAGCTTACTACGCAAACATGACAAGTGAAATCTCCCGCAGTTTAAACATGTGAGAGGTTGATCGCGCAGAGAATCGCTGAGCTTATGTGAGTGCGTGTGTAAAAGCAGCAGGATATATATTTGACTACGATGACCTGGATGACTGAGAACCTTCACAGACAGATATATATTTTAGTTCTGCTGAGCCAAATAAGACAGGTCAGGGTGAAGAAGTGACAGCCAAAGAAAAGCTTACCACAAAACGGAGAAGTTATGACAAATCAGACTATAAGGCAAAAAGAAAGTGCAGCTTTATGGTTTCATGGACAAAAGAATTTCTGTGGCTGCAATATGACGAGCTAAATAACCAGGGCTGCACATAAGTGTTCCGCAGGTGCGCATTCGCTGTCAAAATAAAAAACACGCACAAGGGTTAGGGTTAAATTTAAAAACTGTACTTTTGAGTTAAAATATATATTTATAATTTTAATAAATGACAAATTAAAAAGGCATGAACATTTTTTTTGTATCGAAAAAATATCGAACCGTGACACCAAAGTATCGAACCGAACCGAACCGTGAATTTTGTGTATCGTTGCACCCCTAATATATATATATATATATATATATATATATATATATATATGCACTAAATGTAAGGGTGGAGAAGTTTATATTCAGTTATTTCAACTCCTTTCTTTAGGCTTTAAACCTAGAAATGCATCACAGATTCTAATCGAGTGATACCTAATTGCTTTATCAAATCTACAAAGGTTATGTAAATATGCAAGTTCTTTTGCTTTCTTTCTCATACCTTAATTTCCTATACCCAGCACTTTTGTTTTATTTGGATTACATTTCAGTAAAATATCCATTAATCAGCCACAAGTGATCATTGTTATTCACTCGCCTTAGTCAATAAAAATTTAAATAGTTCTCACCGTTACAACACAAGCAAATCACTGAGCGTGAGTATACGATGTGGTTTAATATTATTGGACCTCAGTCGGACCAGTCTCCACAGCTCACACCGGTACCATACAGGTTGTGTGTTTTCACAGAGAGAGCCCCGCTCTGTGCTGATGTGTCTTATGATAGCACTGCAGGGTATGTGAAAGGACATAACTTGCATAACATAACTAAGCAGTAGGCTTTACCGTTTCTCACTCCCTCTGAAATCTCTCCAGAAGCAAAAAAGACACACATCATAAAGAAGGATTAGATGGACTTCAAACAGGCTTCTACAGGACTGGGCCACTTGGGGTCAGCTGATTAGGGATTTTTGCAGTGGCTTAAGGGGGCGAAAAGGTGGAAGTAGCCTTGTCTATGTTTTTTTTTATGAGAAATACCAGCTGTGAACTTTACTATCACCTGGGGTTGCACTATCACATTAAAAATCTAATAAATCAGTTCGGTCCACAGGCTGTAGTTGTTTTCTACTGATAGCTCCCTCTGTGATGCTCTCCTTGTCTGATGTAGAGGTTGAATCTCACAATAGCTGCTTTGTGGTCTTGTATTTGTTCACTTTCCCGTGGCTTGTGGTAAAAACACCAGAAATGATCCAATCACTCTTACAAAGTTGTGTTTTATGTGTAAAGATATACAGTATGTGTTTGCATGCTCCCTCATTTTTTAAGCCTCTGAGTGGGTTGTTCCCACAGACACATGACTCACATGAGGCTAACACTTAAAAGGGTCATAAACATATAATACTAAAGCTTAAATGATTGACTTTCCTTTCCCATATCATTAAATATCACTGATCTGTCTGTAAAATCTTATCGGCCTCATTCTTCATTTCTCACCTGTTCTCCTGTCCTGACAGTATGCAGTTTACGCCCGTCTCCAATCTTTCTCTCCACTCCTTCCTTCAGATGCCTCCTTGCTCCCCAACACTACTCTTTCATCACTCCATCATAATGGAGGAATTTGATTCTTGAGACTGACCTCCGCAGTTCTCCAGCCACAGTTTGGCGTGCTTTCTAAGCTTATCATGCAGTGCATTAACTGTGATCAGGGCCCGTATCACCACCTTCTCGGATGTGGTCCAAAACCTCCCTGTACAATGAGAGCATGCATCAGGAGTTACAAAAGCATTCACTTTTCCACAGTGTCACTGACTGGTGCCAGCTGGTTTCTCCTGGCTTGTCCATATAAAAAGGGATTAAGTGAAAAAGCCCAGTGGAGTGTCACTCAAGAGCAACAAAACCCTAAGCGCCAAGCCACTTATTTTAAATCTCAAAATTCATGTAAATGTAATCAGTCACTCAGTGGAGGGAGAAAAAGGAAGTTAGTAAAGTTGAATCGGAGCTGCAAAGGAAAGCACGGCCATCAAAACACACACAGAAAAAAGTGCAGTGCATTAATTGCAGATATGTTCAAAACGATTGCATGACAACCGTCCACTGGGTGTTCCCCCTGTTATTTTTTTTAGCTTGAGCTACATTAGTGTTTTTTGACTTTATGACTTGTTGGATTTTTCCCTGTGAGAAATTTTCCACACACATTCAACTATAGAGTATTTAAGTAATCAAGTAACCAAGTAACACTTTGTATTAATCACTTCATTCTAATTCCACTTTGTCTTTTACTTATGTCATTAGTTTTAGTTAAAAAATATAAAAAAGCGACAGTAAGAATTCCATTCTGTTGACTTTGGCATATGTACCATATTATTTACTGTAAAATCTACCCATCCAGGCTACACTACTCATTAGAGTATGCAGAGATGCCAGGACCTCTAGCTCTTCTGAGGGGACACGGAAGCATTTCCAGTCTGTCCCATGTTTTAACCAGACAATAAAGGTTTCAGATTGGATAAAGCTACAGTTTTATTTCATATCAGAACATTTTTTCAAAAGTTTTTTCTCATCAAATTTGACACAAAAATTCAATGGGAGTTGGGGATCAGGGGTCAAGGTCACCTCGTCCGAGACTGTTTGGCAGATGCACCTGTGGTATCAATTAGAAAATCCTAGGCCAAGTTTTCAGAAAACCTGACCTCCACCCTTGACCTTGAGTTCAAGGTCACCAGGATTTGAACTTGTCTGAGATTTTCTAGCAAATGCACTTGTGGTATCAATGACAAAGTCCTAATTGCATCGTTCTTCAGGTATTGGACTCACAAACTTGGGTGTCCAAGTCAACAACACCAAATATATTTTTATAATTAAAAGAAAAAACAAACAAACTTACTATTACAAAGGCTTACAATAGATTAGAATAGAATAGATAACCAGAAAAACAAAAATATCACATAAAGGTGTTAAAAAAGCATGCACAATAGTGTCAGTATATAATTAAAACAGATTGTTGGAGAACAAAGTAAAGACACATCACGCTTCCATTTAAGTTGCTGTGTTCCTTTCTGGATAGAGAATTTGCCCAGGGAGCAAAATGAATACCTGTTGTTAGAGCTCTGTGGTCTGCCTGTGTGTTGAGTTTATAATTTATAAACAGCACTGACAAAGAAAAAGAAAGAAAGAAGAAAAGCACTTGGCATGAGCTGCAGAAAAAGAGGGGCCATTTACTATGCTGTGATCTAGGACCATGAGGAAAGCTTTTATCACCCAAACTAGTGCAGCTTCTAATCTTTCTCCTTTTTTAACTTCACCACCCACCACTGCACTCCCACAACACTTGTTAGTATTGTTCCGCAGTAAATACATCAGGCTGCCATCAGTGATGTTTACAAGTTTTGTACTGAGTTTCTTAGCATTCAAAAGAGGGCTGAGAGTGTTTATTTACTGTTATAAGTCATCACTTCAGCACACCACTCAGCAAATAGGTGGAAAATCAGTGCAATAACACTTTCGCGCCTGTTTTTCATTCAATTTAAATATCGCAGAACCAAGTTTTCACAGCAACACAAAAATGGTCAAATTTTGTCTGTGAGTTTAAGCTTTGCTTTTTCTTTTTTTCTTCCCTAATTTCCTGTGAGCTCAGCAAAGCAGACATGTAGTAAATGAGGGCTCATATGGGCTGCAGTCTAAAGCTGCAGATGCCAAGAACCCCTGCCCTGCATACCTGAGGGAGCTGAGACAGGACAGAGGAGTCAAAGAAGCAGCATCAAACATGCCGCCAATCAGTCTAAATGCTGCTCCAGGTTAAGGGTCTCTCACCAGTCTTTGAACTAGAATCATTTTTTTTTCTGTGCAAACATTGATTGCACTTTTCCTTGTGTGGGTCACAAAAGGCTTTATCCATACTAGTAAACTAAAAAATAGTAATAACTAGGAGCAACTGAAGGACACTATAAAGCAGAAGCACTATAACCATTTCAGAGTGATAATTCAGGAACATAACACTTTTTTGATGGTCTGCAGCTGTGTGTGTATGGTGGTTATAAAATACACATGTACAGAGCCATGGATCTAATAATGGCATCAATAATGCTATACAACAGTATAATAATGGTACTGTGGTGCGGATTGTGTTATATGTTTGATTTTCTTTTGTTGCACCAAGCAATAGCGTCAAAGTGGAAAAGCCAACTGTACTTGGGTGATAAGTATCAGCCAGCTGTAAAGAGCTCTACTTCAAGGGTTTGGCAGCAAATGGTGCGTACCATTTGAAGTCAGAAGTTGGAATTTCTAAGTTCCCAGTAAGAATCTTCAACTGGAATACCCCTTAAAGTCTAATTTCCAGCTTGGAAAGTTGGAGCAGCCCCACCAATCCTGACTTTACAATCCACGATGGAGGCAGTGCACATAAACGCCATTGTACCGTCATTGCTGTGTATTTTGGACTGGATAAATAAGCTGTAAGCAGCACACTGACCAGGCTTTGGCCATGAATTTGTTGACCAGTGGTCATGGCAATTAGCTTTTTAATGATCATGAAACTGAACTCCTGGTCTATTGTTAGTCAATGATGCTAGCTTTGGTCATTAGGCTAATTTCAATTCAATCGGAGGGATGACCATCTGCCATTACCAGCTGGGGGTTAATAATAACTAATGATTAAAGGCAGAGTGGTGTATAAATACATAGCGAATGAAAAACGTGAGTGAAGCCCTAACTATTAGAGAAAGGAACCTTTAAAGCCATAGCTTAAAACTTGGAAGGGTTTCCATGGTCCAAATGCAAAGTAGAACCTGGTTCGACAGAAGAGGAGCTGAAAGCTGGAGGCCTCCCATTCTACTTTTAAACATCTTAGAAACCACAAGTAAGCCAGCAGTCTGAGAGTGAAGGGCTCTATTAAGGTGAAATGGTACTACGAGGTCTTTAAGGTAAGATGGGACCTGATTATCCAAGACCCACATGTGAGGAAAGGTTTTAAATTTGATTTTGGATTTAACAGGGAGCCACTGAAGAGAAGCCAAAATGGAAGATACATGTGTGGAGGGAGACCTGCAGTCAGCTCAAAGTGAAGAAGTCAACTGATAAAACATTTCTCCCACTGAAAACACAATGTACAGATGGAACAGAATCAACTTTCTGGATGATTGAGCATGTATGAAGGCATTGCATTACACTGAATTGCACCATATTGCTTGGTTTTTCCAGTTTCTCCTCCCTTTTCTTTTATTACTAGAAATCGCCAACTTAAGAGTGACGACAGTATACAACATCAATGAGAAGGATGCAGGTGAAAGACCATCTAAATTGCTTTGGCTTTTCTCTTTCGATAAGGCTGTAATATTAGTCCACTTGAAATGTAACTAAGCAATAACGGTTATTAGTTCAATAATAATTAGTTCTTTCTGCATTTTCAATTTTAATGTAGTCAGCACAGGTTTTTAATTTTCCAATGAATGTAACATACAAGCTTATCCACTAAAAACACGTGACAGGAAATTTGTTTTACTCTGCTTTGTTCTGATATTGAAATTTTTTCCACCTCTTCTTGCACTATTAACACATTTCCACGTACACATACACACGCACCCCGGACAACTTGCTGCTCCACATACCTGAGTGAATTATTCCAGTATACCTAATGGATCACACGTGCCACGGTGCACATTGGCACTTGGTCAAGTCACTCTCCACTCCCTGGGGCCAGGTCCAGTAAAAAGGCTTCTATAAATAAGGCCAACTGTTTCTCTGGAGCTCATAAATCTGAGGGAGCTGGATTTCTCCCCATTCTTGCATCTGGCGTCATTTGTCACATATGTGGTGAGCAATGAGGTTTAAAAGCAAACCAGGAAACCCAGCAGAGGCCACACTGGCTGGTGCCAGCAGCCAGTGCTATGTTAAACTTCACCACAAAGAGCCCTCAATCCAGAGACTCCAGTGGGGTTCGAGGGAAAGCAAAAAAAGATAAAAAAAAAAAAAAACAGGGGGGGAAAGCAAAAGCAAAAGACTAAGAAACCCAAGTACGGGCTTTCGGAAATGACATCATTGTTTTTTCAGTGAATGATGTGGCTGAAGTTACAGCACTGTGTCTACCACAGGCTACCAAACATTTAAGGCTGTGCATAGACTCCAGTCAAATTCATGCAAGTCTGCACCCTCAAACAAACAGAGCAATAGTCTATTACTGCAATTCAGTATTAGACACTATTCCATAAAAGATGGCCAGTTTATGGTGTCACTGTGCAGCATTTCCCGAGCCTGTTCTTTTTAGACTGATGTATTTCTGTCCTCTTATCCAAACAGCAAGCAACATTCAGTGCAAACCAAACGCTAAAGTAGTTGCTTCCTGTGTCACGCCCAGTCACTTCCTGGAGCCGATCACTCTGCTCTGATCACCCCTGTTGGGTTGTCTACTTCAGACAACCCAGCCAAGAAGTTTCAAAATCCATTTTTACATTTACTGTATAAAGAACACAAACTTGTACTATAAATACTGACATATTGTAGGGAAAACTGTGTCCACAAGACTTTATGTGACTTTGATTACATGCTTGCTACACATTTTGTGTGGTTTTTACAAGGAGTGGACCAAAAAGCTCCCCATCCTTTTGCAGCCAATGCAAAATCAGAAACTAGCCGCTGCTATACCTTTCATATCCATCCATTCGCTTCCGCTTATCCTTTTCAGGGTCGCGGGGGGTGCTGGAGCCTATCCCAGCTGTCATGGGGCGAAAGGCAGGGTACACCCTGGACAGGTCGCCAGTCTGTCGCAGGGCTAACACATAGGGACAGACAACCATTCGCACTCTCATTCACTCGCACATTCACACCTAGTGGCAATTTGGATTATCCAATTAACCTATCCCCACAAGCTGCATGTCTTTGGACAGTGGGAGGAAGCCGGAGTACCCGGAGAGAACCCACGCAAACACGGGGAGAACATGCAAACTCCACACAGAAAGACCCCGGCCTGATGGTGGAATTGAACTCAGGACCTTCTTGCTGTGCGGCAACAGTGCTAACCACCGTGCCACCGTGCTGCCCTACCTTTCGCATATTAACCGCAAATAAGGGGCTTCACGGTGAAGGGGTTAAACAGCCGACCAACAATAATTACATAAAGAGGATTAGGCACATTAATGATTATAGACAGAACAGGACAAGTCAAACCTGCAGGGAATTCTCCATAAGTTAAATGCCTCTTGTCGTGATCTAATGTTTACATTTGTACTTCAGAATTACTGACTTAAAGCTCAGTCACATGGACACTAAAGCCACTTCCAGATCCCATCTAGTGTAAGAAAAAACATTCACCTCCACCTTCACTGGTATTCAGCTTCTCTTTCATCAGAACCCCTTCTGTTTCTGCTGACTTCCTGATCTGGCATGTTCAAAGTCAAGGACTGTGCTGAAGCACTGCACCTGTGCCAATAAACATAAAAGCATAAAAATCAGCACATATGTATGCACATGCAAACATATGTGCACACAGGGTCACACACAGATAAAAACAAAAAAGTTCAAAAGTCTTCCTTCTTCTTGATTATTACCCAAACATCTGTGACATAGCAGATCTTGGTTAATTGATTTGTTTCATATGGACGCACAAAATGTCTCTGTCTAGACACGTCTTAGTGCCTGAGTGTGTGGGCGAAGGGACGTCCCATTTGAGATTTACTGACGTCTGAAATGGGAAAGAGATGGGCAGCAGAAGCAAATTCTTTTTATTACCAGGCTGCCCTTTCCACTCACTTTCTCAACAGCAAACACAAAATAGCAACAAAATGCTCTCTTAATGGGGCTTTGACCTTCCCAGTGGGAAAGGGCTTTTGAATGCAGGAGCTATAATAGGGGGACGGGTGTGTATGGGCTGAGAGCAGAGTGGGATCAGTGATGCACACTGAGCTGTCAGACGTAAACCCTTCAAGCCGTCAACTACTCAATCCCGCTTCTATCCAAAGCCTCACTTCCCCTCCCACCACCACTGCTGTCTGTGGCATTCTTTCACCTTCCACCCCACTCTTTCTATTTCTATACATCTTTTATTGCCACTTTCCCTCTCTCCTCTCTGGATGTCATAGGAAAAAAGAGGGACTCTTTTAAGTTCACTGACACTGAAACCCCATTTAAAGCATTTTTGTCATAACATTTCTTTTTCACAGTAAAACTCAATCCTGCGATGTGCAGTTTTAACACGGTCCTTTAGCAAAGGTAAAGCCTTTTTTTATTTGCACATCAAACGTGTCTCGCATGAGCTGCGCATTTTCAATATGCCTATGTGCATTTACTGGTTTATGAAGAATTAAAATTTCTTGTGTGTGTATATATATATGCATGCGCCTGTGCAACTGTGCATTCTTGCACTGACATTTAATGCTCTGACACTTCACTCTAAGTGATAAAAGCCATTCACTAAACACTTGGAGCCAACTCTTGGAACTCCTGCATCACAAAAAAAGAATGTAATGCACCCAAATTAGACAAAGCACAATGCAGCTTCTGTTGTTACAGTGAAACTCGCCCCTCTATGTCCCCAACACACATCTGCAAAATCATTAACAGATGTCTAAAGAACCTCCTTTGGCCAGCCTATCGCAAACACACGCTCTACCTCACTATATTATTCCATTTTCTCAGTTACCATGTCTGGCTCCACTTCTCTCCATCTTCCCCTGCTCACATGCTTAAAAACACTCAGACCGCAAACACATGCAGACACACTGGGAGAAAAACATAAAGTTGAAGAAAAACTTGCTAACTCGCTCATTCAAACTTCAAGAAAAACATTCAATCTTTCTCATGTATTCTGTCTTTTTCTGCAGCAATCACTTGATTGTGGCAGATCTGGAACATTCAGAAGAAGAAAAGAAAAAAGTATCTTATTTAGTACTTTTACATCAATGTGTTTGTTGAACACACCAAGCTTTTCCAAGCTCATTAAGCTGCACACCTCCAAAGGGAAAAGAACAGCAAGGGAACCCTGCATCATTACCCGCAGTCGGCCCTTCATCAGCTGTGCTGAATATAATTATCACCTCGTAATTGGTGGTCCAATTTTTCCCAGGCTAAACAGAAAGAGCATAAGGTGTGCCAGGGGAAGCGCTTGCCAGTCTGTAAAGCTGGAGGAGGCAGAATTTGGTGGAGTAAGAGAAAAACTGGATGCAGTCCACTGTGAGACACAACTCACTCAGGAATTTACAGTTGGTCTCATAAAGCAAATGAAAAGCAGAACTCAAAAACAGCAGGCATAGTCATCCGAAGTCAAACACTGGGAGGAAGAGAGACGAGCGGCAGTAAAAAGTTCTGAATGGACTGGTAGACAACAGGCAGAGGAGCTGAGAACCTGAGAGGAACAGAACAACACATCATGTTTATTTATTCATTTTCAGCTATCATTAATAATGAAGTATTGCTTATTTAACACCTGCATATTCGTGCTTTCCCATCGCTGCTTTTAAATACATCGCTACTTGGCTGCAGGATCAGAGGAAAAGGGATGAAGTAAATCGTGTGTGGTTTTCAGAGTAAAGTGATAATGTCTATTAGGGCTTATAGGATTAGTCTTGGTTACAGACGAACTCTGGAATGCGTAGAGAGTGTGGTTATTCTAGTCAATCAGTACAAATCCACAAGGCATTAGTCTGCTGACAGATCAAGAGGTTTGTGAACCGGCGCTGCTGGTAAAGGCTGGAACAAAGTCGTCCCGTTTGGGCCAAAACTAATGGCGTTCTGCCACAGACTACCTCACAACCAGAATGTGGCTTAGTTACACTGGCACTGGATTAATTGTGTGTAAGAGTGAGAGTGAAAGAAGGAGCAAGGATGCAAGTCAAAGGCATGGGCTATTAACCACCGTAGCAGCTGTGCTGGCGCTTGTGAAACCACACATTCATCACTCTTTGACTGAGTTATATTATGCTCTTGTACATTTGAGTGTAAGTGCATGCATGGGGGTCCAGGGAGGGCGTAATCGGGCAAAATGCGCACAAATCGTTTCAAATCCATATGACTCCGAAAGCTTACAATAAATACAACAAATGGAGGGGAAAGGGTAAACGGAATCCAGCGTCAACAAAAAATCAAACAGTTTGGAGCCAAATGATCCTGAATGAATGTGTAAACAAAGCTGCGCTGAGTTTCCATCAGACATCTGAGTGAACTCTGAGCTGCTGCTGCTGGCCTCTCACTTCATGTTCCGATGTTAAATTAGCACTCCAACCACCAGGACTTTCCGGGAGACATGAGGCAAGATTGAAGGAGAATGACAGATGGCATGAAAGAGGAAAGACAGAGATGACACGGAAGGTCTTTGCTTCTTTTACTTTAGTTTCTTAGGCATTTGGCTCTTTTTTACTACTAGCATGAAGGGTCGACATTCAGAGTCTGGCTGTTAGGCTTTCTCATGGGGCAACGCACAGCAAAGGCAAGAGTCTTCTGTACAAGGAGGCCACAACCAGGCCAAACAAGTCTCTTTATTTGAGCACTCTTCACACATGCGATGGTGAGTACCAATCAGGGAAAACTGGAAAACTAAATTTATGTGAACAATAAAGCATCAGGCTCAGTGTGTGGTGCTGTATTATTATTTTGAGCACCTGAAGATTTTGACTTGTTATTCGTGAAAAGATAACTGATGAAACATTCTCAAAAGGTGCTTTGTATTCATTTGCAGATGGCTCACTTTGAAGTTCTTACAGAAGATTTGCATGTTTATTTTTTTTTATAATGCTCCGTCTCATCTTTTGGATATTAGTTTTTCTTTTTCTATGACTTTTTACTCATAGTCTGAAGTTAAACATGAAAAATCTCCTGCATCTGCACTTGCCAGACTCCCATTATTGCACCCACAGCCACTCTGGAAAATAATAACTCTGACCTTTCCAGAAGTGGCACTGACTGTGCAGAGGTATCGCTGCTGTGACAAAGTGCTGCATGTGTTTGGATAGCACAGGAGATGGTTATGTGTTATAAAAACAGGCTGATTAGAGGCATTTAGCAGGAACAACATATATGAAAGGAACACAAAAGGTCTGAGCTGGATGCTATCACATAATAGAAAGCCTACTTTTTAGGCAACATCTAAGAAACAAGGAAAAGAAAAAATGAACTCATAACTCTATAATTTGTATGCACACAAAATAAAATAAGTCTAAAAATTATATTATTCACTTTAACATGTGGAATTTTTCAGTTAGAGCATGTTTTAGGGTTTCAAATGATCCGGACCTTGTTACGGGTGACACTGGGATATCTGATTGTTAAAGCTGCAAAACAGATAAGGATGTTAAAATATATTATAATCATCTGTCAAAATATAATAGCTGATAATTAGCTCCCTCCTTGAATTTGCACTGCATGTTTCATTAGTGAGTAAAAACTGATTTGGGGCTGCTATATGCTATACCCTCTACAAAATGCCCTATGTAAATGAGATGGTGAAATCTTACTTTAGAAGTGGTTTTAGTTACAAGGAAATTATTTCTCTTCTAGCACATAAGTGCAGTGTGGCGACCAGTATAGGGAAGTTGAAAGGATTGTGGAGAAAGCTGCATCTGGTCAGAAGGAAAATCGACAAAAACGTGGAACAGTTGGCCAGATTTATACAAAATTAAATAGCTGGCAGTGGACAGATGCAAGGATACTGGTGGTCACACCCTTGTGCAATAAAGAGGATGTATGTTGTATCACAAGACACAATAAGACAGCTGATCAATTCGTTTCGCTAACTCATTTACAGAAAGCTCATTTACACATTTTGTAGAGGGTATAAGAGCCAAAGCAGTTGTTTCGCTTGAAACGACAACTCTAATTCCACATTTCAACTTCATTCTCAAAATAGTGTTTTGAGAATATGATCAAAAATGTATATTTTTTACCATATGTGTCCCTAATAATCCTACAGACTTTGTAATAAGATTAATTAAAAAAAAACAAACTGCAAACAAATCTGTTTTAATTATTTTTTCCCCTCTTGAAATGTATGATATAAAGAATTAGGAGATATGTTAGTGACAAGCACAAATAAACACCTCTTGGTCATGGATTTTGGTATCATCTTGTCAATTATCACATAATGTACTGTATATCCAATGTAATATCCCTTTTACAATCTGCAAGGCAACTTGGAAGTTTCTTACAATTCCAGGAAACCAGAAACCAGCTTTACTTGCAATATTTCTGTCAATCATATAACTGACCTATGTTTGACAGACCACAAGTAATTTCTCTGTCAGATCTTCAGTTTTACAGCCTGATTCGACACTTTCAAACACAACTTGTGCACAGATGGTTAACTGGGAGAGTGCTACAAACTTTTCGAAGCAACCGGGGCCGATAGATGACACTTTTTTTCGTGCTGCATGCTTCCCAAATTTGGAACGGTCTTGCTGCTGAAAGCCTTTTCCTGTTTTTTTGACTCTCAAATCCACAGTCGTCCTGTGATCTCACTGGCCAATGAGGGAACGCTATCCACTGAGAATACATAGCCTGCATGCCAAATCTGTCCTCAGTTTAAACAGTGTCATTCTGGAGATGGACTCTGGGCTTTTAATGGCCAGGTACAGTATGAGGTTTAGCAGACAAGTCAGTGATATGTCCAAACCACTTACTTACTAAAGGAAGTAGTTATACAAAGTCAAGGATTTGAGAACAGTTCTGTTTCATATCCAAGTATGAAGCAACAATTGGAATAATGGTTGGGGGGAGAGCGATTTCCTTGGAGTTTGACGCGGAAAACTCCTTGTCTTGATGGGCTGCTGATGATAATGACTGGGTTGCTATAATCCGGGTGGTCAAGGATCCCAGTTGTCCCAGCTCCCTCAGCCATGCCAGCTGGAAGCAGCAAGACTCTGGGAACCACTGGGACGAGGGGAACATAAGCCAGGAAACAGGGAGCAGACTTCCTGGTATAATTGGTTGAATTAGCAGCATAAGAGGCACAGCTCAGAACATCCAGTGGATTAGTGACATATTTGATAGCAATTTGGCACTGTTTTTTGTGTGGAACAGAAACAAGAAGAGACAGTACTGTTTGGGTTGAATGAAAAATGAAAATCATAGGAAACTGAATGAAATCCATCGATAATACAAACACAACTGGCTGAGGGAAAGACTTAATGTCTTCATTTTGGATTCTAACCATCATTAGTAGCTCTGAATGCCTCTACAGATAACTTCAAGTACAGCACATGTCTGTTCTGTCCTTGCATTTTCCATCTTCAATGGTAGACAGATAGCTGACGCTACGAACTTTTCCAGTGAAAACAAGTTGCTACTTTTCTTAACTTTCTCAGAGCTTCTCATAAGTAATTGTAAGCAATAGTATTGTAATTCTTTTTCTGTAAAACTGCAAAACATATTCATAACATTAATATTCAACATTATTGTGCTCCCATTTACTATATAGCTCAAATCCTTGGAAAGGAACATAAAAGAAAATAAAAAGTCACTCCTCCAGGGTTGGTAGCAGCCTGTATGAACTGGACAGACTTTGAGAGGGGGCATTTGGTTCGAATCATTTTGCTATTCTGTTAAAAAGTCAGCTTGAAGACACATAGTAGCCTCATAGAGAAATGTAACCACTTCTAAAAATGCAAATAATATCTGCAAGGAGACACAAAGGACAGACATTTTCTCCGGGTGCAGAAGTGGATTGATGAACAAAACATTTCCATTTGTTTTGTAATTTTTGATCAGGTTCATACTTTAAAACTAATTGCACAAGCAGAGGAGCTTTTAGTTTCAAAGAGTCATGAGGGGTATTTCCCAGAGTCTGCTGAAGTGCTGAAGCCTGATTGTGTGGTGCTGAAACCTGCATAGGCCTGTCCATGCAGTGTCCTTCTCAGAGTCATGTTGGATGCCACGATTGCCAAAGAAGCACTAAACTAATATGACTTTCACTGCAATAACTTATTGATGATGTGGATGTTTAAGTTTTTCATTAGCAAATTGTATGAATTAGCGTAAAGAAATAAATTAAGCTGAGGGGACACAGTGACTTACTTTTTTTTTTATCATGCTGCTCTCCACATCCAACCAAATATCAGTTATTTGACTTGAACTATATTTGATCAAACTTAAAATGTACCTCAATTAGTGTTTAAAGTACAATTACGCAAAATACTCACAGACAAACAGTTTCCAAGGCAACAAGGTGTAAGAATAATCTGAAGTAAAACAAGCTAGTTACACCATGTGCTCTGCAAGGTCCACAACTGCACTTTCTTGGCTTCAGAAGGTGGCACTGTGGTTCACAAACATGCTCAAACATGCTCTCTAATACTGAAAGCAGAAAACTGGCTGTATCCAAATTCAAGGGCTGCCTCCTTTGAAGGACCTGGCCAAAGTCAGAAGTAAGCGCTGTTAAATTGGATGGCCTAGCCTACAACTGCAACTCACCTAGCAACAGTAGTGGTGGACAGTATGTTTGACTGCAATAATTTTTTTTGGAGGAAATTAAGATGTTTTATTAGTATCTGGATCGAGTCATGGCCATGGATTGAGTCCAGTGGCATTACAGCAGGACAACTGTCAAATGTAAAATCCAAAGTACCAAAATAAAGTGATTTCTCTCTTTTTTTTCTTAGACATCACTATCATAAAGCTCCTAACCTGTCAATTATTTTTTGCATACATCCTTTCTATTACTGCCATCTTATGGCTACAGTCGAATATTGTCACCGAAAGCTGTGTATACTTCAATCTCATAGAACAGCGTAGTCGCGTCTGTCTCTGAGGGTGTGTCCATTTCCCGTTAACACTAACTGAAGTTGGCAAGATGAGAGGCCTGCAGCTTTTTTTTTTTTTTTGGTGGTTTGCACACTGTGGATAAACTGCAGGTCTTTGACGGTACACTGAAAGGATACGAGCGTGCGAGGCAAGCTGCTGCTGGTTCTGGTTTTACTATTCCTAGATTAGGTATGAACTGCACCTCAAATGGAAACACAGTCACCATTAGCAAGTAAACAAGCTTCGGTGAATTAGCATCGTAACAGATGAGTTTGCGCTTGCTAATCACCTCGGCCAACATGTGTGATGTAGAGGAGATGGAGCATGAAAAGTTGGTAATAGCTACTTTAGTATATCAACAAGGAAAACTTTGATGATGATGGAGAGGAGACGGCAGCTCTGACGATATCTGGTCTATAATAAAACAGGCAAGTTGAGCAGGTGCATGCTCAGGCAGCGCTTTCAGAATAACATCTGTGAGAATGTCTGAATGTAAGAAGTTTCATAATATTTTTTATATGTTTAATTCCTTCTGTAGATATCGTCTCTGCTTGCCTTTCTGGTTACTGCACACCACAGACTGAGTCCCTTTAGCTCATGTCATATAGCTCTGTACCTGTATGACTGTCTCAGAGACAAATATTAATACATTGCAACCACCATAATTGTCTGAAATCTTTAGTTAGATATATTTAAGGGCAATATCCTATAGTGATAGCTAAAAATAAACCAGAAAAACATAATCATTTTCTATGTTTCAGATAAAAATTAATGGTAAATGAATGCAATAAATTTTACTGGGTGAGAAAATTGTGCAATATCATCATGGAAAACTCATCGGATGGGGGGCAAAAGGCTCTCAAAATCCCACCTGTCTGTCATTGAGCAAGTATTTATTTTGAATAAATGAGTGTTGAATGACTCATATTTATGCATACTGATGTGTGGTTGTCAGATATTCCATATCTAATCAGATTTATCGGCTCATTTGCTTGCTCATTTGATCTCCACATGTGTTACTGTGAGTATAAACGTGAGCAAACCCGAATACATGTAGAACTCCAGAATAACTAGAGTATCTGTGTTAATACCAAGGGGTATTTAACCCAATAACAGGAGCTTAAGTGATCAGATATCATTACGATGTTAGAGTGGACAGGGCCATACCGTGAAAGAGAAACGTTTTCCAGATTAAGAGATTTTAGACAACTTTACCAATATTCTCATTGTTATTTAAAGTTCTTTCATCTCCTTTCCTGGAACAAAAGTTTGCACAGTCATATCACAGTTTCTTCCAGTGGAATCCAATGGTTTAGAGAAAGGTCACTGTGGTCAGACAAGGATGAAAAGCCAAGACAATTGTTATGTGTCCGGTTTGGCTCTGGTGTTGCTTTCTGTGTTCTAAGATTTTGAAAGACACAAATCTTCCACAACAAATATTCACATCTGCAGACCAGAGCTAAGCACAGAAGAGATTTGATGCAGTAAAGCAGGGTGACACGCTTACATTTCCTAATGCAATAACAAAGTGAGAGAGGGCGAGAGAGAAAGTGAAAGTTAGAAAACCCGCGTGAGAACTGTATCTTGTGGTTGCTGCTGGATTTGATTATGGCACTCTTGCATTATATGGAAATGGACATGGCAAAAGAAGACAATGTCGCAATGCTCATTTATGGTGATGACTAATGGACTGCATCAATTTCATTTTTAGCTTATTATCACTAAATCATGTTCATGCATTTATTTCCTTTTCAGTCCAATTTGTATCCATGAGAGTGCTTTGTTAGTAAATAGAGCCCGACATGTCATTTCCCAACGGGGTGATTTAACTCTGTGTGATCTCCACTGAGGCCTTGATGGTGTGGTGCTGAATATGTCCATCTCTTGGATGAAAAAGCTTGTTTTCCCATTCTCTGCATCTCGTGGGGCCTCTCAACTTTATCACTTCCAGACAGTTCGATGACCGTGTACACGCACATGCACATCCACACTTGTGGGTGTTCAGCCTGTAAAAGCACAACACGAGATTGATACGAGCAGCAAGGCACAAAAACAGCTGCAATTCTGACACGAGGGTAAGCCGAGTCCTGCACAGTGTGGCCTTCTCATTTTTTAAACAAACATTAAATGGAAATTCCTCAATGCAGTGAAAGGAAAATACAAACACATAAGCACGTGGAGTAGATCGAGTGGAAAGTCATGGTGTTTCCCAGTCCGGGAAAACCAAGTAATCAAACCTTAGGATCAGGAGCTGTGCAACAAGCCTATATCCTCGCTGATAAGCCAAAATCCTGTTCCTATCATGCTCTGACCTTTTGGTTCACAGAAACTTTCAGTAATCCAGAGAGATTTTTTGTGTTGCGTCTTTTCCAAAATATTCACTGCAGCAATAGCGTTCAAATCTGCCTTCAGCGCTCTGGGTTGTTTCTGTGTGTTCTCCCTCCTTTTTGCTGCCTTGATGCTTCAGGTGCTTTGGTTCGCTCTCACACAAATGCTTATGAGACTAATTATTTTATTACCCTGTTTCTCTGTCTCATCCTTATAATAGAGTAGGTGTGCCCCACTTTTTGCCCAATTTACACATCTAGTTGGATAAGCAGTTAAGAAAAACAGATGAAGGGAAGATATACATCCATGCACAAAAAGATCCATTCACCTTGGGTAACAAAGTAAGAATTTGGAAGCCAGGAGCCCTCCTGTCTGAGTGTCTCAGTTTGCACTGTTCTCAGAAAGAATTATTCCATCAATCACAGAAACGTGTTGTGTTGAAATGTATTTTATCGCCCAACTATTTGGAGCTTTTGCTACATTATTGTAAACCTTGCTTTACATCGTCTGGCAGGACATTCAGCCTCACGGGATTAGGATGAATGTGATCGTTTTTAGATCAAACACATCCAGAAAGATTAAAAATGGCCAATAAAACTAAAACCTGATGTAGCGTAAACATTTAGAGCCACGTTTAAAGTAAAAAAGGAGCCTGAAATGTGCAGACATTACGTCATTTGTCTTCGTATAAACTTCCTCCATGTAAACAGTCGCCATGAAGACAGAGGGCTGTACACAGATCAACGAATGTTTGAACTTGTTGAACAGTGTCTGTAAACCCACACCTGTAGAAATAGGTGTATGGAATGGTCATTAGTGGCACTCCTGCCATATTGTAACATTCTGCAGTGTAGCGTGATGGCAGAGATCACTTCACATTGATAGGAGTTGGAGTTGGAGAGACTGAGGCTCATAAAATGTTTTTTTCCCTCTTTTACCAACAGATTTCCGAGCATTTCAATTCAAAGAATGCTCATGCTATACCCATTTTTATTAAAATAAATAAATGTTATAAGATTTGTAGCATTTTTAACATATCTGTTAGTTGCCAGTCGAAACAAAGAGACTAGGTCACTCAACATCTTTAGCTGCTCATACATCCTGTTGGTGTATGAGGACCAATGGAGAAGACTCAAATACAGATGCCAAACTAATAAACCGAGAAAAACAAGAGGAGCAAGTAGGACACCAAAGAAACAACTGGAAATAAGGAAAGGACCTAACTCTGACCCATTAGATAAATGCTTTACCACAGCTAATTAGAGTCACTGAAGAGGCTTCTCTGTCGTGTTGGTGCCTTTTGAGGCATTTTAATGAAATCTGACAAAAGTTTTGGCTTGCTGTGTGGTTAATTGTATTAGTACACTGTCAAAGAGCCAGGGATCTGTTTGCTATTCACACATGAAGTGCATGGATCTATCTTGCTAACCAAGCTTGCCTGCTATAGGCCGTGCCTTTATTCTAACCACTTGGTCTACAGTTTGAAGTAATTTTGATCAAACTTTCTTTAGGAAATATAATGGAATACGCTCGTTTTGTCCCAGAGATAATTTCATAGGATTACATTTCACTGGACATTAGTTAGCCAGGGATTTTACTCACTAATTAGGTCGGACATCAAAGTACAAACAGATGCACTTGAAAGTGTCAGACTGGTCTGAAAATAATAAATATTAAAATGCCAGATACGGATTCAAAAACACTTTGGACACATAGTGACAGCTCAGAAAAACATTTATCTTCTTTGTTATTAAAAGAAATCCAGCAGCTGTTAAACAATATGTTTGCTTTATTTGCTCCTATGAGAGAGGATATGTTCAGAAATTGGCCGAATTTCACAGATCACACACAGGGACCAGGACATAAAGAGCCTTATAGTCCAGTACATTGGTATGCAGACTTACCCGTGCATGCACACATGCACAAACAAAAACAGGCACCTTAGTTTAAGTGGACGGCTGCAGCCACTAAAGCGTGTTTGTTTTTGTGCTGATGGTCAGTTCCAATAGGCAGACTTTCAAAGCTGTCTCTAATCCGTTTGATTAGCTGAACCCAGGCACCCTGGCTGCACACAAAGAGCTCTTTCACACATGCAACCACTGCTTGCAGCTACATGTGATCTCAGGAATCTTTACATCATCAAATACTCTGCTGATCCCCATCTCTTTTGTCCTTGTTGGCAGATAAGTCTGAAAACTTGATATGATGTATTAGGGTAGATTATCGTGTACACAGATGATTTCAAGCTCGGTAAAAACTTTTCTTGTGACTCTTATGTGTTTAAAGTACACATTTTCTTATGAAAATGTGACTCTTCAGCACAGATGACAAACTATGTTAAGAGATGCACAGAAAAAAACTTGCAGTCCAACAGACTGACAACAAAAAACAGTTCCACCTCAATCATTACTTTTTTCTCTCATTAGGATAAAAGGTAAAAATGCACTCCTACAAGCTTACTGGATCACAGAAACATAAAACATAAATGTTCAAATTAAACACATAAAAAGTTATGATACCCTGATTTTATGTCCCTCTCAGCTAAACCAAAGGGGTTCTTTGTTTCACTGTTGTAAATGTGCTTAAAAATAAACTGCCACATCACTCAAACTCCATGAGCCATAAACTTCCTGTCCTCTGTGAGCTGCTACACCTGTCAGACTTTCCACTCTCACAGACTCATCATTTACAGATTTTGAAACATTTTGAAAAAGTCACCTGCTTACTTAATAAACCAATTGCAACCCCTGACCTTTTGCAGATTGTTCCTGTCAGCATATACTTTTGAAGAAGCAAAGACCTCATCAAGCACTGGGATTTGGGGGAACCTTTGTATTACCTCGTAATGCATTTGCTTTGCTCCTCAATAAAATTTGCATTGCCTCGACTCACACAGAAAGGATAAGTCAACACATCTGACCTACATTTTCCCCAAATTTAATAGAAACATGTTCACATGGAAGTAGCCGTGACGGAACCAGATGACCAGACGGAAACATGCGCAGGTCTAGAGTCACATATTTCTCACAAGATGACAAACTATAATCATAAAAAAAAGAAATATCATAATAGAGACTAAATGCATTACAGTTGATGCAGACAAAAAGAAAGGCTGACTGAAAAAACACTGCAAAAGATGGCTTAGATATACTCGTTTCAAACAAATTTTAAGTAACTAAACTTTTTAAAATTTGCTGAAGTTTGCATGGGCTGAAAAAAGAAGCTTAACTAAGCTAGCTACAGTATTAACTGATAAAATAGCACTCCACTTTTGCATCATCTGCACCCATCTGTCTATGCCTTAAAGCTGATGGCTTGTTAAGGCGGAACAGATAGAAATATAACATGAACATCTTCAGCTCAAGTTGTAAGTTTCACTTCTTGTTAGACCTCATATTTGGTCTCATTTTGTGTTATTGTTTTAAAAAAACCGGTTCAGTTGCTCCTTGAATCAAAACAAAGCAAATAGTTCCCAAAATGTCTGAGAATGTGACCATAAACAGGATCTGTTTAACATATGAATAAATGGCAGCAGAAATGCATTCCGTCTTGTTAAATTTATGTCAGCATGCCATTAGCAGCTCCCATGTGTTGCTATCTCTGGTCCTGAACCTGATAAGTAATGGAAGGGCCATCTGGTTTGACAGCACCTCTGACATCAAATGTTTTCTGTTAAAAGACCAGAAAAAAATCTCCCAGGGAGGACCAGCATGGTCAAAGTGATGTGAACACAGCCATGCAGTTGAAACCTAACACATGATTCAGGGAGTGAAGCATACGTTGTAAAACGGTGGTGATCCAAAAAACCACAGAGGAACCATAAAAACCTGTAGTGTGAAGAGCTGAGACCGAGCGCTCTTCTTTGGTTTGCTTCACCCGTCCTGGATTAAAGATTTCACGAGTCCCCCAAAAGTTCACTGCTCACCCAATCTCAGTTCCGCTCAACGCTTTTACAATATAAACTGGAAAAAAAATCAAGTGAAGAGGGAATGGCTTGAATTCTGTTTTCACAGCTTTCTTCTTCCCTACACAACACAAGACCTTTAAATGGACAAACCCAGATGGTCAGAAACATATTATGTCATGTTTGTTTTGACACTATGTACCACCTTCTCCTACACACAAGCATAAATGCACACACGTGCATGTTTTACAGCTGCCTTCTCTAATGGAAAAAGACACCCATTTTCTCATGACCGCTGTCATAAATAAAATAACACAATGTCAAAACATTTAATGAAATGTGCATTAGCTATCATCCCCAAAAGACCAATTAAAAGGTGTGTTCCACAATTTAAGAGACTGTTCCAGACAAAGGCACTTGGGAGGCAGGCTGACTGAAAGCTTGTCCGCCTTTATGTGTATACGTGTGTGTGTGCGTGCACGCGTGTGCGTATGAGTGTGCAGGCTGTGCATGACTTTTATGCGACACAGAGGAGCGACAGATCTTGGTTAAGAAGGGAGTGTCGGTGTGAAGGGACAGTGGAAGCAGGCGGCCTTGTGTCTCTTGGGTGCATCTCTGTTCTGCTCGCTGAATACGCAGCAACAGTTAATGACATGTTTTCACAAATGACAATGACGACGACGAAACAGATAGACCATAAAGCGTACATACCAGCAGAATTATCCAGGTTTGATAGGTACACTCAGCTCTTTCTCTCCTTTCCCTCACTTTTTCCCCCCTCTCTGTTTCTCATCTGGTGCTCCTAGCCAGCTGTGAGATTGCCCAACCAGCCAGCCAGCGTGAGACATCTGGGATACATTGGGCTTGTGAGACAAGAGAGAAGGGGCAGCTGGAAGCTATCAGAACCCAGGAGATCAGCAGATCTGTTCAGTGTGTATGAGATCTGACCTGTCCTGAGCGCTGAGTTCATCCCATACAAGACTGATGTGAAGGTAAAAACGAGGGTCAGTGACTAAAATGCTGAGAAATTAATTTACTGAAGGTTTACTTTGAGGTTTTAGGTTTCTGTTGATTGCACCAGGGGTTTTTTTTTGGGGGGGTTTTTTGCAGATTTTTCCATGACAGGAGTTGAATATTTGCTTGTGATAACGCAGAGCGGAACTTTGGTTCTACTTCATTTTATCGAGTTTCAGAAAGCATTTGTCAAACGCTATATTGATTTTTTTTTTTAATATAGTTTTTACATTTTAAAAGAAAAATAGAAAATAGAAAATTCAAAAACCCTAAATAAATACAGACTGAAATGTAAAACTGATTTATTTTGTCAAAAAGCTTTAAAGGAGTTGGCTGACCCTTGCAAATAGTGGGTGGGGACGCTGTGCTCAAAGCCAGAGATGGGAGGATCTCTTGTTTTTGACATCATACAGGGCAGGGATTACTTGCACACATGCTGACCTCACTGTTACGTTGTTTAAAAAGCTGGTCATGTTTAATATGAGGATCCAAATACTGTGCACATATACTTAAGAGTGAGTGTCAGCAAGCTAGCATTAGCCCACCCTGCTGAGTTAAAGTGGAATATGAGATACGATGCAATAATTGTCTGTTAAACAAAAACAAAAAGTTCTTTGTAAAAAAGCAAGATAGGGGTGCTGGCTGGCTGGTAGACTGAGGGTGCTACTGACTAGTGAGGTCATTTACATCTGGGATTTATAGGGTTTGGCAGGTGTTGGAACCCCTGATCCAGTGAATGGAAGCAGCAGGGGAAAATGACTCACCTCAAAACAACTCATGAATTTATTGAAATTGTACTGTGCACTGTTGGACCTGTTCTCTTTGCAGGACATGTGATCAGGTGACCAGTGCTGCTGGCTGTGAGGTTTGCTACTCTTTAATGTATTAAACCAACTTCATTTTTTATGCACATTCACTGACAACCCCCCCCCCCCCCCCCCCCCCCTCAAAAAAAACAAACAAAAAACCCCCAAAACTATTTCATGTGATGCAGAGCAAGCAGCTGGAGTACACCCAGAATGCAGGACTCAGAAGACAGGTGGAAAACTCAAAATCACAGCAATATCGCTGGCAAAAAGGCACTGCAAAATTAATAGCTATGCTGGGTTGGGACAGACTAAGACAGACTATGCACAATATACAGATGCTCAAGAGTTGGGCGTTCGCCTTGTAATCAGAAGGTTGCCGGTGGTGGTGGTCAGAGGTGGCGCCAGTGTTCGGCAGCCTCCCCTCTGTCAGTGCACCCCAGGGTGGCTGTGGCTACAATGTAGCTTGCCATCACCAGTGTGTGACTGGGTGCATGACTGGATGTGTAAAGCGCTTTGGGGTCCTTAGGGACTAGTAAAGCGCTATATAAATACAGGCCATTTATACACAGAAGGAAATTAGGGCAAAGCTGACACACCTGTGGACCACAGCTGAACGAATCTGACTGATGACGAAGCGAAGAAAACGCGAACATCACACACACACAAGACATGAGACTATCAGAATAAAACAGGAAATAACACACTGAGACCAGACTAAGGCACGTGAACTTCACACAGAGACAATAAACAGACATGAAGACATGGCTGATGAAAGGATAGAACATGTTGCTAGCTACACTGGTAATAAATACCACAACCAGTCTTTTCTTTTCTTTTTAAACACTGAATTTGAACCCATTCAAGGGAGTTGTGAGGAGAGTGGAAACACCATAGAGACACATTACTTTCTCATTTATCGAGTTAAACAGATGAACTTGAGATTGACATTCAGAAAAACAGCTTCAGATTTTTTTTTCTTTATTTGAAGGTGCAGGCTCCCTCTGGCCCACCTTAAACTCTGGTGACACTTTAAGGCCAATCATGAAAAGATAGCATGTATGGCAATTTTCTAAAATCATTTCATATATGTGATGACTGGACATAAGCCCTAAAGCTTGAGCTAAGTCAGTTGATTTTATAAAATAGCATGGAAAGAGCTGAAAATGGAAACTTAAATAATTACATTTTTAAAAAGTAAATTATTGCTTTGTACAGACATCCTCCCCTGGCCTGTTGACTTATTTTGACTATCTTATCTCATTTTTGGCACATCCCCTGTGCTATAGACATATAAGGTAATTTACTTGGGGGCAGAGAGAGAATGACTAATGTCACTCTACAGTCCAAATGAAATGGAACAGCTGCTGAAAACATTTCCTTCAGTCAGTGCCTCATTAAGGATTCTATTTTTTTTTTCACTGTTCACAATTGGTTTATAAATGACCAGGTTTATTCCAGCTTAAAACTACGGTGTTATGTTAAAACAGCATTTATGTGTTCAACTTTACAATGCAAGTCTTGTTGGATGTAGTTATTTATTTTTTGTTTACATAAAAACAAAACAAAGCTTAGAAACTTGAATAAAAAACGAAACAATATTCAAAACTCTTTCCCCTTAAATTTAAACTTCTACCACATTCTTTGTTGCAGCATAGATTTTGATTCAGGATTCTTTTAGTGACACTTTCTCAGTCTATGGTGTTAGAGAGGAAACACCGATGATGGTCACAAACACATTATTATCCATTTATTGCACATGAAAGTGAAGCAACAGGTCTAACTTACTCTGTAGATGTTATTGTGGCAGTGCAAGGTACAAAGAACTGTGCAGGGAGTACTAAAACAAATATGATATGGAAGCTTGAGATAAGAGCTTTTGTTTGGTTTAGCTTGGGAGTGTAACGAATAACAAGTGTTTAATCAATCACTGCTTTCCATTCATTGGCGTAAAGGCTGCACCAAGACTTGCAACATCTTTCTGTAATATATATATATATATATAGAGAGAGAGAGAGATAGATAGCTCACTTTAAAGGACAGTTTGAGCTCAAGGGTGACTATCCTGGAGACCCAGCGTCCCTCTCTTCATGCTTGTTTTTCTTTCTTGCGTGTAGCAGGTGTCCAAGCTGTGATGGAGCGCTGGCGGGGCATTAAGGATTCTAGACTATTGTCTTCAGCAGCTTTGTGGGCAGGTTAAAGCAGGTGTGTCTGGTCCTGGGCCCAAGAAAGCTAGAGTTAGACTCGGCGCTTAATGGAGGAGGACAGATGTGTTTAGTAGGCATGCTGACACTAATTTGGCCTGACACTTGGAGCCTACGGTGATGATGGCAGTATTTGGACATGTCTATACCCAGTAAGCCTTTTATGAGTGGCCTTTTCAGAAGGGAAGTCCAGTGAGTGAAAAAAATGTGTCAGAAAACCACCTGATCAGCATATTTCTGGATCTCTTCCCTGAGGAAATTTGTCTCTTTTTTTTTTCTTTCTTTTTGCTTTGTAAATTTAAGCCTGCCTGCCTCATGGCACCTGGCACCTGCTACAGCTGAGACGACAGACGGACAACAGACAAAATGTCAAAGTGTAAGGGGTCACCGTTGAGATGTGTCAGCAAACATGAAAGTAATTTTAAATTATGTTGACTGTAGCTATAATTGGATTAGTGGTTTTTTTCCCCCTAATATAGCTGAAAAGATCATTTAGCTTTGGCACCTGAAAGAAATTCTGCAAACAGCAGTGCACAACAATAAGAGCTACAATCATGTGGATACTGCTCATCTGTAAGGGCTTTAGGTGTGGGTAGTCAGAGAATGTGCTGTTGGCTTTCAGAACAATAATTGACTTTGTTCCACCCAAGGATAATTGAGCAAAATACAATGATCCTTGTGTGTGTAACACATTTATACAATTAAACATACAGACCCTTCTCTTCTGCAGCCACACATGCATACATGCATGCAGGCCTGAAGCAAGATTTATGATATTTGATATACCTTTATTCACAGTTTATACAAAATTTAATATATTCCCATAAAATTCTTGCTGATTCCCAACACTCGAGTCATTTGTTTAATACGATACAGTGTTTCCACTCAGAAGTGTCTACGCTCAACTCTGCGAACTTTTACAACTGCAGATCCATACCCTGAGTTTACAGCTAGATTAGTGTTTCACATTTCATTCCTCCCATTGTCTTTTCTCTTATCTCTGGCCAACACACCGAATGCCTTTATTCACATACTGAGCCCATGTGTTTGATAAGTGCCCTGAGCAGCTGGCAGTATGGGCTAAAACTAAGGCTACAGAACACAGTATGAAATATCCAGCAAAAAAATGTGTTCATGGCTGCTAACGTGGCTGTTTCCTGATCATCAATGTGTAGTGAATCATAATCAGGCACCTTTTTTGCCCAGCTGTGTTTGGGGGTTTTTGCGTGTTGCTCTCTAATTCCGGACTCCTCTTTGCTACGATCCGTCTTCCAGTTTTCCCTCCAGTCACAGCACATTAACATATTATATAATCCTCAAATTGCAGCTTTTGTTTTAGTGTGCTTTCCAAATAATCAGAATTCACTCGGCAAGACACTGTCCAGCACTGTGACTCATTGTTTTCAACAGCACACTAGAGGCCTGTATATTAATCACTTCTCACAATGACAAAGCTAAAGCAGCCCCCTGTTTGTTTATGGGTTTTTCTGAAGAGTGCTTTTTTAGGAAAGTGTTGTAAAAAGAGCACTTAACACAGTGTCAGTGCCACTGAGAAAGTCTGAGTGACTCAAAGATGAAATGCTCAAAAAGCAAATGCCCGGTCATATTCAATCCAAAACTAGTGCCTCCTGCATGTCATTTCAAATGAATCTCAGCTGTCTCAAATATCAGTCAGTCTCGCCAGTGGGAAACACTATATCCTTTAAACCACTTGAAGCATGGGCCCTTCTTCCAAGACAATAAATGCAGAAATCACATTCCTTTCATTTACATATTTATACAGATTCACATCCTGTCAGGAAGCCGACTTTTCTCCATCCTGTCACTCGAAGCCAATCTGATTCCTGCAACTTCCGAGCCACCGTGGGGAGCCTGAGAATCCCGGAATTCAAGAATTCCAAAAGGGTTCCCTTTCCTTTCAGGAAATATCTCCACTTTCGTGTTTTTCTACTTATCCTTTCTTTTTTGTGTCTTATAGGTCAGAGGATGTTTTTTTTTAAACAGTCTAGTTCAGCAATGCAGTAATACCAAAGTCACAGGTGGAGAGCTGTCCTGCAGAGCTGCTTTTAGACTCACTGTCACACAGTTCACTGACTCACAAACAACTCGTGACTTTTTCAGCTTTTCTTTTTTTGACCTCTCAGAGACTCCTTTCATCGATGGAACCATACACATGCAAAGTCATAGTTTCCAGTTATTCACTGAAGCAAACTGACAAGTTGGATTCCCCTACTCCCAGACTGTATCATGGACCACCCTGGTCCTCTTGACCTCTGACCATATAGTTGACTGTTAGCTACATCCACTGCTCTCTACCTCTCCTTACATCTGTCTGCATCTTTGTCCTCCTCACTGTTCAGCACTCTCATTGCCTTTTATCTCTTTTCTCCATCTTTTCATACACAGGCCATCTACTGTAACAGTAAAAAAAATCTCAGAGTATGATTAAGTTCCACTCCTCTGTTTGTGTTCTCAGCTCCTGCAGTGGTGTAAGAGTTACTGCCTGTGTTTCTCTTCTTCAACTCTGTGCCGTCTTCTTTGAGGTCTGAGCTTAATGCGATGCATCGAGCTGGTTATTTTGTCACTGAACTAATAAAAAAGTCCACAAGTATTTGTTCCACTATGTGGCTTCTCTGGCAAGAAGCCACATAGTGTATTTATCCATGCTGAGAAAATAAATAAATAAATAACAGTCAGGGCTTAGCCCCATTTCATCGGCTCGCCAGTGAAAGAATCTGTGTTTTTGTGTCTGTGTGGGCACCAAAGAAAAAGCTTAGTTTGGAGAGGGCTTTTGTGGCAAGTTTCTTTTTCTTTTCATGGCTCATTTCATGCCAAATGGAAAAATCTAAATAAATATATATATATCTGCAGTAATATATTTTCACAGTTATGATAAATGTAAAGGTCTTAAGAATAGTCTTTTAGCACCAGTGTTTGTAGTGTCTGTGCGTTTTGGAGACTTATCGAGACTTATTAATTTATGGTATGTTCTCTATGGAACAGACTGTTGGATGACATTCATCTTTTATATACAGTTTATGAATGACACATCTGAATAGTTAAATATATAGAAGCTGAACTGTCAATGTAGTGACATAAAGTTTAAAGGTGGAGTTCATTTCACTTTGGCCATGAAATTGAACAGCTTGGCACCAGACTGAGTGACACATTCCTGGTTACAGTGAAACACAGAAGCTCTGTTGGCACAGCTGGTTGTTTATGAGGACAACAGAGAGTTAAACTGAATAGATACTCTGGGTCTGAGATACAGACTGACTCTGTGGCCTGCTGGTCAAACAAAAGCCAGATGCTTTCCTGGCTTCCTGCATTATTCTCTATATTATTTATTAGCTTCACTCAGGGCCCATGCCAAGGATTTCCAGAATCTGACTTTCCAGCAGTCCGTTGCATCCAACACATTATCAGGCAGAATCCTACCCAAGTGATCATTTAGCATTTTTAACCTCTGGGTCCATCTCATGGAGACTGAAGACCACTGAAACAAATCCCACCAATCAATGACGGGTCCAAACATTTCTAAAACACAGTCAAGCACCATTTAGACTCTATAATGGCTGAACATGTGCAGTTAAGAGTGACTTCAGCTGCGCTTACTCCAAGGACATCGCTGTCCTGTCTCTGCTGATGTAACAGCAGCTGTTGGCCAGTGTGTTACATAAGCACATGAAAAAGCTCGATTGGAAATGAAAATTACTGAAAGTCTCTCTGGTCACTACCATAGAACCACACAACGCTTGCTTATGTCACACAGTGGAAAATTGTGTTTTTATATTTTGTTTTGGATCAGACTGTGTTGGTACATAGTGTCGATTTTATTTGTATGATTTTATTGTAATAGTGATATTGCAGCCTCCTCCCTGGTCTTCTGCTGGCGAGATTCCCCATCCCGGAAGAGGAGTTCCCCTCCTGTCTCTTTCAGCTCAGGAGAATTTGCCCGTGTGTTGCTGGACGGTGAGAATTAGGACCCTGGGGGGGGGGGAGTTTTTAGCATAGGGAAAAACATTCATTTAGCTTTGTGTTTTTAGTGCTTAATCATTCCTGCCGGCAGGGTTTTTAGCGGGTTGTAAACACTATTTTTATTGTATACGGGGATTTTAGCTTGTATTTGGGGTTCTGACCGTGTTTTATCCTGAAAATAAATGGTGTGTTTGAAGCCAGCTAAATTTCTGTGCTCTGAGCGCTGACCCACTCACTCCCCTTTCTGCTTGTATGTATACAGACGTGGTGGTGAAGATTTAGGTCCACCAGTTTAGCGGCTACATAATTTTGGTGTTTGTCGACAGGATACAAGTTTGGGGAGCAGTGTTCCGCCCCTGGAGTGCAGATATAGAGATGATGATGCCAGTGTATCCGGGTGCCCCTTGGGTACCAAAATATAAGGGTCCTGAAGCAGATGTTTCATATGGAGACTGGAAAGAACAAATACAAGGTTTATTGAATGCTCAAGAAATAGCTGAGACCCGGAAAGTAGAAATTTTAATTGGGGCTTTAAGCGGTGAGGCAAAGCGTCAAGTAAGCGTTTACAGGAACAGATGCTGTTGGGTGGGCCCGTTGTCACAAACCCTGCGAGCCTACGTGTGTCACCATCCAGAAGAGGATTTTGCAACAGTCCATCGGGAGGCGTTGCTCCTAGAGGAGGAACAGTTGGGACACCAGGGATTGCAAACTACGTGCTTGGCAGTGGGTGAGTCCAGGTGTGTTAAGCCACCTTATGAACCAGACTGGAAAGAGACATTTAAAAAAGAAATTATGGAGGATGTCAAGGGTCAAATGCGCGATCTCGTCAAAGATGTTGTTAATGAAATTAAACCGCTCTTGCCACAGCAAACCCCAGCCGGCTCAGCTTTTAATAAATCAAGGTTTAAGCCAAAGCATTCTGGGTATGCTAATAACTGGACCCGAGAGGGAAAACCCATTTGCCATCGTTGTAAACAAGCTGGGCATATTGCCAGATTCTGTCCGAGCACACTAGACCAGCAACCACCTTTAAACTAATAAACCCCGCTGCCGAGGCCCAGGCGGTGGGGACAAGGGACTATTCAAACAATCAGGGGGCCAGTACAGCTTTTGTGGGAGAATGTCCACTCATTGAGGTGTGTATGGGAGGGGTTAAGATGACGGGATTATTAGACACAGGCTCTCAGGTTACACTAGTGCAACAGCAGGTAATGGATCTCCATTTCCCTGAAGTGAATAAAACTGACACACCCCTGTTGTTCGCCTTAAAGGCAGCCAATGGACTTGAGATACCATACTCAGGCTATGTGGTTATGGATTTTGAGGTAGAAGGGGTGGAGATACCAGGAAAAGGGGTTGTGGTTGTGAGAAATGACTGTTCCACGCACCCTTTAATTATTGGTATGAATGTTATTAGTGCATGCTGGAATGATGTTTTTGCCAAAGGCAAGTCTGCTTTTCATCCTCAAAAGCTGAAGTCCCGCAGAGCATGGAAAGAGGCGTTTGCCATCTGTCAACAGACTGCTACCACCAAGACTGAAGGCTTTCTAGGCTATGTTCGACCTGCTAGCCGCAGAGGAGTCAAGGTGCCCCCGAAATGTGAAGTGATGGTCTGGGGCCGGACGTGTAAAGGTAAGGGTGTAAAGGTAAGGGTGGGACAGAATGCTTGACACTAGTGGAAGCCTTACCTGATGCCTGATGTCAGTAGTCAAAGGAGGGAGGCTCCCTATCCGGGTCTGTAACCCTAATCCATACGACATGACTATAGGACGCTACCAGAAAATGGGCCAGTTGTATCAGGTGGAGGAGTCGGACGTGGAGATGGACAGTGATCTTAGCCTGACAATGGGATCCGATGGTGTGATCGAGGTGGGCGTAGTTGAAGTAGCTGGGCCCGAAGAGCCTGCGATCCCTGAAGAGGAGGTGAGTCAACTGCTTAACGGCATAGACTTGACCCCCCCAGCAGAAGGCCGAGCTCCAGACCCTGCTGCAGAGGTGGCGAAAGGTGTTTGCTGTGAACGAGGAGGATTACGGAAGAACTGATTTGGTCCAACACCAGATCCACATAGGTGATACACCACCCATTAAACAAAAATATCGCCCTTTACCACCACTGATGTACAAAGAGATTAAGATACTTCTAGCAGATATGCTGAAAAACAGTGTCATTCGGAAGAGTAGCAGTCCCTGGGCAGCCCCCATTGTGTTGGTGAGGAAAAAGGATGGCAGTTGGCGATTTTGTGTAGACTACAGAAAATTAAACGCAGTAACTCATAAAGATGCGTTCCCGCTCCCCCGAATTGAAGAGACTTTAACATGTCTGACCAGAGCTGAGTGGTTTTCCACACTGGATCTTGCCAGTGGATACTGGCAAGTGGAAATGGATCCTAAGGATCGGGAGAAAACTGCATTTACCACTCCTCTGGGTTTTTTTGAGTTTGATCGCATGCCTTTTGGACTCTGTAATGCCCCTGCCACCTTCCAGCGCCTGATGCAGCGGTGTCTAAGTAGTCACCTTTCTGAATCTGTTTTGGTATATCTGGATGATATAATAGTCTACTCAACTGACTTCTCTACTCATCTACAGCAATTGGAGAATGTCCTGCAGAAGCTGTGGCAACATGGTCTGAAGCTGAGGCTGGACAAATGTAAGCTGTTCCACCGTCAGGTGAAGTTCCTGGGGCATCTTGTCGACCAACAAGGGGTAAGACCGGACCCTGAGAAAATCCAAGCTGTCCAGAACTGGCCTGTTCCCTCTACCACCCGTCAGGTCAGAGCTTTCCTTGGCCTGGCAGGTTATTACAGGCGATTTGTCCCAGGGTTTGCTAGGTTGGCTCGACCTTTAAATGCTCTGCTCGTGGGAATTTCTAGCAGGTCAAGCATGCAGGTCCAGTGGTCTGCTGAATGTCAGGAAGCCTTTGACAGCTTGAAATGTGCTCTGACCGAGCCCCCTATTCTGGCTTATGCAGATTTCCTGGAGCCCTTTGCACTTTATACTGATGCCAGCAATCAAGGCTTAGGTGCTGTGTTAGCTCAGGTGCAAGATGGCAAGGAACGGGTGATTGCATATGCCAGCAGGAGCCTACACCCCACCGAACGAAATGACAAAAACTATAGTTCCTTCAAACTGGAACTTTTAGCTCTAAAATGGGCCATTACTGAGAAGTTCAAGGATTACCTGACAGGTGCCAAGTTTGTCGTGTATACCGACAACAATCCTGTGGCCCACTTACAGAATGCTAGACTTGGGGCAACAGAGCAACGCTGGGTGGCACAGCTGGCATCCTTTGACTTCGAGGTTAAGTACAGGGCTGGAAAAGAGAATGCTAATGCTGATGCTCTCTCTAGATTTCGCACAGACTGTCAAACAGCTTACATAAACATCACGAGTGCTCCACGTCGGGATCCACAGGGGCTGGTGCCGCAGATGAATGACTGGAAGGAGGCTCAAGAAAAGGACATGGATCTGCGCATCCTGAGGGAGTATGTGGAACAGGGAATCCCCCCTGATGCACCAACGAGGAGATCCCTACCTAGCTCTGTACAGAAGTTATTACAGTAATGGAGAAGGCTGCAGGTTTGCGAGGGTACGCTGTGCAGAGAGGTAAGGGACCCTAACACTAACGAAATGTACCTTCAGATCCTATGTCCTGCAGAGAGACACAAGGAGGTGTGGGAGAAGTATCACGAGGCAGCGGCGCATGCGGGAGTGGAAAAGACACTGTCCAGGATACGTCGCTTCTTTTATTGGCCCAGCATGGAAGAGGAGTTGTGCGAATTCCAGCTAGGGTGCGCTGCGTGTGGCCTACGAGATAGAAATAGGCCTAGAGCCCCCTTGCATCCCGTTATTGTGTCCTATCCCCTTGAGGTTGTGGCCCTGGACGTTCTTACATTGGGGAGGCCCACAGACGGGTACCAGAATATTCTGGTTATGACTGATCTTTTCACACGGTACGCCTGGGCAGTTCCTACCAAAGACCAGACTGCTCAGACTGCGGTGCATGCTCTTTGGGCTCACGTGATTCAGACCTTCGGTTGCCCGACCAGGCTACACTCAGATAGAGGTGGTAGTTTTGAGTCTGCCCTGATGTACCAGCTGTGTAAGTGCTATGGCATTACAAAAAGCAAGACCACCCCATACCATCCGGCTGGAAATGGTGGGGTTGAGAGGATGAACCAGACATTGCTGCACATGCTTCGGTCCCTAGAGTCAGAGAGACAACAGAGGTGGCCAGAATATCTCCCAGAGCTCTTACAAGCATACAATAATACTGTCCATAGTGCCACAAGGTATGCGCCGTCGTACCTGATGTTTGGGCGGCATTTGAGGCAGCCAGTGGATTTGAACCTAGGTGTTGAGCGGGATTCCCCATGCCACAACCTGGGAGGGTGGGTTAAGGACCATCACCAGAAACTATCTTTTGCCTATGAGATGGCTAGGAAGAAGATGAGGGCAGCAGCCACCCAAAACAAGAGGGCTTATGACCGAAGTGCGCGGGCCCTGCCGTTGGTGCCAGGCGAGAGAGTTTGGATAAGGGACAGGAATAGGCAGGGACAAGGCAAGTTGCACCCAGGTTGGAGCTCAGAGCCGTATGTGGTAGTGGAAGAAGTTGGCAATACAGGTGTAGTATATAGGGTGCGTCCGGAGAAGGGGGGGGGGGAGAAGGTCCTCCATCGGAATGCACTAAAGTTGTGCGTTACCCCTGCAGCAGACTACCACTCAGAGGGGCAGGAAGTCAGCCTTGAGGGAGAGGTGCTAGTTGAGCCTCCATTTTATGGTTTTGTGCCCAGCGCTCCAGCCCAGCAGCCGGGAGAGTTGTCGGAGGTGCGGCGCTCGACGAGGCCTAATTTTGGTCAGCCACCCGCCCGTTACAGGTCGCTTGACTAGGGTGACAGGGACTGTCACAGGTAAAAATGTGGGGGGATGTCACACAGTGGAAAATTGTGTTTTTATATTTTGTTTTGGATCAGACTGTGTTGGTACATAGTGTCGATTTTATTTGTATGATTTTATTGTAATAGTGATATTGCATGTTTGTTTATTGATATTCCTATTGCATGATTTTATCCCCATATTTATAGTGTGTGTTTAGTGTTGATTGAACAATATGCTTTTTTTTATTCCACTGTGGATTAAGCGGACAATTGTAGGCACCTGTGAGGTGGGGGCGTTCCCCGAGGTGGCCTATCAGCCGCCAAACTGACTTAAGGGAGATAGTGAGCGCAAAGACTGAAAGAGAGACACACGAAAAGTGAAGAGCTGGAAACAAAACGTGTGCAAGCCAGCATATGACAAGAAGGACCTCCGGCCTGACTGTGGGGCGCCACGAGACATTCGGCGATTGGCCAGCATAACCCGGCGATCCAGTCCCGACGGACAGAATAGCGACCGTGGGAGGTGACGCGTGAAATCCACAGTAGGGCAGGGGTACGCCTCTGCCTGCATCTGTGAGTATCGCTTTCCCACTGTTGGGCGCTAGGCGTAGCTTTGCCGGGGAAGGGTAACAGCGGCTGCGCCGACAACGTTGCTGGCCCGTGTCTGTTGTTTCAGGGCGGGGCTACGAGGGAGGCCGTGCGCGGGTGTGGAGAGTGGCTGGACTGCACAATCGCGCACAGTCAGGTGGAGATAGGAGCCTCCTCCCTGGTCTTCTGCTGGCGAGATTCCCCATCCCGGAAGAGGAGTTCCCCTCCTGTCTCTTTCAGCTCAGGAGAATTTGCCCGTGTGTTGCTGGACTGTGAGAATTAGGACCCTGGGGGGGGAGTTTTTAGCATAGGGAAAAACATTCATTTAGCTTTGTGTTTTTAGTGCTTAATCATTCCTGCCGGCAGGGTTTTTAGCGTAAAACCTATTGTAAACACTATTTTTATTGTATACGGGGATTTTAGCTTGTATTTGGGGTTCTGACCGTGTTTTATCCTGAAAATAAATGGTGTGTTTGAAGCCAGCTAAATTTCTGTGCTCTGAGCGCTGACCCACTCACTCCCCTTTCTGCTTGTATGTATACAGACGTGGTGGTGAAGATTTAGGTCCACCAGTCTAGCGGCTACACTTACACAGGCAACCGGCCAATCACATCACTACAGTCCAACACTATCCCTCTCTCAGTATCACTGCCATATGGACAAACCACAAATCAACAAGTGAGAGGATGTCAGTATGTTGAAATTGTTAACATATTAATGTGGGACATGTGCTGATGTGTAGGAGCACCCGGCTACGACAGGGAGTTGTGTATGTTTAGAGCTCTCGAATACGTTCTTAAAGTGGTTGCATTTTGTTTTTTCCACACTCTGCTTTGCAAAAAACAAAAAGCTGAAAACACGACGGAGACTGTGGAAGCTGCATTGCTGAAATTCTCCTTAAGTGCACTGCAATGAAAACAACAAAGATCTAAGAATTTTAAAGTCAGCTCCCTTGTGCCCCAAGTCGATGACACATGACGATAAGCTGTGTGATTGTGATCATAAAACTGAAAGCCATCTCTTCTGGAGGGCAGCCAAGAATTCCAAACATGTTTAATCCAGTGAGTCAGTGCTCTCAGCATCATGCACTCATTCAACCCTCCCTGTCTCTGGGCTGGGATCTACAGGAGCTTTAAAACTGATTTGATATGGTTTATTTGATATGGCTTATGTGAAAACCCCAATCAAACAGTGATGTGTAACTCCATGGTGTGGAATCTTTAGGGTAAGCCACTAAAAGTAGTTTTATCACTTAAATAACAGGCGGTTAACCAGCAATGTGCATAGCCTTCTGTGCTGACTTATCAGACAGTTTTTTTTAGGTTTCCTGAATAAAACAGCATATCTGGATAGGTTCAAGATTTTGTGTTGCATTTTTAATTTATACCTTTATTTATTCATTAAAAAAATAGTTGGATAAAGTCTTCTGTTGCACATTTACAGAAGGCTGGCTAACAAGCTTCCGAGTTTTGAGTGTTGACACAGCTGCAAAGATGAGAGAGACCTGGCGACGGTAACGTTGCATAAGTCTTTGCTTCCGCTTTCAGTCGTTGGACAGTTTCAGTCCAACTTTACGATTTGCTCAACAGTTTTCTTTGTGTCCATTTCATCGCCAGTGCAAAGTCAAATTAAAACAGGGATAACCATTTATTTTCTTTCCCATAGTTTTTACCATGACCTCTCTTTACAGCCAGAGATGGCCTCGTTAAAATAATCCTACTTCCATAAAGTTGATTTACAAGACATTTCAAATGTACACGTGACACTGTCCAAACCCACAACTGAATCTTCTCTGTGAAAGTCAAGCTCAGTAAACAACATAACCTCTGATGAAATCTCATGTTGTGCTTGATTCCCCTCAAGCTGCAAATGAATGGGAATCAGCTTTCAGTTGTGAGCATACACACATGTGCACACACACACATAGATGTGCTTACTGTACTGAATGGGCACTTTATAACCCAAAGCAAGGATTTAAAAAGTTATCTGATCATAACAAAGCCCATTCAGCATTAAAATAAAAGAATAGCACAGGAGATTTTAGAGCCAGGCACAGTAACCACAAACAGATGGGTCTTCAACCACTGAACTTAATTGATTGAGGAATGGAAATAATTTCAGCCTCACCAATCAGAGGTAATAGATGCTAGTCCTCCCCTGACACCCCTGTTCTAATTAAATAGTACTGCCAGTGTGTACTATAAATCTTTCAGTGGTTACTTCTGCTATGAGCTGAGATTTTTGACTTTGACTCCCCTCTGCAAAGCATCACATGACCGGACCCTCTAATTGTGCAGAACACGCTGTAATCGTACATGAAATTATTGTGTGCCTTTCCCTCTAAGGCAAAGTAATTAAGATAAGCATCTACTTTTTTGCAGGATCATTTTACAATTTGGATGACTTACAGATGAATGGTTCTCACTTTCATTCATTTTTTAATGAGCATTGGGCAATTTTTTGACATTAACATGGTGAAATGATTGCACAGTGTAGTGGCTGTAGAGTCAGAGTTACAGTGGCTCTCTATTATAATACAACTATACAGATCTTTCCCCCAGCGACTAAAAAATTTATCAGGAAAACGAAGCTGCAACCAAGAAAAAGGAAGATGAGAGCCCTTTAGTTTTCATGGCTGCTATTTGAAGCTTTCCAAAAGTAAGACAGTGGGACAAACAGACTAACGGAAAGCAAAACAAGACTGTATCCGGGGCAGGTTTCAAAAGTGACATTCAGTCACTTACACTTATTCTAATAAGTAATGAAAGTTGGACACTTATTGGTCTAATATGAGTGGGTGTTTAAACCAGAAAACATATAACGTCTGTATGATTCACTTATGTTGGTCAGTTATTTCCCCCATACTTTGCCCCATAATACTCCCACTGCACTGGATTACTACAAATATTTTCTAATTTAACAGGAATGACTTGTTTCCTTTGGAGTGTCTTATCTCTTTTGCTGAGTATTCTGTTTTTATGCTGCGGCAGTTAATTAAATGAAAGCAATTCAGGGCTTTGATGTCTTGTGAAGAGGCATATGTTATGTACTGCTTTTAATGGTAATAAGATGCAAGGAGGAAAATGTTGGAAATACAAAACAGTTGAAATGAATAAACTGCATTCCGTTCAAGCATTGTTTTTGCCTGCGGTGGGTGACTGGAGAAGAGACTGGAAACTGGAGGGAAGGAAGGTTCAGTTTGCTGGATGCTGGTCAGGAGCTGAAGACAGCAACAAACTGAATGCACACCAGAGGCTGGTTCTCAGAACTCTGGAGTCCACTCGGTTCGGGTAATAATGTTGGAGCTCTACAACCGTAAACGCTGAGAGAGCTGCAATCAATCAGCACCTCAGGCAGTAAAAAGAAACTGCCAATGGAGGCTTTGTGGAGCTGATTATTGGTGTGTAGTCAGAGTGATCACCTAATCATTTAGGTCCATGTGCAAAGAACAAAAACTGCATACAACACTGTAAGACAATGGTGGCAAGATAAAATATGCTGCAGTTTATTGTGGAAAAAAAATATAGATTTGCCTAAGAGGATCCAGAAGTCTTTAAGGTGGTCTCTTGGAGAAGCTGGCAGAGTCATAGTATTGTATTCACTCACACTCTGGCACAGAGTCTTTTTTTGTTTAACAGCAGAGATGCTGAGGTTGCCTTGGGAAAAGGCCCTTGCTAACCACTGCAGTGACTTGAGTTCAGTTGAGGGTACTACTGGTTTTGTTTTGAAGCTAACCAAATGCAACTGCTTATTGCACCAGCAGAGCGCCTGTGGGGAAAGGAACCAAGTCTGAGGCACATGGCATCAACATCCTTGCGTGCGGCGCCCTCCTGTTGAAGCTGACTGCTCACAGGTGTAAAGAAGCAGATGGCACTATCACATACATTGAGACCAACACGTTCGCACAGTCCAACAGTGCGAGTTAGCATTAAGTTGAAAAACTTAGTGAATAATAAACTGAACGAAAACATGCAAATTGGTAATGATTTATCAGATGACAGAATTCATGTTCCAGTTCACCCTTTTGCTGCTACTCTAAAACCCCTTTTGTAATATGAACCTTTGTTTTATATCCCCTAATTCATATCAGCATTTGACACACATGTGAATGTGTATTTAATCAGGCAGACATCTGGTGACATGACAGAGTAAAGTAATTAATCTGATGCTTTTAGACGTTTAGACAAGACCAAAAGAGCAAATCTCAACAATAATATATCGTGGCTTAAACTTGGCAAAGAAAGACTTCTGCAGCTCATTCTGTCTCAACACCTGTAATAACAAATAGAGAATCACTGCAGTTTGGATCCTACCTCTGTTTTCCCCGTTATCCCTCCAGTCTTAACCTGTGACACTGTGTCACTTGCAGGGACGATGCTTTTTGTCTCCTGATATATGTTTTTTTTACATTCCAAGAGGACCTGGTTAGAACTCATCTGAAATTAAGAATGAATATAAATTTCTAAAAAAAAAAAGAAAAAAAAAAGAGTCTGACGTTTTGCTTTTCATTTTTCTGACAGCAGATAATCTTTGAGTCACACAAAAATCCTTTGTGTTTATGAGTTCAGGCCACCAGAAGGAACAGTTTCATGAATGTGTGTGGTAGCTCTGGAAAACATGAAACTAGAAGTTTAGACTACAGATAAAAAATAAATAACAAACACAGGAGCATAAGAGAATAAATCAGAAAAATCATTTTTCAAATAAATAAAATAGTAGCACTGTTCATTGAGTCATGGAGCGTGGATGAGCTTTTAGTGCATCAGCTGTCCTTCTGTCCCAAAATACAGCAACAGTTTCCGATTGTAAGGAACAGGATTTCTCTAATTTGTCATATTTTTCTTTTTTTTTTCAGTTCCAGAAGCTCAAATGTAAGGCCTGACTTTTTTTTAATCAACTGGCTGAAAATGTAAATGCGCACTGACATACATTTACAAACCTTCATTATAGCGTTTACATTAATAATTACCACGCATGAGTGGGTTTACTGTAGCTGTGACTTCATATACAGTGGGGCAAAAAAGTATTTAGTCAGCCATTGATTGTGCAAGTTCCCCCACTTAAAATGATGACAGAGGGCAGTAATTTGCACCAGAGGTACACTTCAACTGTGAGAGACAGAATGTGAAAAAAAAATCCATGAATCCACATGGTAGGATTTGTAAAGAATTTATTCGTAAATCAGGGTGGAAAATAAGTATTTGGTCACCTCAAACAAGGAAAATCTCTGGCTCTCACAGACCTGTAACGTCTTCTGTAAGAAGCTTTTCTGTCCCCCACTCGTTACCTGTATGAATGGCACCTGTTTGAACCCATCATCTGTATAAAAGACACCTGTCCACAGCCTCAAACAGTCAGACTCCAAACTCCGCCATGGCCAAGACCAAAGAGCTTTTGAAGGACACCAGGAAAAGTATTGTAGACCTGCACCAGACTGGGAAGAGTGAATCTACAATAGGCAAGCAGCTTGGTGTGAAAAAATCAACTGTGGGAGCAATCATCAGAAAATGGAAGACATACAAGACCACTGATAATCTCCCCCGATCTGGGGCTCCACGCAAGATCTCATCCCGTGGGGTCACAATCATCATGAGAACGGTGAGCAAAGATCCCAAAACCACACGGGGGGACCTGGTGAATGACCTGCAGAGAGCTGGGACCACAATAACAAAGGTCACCATCAGTAACACACTACAACGGCAGGGAATCAAATCCCGCAGTGCCAGACGTGTTCCGCTGCTGAAGCCAGTGCATGTCCAGGCCCGTCTGAAGTTTGCCAGAGAGCACATGGATGATACAGCAGAGGATTGGGAGAATGTCATGTGGTCAGATGAAACCAAAGTAGAACTTTTTGGTATAAACTCAACTCGTCGTGTTTGGAGGAAGAAGAATACTGAGTTGCATCCCAAGAACACCATACCTACTGTGAAGCATGGGGGTGGAAACATCATGCTATGGGGCTGTTTTTCTGCCAAGGGGACAGGACGACTGATCCGTGTTAAGGACAGAATGAATGGGGCCATGTATCGTGAGATTTTGAGCCAAAACCTCCTTCCATCAGTGAGAACTTTGAAGATGAAACGAGGCTGGGTCTTCCAACATGACAATGATCCAAAACACACCGCCCGGGCAACAAAGGAGTGGCTCCGTAAGAAGCATTTGAAAGTCCTGGAGTGGCCTAGCCAGTCTCCAGACCTCAACCCCATAGAAAATCTGTGGCTAGAGTTGAAAGTCCGTGTTGCTCAGCGACAGCCCCAAAACATCACTGCTCTCGAGAAGATCTGCATGGAGGAATGGGCCAAAATACCAGCTACTGTGTGTGCAAACCTGGTAAAGACCTATAGTAAACGTTTGACCTCTGTTATTGCCAACAAAGGTTATGTTACAAAGTATTGAGTTGTATTTTTGTTATTGACCAAATACTTATTTTCCACCCTGATTTACGAATAAATTCTTTACAAATCCTACCATGTGGATTCATGGATTTTTTTTCCACATTCTGTCTCTCACAGTTGAAGTGTACCTCTGGTGCAAATTACTGACCTCTGTCAGCATTTTAAGTGGGGGAACTTGCACAATCGGTGGCTGACTAAATACTTTTTTGCCCCACTGTAGGTTTTGCAATACATGTGTTAAAGAACCACTTTTTGAAATTGTGTGTAATATGTACAGTCATGATTTAGTTTAAAAGTTTAAAGTCGAATGAATGTCGTGGCAATAAGGGGCATGAATGATGTCTTTGAACTATTCTTTGTCCGGGGTGAAATGATTGTACTGCATACATCCTTAATGATATTAAAAAAACAAGAATTGGGCCCAAAAGTCTGAATTTATTTGGCATTGTTGCCAAGCTCAAAAGCCCAAAATTACCATGAAGTTCATGCTCAGGATGAGTGTGTGTAAACTTCTGATCATAACTGTACACAAGTAGCATTTTATAATGTGTGTAACTGGTACATCTGCATGTTAAGCCAATAAGCATGTGGTAAACACACTCAGACTGCAGAGTTTATTAGCAGGTATATACATGAAGTCTTCTGGTCATAATGTTGCAATATGGCTTTTATTTGCTGATTTTTATGCTGATTTTGAATTTATTCAAAACGGTGTGTGTTAAACTATAAATCAAACATATTCATAATTAAACATGTACTCTATTCGGGTAATAAATCACTGTGCAGAACCAAACATTGCCCAAGATTTCATGGAAACAGAGCGAATGGACTGCATTCATAAACCACACTGATGGAAATTTAATGTGTAAACTGAATAAAATGAAATACTAAACAGTTTTGGGGCCTCTGTGCCAGGGATTGCATTTCATCACGAGCAAATATGCGTAATAATGTGTTTTCTATTGAGACTGTAACCATGAAATACACTGTAGGCCTGAAATGGGCATTACTGAATTCCTTTAATCAACTACATGAGGGATTGCACTCAAAGAAAAAAAATACTTTAAGGGTTTGCAGACGCATACCCTCGTGTAAGTTCAATGTGTGAAAAGAGAAATGTTAAATATATCCAACTAACAACTGAAGAATGACTAAAATTGATAAATTAATACATTTTAAACCTTAACATGGAGCAAATCCAGTAGTAAAAAGTCTTTTTGTATTCATTTAGTCATTCATCACTGCTCTGCCCTTCCAGAAACTTCATACCTCTATCATTATCTATACTGTATATCACCATCAAACAGCCAGTGAACTGGGAAGAGAGCAATGCCTTTCATTAAAGAATGTGTATCATCCCCTAAACTGAGCGCTTCACTGACCCACTTGGTGCATTGCATGACTTATTAGATGAGCTCAAGCTAATCCAACTGTAACCAATTGTGCGTTATTGTTCACGGTAATTACTCCATTAGAGGAGGCTGTTCTCTAGTTCACATCAGGAGGCCAGAGGTCACAGTCGCCCAGGGTTGAAACCTCTCACTCAAATGCCCACCTTCACCATCACCTAATCCCCCTTTCTCCACTCAGCAGTCTAACGTACATTTATAGTCCCCATACCGTCGCAGTCTGGGAAAGATTAATCTGCAATAATGGCAAAATTGGGTTGTCGCTGGAGATTTGAGTTAATACGCATACATCCGCTCCCCATTGTGGCCCTGTGACCTGTGCATGTGCTCCCGTCAGTTGAGAGCACAGGTATGCAGGGAATGCTATCACAGCAGAGCCAGACAGATGCTGCTCAGGGGTGCGAGTGGGAGGAATTGTAGGTTAAGGGGTGAGGACCGTGCTTCGCACCCAGCTGGATGTTTGTTCAACCTGGGATCTTTTATGAAAAAAGCACACGCTGAAGGAGGTGGTTACGCCGCCGTCGTCTCTATCTCGCCGCAGGACACAAAAGAAAGTTGCAATGATGTGGAAGAAGTTAGTCCAGCACTGTACTCCCCTGTGGCGCAGCACCAGCCTGCAGCTATCGCTCAACACTGTCTAGCCTCTGTCTTTAACCCTGATTTGTCCTGTCTGGATTATAGGAAGAAGTGAGAAGGCTTATCATTTCACACATAATAATCTCATTTCACAGCCTCTGGCACAGGGTCAGAAAAAAGGGGAAGCACACAGAGTTCTGAAAGCTGGAGGTCCAATCACATGCTGCTGCTGCTGTGTGTGTGTGTGTGTGTGTGTGTGTGTGTGTGTGTGTGTGTGTGTGTGTGTGTGTGTGTGTGTTAGGGGTCCTTTGTCTTTTGAGGCAATGGGATATTTAAGTTTCCTTATAATAAAATTTAGGATGGCATTCAAAACGTATTAGGGTGCATGTGGATGTTCAGTCATGTATCCCCAAGTTATATATCTGAAACACAAAGTTCTTGGGGGAATAACTTAAATTCACCCTTCCTTCCCACTTATATTCACACCCTTCTCCAGTTTCCTCAGTTTGTGGCCTGCAGAAACGATCCCTCATAGGCACTGACGTTTTTTGGCTTTCATTCAGATTAAAATGTTTGGTCTTAATTAGAATCAAGTTAAATGGTAGCTGTTGAACTATCAATATCACAAGTATTTTCACTGGGTTCATTCCATCTTTGATTCCTATTTTGTTGAGCTATTTTTACAAGCTCAAAGCCTAGAAGTGCCCTTTAACCACCCTTACAAGACAGGCCTGTAGGACACATCAAGAAGGCTAAGCACCATTCATATTAGCTAATAAACAACTTTGATAGCATCATAAAATTGTGATTCTATCTGATGCTGTCTTTGCATATTTGTTCAGTATGACATTATACAAATTGCTCAGACAGTGATATCTGCTGTCACATCTCCTGACCCCATGTTGTCACTCCTGAAGAATGCTTTAATGACATGTCAGAGGCTATACATGCAATTGTAATGGATAGAGCACATACCAAACACACAGCAGCTGCTATCAGTGCCTCTACTCTACATACCATCCTGTATGGCGCTTCACTGTGTCCTTAAAAAATCCTGAGCATGCATGCATACATTACTTTCAGGGGTGCCTGCAAGTCCCACCCTTGGATTTGACGAAGTGCAGAGGGGCTGTTGCTACATTACAGTCTGGAATGCAATTATGCTCGATTGGTGGATCAGTGTCAATAAATCCCTAATGAAATACATGGATTTAGCTTGCACGCTGGATCGTGTTAGTTTAAAGAAGAGCTATATTTCACGGTGAAGTTTTGTATGACACAGTACCAGCCAAACAAATCTCATATTTTAATAAAGAATGTAATTCTTCATCTGACTGCAAGAGGGACCAAGTCCCGACTTGGTGCATTGCTGGAGGGAAAATATATTACATACTTTAAATGTTTTGATTTTTAATATAAGGCCTAATGTGTGCGTATGAAATTGATTCTGGTGATATGTGATAAGGGGAGTCTGTTCCCTATTTATGCAGTCAGCAAGCCATGGTTGATAAGCACCCAGCCAATTATTAAATTAATTTCAGCAAAAATCAGGATGTGACACAACCAATCACTTTTAAAACGAAGACATTCACTGTAGATTAAAAGGAAAGGTCTAGCCCATAAAGGTTTGATAAGCCAGGTATTACAACATGAAAATAATTATTAAGAATCAAAGGTTTTTATTGTGGAAACGGTAATGTGGAAACAAGAAGTTTGGAATCTCAATGAAAACTTAATATTTTGTTACAGGAGTTGTTGCAAATAAAGGGCTTTGTAATAGCCAGATTTAAATCAGGTACCGCTTTAACTCTTTTTTTTTTTGGCAAAGTCACAAACATTTTGATTGTAAAATGGTTGTAAAATAGCTGAAAAGTACCTTTCTCTAGAAGGCTATGCGGTCATTTCTTTTAAATAGCTCTGGGCATTGAAGACATTTTCATTTTGATGTGCTGTGCCATAATTTACACATATTTTTAAAAAGGCACTCCAATCACTATAGAAGCTGTGAGGAGCCACAACTAGGTTCATAAATCCAACTTCATAATCATCAGTATTTGCAGTATCATACGATGGTCATTACAGACTCTAAACTGATCTTTCTTTCTTTTTTTGTCTCTTATCGGAGGTGTCTTAAATTTTTACACCTTGTGAACTTTGGAGCAAACATGTTTGTAAGTACCAGTTCTAAGGCAAAAAAACGCTAAAAAGTACAGTGAGTCATTTTTTGAGGTTATTTAAAAAATTTTATAAGACTATTATACGCATAATAGTATATCAGTTAGTGTGTAATTACATCTTCCAATAAATTCATGGAGTCTCATAAATTTAGAATTAATCCCATAAAAATACACAGGAGCAGGTGTCAGTTTGTGGAAGCTGCCATGTCTTGATTATAGTCGCCAAGATGTGAATCACCATTCCAACTAATCTACATACTGTACGTAGTACACCAGGGCAGACACAAGAACTCGTAGGTGTTCATGTACAGTGGAGACAAATTTTAAGTCACACGTGCACCTTCAGACTGAAGATATAATGAATCATGCCTATGTTTTGTCACCTGAGAAGGGCTTCCCTTCACCAAAGAGGTAAAAACATGACAGAAAGAGACAAAGTGATGATTTTGGCATAGTATCTTTCCAGAGGCAAGGATTTGCAGAGAGAAAATGATTTAAATAATCTTGACACAAAAAAATGTCTTTCCAACAGCAGGCGCTGCAGCTAGAATAATACACTTGAACTGGGTGGGGTAAGAAAACTGAATTCAATTGACTGCAATCTGCTATCTACAGTGAGATTTTCCACACTATACCATTAAGAATAGCAGGAATGCAACGGCCCGTGCTAGTTTAACTGACTCTAACCAGCAGGCTTCTTCATTAATTCAGCTCTGCGAGCTAAGAGCATCAGTCATTGTTGCATTCATTATTTCATTTGTTGGTTAGAATAACAAAATAATGAAAGGATGCTCTTCTTCTCTGAACCAGACTGGTCGCTACAGTGACTATGGACTTTTGAGGTACAAAATGGCACTAAGATGAGCCTAGCTGGTTAGCATGGATAACAATTCAGAGATGTCTTTGTCCTTGGAGGTATTTTTAAAGCCTTTACTATTATTCAACTTCATGCAGTGTAGAGCAGGTGGTAGTATGGCCATGTACTGCTTGCAGTTGTAATATAGTGCAATTGTAGTTGTCCTTTGCATCACTAACAGTTTATCAAAATAGAGAAAGCCATCAAAAAACTCTCAGTGTGTGAATGTGGTAAATGCACAATCTTCATGACTTTGTCCTTCACCCTAACCCTGATCCCATCGCCCCAGACCCATAAATTATATTAAATATCTTCATACCTAACAGGTTTCATTCAAGGAATGTAGTACTAATGAACTTTCTTCTAGTTTATTTGAATGAATTGTTCCACCTTCTTAATAATTTAGAGTTACAAAAGCCTTGAATCTGTAATTTAATAACTCATACTCTGAGAATAAAATACATCTTCCCCTGCTTGTAGCTCTTATCATCTCTTACTCTTCATGATGTAATGAGCTCAGTATTTTAAAGCATTTTACACTTTTCCTGCCCTGAAGATGATTTTTCTTAATGAAAATAAACAAAGGGTTCCAGTGGTTGTGATGGCATGAATTTATTAACACATCCAGGAATCTGAAAAACTAACAAATCTCCATTCTTTAGCAGACAGAGTATGAAGGTTATATGCTGCAGCAATCATAGAGCATGTGCCGGTCAAACACGTCTGGGTACGTGTATGTGCATTTAGTGCATGTGGGAGAAAGAGACACAAAGTGCATGCATGCACATGTAAGTACATTTTTGTGGTTTGGATTAAGAACCCCCAACGTGCAAACCTCCAACATTTGACTTTTCTCAGGCTATTGGTTATTAAGGCAAGAAATTGTGCACTGGTGACCCCAGACATCTAACTTATGGCTGATTGTTCCCACTTAGCATGGCAGCACTTCAGCTGAAACCGGGTATGGCTTTGACTTAAACAATTCCCAAATGGACTGGTCAGGATTTCTGTTAGATTAGCTAAGAAAGCCCCTAAAGTATACAGCCATCACCAGTGCATCCCAGAAAAGAGAAGCATTTTCATTGTTTTTTATGGTGCGTATATGTTGCCCAGCTGCAGTTACTCATAAAAAGTTAACATCTTTCCTTCATAATACTAGAACTCAAACAAAACCATTCATAATGTGCTCACGTGTCCTTGCCGGAGACAAAGGTCACTCCTGGGCGTGTGAAATCACTCTGTGAAATGCTGGACTCCAAATTGGTTGGGTGTGACGGCCACTGATTTGCCAATCATTCCATTTCTTTCAGGAGACTGACAGGGCTGCCAAAAGAAGTGTGAAACACTGCCTTTCAGATTAAACCAGAAAGAGAAAGAAACAAATAAATGCCAACACACAGACCCGTAAAAAAACATTCTTTTAAAAAAAAGCCTTTATTTAGACATAAAGAACCAATGCTAAATCGTGTGTGTGTGTGTGTGTGTGTGTGTGTGTGTGTGTGTGTGTGTGGGTGAACACAGAAGAAGACAACCTGTTATCCTTCTTCTCAAAACAGTTGTCTGAACACCATAGACTGCTTTGAACCACTGTGTAGTATCAAGGTTTTGCAGAGATGTGACTGCTAACCATGTGATGTTAATGTGTCCACCACTTTGGACCTATGACATCATGGTGTCATAGGTCAAATGAGGCACACAGGCCTAGAAATTGGTCTGCGACTGACTTGAAACCACCTGTTGCTATGGGAAAATGTTGGCAAAAACTGTAATTGTTTTGGTTTCTAATATTTTCTGTTGTTGCCTGTAGTTTGCACAAAGTGGCATACTTGTCTCAGAAACACTGTCCAGCTACTCTCCGAGTTGTCCTGAAACTAGCTGTAGCTCAGGAGGTAGAGCATGTCACCTACTGATCGGAAGGTTGGTGGTTTGATCCTTGACTCCACTGGTCTGCATGTCAAGTATCCTTGGGCAAGATACTAACCCCAAGTTGCTCTCCGATGCATCCATCGGAGTATGAATATGTGTGAATGTAGTTAGAAAGCACTAAGTACAGAGAAAGTGCTTGTGAGAATGGGTGTGCTTTAAGTACTCTGGGAGAATAGAAAAGCGCTATATAAGAATTGGTCCATTTACCATTTACCAAACTGTGAAAATGACTGTTTGCCTTCAAAGTAAAAGCTGTGTCCTTTGAGACATGTTGGCTTACTACCAATCATCTAGTATTTAGCAAGTATTTGAAGGCAAACATGAATAATTATAAGCACCCGTGGCAATTGGCTAGCAAATGAGAGCTAGCAACCTCCAGAAACATTGCTAACAAGTCAGGGAATACACATTTTTTCCTATCTACTGGTGGTTGTATTATATTCAATATGGCAAACAAGTCTAGAGTAACATATGCATGTCTTCAGCTTTGCCAACTTTAAGTAAAACTCTTGAGTGTGTTGTTAAGCAAGTGTGCTTGACAACACACTCTTTTGAACTTTTGAGCACAATACTAGAATCAGTAAAGGCTGGATGCCTTTGTGCACAGCATACACTGGGAACCAATCTTCCGTGTAAAAATATTGCTTCCATTCCCCTCTTTGACCATTAAATGCGACCAGATCACTGCACGTGTTTCCGTCCGAGTGAGGGTCTTTGTTTGTCTACACATGAATCCCAGCAGCCCTGGTGTTAGGGGGTTTGCAGGGAGGGATGCAGGCTGGAAGCTGTGGGAGTAGAATATCATTAACCATAAAGCATAAATCTTCACTCTGCAGACCTCAGGATGGGGCAAGGACTGCATAAGGCCGAGGGAGCTTCTTCTTCCTTCAGTAACATACATGAACAGGACCCTGTGAGTCTGAACTGAGAGATGGATACTCCTTTTCAGTTTTGAAAATGTTTTTCAGTATGTGGATGCATTAGTGTCTCCCAAGGAGGAGGAGGACTGCAGGAGAATGCAATCTCAACTGTGGGTTCTCCTACTTAAAAAGAAATGGAGGTCCCGGTCAGCTAAAGAACATAGCTGAGATCAAAGATTTGATTTTACTTATTTATTTGCATGGATATAGCATGTTAACCAATGGATTGACTAATATACAATAACAAATCACAATTATGCTCTCATGTTCTTGGCTTTTATTCAGTAATATTTATATTGCGGCAGTGGTCTCTCTCCTGTTACTACACTACAGTAGTCTTTGTGCAGGCATTCTGTGGGCAGTCACTCCTGACTTTCATTAAGCAGCTATGGTTCCTCGCTAATCTGGACAAGAAGAAGGGCCTAAAGGAGAAACGTGGACCTCGTTCAGACCATGACAAGAGCCAGTATCTGTTTACTTGCCAGACATCTTGGGTTTAGAGAGGTAAACATAACAAGAGTGAAAGGAGTTGGTGAAAAAATGTGGCTGATTTGATACAGCGAAGAGGGAGAAGTTTGCTAAATATGTTTATGACAGAAAGCTGTGCTGCAGCTTTAAGTGACATCACAACAAAATAACAGCTTCTGCAAGTTGTTTGTGATTTGGGTTGAGTAACTCAAGTCCCTTAATTATCCTAAGCTGACATACCACAAATATACCACATCTAACATGTTTTTGGATAGCCGGAGAATTCTTTTCTTTTTTTCAAATCTAGATGATTTAACACTGGAGGTTGTGTCTGTTTTGCTTGTTATAAAGTATCGACACTCTCATTTCAGCTTAATCAAGACCCAGTGAATTCTCATGTGCAGATCAGTATTGTTTATCTATTAGCGTCTCGTCCAGGGTCATCTTCTCTTGCTTGCAGTTTCATTAAAGTATTGGAAAAATCTCAAACCACTTTGGCCATATCCACCAAATTTCAAAAATAATTGGCCAAATTTGCATTCCTGATTATATCTTCCTACGCATCAGTTGCCAAGTCCTTGGCATCAAATACAATCTTGCTCTATGTTCACCACATGGCTGAGTTTATAGTCTATGGTTTAACATCAATAGAAAAATGGCCTCCTATGAGCCAAACACGTGGCCACCTGGCTCCAGTGAGCCTGGCCACAATACGGACCCATACTCGCATGCACATACACACACTGACAGAAGCCTCTTCAATTAGACAGACTTAATAGCAGTGGTGACAGCAGTAGGATAGGAAAGGAGACAGCTAGCACTCAGATTAGTGATGATGGGCTTGGATGAGTCTAGGATTCTGGCCAGGGACACAGGGGAGTTAGAGCTGGAAGGCTAGATGGAAAGAGTTTAAAGAATATGGTAATTAAGAGTTATTTACTTAATAAACACCCTGATGAGAAGTGATGTTTCCTTAAGGTCTGCTAATGATTATGAGGGAATTTGGGGAAACTGACATTGGTACAGCAATGTCAGTTTCCCCAAATTCCCCAAAATACTGATAGCCGAAGAGAACTGACCTCTCTCTGCTCAGCTACGGTGGATGATGGTCCAATAACTCAACTCAGGCCTAGACGCAGAGACGCAGAGGTATGGGGGAAGTGGAATACGGTAGGAAATAGTGGGAAGGGTAAAAAGTACATAAAGGAGACAGGAAGATCACGATTTACTGTTGTATTAAAGAGATGTGGGAATAAAACAGGGGAGGCTGGGATTTTTCTGTGGCTTTTTAAATGCTGCCTGTGTCACAAAATAAATCGTGCACATTTAAAATGAGCTAAAGCACAATTAATAAAGGAGCATATGTGCAGTTGTAGTCAGAAGTTCACATACTCATCATCATGGCAGTTTGGGGCTTTGAACTGTTCTTTTTCCAGGGTGGAATAACTGTACAGCATAGACTGCTCAGCCTTGGATTGTCAGAACATGCAATAGCGTGGTTCTCAAATTATCTGAATAATAGAACCCAGTGCATTAAACTTGAAGGTCTTTGTTCTAAATTTGTTGCTGTCCACAAAGGGGGTGCCACAGGGCTCAGTTTTGGGTCCCCTTCTGTTCCTTTTATATATCAATGACTTGGGTCAAAATGTCTCAGACACAAATTTGCATTTTTATGCTGACGACACAGTTATTTACTGTTATGGATCATCTCTTGCTCAGGCCATTGAAACCCTACAGAAAGCCTTTGTTGCTTTCCAGCATTCACTTATTCAGCTAAAATTAGTTCTCAATGCTGACAAGACTAAGCTAATGTTGTTTTCTAAGTCAAAGAAGGTCCCGGAGCCTATTCCAGTGGTGTCCACCCTTGAAGGAAATGTCATAGAGATAGTTCATGAATATAAATACCTTGGTGTCTGGATTGATGACTCCTTCACCTTTAAACCACATATAGAGAGACTTGTAAAGAAACTGAGACTTAAACTTCGTTTTTTCTTCCGTAATAAACAGTGCTTTTCTTTTGCAGTAAAAAAACGTCTTGTCACTGCAACCTTTTTATCTGTTTTAGATTATGGTGACATTCTGTATATGAACGCTTCTTCTTCATGTCTTCTAATGTTGGACACGATGTATCATGCTTCCTTGAGGTTTATTACCAACTGTAGATATCTGACCCATCACTGTGACTTGTACTTAAGAGTAAAATGGCCTTCTTTGGCCATTAGAAGACAGGGGCATTGGTACACTTTTATTTACAAAGCTATGCTTGGATTGCTGCCTCCTTATATTTGTACTTTGCTCACAAGGACAAATAGTGGTTCTTACTCCTTGCGTTCAAATGATCAGCTGCTGCTGTCTGTTCCTCTTGTCCGCACAGAGCTGGGTAAGAAAGCCTTTGTCCACTCTGCGCCTTTTTCGTGGAATCTGTTACAGAAAGACTGGAAACTGACTGAACTGTTGTCTTTAAATGTTTTTAAAACTAAACTCAAAGGCCTACAGACTGCCTCAATAATGTGTAATTGTTTTGTGTAATTTTAACTTTGTTTGTTCGTATGTATTTGTTTTGAAATGTGCTGCCTCTTGGCCAGGACTCCCTTGAAAAAGAGGTTTTTGATCTCAACGGGACATTCCTGGTTAAACAAAGGTTAAAAAAAAAAAATAGATCTTTAATAAATTTTTAAAAAAAGAATTGGGTACAAAGGTTTGAATTAATTCTGGATTTTTTTCTAATCCAGACAAGGTCAAAAGTACAGTCATAGGCTCAAATATATATCTATATATCTATATATCTATATATAGGGGGTTCAGGCCTATGCAGAACAGCAGTGGGGACAGAGCATCTCCTTGGTAGATTCCGCACTTGATGGTGACTTGTGCTATGGGCTTGGAGTTGGCCTCTAGTGTTGTCCGCCACATCCCCATTGAGTTCCTGATGAAGGCTCTTAGGGTCCTGTTGATCTTATATAGTTCTAGGCATTCCAGGATCCAGCTGTGGGGCATTGAGTCATAGGCCTTCTTGTAATCAATCCAGGCAGTGCACAGGTTGATCAGTCTGGTCTTGCAGTCTCGGCTGACTGCTTGGTCTGCCAGTAGCTGGTGTTTTGCACCTTTGGTATTCTTGCCCATCCCTTTCTGTGCCCACCCATGTGCCTGACAGGAGCTTCCACGTGGTGCTGAGGCAGGTTATTGGTCGGTAGTTGGAGGGGACCGGTCCCTTCTGGGGGTCCTTGAGGATCAGGACTGTCCGGCCTTCGGTTAGCCATTCCGGGTGTCTCTCGTCAACTAGCAGCTGGTTCATTTGTGCTGCCAGACGGTCGTGGAGTGTAGTCTGCTTCTTCAGCCAGTAGGCGTGAACCATGTCAGGGCCTGGTGCTGTCCAACTCTTCATACTGGAGACCCTTTCTTGGATATCTGCCACTGTGATGGTGGGGACCCTGTTCGGGGAGGTTGCTGTGGTCTGCCCTCAGATCCACTAGCCACTGAGCATTGCCGTTATGGGTTGCGTCCTTCTCCCATATGCTCTTCCAGTATTGTTCCGTCTCCAGCCTTGGTGGTGCTGTTCTCATATTGTTCACCTGCCACTGAGAGTACACCTTGGCTGGTTCCGTGGAGAACAGCTGGTTTATTCTCCTGCCTTCTATCTCTCTGGTGTACCTCCTCAAGCGGCTGGCCAAGGCTGTGAGTCGTTTCCAAGGCCTCAGGTATGGACAGCTTCCTGTACTTCTTAGGCACCTTCCTCATCGCGCCTTTCTGCAACTCCGATAGTTGGCTAACCTCCCTCCATGCTACCTTGATCTTAGCCTCTAGCCTCCTTCTCCATGGAGGGTACTGCCCCTTGTGTTGTTATACATATCCTCTATTTGAGCCTTTATACATGGAATATAGAGAGCCTCTATGCCTCTATGTATACTTTTGACCCTGTGTGGATTAAAGAAAATCCCAAATAAATTCAAATTTGTGGATCCAATTCTCATCAAGAGAAAAGTTCAAAGTGACATTCATGCCCATGATGAGTGGTTGTAAACTTCTGACCACAACAGTATCTACAAGACTTTTGTTTCATAAGAAAACAAACAAACAATCAAAAATAACTAGCAGAGGTTAATCCAAAGCAATGTAAATAAGTACAAATCAAACAGGAAATGAAATGTTGGAAGCAACACAGTGTTTGCTTGTGTGTAAATGGTAAATGGCCTGTATTTGTATAGCGCTTTACTAGTCCCTAAGAACCCCAAAGCGCTTTACACGTCCAGTCATCCACCCATTCACACACACATTCACACACTGGTGATGGCAAGTTACATTGTGCGTAAAGAATAAAAAAGGGAATTTTAAAAGTTTAACAAAATAGCAATGAATAAAGCAGGACTGACAGGAAAGCTATGAGTAAAGAAAGTTTTCATTCACTTCAGAGACCAATCTCAAAGGTCCAGTCTGCTTATGTGTTTGCCTCCATGCTGCAGCCTTTTGGGGGAGTTCTCTCTTGAGTGTTTGGCTACCAGGAGGGGTCTGCTATCACCTCAGAGCCCCCTAACAGAAAGTGAGCAGCTGGAAGAGTGTGTGCATCTATGTGTATTTGGGGTGCAGGGGTATTCAAATCCTTTTTGCTGTGACGATGTCGGCCAGAGTTCGTGCCATGGCCAAAGACAACACGAGCTCACTAAAAATGGAAGTCAGATTCAGTCATCTGAAGAGCAGGTGGGGTAGAGTGAAAGATAGCTGATGGACTGTGAACGGGGGATAGGAACCAGAAAGGTCTTGGTTTGTTTAACCCGCGTTTGATTCTCAATGATCATCTGATGTTTATTTAAGCTCTCAGGGATGACATACAGCACAGGTGTAGACACTTTTATAAGCTCTGTGACAAAACTGAAACATGTAAGTGAAGGTGATCTAGGCCTCTGTTGTCCTGGAGCATCTCTATGTGTTCATCACGGCCGGTGCTTTTTTCACCTCAACACATTTAGTTGCTTAGTCTGTGAAATTTATTGGCCAGCTGCTGTGTGCTTATGCTGTACTTGATCAGAAAGACACACAGATGACTGCCGACTAGGTCTCAAAGGTCTGTCTTCTTTTTAACTCCTGCCTTTAATCGCTTCACCAGATCACTATAGCAGAACATATTGTTCATAGACTCACTCTCTCTCCCCTGATGTGTATGAAATTTCCAGGAGAGATTTTTTTAACCTCGTTCATCCTTTCTTTTAACACCCCTACCACTCCGCCGTCAATAAGTCTGGGTTCAAAATGTGCACGCACCCAGACCGCACACTCATATATGCACCCTGGGAAAATGTACACGTGCCTGAATCACATTTGGGTCATGCGAGTCAGACATGTGAATTCCCGCTAGCACTGCAGCAGAGAGGGATTATTGCAGTGCCTGGTCATCAGCATATACTTCCCAATTTAGTAAATGCCAAACATCAAGACAACAACAAAAAAATGAGAAAAAGTAGCTTCTGAAAACTGATGTATGTGTGTATGAACAGGGAATAAAATCCATTCCACAGATGCACACACCATCAAACTTTTTCTGACACCAGTTTTGGTTTATGAGAGCAGGTCATTTTGCCTTCATCTGGAATATTTGCTTGCATTTTTATATCAGCAAAACCAGGTTTGATGCAGAGCAAACACCCGTTCCACTTCTGGATCTATATGTATCCTTACATATAACTTTGGGACGCAAACAATGACTGAAATCTTACTTTTTAACTAGTTTTTATCCAGATTATGCCTTCTGCTATAGCTCAGAATAGTCCTGGAAACATGCAGACATAACTGTGTGTACACACAGGGAGGGAGAACAAAGGAAATCACCACATGAAATTAAAAATAAATAAGAAAATCATTTGACATTTAGCAGCAAATCTGTGGATCCTGATATTTTTTATATTTCCTAGTTAATCTCTGACTTTACACCACAGGGATGGCAAAACGTAACTGTTTATCCCAAATGAATTAAGAGTTAGTAATTTAGCAGTTCAGTACGCGCATGATCAAACACCTGATTTGTTTAATCCACAATGAATTCATCACATCCAGCCCACCGACTGTCAAGACGTCGCACACACTAAGCGCTATCCATCTTTCTGTCTTGAAAAGAGAAAGGCGAGTGGGCGAGTGACTGAAAAAGAAACAGAGGGGCCTGTGTTTACACTGGCAGAGTGAGCGGCCTGTGAGCCCCATGGAAATGGCCAGCTCACATCTGATGGCGAGAAAGCTCCACCATGACTGACAGGGCCTGGCTTTTGAAGCTCTGCACAGTCAGTGCAGTCTGTTTCTCTATGTGCCTCGCTCCCCCGGGGTGGCCACACCAAACAAAACAAATAAGAGAGATTAGAAGGAAAATGGTTGCCATACCAGGGAACACAGAAGGAGAGCCTTCACTGAGGGTGAAGGGGTGCATGTGGCACGGAAAAACTGGACCCTCAGTGAGTTGTCCGCTGAATTCCTATACACTGTAATTCCAGCACTAATAGAGGGGCTGGAATGCCAAGGACATCCCAGTGGAGTCATTTCTGCAACTGTCTTCATCAACAATGTACAGTATTTCATCTCCGGAGAGGAAAATGCATTTACCAATCACTGGCATACATTTTCCTTCCATGTTGTGCTGATAAGTTTCCGCCATGCTCTCCAAGCCATACTCGCCATTTAATTGCATTTAAAAAGGAAAATAACAACCAGCACAGGGCCCCAGTGGTCTCACAGCGGACCACAAACACGAACTGATCTTCTTTAAAGGGTTGCGTAAATCTTCAAAGGGGAGTTTTCAGTGTAAAGCCCACTATTACCATCACTTTCACAATACCAGCTGTCTTCCTGGAAGAGAATGGATTTCTTGTATTGCCATTTAGATTTCCAGCAACGGGCTCGGACTCTATTGATTCCCATAATTGCATTAGATGACTTTTGTCCTTTTCAAAACAGCTTTATAGCTATAGATTGGTTCATGGAGCCAGGGCATGTCAAATAAAAGAGGTCCAGCTGAAGAGAAAAGGGTTCAAGAAGTGCAAGAGCAAGATTAACGGGTGAACAGATCAATGAACCAACAGGAGAGCACAGTCTGTGATATCCACCGTTGTAATTGAAAGGATGGAGCTGAAAGGTATGGGTAAACTGTATAGGAGTTGTAACTGCATATGTATACAATTACATTCCTCCTTTGGTGTTTTTCCACACCGCTCTAGATAATCTTATATAGATATTTGAAGATAAGTGTTAAGAGTGATGGTGGAAGAAGAAAAGGTCGATTAACAAAAAAAGCTCTTATCCCAGTCATCCATGTCATCATGATAGCAGCACCTTTTATCTTCTCTTTACTCTTCTTTAAGTGAAAAAAACTTATCAAAGCTACTAAATTGTTGGTTGAGTGTGGAGTAAGTGCATATGAGAGCATGAGGGTGGGAATGGATGTTTGTATCTGTGTGTGCCTGTATGTCTGTGTCTATATGTCAGGTTGGGTGTCAGGCGCCACCTCTCTGGGGACATCTCAGGCCCTCCAAGGTATGGAGGCCTATCTCCCCCTACCACCACTTCCCCTGCCAGTGGCGGTCCCCCTCGGACATCGGTGCGTTGGTGGTTCTTTGTGTCCGGGGGTGGGCGTCCAGGTACACACCGGCTCACTCCTTGGCGGCCGCTTGTCGGGGCCTGGAGCCTGGGGCTCGCTCGGGCCACTTCGGAGGTGGGGTGCCCCCGGCCTCTCAGCCTGGGGCTCGGTCACTCAGGCGCGGCTGGCTGCCGGCGGAGCTCACGGGCGCGTCACTGCAACTCCCCCTGGCTTCTGCTCCGCGGCTGCTGGGTGAGCCCTCATCTGGGACTCTCCTCAGCTCTTTCTGGGACAGTGCTTGTTTTCTTTTTTCTTTCTCAGCAGGTGACCCAGGTGATTGATATATGCATTTTTTATTTTATTTTTTTTCTGCTCATTCTGTTGGTTTTTGTCTTTTGCCCTTCTCCCCCGTCCCTCTTCTCAGCTGTTTCTCTTTCCCTCTTTCTTTCTCTCCTTATTTCCCCCAGTCAAGTCTGTCCCGTATTCAGTAAGTGAAAATAAAATAAACAATAAAAGGTGAATCAAATGGACCATTACGGCAAGGCTGGGATGGTCAATTTGGTAAAGTAAATCCGTTGGGCATCTTTCTTTGCCTTTAGACAACAATTCTGATGGCAAAAGAGCCAAACGGGACAGGCAAAAAAAAAAAAAAAAAAGCTACTAAATTGTATGAAATTCTTCTTACAAGTCCTTCCCACCAAAAACAGCAGCTTTTATCGATTGTGGAACTGACAATCTGCAAATATGGTGTTATAGAGCAGCTTTAAAGCTGTAAATAAGCCTATGTGCGCCATCTAGTGGAGGAGAAAGAGAAAAGACATGGCAGCAAGTATTGAAAGCTTCATTAATGATAAACAACAGTGACAGAAACCACCAGACACAGGTGGATATTTTGTTTCAGAAGTGCTGTTTTTATTAAATTGATTACAGTAAAGAAATATAATAAAAACAAAATTTAACAAAGCAGTACTTTAACAAGAAAATCATTACTTTATGAGTTCCAACCCTTTCAGAAAACCTGGTAAATCTTGTGAGTATGCTTTTTCCCACAGGTGTAGTGCAGCTCACACACGATCATTTCAATGCACTCTGCAAAAGAACTAATAGAGCTACACAAACTAACATTATGAGGATTCCTTGTAACTAGGAGAAAGACAATGATGGTAGCAAACAGCTGGAAGCAGTCGCAGTGACCAACAACACGCTCAGCCTCTGAATGACTGAATAGGTTCTGTCTGCAATCACTCTCAGACAGACTGGAGAAAGTATGCTGTCTAATTTATGAACACAAACAGATTCAACACAACACAATCTTTCTGAGTCAGTCTCTGCTGAACCAGACTTCACTGCATCTCTCTGCAACTGTTTGCCAGCTGCTAATTTAAATGTGAGGCTGCCGAATGCTTATGTGACTCTGCAGCTGAATCATCGTCCTGCAGCAGCTGTGTCACCATTCGTGTAGAAATGTCTGAAATTATGCTTCAAAACTATCAGGTCCTAGCTGGACTCTGAATGTAAGTACATAATGTGAATTTCAGTGTATTGCCATTTTATCACCATCACCAAATCCACTTTAAAGATAGCAGTTGTCTGCAAGTGATCACAGACTTGGTCGCCATCTTCAAAGCAACTATTTGAAAGCCAATGAGATCAGTCAGTTGCAAAAATGTTTGGTCGTGCCGTCGTCTCCACCCACTGTTTTCCCTAGTGTGACTGTAGCATAAGATACTTTGTGGATCTCCTTCTGTGTTCCTTTTTCTCGGTGAGGAGAGTCCATTGAGTAGTTTCAGTCGACTGTCACACCTTCAGGCAGCTCCACCACAACAGGTTCACAGTCGTCCAAGTCTGAATCGAAATCCCATCTGAACTTCTTGGTCAGGTGGGCTTTGAATTTCTCTGCTCTCTTACGCAGGTTGGCATCTACACCAGGCCCAATGGCAAACTGGAAAAAATCCTGTGAAGAACAATTAATCAAACAATTTTATAAACTGGTAACTGTAAATGTGATCTGTAAAAATTCAGGTGATGCTTTGATACTGTGGTCCATTTTCTGTTTGCAAGCATTTCTGTGTGTCGTGGAGATCATTCAGGATTATGAACGTATGTTGTACGGATCGAATTATAAACTGTCCTCAGATACCAGCCATAAAAAAATAGTGTTGTGAAAGGTATTCAACACACTGGCAATTTAAACATCCCTTTCTCGTTGCATACGAATTATTATCTTTATAATTTATTTTTTTACATTTAACCAGAAGAGCATGCAAAGTGTGGAGCAAGCCCAGGTTTAATCCCCGCTGGGGTTTAAGTAGTACAAATGCAGGGTTCAACATAACCAACAGGCCAATGGCCCAAGGCCAGCAGAAAACTCTACTGGGAAAGTTGATAGCCCAGCTGCTGACCCATTTGGACCAGTGACGGTGTTTCCACTGACCGATTTACCCCTGAACAGAGCTGACCGAAATGATCGACTGTTTTTAGCTGCTTTGACTTCCATTTTATTTATTCCACTACATTTATTTTAAACCTTTATTTACAGCTTTTTTCCTAATAATCTTCTTCTTTTAGCTGCGTCATTTAGGGGTCACCACAGTGGATAATCTGCCTCCATCTCCGCCTATCCCTAGCATCCTTCTCTGTCACACAAACTCTCTGCATATCTTCCTTCACTACATCCATGAATCTCCATATTCAGCTTCTTTTGTACAATCTGGCCACTATCCCTCCTCTGCATATGTCCAAACCATCTCAGCCTTCCCTCTCCAAACTCTCAAACCTGAGCTGTCCCTCTGATGTACTCAATTCTAATTCTGTCCACAGATCACAATGTAGTCTGAATACAGCTTGAATCTACTAATAAAAAATTATATGTTCCTATAGTATAATCTTGAAATTAAACTGTCATTTTTGTGGGCCAATAAAGTCACACAAGGAGCAAGTAAAAGGCTGATCTTCTGGCTTGTTGGTTGAAAAGTGTGATACTGGTTAATGGACCCTAAATTACTTAAGATTAGTTTGCAAGAACACATTTTTTTAACTTTTTAATATCACAACATCTTAGTTCACATCTAAAATCAATTTTGCACCAGTGAGATGAATATATATTATTTAGTTAGATATAAAGGAGCATCAAGTGACAAACACTATAGTCTGATTTGTGCATGTACCTGCAGCGTGGAGGTAAGGAAGTTGTTTTGAGATACAATGTCAACAAAAAAATCAGGAGGTATTTCTCCAAGCTGGTGGTAGAGCACGGCGATGAGCCCCAGGTAGAGGTCCTTGCGCTTCAGAATGGACTCCTCTGAGCGGCACAGCAGAGCGAGGAGGCACTTCCAGTGCTCGAAGCCCTCGTACACATTTCCAAAGAGAAAACACACAAAGGCAAACTGCAGCTCACCTGAGAGAGGGGCTAAATGTCAGTACTTTTTCTTGCATAATGAATCAAGAGTAACCCATTTTTAACAAATGTGATACATACCCAGCACGTTAAGAGCCTCCTGCATGTGGTTCTTCTCCAGCACCGTCTCCAGAGCGTAGCTCAGGTCCATGCTGCACTTGGTGATCTCAGCCGGCGTAGCCCCGGGAGGGTAGGTCTTCTTAGGGATGACAGAGAAGCGCAACTCCGTACCCTCCCTTTGTTTCATCTTGGGGAGCCTGTCAAGCCCCTCTTTCATGCTCTGACAGGCCGTGTCATTCCTCGGCTGCTCCGCCCTGTCTTTGGTGTGTGTGAACTGAAGCTCGGGAATCACGTCACTGAATGCACATACTCGACCTGAGAGAGGCTGCAAGTTTTTGGCCATTTCCTCACTGATACGGTCAGTGAGGGACACCCACTTCCTCATCACCTCATAGGGATAGGGGCCCAGGTAAGGATCCAGCTCGCGCAAGCTGGCACGAATCCGACTCAACTCCTCTTCATTCTTGGAGGCTGAGAAGTCCAGATCTTCTTCCTTGGCGTCCCAGTTGGCCAGTATGATCTCTCTGGGTTTGAGAGAGAGGAAGAGGCCTGTCTTCGGGCCAATTTGTCCTCCATAGCCTGACGAGCAGTAGTGGAGGAAGTGCAGACCAGGGGGGATCATTTTAACACCCCGGAAACGAGGACCCACTTGCCAACTCTTGCAGTCGATTCCGAGCTCTGTACCCTGAGGAACACCCAGCAGCACGAGGGTAGCTCCCTCCTCGAAAAGCCTCAGGGCAACATCTGGATCCATGTCCACACTACCACTGCTGCTGCTGGCCATGTCTTTTAAGGGGTACTTAACGTGAATCTACTAACGAATTAACTAACTAAACTCTGCTCTCACCTGTTAAATGCAGATCACTCAAACGGATTTCCTCAAAAGGTCAGAGAGCCGCTGCTGCTTTGACGCTAATACTTTCAATTGATGCGATTCTCGATGACTGAAAACATGGCAAAAAATTTTTTAAAGCTACACTGTGTTAGTAACTTCGGTGTAATAGCCTTTCTCACAGCCACACTTCATACATCCAGCTGTTGACGTTTCGAGTCGTTCGTATGGTGGAAGTTGTGCCACAAATTTCTTGCTCCGGACGGAAACAGTACCATGAAACACATTTGTGTCCGTCTACTTTTAATTTAAATACATTAATTAATAAATTTAAAATGTTATAAATCGTTTATGTATAATAGAATAATTATATAGATGTATTATATGATTTGTGTATGTGTATAGTTATTGTATATTATCTATATTTGCACTTCGTCTTTTGCTTGCTGCCTGTAGGTGTCGCCAGAGATCTCACCCTATGCATCGTCCTCTGTCTCACGAATTTGCGTGTCATCCTTGCGCAGGGGCCATGCTAATCTTCTCTGTATCGTATCCAATTTAGCGTACGCGCTTGTCTCACCAAACCTTGGCATGCTCCCCTTCGCTACATCCACGAATCTCTGTGGTCTTGCTCTTTTCTTCCTCTTCATTCTTGTATCCGCGCATGTCCATCTCAGCCTTGTCTTTCTAACTTTGCCTCCAATCCACTCAACGTAAGCTGGCCCTCCAGTAGACTCATTTCTAATCTTGTCCATCCTTGTCACCACAAATGAAAATCGTAACATTTTCAACTCTGCCACCTCCACCTCCTATATTTTTGTCTGCCTTCATTACCTCTGCTCCTTGCATCCTCACCTTTACCCCCTCTCAGTCACACACATGTCTTGCTTCTTCTGACTTTCATTCCTCTTCAGTGCACACCTCCACCTCTCCAGGCTCTCACCCCTTCTCACTACTCTCACTACAGATCACAATGTCGTTTACAAACATCACAGTACACAGAGACTCCTGCCTGACCTCATCTATCAGCTTGTCCATCACAACTGCAAACTACAAAGTGGCTAAGAGCAGATCACTAATAAATAAATAGCAGATTGGTTGGGGTTTTTTTGCTACACTTTATTTAAAATATAATGATTTAGCCAGCATGTATTAATATCTGCTTTATTCACATTTAGCTTTTTCTTGTGACCTCTTTATGGAAGCTTTTTTCCGTCACTCAGAAAAAAAAAAGTAGTTAGAAGCTAAGTTAGAACTTTTTTCACAAAACGTCAAGTTACTGACTAAATGTTTTAAAATTGAGTGATTTGTCATGAGTAGAAAATTTCAAGACATCACCTGAAAATTTTGACTAACAAAAAAAAATTAAATTAAAATAAAAAAAATCTTGATTGACAGAAACAAGCTTCTATATGTTTCCATTCTTTACAATAAAGACATTGTGCAATATTTATTGAATGACATTTTGTAACACTAACATTCATTCCTTAATCAAAATAATGAAAAAAAGGATGGTTATATAATATCTTGCAACAAAAGTCTATAGCTGATACACCTATAGCACCCCTAATAATAATAATTAATTAATTAATATCATTATTACAATAACTGCATAGGCTCACTTCAGAATAGTATAAATCAAACATGTACAAATTTTATTATGTGGCATATACTCAACTATATAACCGACATAAGAACATTTTTGGGTATGATGACATGTGGTTTGCAAACACAAAACATAAGAGTTTGTACAACAGGAGAAACTTTTAAAATGGTCTAAAAGTATCTGAACGCGTCGATCTTTAGCTTATCTTTGCTTACTATATAAAGCTATTCCATAAAATGTAGCAATGCTGACATGCAGATGCTGGTGTAGCTTTTAATACACAAGACACTGAGAACTTGACAACAGTAAACATTCATGACTTTGCTTTTGAAAAATAGCTGTCTAAACACAGTCACTGATTGGTCACATGTAATATTCGCTATCTGTAGCAAGGAACACTGTGTAAATTCACCTTATGTCTTCATGAGAAAGTAGCACAGGCCTATAGGAACCAGGGAGATACATTTCCTACTTTTAAAGCACAGAGACACTTTGAAGTTTTTGCCAGCAAGTGATCAGTGCCTTGATAACTCGGATTAACCTCATCCTTTTTCTCTTCTTTCCTCGTATTTTCTGGACAGCTGAACAAGAGGTTTTATTTCCCTGAAAAAAATGGAAAAAGAAAATAGCACAAGAGCGGTTTGGCTTGTTTTCTCACTGTGCGGTGGTGCTGGGGGCTCAGAAGAACACATTAAAGTCATCTTACCAAATACTGGGGACGGCAGTTTTGCACAATTAGCTGCTCCATGCTCTCAACTGGCTTCTCCAGGTCAGATTGATTTTTGCCACTCCCCTGACACCGCATCTGCTGTGTCATACCATAGATGGAAACCAGGATGCGACGTGCCTGCCATGAGATAACAGCCCAAACGTGTAGAAAATTAAAAAGGTGGAATAGTCCATCTAGCATGTCAGTCAAAGGTTGAAAACTTCTTCTGTATTTACCCAAACGTAAATGTACAACATGTGCCACGCAGGTTGTCATTTTTACCCTGTCCATGGTGCTGAAAGTGCATATAATGTAGTGCCACTTACCTTTCCTGAGGGACAAGGGTCTCTCTCTTTAAATTTATTCGCTGAAACAGTCAGATTCTGCAAAAGAAAAAGCCCAGTGTTGAGTTATTTAAGACATTTATTTGGCTTGTGATGCAAAAGAGAGAGGGGAGAAAGAGCTTTACTTGAAGAGCAAACACTGGAGGGCAGCCTAGCACATGTTATTAACTCACAAGCTTTATCACAGCTGTAACTGATTGCAGTGAACTTGCATTTAATGGTAGTTTAGTTAGTGGGGATGTCTGCCAATACAATACTTAAAACACAATCATTTTTAAATATCTACCACAGTTAATTAATCCCACAGTCTTATGATAAACTTTGCAATCATACCAGATTCTGTAGTTCAACGGAGATGACTTCTCTGTAGGAGCCCAGTATTTCTTTATAGTTACATCTACTTTTCCCACAGGAGTAGGCCAACAAGACAGCCACCAGGACACTACGGAGCAGAGTTCCAGTCAGACACTATGAAAAGAGAGCAGTGTTACAACTCTTCACACGCAACCAAGGAAAACAGGCCACGAATCATCGCTCAATTTGGCTCCCGCTGAGGCGCACAGTGCGTTAAAAGCATCTGTCAGTTTCCAGCTGTCTGCGCCACCTGACATCTCGACCAAAGTCGAAATAACCACATTAATATACGTCGGTGTGCACGCTTCATCAGCAGCAGCTCATTTACTGCGTAAGTACGCACCAGATGTTCAAACTGCGCTTACCATTTATCATGTTTTTCTGCAGGATCTTCAGACGAGCAAACCCATCTCTAGTCGTGACCGTCTTCGCTCATGGTGAGCTCCAAACTTTCACTTTTTTTTTTCTTTGGCTCCCCTTCAGTACTTTTGCACTACCTGTGGCGGAGACGTTAATACGGCGACGGGTAGACTTCCGATGTGGCGCTCCGTGGCTTCCAACATTACCAAACTGACTGCTCCTATTTCCTTCCCCGTCGTGGATTGCTGACGCCGGGCTTAGGATTTCACCAAACTCCAGTCCGATCAAGTCAAGGACAACTTCTGCAATCAATCATTTGCCTCCATCCTTTCGGTTTCGTTGGAAAGACACGACGCGGCATTTATCCAAAGCGCCGATTTAAACTTTTTAAAAGCTTGTTGTGATAGCAAAAGAAAAAAAAGGCAGCCTACAACATAAAAAAATGGAATGAAATACCAGAGAGAGCAGTCAAAACTATGACCCTGCATGGGAACTGCTCGGGAGGATGAATGTCACTCTTAGAGTGAAAGTGTGGGAAATCACATCTCACAAACAAACTGTGCAGTCAGAGTTTGAGTTGACATTTAACTTACAGCACAAGAAAAAAAAAGTCTTAGAAACCAACTTGTTTGGGAGAAACAGTGAATTCTGCAATAAACTTTGTCTGTTTATTGGATGCCTGCAAAGTATTTTTAAACACATTTCAGAAAAGATATGTAGAAAGGACAAAAATCATGGCTACATGATATAATCCTTGAGAAAGAGTTTATATACACTGTCATGTGTTTCTAAACAGATATAGCCAAACCTGGAGAAGACACAAAACATATAATTCCACAAAAATGTAAAGTGTTTAACAAACACAGCTACAGATAAAAACACCTTAATGTGTTCAGTTCAAACATTCTGTAAATGTGAAACTGCCCTTTTTAGATAGTTCTTGTATAAAATGCCTGAAATATGCATTTATTTCACAATTGTAACAACCACATAGACTGAACTCAGAACAATAAATCAAAACAATAAAGCATAATTTTTGATTTAATAGTACATTTTTACCACCTTCAATGTGAGCTATAAATATAATTCGTTAACAGAATTCTCATGTGTGCCAAATCCAGCTGACAGTGTGCTGGTTTGCTGTGAGATGACTTGAAATGGCTGGTCACAGGCAGCTAAAGAATGATGAACAGATCAAGCATCGTGAAAGCAAAATAAGTGCTTGTCAACACACCAGAGAACACATTTTCTCATTTAAAGATTTCACAAAAACAAATTCAAGTGTTACAGAGTAGGGCTGGGTATCGTCACTGATTTCTAGAATAGATTCGATTCGATTCGGATTCACAGGGTCCTGAATCGATTCGATCCACGATTCGATTCAATTCGATTCGAATCTGGGAAATTTTGCCTCAGACAGTCAGAAATGTTATAATTCAGATCAGTACATTTACATATTTTTGTATCTATAAAAAGGAAGCTGACACTTTCCAGACTTTATCAAAGGTGTGAGCATCACAGCAGATGCCTTTGTGTCAAAGTAGCTGAAGATAAAACACAGAAAAACATGAAGGAGGTTTTCCTGGCCTGGGATTTTGTACAAATATTCTGCAGTACATCAAAAACGAAAGAAAACCATTAATCAACATATGAACATTATCTCTGAAGTTACAGTGGTTTTATTAGAGACACAGCGTTTTGCATTTTGTATAATTTTAAAAAGTTTAAATTTGTTCAGAAGCCTATTGAATGGCAGAAATTAGGTTTTCTTTTCGGAAGTAAGTAAAAGGAAAAAAAAAACAGTGGCCGACAGCGCTGTAAATAACGGTAGACTTGTGCGTAACAAGCAAGCGAATAATGCAGAAAACAGATTTCGTGAATAGACGGGAAACTGTTCTTGAAGTACACTGAGAAAGAGAGAGCTGTGCATGAAGTGTGATTTTATTGTGGTGGAAGCAAAACAGAAAAAGTCAGAGGGAGTCCATGACGATGTTTTTGTGAAGCGTAGTTGGGATCTTCTTTTGCTGCTGGTTTGGTCAGTATTGTTTGGAGAGAGATAAAACTAACAGCTTTAGAATCAGCGCAAAAAGGGCGTAAACACAAAGCGCGGACCCGCGGATCAGAATCAGCGAGCTGTCGGCTTTCAGCCCAGACCGTGTCCGTGCTGTCGGGTGAGAAAGGCGACATCTCACTGATTCTGATCCGCGGGTCCGCGCTTTGTGTTTACGTCTTTGTGCAGAAGCCGTGTACCTGCTCTCATTTACTGTTTTAAATGTTTGGTGGTTGTCAAAATTTTGTGACGTTTCACCTGAGATTCTTGAATTTTGGGCAAAATACATTTATATAAAAAAATCGATTCGGGATTTTAATGAATCGATATCACGTTATCCAAGCCAGAATCGATTTTAATCGATAAATCGATTATTAAAACCCACCCCTATTACAGAGTGAATATGGACGTTAAGTACAGACTCTCAGCTTTGAGTTAAACAAAAATATTGCATGAACTGTTGAAAAATCACAACCATCTTTCACAGTCACTTATTTTCAGCAGCTAGAATGTAATTTAATAAATTAATGTGGAATGAGTTTCCTACTTTGTGGTGTTTAGCCCAACATTTAAGTTTTTCATGACTCTTTCTGTCTTGTGTCATCACAACACTAGTGATTAGTGAAACTGGAAAGCATGTGTGTCTGTGCATCATACTGTTTCCAGTCCATTTTTTTATTAGATGCTGTATGCTTGATTTATGAGCCAATGGATGGCTGTGCCAAATTTTTTTTGTCCCGTCATGCCGGTAAAGGTTGATGTCAGTTTTATTTGTTTAAAGAATGGTGTTTCCAAACTGCTCTGGCAAAGTCTTTCCTTTTACTTTCAGGTATGGTTTGAACCTTGTCGTTAACCCTCTGTATCCTTATAATTAGAGCCCGACTGACTTAGTTGTATGCCAGTCTATTGGTACCTGCATTTGTAACAGCTCATAAATGACATAGAAGAGAGAAACGCCCTTCAACCACGTTGTGGGTGTTGATATTGCATAAGTTGTCCACCAGAGGGCACTCTGCAACTTCCCTATTCGCAACCCACCAAACGCAACAAGCAGCTGATCCGTGCAGCTTCAGGTAGGGGATAAAAAAAAAGTACCGTACACGTAACAAATGTTTATGTTTATTTTATGTCTTCTTTAAAAAAAAGAAAAAGATATCGACAAATATATCGCAATATCATATTTTTAAAATAACAAATATCAGTATCGTCCTAAATATCAGTCAGGCTCCATTTACAATGGAAAGGATCCCAGGATCATCCACCGGTGTTGTCATCCATGGAAATGTGGACTTTGTTATGTTGCAAAGTGCCTTGGTTTGTTTTTTTTCCTGTCTAAATGATTTGGCCTCTCTAATGCACTCACTATCACGCTGAAGGAGCTGTTTTTTCTTGTTTTGCAGCTGATATTTGGTCTGTTACACTTGTACTTAAGAGCTCTTTTGATGGCACGTTGTGGTTCACAGCTGCTTTCCAAACACGTCACTTGGAAACATCTCACAACCTTTTACCGCATTAACTTGTGAAGAAAAAAAAATAGAAGCAGCTCACAAAACAAAATAATAAATAAAAACAGAACACTGTAAAAACACTGGACCAGCTCTAACTCATCAGTGGTATTGGACACCCCTTGAATTAAAGCTTATAAGTCTGTCCTTTAAGTCCATATTGATTATATAACTGTAGCTTTTGTTACATTTTCAGTAATAAAAAACTGCCATCTTCCTACTTGTACACAGAGCTGAATGTTACCCAACTCCAACTCCACAAAGCTATTATAGCCTGCCCTGTTTATCTTTTGTTGCCCTTCTTCTGCCTAACAAGCAGAATACCAACACTGACCAATGGGAGTGCAGACTGTGATATTTGATCGATATCGGTAAAGTTAGTCAGGTTGTTAGCTGAACTAGGCAGACCTTTGGAAGAATTCTGTGGTAATATATTAAAATTTAGATGATGCTGAATGATCCAACACGGCAGAACTATAAAATAACAGCAGGGATTATTGGATAAAAAAGATGGGAGACACTCTGCATGACTCTAAACCAAAGAGAAGAGAACGGCAGATTTACTATGACATAATCATTTATTTAATAAACCTGAAAGTAACCTTTTATACTCAGTAATATTCTAAAAAGGTGGATTTAAAAATGAATGAATGAATCACTAGAATGGGTGTTTTTCTCTTTAATTATTCAATGCACATGCGACAGCTGCTTACTAGATGATTCATCGGTTGCATCTTCACAGCAGAGTTGCAAAGGGAAAACAATGTATTATTTGCCAGAAGGCGTGTGGGACCTGAAGCAAAACAAAATTCAATGTTTTAACAAAACAAAACAAAACACACCACCTCTGATCTTCAACATCAAGCAGAGCATGACTCAGGAGGTTTAAATAATAACAGAAAAATGCTGTGAAATCCGAGAGGACACCTAAGGGTACTCTTCTAGCACTTTTAGGAGAGTATAAGACAAGGATTTTAACAAAGAAGCCAAATCACAACGATAGCTGAGGCCACACCTTGAAACCCCATACACACAGACAGATCAAAAACGTATCCACAAAAATCTCACATCGCAGCCAAAGATCTCCTTACTGCATATCAGGATGAAGAGGGTAACCATCAGTCACTTTGATTTTTTATTTTTATTTTTAAAAAACATCCACAGATTCCGTCACTTTGACGTCAAATCATTACTTTCTCCTGACACATACAACAACAAAAAAATGTAAGGGCGTGTGTAAATACTTTAAATCTGCCAGAGATGGGCAAGTCCTGTTACAGAATAAGCATGTCAATAGCTGCTCACTTCTATACTGGTGACTGCCAGAGTCCTCCAGGTGTTTTCAGTCCAAATTTCCCCACTCTCAGAATGTGTTCTTGATCTTGCTGGCTACCTGTGCTAAGATCTCTCCTGTCTTCTTCTGCCAGTTTAGTACATGTTTGGACTCGGCACACCACAGCTCTCCATGACGGGGCTCTGCATTCTCACAGCGTTTTCGCACCTCTTCCTGCTGCTCCTGAAGCATACAGAGCAGTAATGTTATACAATCACAGCACAACACATGGACCGGCCACACAAACAAGTGACTACCAACTTTGTGAAGAAAGGAAAAAAAAGCAAGAATGTATACCATAAATCATGCAGCTGGAAAAACTAATTACATGTTTATCATGTATGATTTCACATGTTTTACTGCACATTTTAACGACTGAACATAAATCTGAAAATTTTAAGTTTATAGCAGCTGACATATCCACTTCATACAATAACACTAAGTAATAACAAACAATTGATTCACAACCAACGCCTGGAGTAAAACTGGACCAATGCAATCAATACTGAGGAAAACTCACACAGCTACATGAAGAACTAGAAAACTCCACACAGAAAGCCCCCAGCCAGGCAGCAGGTTTGAATCAAACTTCAAATGATTTAATCAACTTATTAATGCATGAACAAAATAGCACAAGTCTAGACACCAGATCCTTACCTCTGTGCCATGCTGCAGCTCAAACTTGTAGAAGAAAGCCCAAGCATCCCCCAGATCTGGCTCAATCTTTACGGTCCTGAGGAACCACTCTCTAGACTTGGTGATCTTACGCTCACTCCAGAACAACCTGACATATGCAGAACATCTCAAAATGTTAAGAGTTTCATACAGAAAGGTCTGCTGAATGTAAAACACCAACAAAATACACATTTTTATATTGTAGGTTATCACAAAAAGTAATAGCTATTACTAAAGGGAGTGAAAAGTTCAAGTCATACTTGGCTACAGCGAGCAAGACGTGTGGATCATGTTCACACTTCTTCAAAGCATCCACACTCTTTGTCTTCCTCTGGGGCCTGGCCTCCAAAAACACTGCCTCAGCCCACAGGATACCTTTGAAGGAAGAAAATAAAAGGAGATTGAAATTTGTGCATTAAAGTCCAATAGTGCCAGTGCAATGAACGAAAGTTAAGTCTGCATAAACGTGAAGGGCACAGAGGAAAACAAACCATCTAAAGCAGGGATCACAAACTAAATACCCAGGGGCCAGATTCGGCCCGCCAAAGACTCCAATCTGGCACAGCCTACTTCAAAACGATTTTATGTGGTACACGGCGCTCGAAAATCTGTCAAATGTTTTAGCAAGACTTTGCTAAGCTACGAACCTGCACCGCTTGATGGATTGTCTGAGTATTATGGCTATCGTAGGCAGGAGCCTCGCGGAGTGATACGTACTGTGCTTCAACATAATATTGCCGTATTGTGTGTGTTTAACCTCTTTTAAGTTTTGTGGATATTATACATGGTTATGCTGAGGATATGTCGGCCAATTTCCACTGGAAATGCCTTTTGGTTAAACTGTCAAATTTTTATATAACTTTAATCCACATAAAAAACAGTTGCTTGTTTAACTGAAAATACATTGATGTTGGGTTTTTTGCACTAATACAGGTTCAGAAAAACAAAGCTTTTCCATCTATAGCAGCATTTTATACACACCTGAATTTGGGCACTCCTGCAGGGCTTTGGCCATCAGCGTATTGGCAATGTTCTTCAGTCCAGCCCTGTACTCCAATCTGACTGACTCCAGCCTGATTAATAAGATCATATGTACTTTTAGATGCCTTTATTTCAGAATTTATGGCAATAAATGGTGTTGGTGTTATATATGTTCTTGATGTGCCAGTTTCGGTTGATGTGGTTTTGCAAAAGCAAATTAAGCCTGCTTCTAGTTTGGAGGCACAAATATAATGTTTTCCAGCTGTAACTTTTTACAGGTTTTCATGGATAGGAGAGAAAAAAAACCTGCATATGCTAAAATACACTGCTGCGCAGGTGACCTTTTCCAAACTCTTCCTAGTTCCTTGTTGTCGTGTATTTTCTTACCACAGCTCAGCGGTCTGGGGATTCTTGAGCCGCGCCTTCTCGAGGATTGCTCTGGCTCTGGTCAGCTGTCCCACTCTCTCTTCCAAATGTGACAGCAACAACCACAGTGGCACAGAGTGGGGACACTTCTTTAACTGTACCAATGAAAATAAAAATCCTTAACCCTTACTCTGGTTTTTAATGATACACTCATTTTCATCAAAAAATAAAACACTTCCTTCCTTTGCATTTGTGGTCAATCCAATACTACCGGTAAAACAAACCCACGCCCCAAACATAACCCCATCCTCACCCCTTGGTTATAGGCCTCTCTAGCTTTATCCATATTTTCACATTGCTCCTCGATTTGGCCTCGCATCATCCAAAGCTTAGGGAAGTCCTCGTAGTGCTTCAGGGCCTCGGTGCACAACTCCTGGGCAGCTTCTATGTTTCCCAACACCCACTCCAATTTCACTGACTTCATAAACACCTGTAGAGATTACAAATACAAATGAGACCTATGAAGTTTTATATTTGCAAATGCATTGTAATACACCTGAAACAGAATAATGTAAAACAAGGAAAATGCTTATACTGAACCCCAGTACTTGCAAGTCTATACATCAGTTTTATCAAATGCCAACTTGCTAAGTTTTTGCCTAAATGCTTAAGTGGTTAACACTAAAACTTTGTGTTATCTGATAGGACAAGCAGTACAGCAAACATTAAGGCAGATTCTCTTACTCACATCTGTCAGCATACAACAAAGATAAAGGGGAGTGTTGCCAGGTCACTTGACAGAGTGGTGGTTTAAAAGCTTGGCTGACACATCTGTCAGCCTATGTGGTACTTAACGGCATAATCTGTGGAAAACCTGCAAGCCTGAACCTGACAGTGTTCCCAGAAACAACCTCAAGGAAATTGCACCATTATGTAGAGAGCAGTGGTTTCAAAACAGAAAAATAAACTAACACTTGAATCACTCATCCAAAATGTGTCAGAGTTCAAAAATTAATAACACTACATGAAAAACACAATGTAGTACAGTTCATAAAAGGCCAGTCAAAGTGAAAGGACAGGATTGATTCAATGCAAACGCAGTCATACTCAGTGCAAGTGACATGAGATAACCTGAACAACTTGATTTCATTAATCTTCTTATAAAAATATTCAGTTTCCTTTAATAGCTTTTTAGGCAATTCTATAATTCAACCAAGTATTAAAAGCTCAAACAGAAAACCAAGTATTAACTTTTATCCTTTCTACGAAGTAACCTTTACAATAGTTCCCTACTCTGAAATTCACACAGATACACTTACCCTGGCTGTTGGTGCACTGCTGCGGGCCTTGGCTAGCAGTCGACGGGCTCTTTCATACTCATTATTCTCCGACTCCAGTTTGACAGCAGCAAGCCAGATCTCTTCACTGTTTGGGTTAGCCTATGAAAACAGACAGAGGAGGACAGAGGGAGAGGAGAAGCAGAAGACACAGGATAACAGAGTTAGACATAGGTATACATAGATTACTCTAATATTTGACATGCTGTATCGAGAAGTGAATGCTTTTTAATTACCTGGAAGGCCAGAGCAAGGATGCTTCTGGCTGCTGGCACATCCTCAGCAAGCCACTTGGACTTGGCACCCATTAGCCACAATACCTCTGCTTTGGGGCAGTGAGCCACAGCCCTCTGAAGTAAAGCCTCCAAGGACTCTCTGAGAAATTAAATGTGCCATGAAAGAATAATGGATGCGGCGGCGACGACGAAGCAGCAGGTCATAAAGCACAGGAGCAAAAAAGAATAAATAAGTATAGTGATGCGAAACAGCAACTGTCACCTTCTGACTGCTAATGTTTGCATTTGGAAATTAAAGATTGTCACCTGGTGCCATGGTTCTTCTCAAAGTAGGCAGCTCTAAGCCAGACACTTTTTTTACTTGGGAATACTTGGAGAGCATGGGCATAGATGGCCCTGGCACACTCCAGCGCCCCATGGGCCACACACTGAGGCACAAACACACAACCATCTCATTGTTAAATTTAACTACAACAGCAAGTATGTAAAAAACTTATTTTAAAAAACCCAAACTAATCTCTCTATACTTACACTCTCGGCATCTTCCATCCAGGTGTGTTTGCGGTCCTCCTCCTCAATTCCAATCCCTATGACAGCCCTTATCACAGCCTGGCAGGTAGCCACACTACTTGCTTTGTCACACTCCTCTGCGTCCTGCAGGGTATGAACAAGCATTTAGAAGGATAGACACTTTGGTAGAAGAAGAAGAAGGGTGCAAAAATTACTGGATGAACTGCTGGTATCAATTCTAGGTAAGCCATTCAAATGAAATGATAAAGTGATTAACACAAAAATAATTCTAATATTAATTAGAAAGAAATTTTAAAACTGACATCAGAACACCTGCAGATTTATAAAATAATAATAATATTAAAGCTGACAGACATTAATAAGCAAATATTTGCGGTGACAAGAAAAAAATACCACTGGCAAAAAAAAGAAAAAAGAAACAAATAAAACAACTATGCAAAAGAGGAATTTCAGTTAAAGCCAATTACTGCAAAACAGCTGTGTACTGCACTAAAGAAAACATTAGACACAGTGGTGTGTTGTTTTGCATCCAGATGAAACATTACTGGCATCTCTTTGAGGATCTTGTGTGAGTTGTTTGCTGTTCTCATAAACCATTCATTTAACATGTCCCACACTTGGCAAGTGGATTGCTGGGGAGCCAAGGAAGAGTAGGGTTGACTTCAAAGTTGTTTGGATAAGTGTTCCGCATATTCTGGCTAAAAGCCGTTTTCTCTTCACAACAGTGAGACAGGTAATGTGTAAACAGGCAATTCTCTGGAGCCTTTAGGGGACTCTAGTCATGTAAATGTAAAATAAATCAGTAGTTTGTCTTTGCAAGGTTTTAATTTGCTCTTGCAGACTTACAAACTTAACTCCACAGCAAAGTCTCTAAAAGAGTAAGTCCAACAACAACCAATGAACAATTCGCAATAACAAGTTCGTATGAAATCTCCCAAAACAGATCCTCGCTTCAAGTTTAAGTGCAGCAGGCTGTTCAGCGTGAATCTTTGGGCCTTTTCAGAAACAGGATACGTCACATTATTGGCTTCCTCACTTAGTTAACCCTTTAAGACCTACCATAGAACCAAGTCCGCCAGAGCTTATATTATATTTTTACATGCTGTAGAGCCATTTTTGGGAGCATTTCAAGTTGATATACATCAATACAACCATTATAGCTCAAATTTAAATAATATGTCTGCATTAAGTGCATAGTAATAACATAATTTGCAAAAAAGTGCAATAAACTACAAAAAAAATTTAAAATCGTTTTTGTTTTTTTTAACATATATTTCTAGTTAGAGAAATTTAAGAGGCTTACCCCTCAAAACTGCAAATACAAAAAAGTTGCACAAAATAGTTTCCCACCACAGGAAATTTATTTTAAAAGTGTCTTCATAGTTTTATTTTTGAAATACACCAATTTTTATATACTGCAGGAAAAATGAAAATAAATATTATAATGCAAATTTGCAAAAAAAAACAAAACAGCATATGCATCAAAATAAACTATTTCCAGCAGTGCAATACGAGTCCTAAGCATCCCAGAAACGACACAGAAAGTCATAAAGTCAAACATAACTTTTAAAAACACCAGTATAGGCTCATAAGGCCCTGATGGTAAAAAAAACTACATTTCCGCAAAATGACGTCACTTCCAGTTTCGGGCAGGTCATGGCGGACATGCGATAGTTCGCGCTGTTGGATATAGGAAGTGTTACAAATAGCTAGAGCTGGGCGATATAAGATTTTTTCATATCACGATGTTTTTTTCATTTCAGGCGATAACGATATCTATCACGATATAAGCCAAATAACTATATTTGTAAGATTTAAATGTGCCGTTGCTCACAAGTAAAATGTGAAATAATCAGCAGCTTGTTTTTATTTAAATATTTATTTCCCATAATAAGTTCAACAGGGTAGATGTACTTAAGGAACATGAGACTTTTTCAGATAAATAAAGGCAAATATTGCAAACTACACAAAAGGCAGCCACTAAAGCGTTTAAGTTTCAAAATAGAACAAATGAAACAGACTAAATTGTCAATTCCACTTAGAAACAAAATATTAATTCTAAAAATAAATCTTAGTTTGTTTTACAGAAGAACAGACAAAACTGACTAACTTTTGTCAATATCAAATAAACTGAGAACTAAAAGGAAATTCTCAATCTCTTCTTGTTGTATAGCTTAGCTTTTCAAACAGTTTTAACAGTTACTTTAGTCTGACAAAAGCCGAATGACGAATTAGCGCTTCCAGTCAGAGACTGAGGCTACCGTCCACACGTACACGGGTATTTTTGAAAACGGAGATTTTCCGTTTTCGTTTTAAAAAATAATCCACACATAATCCACACACCGTCCACACATAAAGGCAGAAATGAAGGAAAACGCTGCTATGAACATGCCGAAGCAGCAGGTGGCGCTAGATTCCTAACCGTGCAGAAATGTTGGCCAATCAGAAGTCTAGAAGCCTCGGTGGGAAATAGTAAACAAAGCTGGGGCATAGAAGCAGAACCGAGTCGTATGTGTGGAGGGACAGTAACTGTGTGTATATGTAAGCATTTAAACACTGCAGAGAGTACAAGTAACAGTAACAGTATTGTAGAAATTCATTTCACCGAAACAATAACGTGGCGCACAGTGTGACGTCAAAAAATGCGCACACCTTTGACGCTGCGTTTTCTCCGTTTTTCTAGTCCACACGTAAATGCAAAAACGGGAGTTTTCAAAAATCTTCGTTTTCAGTGACCAAAAACGCCGTTTACGTGTGGACGAAAGGTGCAAACTAGGGCTGGGCCATATTATACCGTTCACGATAATACCGGTATAAAGTTCGGCAACGATAGGAAAATGAAATATCGCGATAGAATGTGGGCAAAATGCGCATGCGCAGTGCCTTTGTTTTCATACGCACATGGCAGAAAAAGTATGGCGGCAATGGAGGATGACACGGACGAAGGCGCGTCTTTGAATGAAGCGGGTGAGCCAGAATTGGTCAGTAAAAACGGTGCAACTTCGGTGGTGTGGAAGTGGTTTGGTTTTCGTCCATCGGATACCCACCAAAGCAAAATTTTTTGTAGAACATGCAAGCGGGCCATCGCGGCGAAGGGAGGAAACACTACAAACCTATTTTATCATTTGAAGCAGAAGCACTCCTCTGAGTACAAAAAAGCCATTAAAGCACGTGAAGAGTTGTCCGCTTCAACTAGCGAGGTGGTAAGACCAAAGAAGATGACTCAACAAACAATCTACGTAGCTTTAAATAGCTCCATGCCTTATGACAAAAGTAACAAACGCTGGGGGGAGCTAACTAATGCAGTGACACATTGTTTAGCCAGGGATATGATGCCTATTCAGAGTGTGGAAAGAGAAGGTTTCAAAAAGATGCTTAAAACGTTCGATCCACGCTACAAGCTACCCACAAAGAAATACTTCTCTAAAGTCGCCTTGCCTGCTTTATATGAAGAGATCCGTACTGAGGTGTCAAATGCGTTATCTTCGGTGGAGTTTTTTGCGTCCACCACGGACATGTGGTCAAGCCGAACATCAGACCCCTACATGAGCCTCACAATACATTATGTGGACAAAGACTGGAAGCTACAAAACAAGTGCCTCGAAACATGTTTTTTCCCCGAGGACCATACTGGGGAAAATATAGCCAGAGTCTTAAAAGAGTTCCTCAGCTCGTGGAATCTTCAGGAGGAAAAACAAGTGTGTGTGACGACTGACAACGGGGCCAACATTGTGAAAGCCGTCGCACTCAACAACTGGACCAGACTTTCATGCTTCGGACATCGCCTGCACATTGCAATAGGTACGTTTTTTTGGGGTTTTTTTTGCTATAGGTAAGTTAATTATAACGTCAGATTAAGAACTTATTGTATCAGTTTAAATGATGGTAATAATACTGTTTGTGTTATTAATCTCTGAATGTGGGTAGTTGTACTGCAAGAGAGATGTGTGTGTAAATAATTGTGTGTTATACAACTTAAATGTCACATTCCACACCGCATTAATAGTGCTGTTGAAACTGTGTTTCCTTTTAAATGTATGTCTTTTAGAAAGAAGTGTGAAGGACCCAAGGATCGAACGAGCAGTTGGAGTGGGAAAGAAGATTGTTGCTGCTTTTGGCCATAGCTGGAAGCGCCAGCGAGCTCTGCAGGCTGCCCAAAAGGAACTGGGCCTACCGGAACACAAACTCATAACTGAATGTTGCACTCGTTGGGGTTCAAAGCAGAGAATGATCCAACGGCTGCTGGAACAAGAAAAAGCTATAACACAGGTTTTAGCTGCTGATAAAACCACAAGGCACCTCATGTTGACATGGCAAGACATTGAAGTGCTTGACTCGGTCAGCACTGCACTGAATCCACTCCTAGAGTTTACAGATGCTTTCTCTGCTGAAGAGTATGTAACCATTTCATGTGTTAAGCCTGTTCTTCAGATGTTTAACAATGACATGTTAAAAGTAAAAGAAGGTGACACTGAGCTGACCAAAGACATCAAAACAGCAATACTTGACTACATGAACAAAAGCTACACAGACAGTGTCACAGAGAGGCTTGTTAACATGGCTTCTTTCCTTGATCCACGGTTTCATACAGAATATTTCAGTGAGAGAGAAAGCAAAGCCATCAAAGTTCAAGTCATGAGTGAACTAGAGCATCTTGTCCCACACCAGGGTATCACAGGTTTTTCAGAAACACTTCATACATCTACTGGTGACCAAACAAATCAGGGAGCTGTTAAAAAGCAAAAGAAGAGTCTCGGGAGTTTTTTGAAGGGACCAGTTAGTGGCAAGATGGAGGTAACTGCAGAGAGGTTATCATCTGAACTGAGATGTTATGTGAATAGTCCACCAGCAGACAGTGAGTGTGATCCTCTTTCGTGGTGGAAAGTTCACACAGTAAACTTTCCCCACATCAGCAGATTAGCTAGGAAATACCTCTGCATTCCAGCAACTAGCTCTGCATCTGAAAGGTTGTTCAGCACAGGTGGAAATGTTGTAACTTGTCAAAGGTCCTCCCTTAAGCCCGCATCTGTGAACATGTTAGTGTTTCTGACAAAGAATCTTAAAACTTGAAATGTAGAAAAACTTCCAGGAGCAGTAGCATAATTTATCTGTTTTTTGTTTGTTTTGTTTTTACTCAAGAGTTTGTGCAATATTATTATTTGACTTATTGATTTTGCACACTGCACTTTTGTTACAAAGCACCTCTTAAGTTTTGTGGATATACATGATTATGGATAACCATGTATATAACAGGATAACCACTGTTGAATTTTGTGTGGCTGTAATGCACGTTAAAATAAACAGCTGCTTGTTTAAACAAAAACAAATTGATGGGGTTTTTTTCCACTAAAAAAGTTGTAGAGTTGTATTTTGTTTTGCGTCAATTATATCGTCAGTTATATCGTTATCGCAAATTTTCAAATCTATATCGTGATAAATATTTTTTGCCATATCGCCCTGCCCTAGTGCAAACGCATAGAAAAATCTGCGTTTTCAAAAATACCCGGGTACGTGTGGACGTAGCGCATGCACCAGTTTATTGTATTTCCAGACTTGCTTTCGGCACAATTTACAGTGCACGCTACTCTGTTTTTTGTCAGACTTGAAATAGCCGAAATACCTTCACACTACGGAACTTCTATGGCTCTTCCGTTCGACAATCTCTCCGGCATTGGAACCATCATCTGTTTTCTCTTCGGTAACCTTCGGTCACGCTCGGTTGATTTCTCTAGTCGGCTCACTCTTTTCCTTAATTACCCGGGCGGTAGGGTGGCTGGCTGCTTCCCAAACAAATACACATGTGCGGCTTGGCACTTGTGCTGTACGTAACAAGTCACGTGACGTGACGCTGCGGCTGTGATTGGTTCGGCTCTGCGCTACGTAATTTGGATTGGCTGTTCTTTTCTTTTTTTTTTTTTTAAGAGGACAAGAGCGGCGAGGTCTATCGCGATAGTTTAATTTTTCTATCGAGAAAAAGTTATATCGCGATACATATCGTTATCGTTCTATCGCCCAGCTCTACAAATAGCTGATCGGATCGGCAAAGCGTGTTTCTGGAATATTATGTTTTTGTTGCTGCAAGTGCTTTTTATGCAATTTTTGCAAAGCTATGCGTGGAAGGAAACTGCGACCTAGGACAAGCTGATGGCATCAAATGTAAGTTCAACTCCTCCGGTTTCATATGCAAAAAAAATTATTGCACTAGCTTAAACGGTTGCAGTGCTACCGGGATTTAAAAAAAGTTACGCAAAACGGAGCGTGCCTGCTCTGACCGGCTTTAAAGGGTTAAAGTGATTCCCTCATTCAGGCATGACTCACTTTTGTGCTAGTGTTTTTTGTGTGCTGTAGTGATCTTACTGTTGCCATCTTGGTTAAAAAATGGGATGTGACAAAGACGAATGAGCATGCCTGTGAAATGGCTTGTTTATTGGCTGTTGCCTGGTCAATCACAAGTTGTTAGCCAATGAGCATATCCTCTTTTTTTTTTAAGGAAACATACTCAATTTTTTTCCCTTCAGCATGTCCTGAAATGAGTGACTGATCCCATTAAATCATATTGAAAATTTAAATGCTAAGAAAGCCATTTTTTCCATTTTGACTTTTTGAGTCCTCAGCTTGATAGCTGAGGACTCAAAAAGTCACAAAAAGTCTGTTAGCCTTCAGATCGAATGCAGGTTTAAAGCACCTCACAGTTCAAAGTGGGAGCCACTCATTTATGAATAAAAATAACAAGCAATTTGGTCTCCCTTTATCTTCTCAGTCATTTCAAAGAAAACAGAAAGCCCCAGAAACAAACCTGTATCCACTGTTCTCTGTTGATCTCCACACCATTGGCACGCAGAGAAGTGATGGCTCGGTCAATGATCTTTTCGACCATCTGAGTGTTCCCATTGGCCTCCTCCAGCTTCGCAGCAGTGATCCAGATGTGGCGATCAGTGGGGATATTCTCTCGAGCTTTGTTCAGGACACGACGAGCGTTCTCATACGTCTCTAACCGGGCCAGTGCCAGCCAGAGCTAGAGAGGACAGAGAGTTAGTTATAAAGTTCATTGCATATGTTCATATATTGTGCTGCACTCTGAGACATTCAGTCCAATTTCCAAATGTTCATGTTGGTGAAGTACCTCCACACTTGTAGGGCAACACTCCACAGCTCTGCTGAGCATGATCCTGGCATCCTCTGGTTCCTCCAGTTCAACAGCTGTCTTCCACAGTCGAACTGACTTGGATACATTTTCCAGCGCTATGACAGGGAACAGTTAAATAAGTACTAAGTTATTTTGCTGATGCTTTTTATTTTGAATAACTTCAATGCAAGAATTCATAAAAACAAGAACACAAAAACTATTTAACAAAGATCCTATAGAGCTCAGAGAACACACAAGCACAGACAACAAAAATAAATAACATATTTTCAACAGTGTCAGCTGGGATGGGAGTGTGCTTTGTATGTAACTGAGAAAAGTAGAGCAGAGGCAACTGAACATGTAGAGGCGGAGTAAGCTCTTCCTCAGAGGAAACGCTGATCCATCTCTGTCAGTGGGGTATGCTGCTGGGAAGTGTTAATAAGCGTTTGTGTGTGTGCGTAAGTTAGAGCATTGACACCATGGTCTCGCTTTGACAAGAAGCCAGAAACACAGCTGCCAAATGTAACTGTGATAAAATCTTTTGTTGCAACCTTATGAGTAAAGAAAGTGAGCAGATCTGTGCGGGTGATTTTATAAGAAGATAAACAGATTGAGACTGGTCTTGAGTTTTGGCCCTGCAGAAATTAAGTTTCTTTCTTTTGGCAGAAATGGTTCATTCTGATATGCATTGCTGGGAAGGCGCATGAACTTCGGCTCATATCATAACAGGAAGACGAATTTCTGGTAATCTGTGAATAAATAAACACAAACACACAAAAAAGCTTTTTGTTAAATATTGGAGGGGATAAACGACAACCTTACCCTTTCTGAGGACTCGTTTCTTAGCCCTGACGTCTGTCTCCAGCTCTGCAGCTCGGATATAGATGCGCACAGACTGTGGAAGGTGACGGACAGCCTGGGCTACCACCGCTTTGGCTGTGTCACCAGGCTGGAGCCTGGCAGCCTCCAGCCACACATCCTCACTCTAATCCAAAGGAAAAACACTTATTTAAACAGGAAAGCACAAACCATTGCCCCCATTTGCAACTTATTCAAGAAGTAATGTTACGTCTTAAATTTAAGCAGCTGTTACATTATAATACTAGCGATATACTAATACCATATTCTAAGAAATGCAATCTTAGAGATTATAGGGTTAATTTGAGCAAAATATCCAGAAAACATCAGCATCCTTGTGTTGTCATTTAATAGTTTTATTGTACTGTTTAACTTCCTTTACCTTCGGACACATCTCTGTGCCTTTCATGATCAGGTTTCTGGCCACCTGCAACTTCCCAGTCACCTCCTCCAGCCTGGCAGAAGCAATCCAGGCAGGTGGGTGATGGGGATTTGTTTCCCTCACTGATTTCAGCAGCAGACGAGCCTTCTTGATGTCACTGAACAAGCAGAGCCACAAATAAGCGATTAAACACATATACACACAGCAACTTCTTTTACACAAATATAGCAATCTGATGCTGTCAGTGTCTCTCTACCTGATGTCTCCTCCATAAGTGGGGATCATAGAGTTAAGATCTGTCAAGTAACCCTTGGGATCCACTACTGTTTGTCCACTCACTGAGTCAGACACCTGAATACAGAAAACATGTAGACAAAGGGATAGAGAATAGTTAAGTTGTTTCTATCAGTATAATGGCAGCAGCATGAATCCTAGAAGAAAGTAAAAGTGAAAGTTGCGCTAGGTGATGCATCATTTACCTGACTGAGCCTCATATCCATGAGTGTGTTTCTGGCCTGACCAATTTTCCTCATATCCAGTTCTCCGGTCCCTGGTGTCATCAGACCAGGTGTCATGCTTCCTGGATAAGGTGTGTTCAGACCTCCCAACTAGTAGAGATAGGAAACAATGTCAACAGAGAGGAGCAACACAGTCTGTGAGAAGTCTGTCATGGCACGTTTAAACAGCTCTTGAAACAAAAGCCTGAATCATGTAACACTTTTCTAGCCAATGCAAAATGACACAAATTACTTCAATCCTTTAATTTAAAGTCAAGCAATGACTTTTTCTCTGTTAGGAGGCTATACCTCTTAAAAAACTCAACTTTTTAAATCAGCACGCATGTCTCCATTTTCAATTCATGGACGTCTACCTGCATGCACAGGTCAATGAAGTGTCCCTTTCAAATGTATTTTAAATGCCAACAAAGTTCGTGTGACCAATTACTGTAGCAACAGGTGTCCAGTCTGTTAAACAGAGAAAAACTGAGCAAACTGCTGTAACTGGAGAGTAACTTTTTTTCCAAGGAGATATCCTGACTCCTGCTGGGCCATAGTGAAACTACACCCTGAAGTTTAGTGAAGTGCACTTGGAAGTAAATATGAGTTACAAAAATTATTTCTATTTGTATACACAGTATACTGACCCCTTGCAATGGGTCAACAGAGGTGTGGTTCTCTCCACTCTGCAAGTGTTTGGAGAAGAAGCTGTCGGGGACAGGGGTGAGCTTCTCATAGCGGGGATTCCTCTGGCGCTTGTTTCTGGCATCTCCCACTTCAGGAATGCTCAGCCATTCCTCCTCTGACACCTCTGCAAGCTTCCTCTGTAGAGAAATAGTAAAGAAAGATGTTGGAGAAAAGAATGGGATGTGAGCATTGCTTTCATTTACGATTGTTTGATAATACCTGAGTACCTAAGCTAAATATGATTTACTGCACAGAATCTGCAAATATCTGTACTGATTAAAATAGCACCTCTATTTTAATCAGTATTTTATTTCCTCAGTAAAACAAGAAGAAAAGGGAACACTGTTTCAGAGACAAACATGCAAGGCACTTTTCACTACTAGGCTATGACTAAGCTATTTTCACAGAAAGATCTTAGCCTGGGAATTCATTGCTTAAAAATCATGAATCTAGAGACTATAACCGATCCTGCCTGTGGCTATCTCATTGTACAATTCTTCCATTTAAAGCACAGTGTATGCTGTACTGCCTGCACATGCTTACTATTTGCACATCCTCTACAGAGAAAACAAAAAAGCACAGTATGACAAGAGGGGCACCACAATGTCAACTATATATTTCATTTGTGTAATATACTGGGACATTTATCATTAAAGCCATTTATAATTAAAGCCATTTTTTTATATTAGAGCTATTTTATTATATTGCATAACTTTGCAATATATTGAAATATTTAATTTATTTTAGTTAGCTGCTGTTCTTACAGTCTTGGAGAAACTCTGATCACATAATTTCCTCAGGCATTAAAAAAAGCCTTCTGATTCTGATTCAACCAAAGAATTGCATTGGATAATATTAATCCTTTTCTTCTGTAGATATGATAATAAAGCCAATAAAACCAAAATGCATTTAAGATGCTTTTAGTGCAAAAAGAAGACAACATTAGATTTTTTAACTCCATAAATGATACTGAAGAGAGGTTTGGAATATTAGGGTCAATCTCTTACCTTTAAATCTGAGAACTGCTGCTGAATCTTTGGTCGCTCCATACGGTATTTCTCAATTTCCTCCTTTTCTCTCAGCTCCCTAAAATACAACGACAACCATGAACAAAAGACTCCTGCAATATAAAATCCATAATATATTTGAAAACAAATACACTGTGCATTGATAAACAATTAAACAATAGACTCTTTTTTTTGTAACCTTCTTTCTTTGCGTCTTTCATCCATCCTCTTGTCCAGCGCTGCATATATAGCATCGGCTTCCTCATCATCTTTCTCATAGGGCCCACTTGAGAACAAGCTACCTGCATAACCATTAAACTACAAGAGAAACAACAAAGTATGACAAGATTATCAAATTAACTGCTCATAATAAAAGAAATTGGCTTTAAAATTGTGACTTGATCATTTAAACTCTCAGAAAAAAAAAACTTTATCTACAACAAATCACAGATACCTCATCATAGTTGGTGTCATTCAGATCTTCATCATCATCATCCTGGTTCTTTTTCATTTGGTCCCCGACCGTCCTCTTTCCAGGGGGTGCATGCCGGTCATCCACTGGATCATTGGCATCACGAGCAGGACCGATATCAGATCGGGTGGTGAAACCGGTGGCACTGGAGGGAAAAGCATTCATTTAAATGTGACATAAATAAACACAGCCAGGCCAAAATTATACCGCGAGGTCTTTACTCTTCTCTATAACACAGTGACATAACACTATTTTGATCACTATGACTTTTTAACTTAAATTTTGCTCGCTTGTCTAAAACAGATTATATATTAGATGACTATGGATTTAGGAAGAGCATATATTGACATTTAACTATATTTGAATTAAATTTCAATTTAACAGTTCACGTTTGGTAAAGCAATTAAATCATAAAACCACTAAACTATTTAAAAACTTCATAGTCTGGCGTACTTGCCATGGTAAAGGAAACGATATGCACTTTATTCACGTATAAATTATATATATATATTAACCAATTAATTAATGTATTGTAAAACTACCTTGTACTTAAATTTTACTCATTATTAACTTGGGTTAGTACGATTGAAAAAAAAAGAAAAAAAAGGGTCAATCTGGCTAGCAGCATGTAGCTTTAAGTTAGCTCACCCTCTGCCGAGACCGGGAACGTAACCGAGCGGAGCAGGCATCCCTAGAAACGGCTTTTTCTTTTTCCCCATGAGCGGAGAGGCGAGGGGCATTATCGGGGGCCCACCACTAGCCCCCGCCGCCCCGGTGCCTCCCGCAGAAGTTTTGGAGACAATTTTAGGCGCTTGTTTTGCACCAGTGCTAGCCATCATTGCTCACACGACGAGACGATGCAGAGCCGGATAAACAACAGTCGAGCTTCCGCTCCGAGGAAAAAGAGGCCTAAGGTCTAGAAACGCCTGGCAGCGCCCCCACAGGACTGGCGGATTATTAAATATTATTATTACTATCTTTATTTTACATTGTATTCAATACTATTTTAGTTTAGTTATAGCAAAACTGTTATACATTAACTATTCGGTTAATATTTATTGTTTTGAATGCAACTTGCTGTGAGACTATGTGGATGAATTTATTTCTTTACTTATGTTTTCAGCAGATTGAAATTTGCACAAAAGTCACAAGAGGGCACCACATCCTGAAAAATAATGCCGCTATGGAAACTCATTGAACTCAAGGGCCCGACTGTTGCTTCACAGCAAGAAGGTCGTGGGTTCAAATTCATTCTGGAGCTTTTCTCTGAGGAGTTTGCATGCTCTCCCTGTGTCTCCATGCCTTCCTCCAACAGTGCAAAGACAAGCCTGTTAGAATAAGTGGATGGATGGATGGTGTTGCATAAACTATCATCTGACTTTTGTGTGAAAACACCAAAAAGCTACATATTGTTTTATTCTGAGATATTTGTACTTCATTCTACTTAACCCCAATGGTACAAACATCCTGGCAGTTCCCTGATAATCAAATACCGAAATAAACTTCTCACATTATTTCATTCATTTATTTTATGGTTTTGTTTTCCCATAACAATATGTCATAAATGGACCACCTGAACCTGACCACTTGATGGGACACATGGCACAGAAACACCCTAACTGAAACACACAGTGGTAAAATAGCAGTAATGGCATTTTCAAAATGGAATACTTACATGCATACACTAACTTAGACATGTGTTAGCATATTAAAGTCCCAACCTATTTAACATTATGAGGGAAAAATATCCATTATCCTCTATATAATGTGGATATTCAAACTTGAGACAGGAAACTGTAATAGTGGTAATTACATATTAATATGGCATTTCTGGGTTTCCTCCCATAAGATGAAATTAGTCTATAGGCTACAACACTGCGCTTCAATCACATTTAACTTCACTGATGCACAGTCTGAGCCTCGGCTCAGGCTTTTACATTTTTCTTCATTTACATCGCCTGAAGGGCAGACATTATATTACTCCCGGGAGAAGATGCTATGATGAAAATGGACTGTCAGGCACATTAGCCGATATATAGCTCACGCAGGACTAATTTAAACACGGAGCGTAACTCAAGCCTTTATTTCATCCAGCTATTGTATGGCCTATTTTATTTTTCCCTGATTATTTCAATGATTGTTTGATTTCAACCGGAGGATTTTTATAGTCACACATAGAAATCAGAATTATGTCAAGCCTGAATTGACAGGGAAAGGTGGTAGAGAAAACCCCACATCATATATCTACAGTCTCTCATAGTCCTGAGCCATAATCCACTTCAGTCTCATTAATGATAAATTGTCTTTAAAGTATTGGCCTATATTAAGAGTGAGAATTTCTCAGAGCCTGATCCAAGCACACGTGTAGTACCAAGATTAATTTGCACAATAATTGATTCATTATTCTCTGCTACATGAGTAATGGTTACTATACCTAAATGAATAGAAAAGGTGTCTCCAATAATCTGATTTACATATTGGTAACAAAAGTGTGTTTCCATAAGCATAAAGCACCTAGCAGGAATCCACAAACCACCTTACATGCAGAAACGAACACATTCAAATCTGCAGTTGTGATGGCAGTGGAAGCAGAAGATAGCGGATATCTGCTCCGGGGCTGGGAAGACTGACTGAGTAACGGCGGTCTCGCCAGAGATCATGCTATCATCATTTCCTTTGATGTGCAGCCATAAAACATTTGGCAATGCTTCCTGTAAATGCAACTGTGAGTTGGAAGCTGTGTCTCGCATTAATAAAGTTTAAAAAAATGACAAAAAAACAATTTTTTTCCTACTTTACCTGCATCATAGACAACTTGGCATCATGACACAGAAGTCTAAAAGGGACTCATTTGACTTCTACAACTCATCTGCATGAAAAAGACAACTTCCTATATATGTTTGTAAGCAAACAGATCATAATGGAGACCAAGATTTTGACTGACAAGCCTTTTTTTTTTGCCTAGTCATTGTTATAGAAACCCTTTTTTTTTTTAGAACCAAGCAGTGCTGAAGGACAATAATTTAATGGCTTTTTTTTTGTTGTTTTAACAAAGACTAATCACTTCAATTAGCAAGAAAATGCATTTTGTGTTATAGAGATTCACAAAATAATATCTCTAATTTCATAATAAATACTTTAATTTGTGATCTGGTGATACACTGATGCTTGACAAACAAAAGTGTAATTGGAAGAATAAAATGTGCTCTAAACAAGTGAAATTACAAAGAGAGTAATTGTGAATATTTTAATGGGTGCAAGCATACAGTAATGTGTGCATTCTTGCATGCTTATTCATTTACGTGTGGGCCAGTTTGCATGGATGCATAACTGAGTTTAATCTATTTTTTCAGTGCACAGAACTCAGGATGGAGAAAACAGTGGACTTTCTGCCTCAACCTGTACTACACCAGATGTCTACAGTGTCATGTGAATGCAAAAGAATGGGTCCACAGCGGTTAATAGGAAGATACCGAGAATTAAAAAGATGCAGCATCTCAGCCAAAAGCAGCATGTTTACGGTCCACTAATTGAACGAAGGCTGCTGTTTGGAGGAAGAAAGCACAGGAGGGCATATGTCAAGATGACAGGTTTATTGATATGCTTAATGCATCACCTACAAGCACACACCTACACTCACAAAGACACACATCATTCATTTTGCTGGGATTCATTGTGAGTTAATATTAGCTCATTATATTTTACAATACATTGTGGACAAAGGGAAAAAATAGGACACAGACAAAACCATTTTTCAGTGTGCAGACATACTAAACTGAATGACTGTGTCTTAGCTGAAAGCAGTCTACCTTAACAATGCCTCATTTCATACGTAGAAGAAAGTCCTGGGAGGATAAATGATTTATTTAGAGCTGATTAGTGGCTGTTTATTATTTTGAAACAAAGAGAAGTGTCCTTGTGGAAGGACAACAGTAAATTCCTATTAGGGCTTTCCTTTTGGAGTGGCTATCTACAGCTGTTTTGGCCAACAGATGTTCAAATAGAATTTCATTGATCCACTGAGTAAAACAAGGCTTTGGATGAGGATAGTCCAATAATGAGTCTAAGGCAGGATCTGCGACACTGTAAAAAGGAGGGAAAAATGGTGGTGGTTTTTGTGATGTGAATACTAATGCATTGACAGTTCAGGCAGTCGTGGCAAATGCACATTGCAGGTCAAAGTTAATGCTGCATTAGGCTAATTGCTGTGTAAAGAAAAAGACCCCTCCACTCCTCTCTTTAAGCAGTAATAGGATCACCACGAGTCTGTGGGAGGAGGCTTGTTTGGCCCATGCACACATGCCATGTTACATGTCTCCTTGTAGGCATTTAGTTTTTGCTCAGTGTGGGAGAAGAATGGAAGCGTGTGAATTACCCTCACTGTGGTTTGATAAGAGGTTTCTCATATTTTTTGCATTACATTTGACAGCTAAGACAATCCAAAGTACAACTGATTTGTTTCCCTGATGGGTGAATAGATAAACGAGATTATTGAGTGAAGCTGTTCTCCTGCCACGTTGCCTGTTGTCTGCTCAAGACGGCGGGGTTATTTAGACACGGTGAATCGGTTCATGATGCCTTGTGTTTTCTCTGCTGCTGAATTTCTTGAGAGGAGAAGAAATATAGATTCTCTCTGATCATGGAGGTCTCAGGGGACCAAACACAAAAGGGTCTTCATTTATATATATATATATATATATATATTAGGGGAGCAACGATACTCGCATCGATATTGAACCGTTCGATACAGTGCTTTCGGTTCCGTACGCATATGTATCGACCAATACAGAATTTGTAATTTATTTTATCAACTTTCCTTCTGACGATGCTGTCTGTATTGAACGCTCAGTGAATCTGCATTCGACTACTCCGCCTAGGCTGCACTGTCAAGCGCAGATCCACTGAGAGCTCAACACAGACAGCATCGTCAGAAGGAAGAGCACAGGGCAAGCTAGCGAGACAGAAGTTAAGCTCTCCTTGCAACATGGCAAATTGAACCTTCCCCACCCTCATTCAGATCTGGCGTTTGGAATTATTTTGGTTTTCATATCTAGCCCCACACACAGGGGGACCAGGGGTAGCTCGTTAACGGAGATTTGCCGTGTTGCGGCGTTAACGTCATTTCAACGAGATTAACGCTGACAGCACTAGTGGGAACACAACGAATATGACTGCACGTTTACGCCGACATTATCCTAGTGCAAAGACAAGTGGAAGCAGACAAAAACAACAAGCATGTATGCTACAAACTTTACCCGAGTCATTTAGACAGTCGTTAGCACATGATTCTCCTTATGGGCACCTGATATGTTTAATATTGTGGCGAGCTCAGACAAGGTGGAGACGGAGGTGTTGTTTGGTTCCCGTGAGCTAGCCAGGGAGCACAGCCGTTTATTGACATCTGCAGAAGAACACTGCCGCTAGCTAACTGCTCAGCGCGGCAACCGCACAGCAACAACAACAGCAACACACAGGGCGCCCTCTGACCCCGGAAGGACACACCGTCGCAGCGAGAGGGCGTCACCCGTCACTATGGCAACATAAACAAAACATAACTGTACAAACAGAACCCCGAACAGCCCTGACCCGCTACAATATGCTGCTGGGAATATAGCCCAGAAGAAGCGTATAGTATAGCTTTTATTTTGGAAAGAGCCATTTCTCTGTAATAAACTCTCTTTTCCAAAGATGAGTGATTCCTCAATCAGATACAGGGCTCGCAAAATCGCTAGCCCAACGTCCATGGGCTAGCGATTTTTCCAGTCGGGCTACCAAAATCTATCTCTGCCCTGCCCGTCGGGCTATTGTAGGAAGTAAAATATATGTCAATGCTTTTGCATTCTTTTCGGAAATGTAGCTGGCTAATTATGTCATTGGCATCGATGAGCCACTGTCAATATGTGACATATTGCAGTACTCTTACCAAAAGCAGTAAGATTTTGATAAAATTATAAAACCATTTGGTGTTTAAGTATTACAGTTTGGTGTAATTCTTATATCACAAACATCATTCTCACCACTCTTAAGGCACTGCTCAAGACAAGCATTTTTTCCAACACAGATTCACTTGTGCAAAAGACACTAAAACAATAAAAACCTTTTCGCACATATGTAAAAACATGGAAAGTCAGTCACTGAGTTCAACTTGGTGATCAACAAATAAAAACCCTTGCATGAGGAAACACAGTAATGCACTGGAAGAGGTTTACACGGATCAGTCGTCCTGTCCCCTTGGCAGAAAAACAGCCCCATAGCATGATGTTTCCACCCCCATGCTTCACAGTAGGTATGGTGTTCTTGGGATGCAACTCAGTATTCTTCTTCCTCCAAACACGACGAGTTGAGTTTATACCAAAAAGTTCTACTTTGGTTTCATCTGACCACATGACATTCTCCCAATCCTCTGCTGTATCATCCATGTGCTCTCTGGCAAACTTCAGACGGGCCTGGACATGCACTGGCTTCAGCAGCGGAACACGTCTGGCACTGCGGGATTTGATTCCCTGCCATTGTAGTGTGTTACTGATGGTGACCTTTGTTACTTTGGTCCCAGCTCTCTGCAGGTCATTCACCAGGTCCCCCCGTGTGGTTCTGGGATCTTTGCTCACCGTTCTCATGATCGTTTTGACCCCACGGGATGAGATCTTGCGTGGAGCCCCAGATCGAGGGAGATTATCAGTGGTCTTGTATGTCTTCCATTTTCTGATGATTGCTCCCACAGTTGATTTTTTTCACACCAAGCTGCTTGCCTATTGTAGATTCACTCTTCCCAGTCTGGTGCAGGTCTACAATACTTTTCCTGGTGTCCTTCGAAAGCTCTTTGGTCTTGGCCATGGCGGAGTTTGGAGTCTGACTGTTTGAGGCTGTGGACAGGTGTCTTTTATACAGATGATGAGTTCAAACAGGTGCCATTCATACAGGTAACGAGTGGGGGACAGAAAAGCTTCTTACAGAAGACGTTACAGGTCTGTGAGAGCCAGAGATTTTCCTTGTTTGAGGTGACCAAATACTTATTTTCCACCCTAATTTACGGATAAATTCTTTACAAATCCTACCATGTGAATTCATGGATTTTTTTTTCACATTCTGTCTCTCACAGTTGAAGTGTACCTCTGGTGCAAATTACTGACCTCTGTCATCATTTTAAGTGGGGGAACTTGCACAATCGGTGGCTGACTAAATACTTTTTTGCCCCACTGTATATATATATATATATATATATATATATATATATATATATATATATATCACAGAATTTAAGGTCTTTATAATCACAGAGCATACAGAGAAAAGTACTAAACTGAATCAATTTCAGCTTTTGTTTCTCGTGATGTATATTGTATTAATAATTAAATTTCATTATCTGTGTCTTTACCACACAGGTGTAGATACTGTAGGTTCAGTGAATGCTTAAATTGCACTGATTAGAATATACTGGACATTCAAAGCTAAGATTCAGCGCACTGTGTTAGAGGCTGGGATTTGACTTCATCACATATACAACCTTTGATCATCGTTTATGTCCAGTTGAGAATGAATCTGTGCACTCACATATTAAATGAACTGAAACCAGTAGTGTGATCTCCAGTCTTGATATAAGGAATGAGAGAACTGATAGCTGTTATTTTAATGAGCCTGCCTCAGTTGTTTTAACTCCAAGTACCACAGAGTAATGTGGTAACATCTGGACTGACGAGTTTACTGTCAGCATTTTAATCGCTAGTTTAAAGGCTATAGGTTGCAGCCATTGCTCTAACACTGTATGGCCTCAGTGCTGGTTCTAATAGTCTGAGCTGCTTCCAGCTTTATGTGTGAAGAGCACAGCAGCTTACAAAACACGTAGCTAGCTCATACAGCTGCGACATAAAATTTTCATAAACTAAGATCACCTTAAAATAACGGGGCTACGTGCGGTGATGCTAGCGTTAGCCATGTTAGCACGTTACCTTCAACAGGTGGTCAGACTGTGAAAACAGGCACTCAGTCAGAGGTTGCGCTCTCCGTTTCGCTGCAGGGTCTAGTAGTGATGGGTCGTTCGCGAACGAAATGGCTCTTAGAGCCGACTCTTTGACGTGAACGACGCGAGCCGGCTCCTTATCGCGAGCCGTCACGTGGGTTTTTTTTTTTCTTTCTTTCTCTCAGCCTCTCTCTCGCACTTTTTTTCCGCTTCACTCTGCACGCGAGCCTTGTGCTTTAGGCTGGGCAGAGGGGGGAGGGGCGGTAGTTACACTCAGTAGCACAGGAACAGAGCCAGAGAGAGAGAAAGAGAGGCAGGGACAACAACATTAGAAAGGTATAGTAATCATCCACAACTATTTTCGGTTGCAGATGATAAAGGATTGAGAAAGTTTATTCATGCAGGTCCATATGACAGAGAATATGCATGTTCTTTTTGTTTTCATATTATAATTTATATTTAATTGTGTTGTGGTTTGCAGTGTTTTGTGTTCTTTTCACTTTAAATTTGTGAAAGGAAAAAGCTGAAAATTTAAATAGTTAAAACTTGAAATGTGAATAGTTGATTTTTGTATTATATGATTTATTTATTACATTTTATGTGGAGTGAATAAATAAAAGTATATTTACGGTGGCCCCTAGAGACAAAGCACATACAAACTTCAAATCACGTACGAACTCTGAAGCATGTACAAACTCCAAAACACGTAAAAACACGTACAAACTCCAAAACACGTAAAACCTCCAAAACACGTAAAAACACGTACAAACTCCGAAGCACGTAAAAACTCAGAAGCACATAAAAACTCAAAACACGTACAAAAGACAACAGAAGTGCTCCAGGATGCTGGGCGCAGTGTTGAGCCTTTGTTATCTTGTGGCTACACAAGCCAGCAAGTACCAACGACCGGATTTGGTGTGTGGTAGTAACAGGTAAATGAACTTTTTTTTTAATTATTTGAATATATATATGAGTGCCTGTGTATAAATACACAAACAATACACACATGCTTTCAATTGTGTAATTTAAGTGATCTAGTAGCTCTGCTTTGGAAGTTCAGTTCATGCTAGAAATGTGTTTTGGAGTTTGTACGTGTTTTGTCTCTAGGGGCCACCGCATATATTTATATATAAACATATATAAATAAAACCACTTGTTTTTACGTTAGTAATTCCTTTTGTGCATAATTTTATATTATTGTTAATAATAAATTAATTAAAGCAACAAAACAACCTGAAGAGCCGGTTCGGAGCCGAAAGAGCCGGCTCTTTTTAGTGAGCCGAACCGAAAGAGCCGGGTCTCTAAAAAGAGCCGGAAATCCCATCACTAGGGTCTAGTGATGGGACGTTCTGTATCGAGGCTTCGGAGCGTGTGTCGAGTAATGGAGGGGGCGTTTCCGCGAAGCGCGTATCGAGGCTTGCTTCATTTATGGGAGGAGCTGAAAATGATGACGTCCGAAGCCTCGCTGCCCGGCTGTACCACGTGACTGGTTCATGAAGTGGTTCGAACTTTGCCGCGAGATATGACAGCGATATAAACCCCTCAGACTTCATTCAAAAATGTGGGTGTTTGATGGAGAGTTGCGGTTAGTGAGAGTTTGGAGACCGTATGGAGGTTTATGAGAGTGAGGAAAGTCAGGAGAGAATGGAGCCAGCTAAGAAGAGGAGGATGTCCTCCCCTGTGTGGGAACATTTTGATCTTATTCCTCCCAACAAGGTATGTATTTTCATGATACTGATGGTGCAATACAATTTATGTTGAGCTGTCTTGACTTTTGTACAAGGTGAAGTGTTTGCTATGTGCCAGGGAGCTGGGATATAACAGCAACACCTCATCCATGCTTAGGCACTACAGAGCTTTGCATGAGAATAAGGGGGACACCGATCGTGGAGCAAGACCAGGTGAGCCATCAAATGCAGTGATAATATAGGATGCAGTAATGTTACTAAATGATATAACAATATTATACAACTGTTATAAGTTACGTGTGTGATATTTATATTTGTGCTTTATCTTTATTGTCTTTCCTCAGGAGAACAATCTCAAATAGATGAAGACCTGGTCAGCATGGTGATTGAGGACTCCCAGCCATTTAGCATTGTGGAGGACAAAGGATTCAAAAGATTTGTTAAATCATTAAATCCTAGCTATGTTCTCCCCACTAAAAAGGTCATAAAAGCAGTGAAAATTTAGTTTTTACAGAATAAAATGTGAACAGGCAGGACTGAGGCTCAAAGCCTCAGTGTAGCTGTCCATACCTCAACGTTACAAAAGCACAACCACTGTCCACACCCCAACCACACCTCACCTCACAGTAAATGATCATTTCCATTTCAAGCATTTCCAAATAATCATTTCCCATACTGCCACTATAAATATACACAGTATACTGCCATCACTACAATATACATGTTTTACACACTCCTTTTGTTGTTGACATTTACAGGCTGTGTGCAAAATGCCACACTCTTCAAATTCATGCCAGCTATTATTTTTACGTCCAGTAGGTGTCCTGCTAGAGCAAATGAAGCTTCATGAAGCTTCGCGTTGGGGTGAACCAATTGGATGAAAAGCTTCAGTGCTTCATGGGGCTTCATCTGTCCATCACTAGCAGGGTCCCTTCATTCTTCACATATCCGCGTGTGTTGTGTTGGGCTCTTGAATAAAACTCCCCGCTCAAGCGATAACGTGGAGCAACAACCATCTTTTATTTTAGCTTACTCTCGTCTGATTACATGCCATCATTTCCTGACTAAAGGGTAAGTACTGCCGCCTAGTGGCGCATGATGTACATCAATATAGATTACACCACATCCCCCTTACTAAAGTTAGGCTGGTACATTCTTTTGCTCTTCAAACAAAACATAACTGCATAATTTTTTTTTCAATACAGACATACCCCAACATTTCAGGAAACATAAACTCGGTATTTTCATAAACACTTTCTTTTCTCTTGTAACAGATGTCCAACCATTTTCCCTTTTAAACATGCTACTCTCAAAACCACAACTTAGCATTTGAAATACAACTTTTCCCTTTTCAAACAATTAGCTTCACAGATCAAGTCTTTTCGGTTTAATCACTTCCCTACCAGACCGGGTTCTAACCACACCTGGTGTATGGGGTGCGCTTGGCTCAGAAACAGTCTCTGTAGGAGTGGACTGGATCTGTTTTGCTTCGGTTTGAGTCTCTGTTTGCGGGATCGGCACAAGATGACTGTGGTTCCTTCTGATTGTCCCTTGGGGTCCACTGATGATGTACGATCGTGGAGTTGGGTGGACTGATGTCACTGTGCCCTGTGCTTTTGCATCCGTGATCCAGACTGGTTGCCCTGGCAACAATTTATCCAGTTCTCTTGTTCTATGTCTTTTGTTAAAACATTCGGTTTGTCTCAGCCATTTCTCTCTCTCTGAACAACAAACCTGCTGAAAATCAGGCAGACGGGGCTGTAAGGTTTCAGGAAGCATTGGCAAGGTAGTACGAAGCCTGCGCCCCATGAGAAGTTGAGCCGGGCTGTAGCCATTCGCCAGTGCTGTTGTTCTGTATGCCAGCAATGCCTTGTATGGATCGCTAGCTTTTTTGAAGAGATTCTTGATGGTCTGGACGCCCCTCTCTGCCTCACCGTTGCTCTGCGGGTACCTGGGACTACTGGTGGCATGCTCAAAACAGTAGTCCTTTGCAAAGTCTCTCATTTCTTGACATGCAAATTGTGGGCCATTATCGGTAATCAATGCTTCAGGTATTCCATGGCGTGCAAATATTGACTTTAAATGCACAATCACATTGGCTGAACGAGTTGGGCTGAGTTGAGCAATCTCGACATATCTCGAGAAATAATCTACTACCAACAGATAGTTTTTGTCTTTTAGTGTGAACAAATCAGCTCCTAAATTCTGCCATGGCCTCTCAGGTAAACGTGTGGGCATAAGAGGTTCCCTCACATTAACTCTCTCCTGTATGCACAGCCTGCACTTAAGGACAAGTTCACTGATCTGATTACTCAAGCCTGGCCACCACACTGCTTGTCGCGCACGTTCTCTACACTTAACTACCCCTTGGTGTCCCTCGTGTATTTTGTCCAAAACTGCATTTCGCATGTTTGCAAGTATGACCAACCTTGTGCCTCGCAGTAGTAGTCCATTGTGTACACTCAAAACTGCTCTTTCAGACCAGTAGTGTTTTACCACTCCCTGCAGCTGGTTCCTGTCCGGCCAGCCCTCTGCACAGAACTTCATGACTTGGGAACAGACGCTGTCAGACTGTAGCTGCTCACGGAGATCTATCAAATCAAATCACTTTTTATTGTCACATCACATGTGCAGGCACACTGGCACAGCACATGCGAGTGAAATTCTTGTGTGCGAGCCCCACAAGCAACAGAGATGTGCAAACACAACAACACAAACGAGCAAAATACAAGAATGGCCAACCTGAAACTAATAAATATATGTACAATATATAATAGTGTATGCATTTCTGGATGTGTATACTAAATATTTTCCTACGTGTGTGTGTGTGTGTGTATACACATTTTTACAAATTAAATAGTAAAAAAATAAAATAATAATAATAATAATAATAATAAAATATATAAAATATACAGAGTTGAATATGTGCAAAACAAGTGGCATTTATATACAGTGTGGAGTGCATAATGTTGAAGTTCCAGTAGTGAAGCTGAGGTGTCTATGACGTGTTCAGCAGTCTGATGGCCTGATGGAAAAAGCTGTCTCTCAGTCTGCTGGTACGGGACCGGATGCTGCAGAACCTCCTTCCTGATGGAAGCAGTCTGAACAGTTTATGGCTGGGGTGACTGGAGTCCTTGATGATCCTCCCCGCTTTCCTCAGGCACCGCTTCCTGTAGATGTCTTGGAGGGAGGGAAGCTCACCTCCAATTATCCGTTCAGAGCACCGCACTACTCGCTGGAGAGCTTTACAGTTGTAGGCGGTGCTGTTGCCATACCAGGTGGTGATGCATCCAGTGAGGATGCTCTCAATGGCACAGCGATAGAAGGTCCTGAGGATGCGGGGGCTCATGCCGAATCTTTTCAGTCTCCTGAGAAAGAAGAGGCGCTGCTGCGCCTTCTTCACTGTTTTGTTTGTGTGTACTGACCACGTAAGATCCTCAGCCAGATGTACGCCAAGGAACCGGAAGCTGCTCACTCTCTCCACAGCAGCGCCGTTGATGGTGATGGGGGTGTGTACTTCTCTGCACCTCCGGAAGTCCACTATCAACTCCTTTGTCTTTGCGACGTTGAGGGTGAGATGGTTGTCTTGACACCAGTGGGTCAGGGCGCTGACCTCCTCCCTGTAAGCCGTCTCATCACCGTTGGTGATAAGACCCACCACTGTAGTGTCGTCCGCAAACTTCACAATGATGTTGGAGCTGTTAGTGGCTGTGCAGTCGTAGGTGTAGAGTGAGTACAGGAGAGGGCTCAGTACACACCCCTGTGGAGCACCAGTGTTCAGTGTGATGGGGGATGAGGTGATGCTGCCCAGTCTGACCACCTGGCGTCTGTCAGACAGGAAGCTAAGGATCCAGCTGCAGAGGGAGCTGCTCAGTCCTAGATCCTGCAGTTTCCTGTCCAGCTTCGAGGGAACGATGGTATTGAATGCTGAGCTGTAATCTACAAACAGCATCCTCACATACGTGTCTCTCTTCTCCAGGTGTGACAGGGCAGTGTGTAGTGTCAGGGCTATGGCATCATCAGTGGACCTGTTGTGGCGGTATGCAAACTGTAGAGGGTCCAGTGAGTCGGGTAGTGCAGAGCAGATGAAGTCCCTGACCAGCTTCTCGAAGCATTTGCTTACGATGGGGGTCAGGGCTACAGGTCGCCAGTCGTTCAATGAGGAGATGGTGGAGGATTTGGGTACAGGGACGATGGTGGCCATTTTGAAGCAGGCTGGGACTACAGACAGAGAGAGGGAAAGGTTGAAGATGTGCGTGAACACTCCAGCCAGCTGAGCCTGACCTGAGGACGCGACCGGGAATCCCGTCCGGACCAGTAGCTTTGCGTGCGTTCACCTTCCTGAAGCACTTCCGCACATCCTCCTCAGACACAGTGTGCGCACTGACGTCATCCGCGGTGCGCACACTGTCCGGTCTCATGGTGTTCGCTGTGTCGAATCTAGCGTAGAATACGTTTAGATCCTCACACAGAGAGGCCGTGGTCTGCGGTGTGCTGGTTTTCCCTCTAAAGTCTGTGATCGTGTTTAGTCCCTGCCACATACTCCGAGGGTTGTCAAACTGTTGTTCCACCCTGTCCCTGTACTCACGTTTGGCTGCTTTGATCGTCTTCCGGAGTTGGTAATGTGCGTGTTTGTAGTCCGATGTGTTCGCGGAGGCAAAGGCGGTGTTCCGTGCCGCCAGTGCCGCGCGAACATCTCCGTTAATCCAGGGTTTTTGATTTGGGAAGGATTTGACTGTTCTGGATGGGACGACATCTTCCACGCATTTCCTGATAAATCCACAGACTGAGTCTGTGTATTCATCAATGTCTCTGGCGGCCACGTGAAACATTTCCCAGTCCGCGTGATCAAAACAGTCCCGCAGCGCAGACTCCGATTGGTCCGTCCAACAGTGCACCGCCCTCCAGGTTGGAGCTTCCTGTTTCAGCTTCTGCCTGTAGGCGGGCAGGAGCAGGATGGAGCAATGATCTGATTGGCCGAATGGGGCGCGGGGGAGGGCTTTGTACGCATCCCGGAAAGAGGTGTAACAGTGTAGTGATGGGATTTCCGGCTCTTTTTAGAGATCCGGCTCTTTCGGTTCGGCTCACTAAAAAGAGCCGGCTCTTTCGGCTCCGAACCGGCTCTTCAGGTTGTTTTGTTGCTTTAATTAATTTATTATTAACAATAATATAAAATTATGCACAAAAGGAATTACTAACGTAAAAACAAGTGGTTTTATTTATATATGTTTATATATAAATATATGCGGTGGCCCCTAGAGACAAAACACGTACAAACTCCAAAACACATTTCTAGCATGAACTGAACTTCCAAAGCAGAGCTACTAGATCACTTAAATTACACAATTGAAAGCATGTGTGTATTGTTTGTGTATTTATACACAGGCACTCATATATATATTCAAATAATTAAAAAAAAAGTTCATTTACCTGTTACTACCACACACCAAATCCGGTCGTTGGTACTTGCTGGCTTGTGTAGCCACAAGATAACAAAGGCTCAACACTGCGCCCAGCATCCTGGAGCACTTCTGTTGTCTTTTGTACGTGTTTTGAGTTTTTATGTGCTTCTGAGTTTTTACGTGCTTCGGAGTTTGTACATGTTTTTACGTGTTTTGGAGGTTTTACGTGTTTTGGAGTTTGTACGTGTTTTTACGTGTTTTGGAGTTTGTACATGCTTCAGAGTTCGTACGTGATTTGAAGTTTGTATGTGCTTTGTCTCTAGGGGCCACCGTAAATATACTTTTATTTATTCACTCCACATAAAATGTAATAAATAAATCATATAATACAAAAATCAACTATTCACATTTCAAGTTTTAACTATTTAAATTTTCAGCTTTTTCCTTTCACAAATTTAAAGTGAAAAGAACACAAAACACTGCAAACCACAACACAATTAAATATAAATTATAATATGAAAACAAAAAGAACATGCATATTCTCTGTCATATGGACCTGCATGAATAAACTTTCTCAATCCTTTATCATCTGCAACCGAAAATAGTTGTGGATGATTACTATACCTTTCTAATGTTGTTGTCCCTGCCTCTCTTTCTCTCTCTCTGGCTCTGTTCCTGTGCTACTGAGTGTAACTACCGCCCCTCCCCCCTCTGCCCAGCGTAAAGCACAAGGCTCGCGTGCAGAGTGAAGCGGGAAAAAAAGTGCGAGAGAGAGGCTGAGAGAAAGAAAGAAAAAAAAAAACCCACGTGACGGCTCGCGATAAGGAGCCGGCTCGCGTCGTTCACGTCAAAGAGCCAGCTCTAAGAGCCATTTCGTTCGCGAACGACCCATCACTATAACAGTGGTCGAGTTGCCGGTTTCCACGTGTGTTGAAAAGGATGTGTTGATGGAGTTTTGGTGAGACTTTCTTCAGGTTTCCCTTATTAAAGTCTCTGTAAGGTATTTGCTGCTAGTAGGAAGGCCCTGCAGCACTGCGTCAACGTAAATATCGGTGTCCTCCATAAGATCATTGTCTCTGGGAATCACGCTGCCTGCCAGCAGTAACCGTGACAGCGTGTCGGCTGTGGTGAGGCTTTTGCCTGGAATGTGCCTTATAGTGTAAGAATACCTCATTAGGCGCATGCGGAATCTCTGTATCCGTGGTGGAAGCAAATCCAGGGCTTGTCCTCCAAGTAGGCTCACAAGTGGCTTATGGTCGGTCTCAAGCTCAAAGTGTAGCCCTAGAATAAAGTCACTGAATCTTTCACAGGCCCAGGTGAGCGCCAGCGCTTCTTTTTCCAGCTGAGCATAGCGCTGCTCTGTGGCTGTCAATGATCGCGAGGCATACGCGACAGGTGACCACACGTCATTGTCTTTCTGTAGTAAGACTGCCCCCAACCCGTATGAAGAGGCATCTGCTGAGATCTTTTTGGGGTTTGTTTGGGTTGTAAAGCTGTAGTACTGGTGCAGATGACAGTTCTTGTTTTAAACTGTTAAACGCGTTTTGTTGCTCATGCCCCCAGTACCACATGTTTTTAGTTGAAAGCAAGTCTCTCAGTGGTTTGTCTTTTTCGGAGAGGTTTGGGATGAATTTCCCCAGCTGATTCACCATTCCTAAGAAGCTCCTAAGCTCACTCATGGAGCTTGGCTCTTTCATATTCTGCACTGCGCTAGTTTTGTCAGGGTCAGGACTCATGCCTTCAGATGACACAATGAATCCTAAGAATTTCACTGCTCTTTTGCCAAACTCACATTTTGACATGTTCAGGGTGACGCCCGCCTTCTCTGCACGGTCGAGGACAGCGTGAAGTCTCATGTCGTGCTCCTCTCTCGTGGATCCCCAGACCAGGATGTCGTCCATGTGGCACACGAGTCCCGTGAGGCCGGCTGTCACTTCCGTCACCATCATGTTTTGTAAATGCTCCGGTGCACTGGAAATACCAAATGGCAAACGATTGAAATGGTACCTACCAAATGGCGTAATAAATGTGGTGAGGAGAGCAGATTCTTTGGACAGCGGTATTTGCCAAAAGCCCATGTTAGCATCGAGCTTGAAGAAATACTGCGCACCTGTGAGCATGCCTAGCGTTTGGTCTACAGAGGGAAGGATATATCTTTCACAACACACTGACTCATTTAAAGGTGTCATGTCCACACAGATGCGGACTTTCTCTTTGTCCTTTTTGGGGGCTACGACCATGCCGCAACACCAGTCTGTGGGCTCTTCCACACAACTGATTACTCCCAACTGTTCCATCTTCTGCAGCTCTGTTTTGACTTTGCCCAGTAGTGGCAGCGGAACACGCCTTGGCACTTTCAGTGAATAAGGTTTAGCGTCGGGCTTCAGCTTAATCGTGTATGGTTTTTGAACAAGCCCGAGCCCATCACATAGTTTCGGGTACGCTTTCTTCACTGTCTCAAGGTCAACATTGTCCATTCGGGCAATTAGTTTCAGTCTCACAGAAGCTGTCCTGCTTAAGAGAGCTACACGCAGATTTCTGACTACATAGATTGTCTCTGTAGTGCTCCTGTCACTGTAGGAAATGTCCTCCTTTGTGGACCCAAGTACGGTCAGTGCTGCACCTCCTGGTCCATACAGTGGCTTTTCAGCTTTTTGCAAATGCTCATTTGGCTGCTTAATGTCTTTGAATGTCTCCTCTGAGATAGCTGTGACATCTGCCCCCGAGTCTAATTTAAATGTCATGCTTTTGCCTCTCACGCAGATTTTAGCAAGCCACGGGTCTTCTCCTGAATCCAGTTCTCCTAGGAAAAGTTCATCTGCACTGTCTGCCACCTCATGCACAGCTGTAGACCTACAAACTCTCCCGTAGTGTCCACGTTTCCCACAGTTGTGGCATTCTGCATTTTTAGCTGGGCACTGTGCTGCTGGGTGCATCTGTGCTTTTCCACATTTAGAACATGTTTTATTCTCTTGTTTTGTTATTCGTGGTTTTTGTGGCTTGAACTGCTTTTGCTCTCTGCTTCCGAATTTATTTGGCTGTGATTTCCTGACATGCACGGCATCCACGGCTGTTTTGCCAGTGCTGCTTTCACCTCTTAGGTCAGTTTGCTGTCTTTTTATTTCCTCAGATTGTCTCGCCATTGTGATAGCTTTGGTTAGGGTCAAATCTTTGTTGAGCTGCATTCTCTCTGACAGTGATGAATCTTTAAGACCCACAACGAGTCTATCCCTTAAAAGTTCATCGTGAAGTTCACCATATTCACAGTTTTCAGCGAGAGCATATAGAGCTGTTATGAAGGAGTCAACTGTTTCTGCTGGCTGTTGTACTCGCTTATTAAACTTTGCTCTTTCATAAATCACATTCTTTCTGGGGACAAAATGTCTATCAAATGCGTTTCTGACCGCATCGTACTGCTGGCGCTGCCCGTCTGTTAGGTCAAGTCCCCTTATCACGTCGTCAGCCTTGTCTCCCATGCAGTAAACTAATGTGTTCACTTGGTTAGCATCTGTTGAACCGTTCAGATTACTTGCCATTCTAAAATGCTCGAAACGTCTGATCCACTTCTCCCATTCTTGGGGCTTTGCGAAGTCGAACGGTTCCGGTGGCTTGATGATGAAAGTAGCCGCTGGTGGAGCTGCCATAACCGGGCCAGTTGCCGCCGGTAGAGCTGCTGCTTGCTCCGTCGTGTTTGTCGCTAGCCGTTCGCCAAGCTGACGTTTTTTTCAATTTTCTCAGTTCACCGCTTAGAGCGAGTGCACTTCTGACACCATGTTGTGTTGGGCTCTTGAATAAAACTCCCTGCTCAAGCGATAACGTGGAGCAACAACCATCTTTTATTTTAGCTTACTCTCGTCTGATTACATGCCATCATTTCCTGACTAAAGGGTAAGTACTGCCGCCTAGTGGCACATGATGTACATCAATATAGATTACACCACAGCGTGGAGCCAAGTGTAAATCCTGAGGCTGAACGGCCTTTGTACAAGCACACACGCTTCTTAGCAGGGCGAAGCTATGAGCTAGAAAAATCCAGGCAGACAGCCTGTATCTGTCCAACCAATCAGAGAGCTCCTTACTTTCCTCGATGTGGCTAATTTGAATAGCCGCAAGGAAGTTGTTAATCGAAGAGCTAATCCAGCAGCTAATCCCTGAGCGAACAGGAAAGGGAAATGGATTTTTGAAATGCAGTTTATTAAATTGGAATTCAAAAATGAATTTACAAATGCAGAATTTATTCTACAATTCATTATTTAAGCACAGACTTCTTTATTTCGATGCGCATGGCTCTTGTGGTCCTCCATATTTCACATGTACCAAAATACTTCAATACTTCAACTCCCTGATGAATGAAAAACAGATTCACCACCTTTTAAAGTCATCAAAGTGTTTAGTTTTTTTCTCAAAACCTTACTGCCTTTGGAAAAAGTCTTAAAAATGTAGGCTGAATGGGAAGTGAACATTTTTCAGGCATAAAAATGAAATGTGAAGGATTTTTAACTAAATGAAATTTGAGAAAAACAAAATAAAACCACCATAAAAGACAAAGAAAATAGATACAGTCTGTGAACATAGAACCAACTAAGGTATAGTCCAGTAAAGTCACAGTACAAACATTCAGCACCCACTTTATTAGGTATTAGGCACAGTAATCCAGATATCTAATCAGCCTTTCACATCAGCAGCAACTCAGTGCATTTCAGCATGTAGACATGGTCAGGACAGGCTGCTGAAGTTCAACCCAAGCATCAGAATAAGGATGAAAGATGATCGAATGTGGCATGGTTGTTGATGTCAGATGGGCTGGTGTGGGTATTTCAGACATTGTTGATGTACTGGGATTTTCCTCCACAACCATCTCCAGGGTTTACATGGAATTATCTAAAATGAGAAAACATTCAGTGACCAGCAATTCTTAGGGTGAAAATACCTTGTTGATGTCAGAAGAGAATGGGCAGATTACTTTGAGCTGATAGAAAGGGAGAAGTAACTTACATAACCACTCATTACAAACAAGTTATGCAGAAGAGCATCTCAGAAAGCGCAACAGCAACAGAAGACTGTGCTAGGTGCAACACCTGTCAGCTAAGAACGGGAAACTGAGGCTACATTTTGCACTGATTCCCCAAAATTAGACAATAAAAGATTGAAAAACACTGAACTCCAGTGGCCTCCACAGTCATCAGATCTTAGTCCAGTAAAACAGCTTAGAGGAAGGAGAAATTTGGATGAGCAGCTGACAAATCTTCTGCAGCTGTGCAATGCTATCATCTAAACATGGAGCAAAATTTCTAAGCACATTGATGAATCTATGTCACAAAGACTTGAAGTATTTCTGAAGGCAAATGACGCTCCACCTTGAGGCTTGCAAGGTGTAACTAATAAAGTAGCAAGTGAGTATATGTATAGTATATGCTTGTGTGTAATTAACAGCGCCATGACATCAACCTGTGACACAAGAGTATGTATTTCTATTTTTTTCCAATTAACCTTTTCTGAGAACATATGTTTATATTAGCTTTCAGCTGAAGATGAGGTTCCTGTAGGTCTGTCACTGTCAGTGAAAAAAGTAAAATGTTTGAAGTAAGTAATTTGAAGTAATTTGAAAATACTCTCCAACAATGCTGCAGAGTGTTAAGGAAAGTGAGAGACACAATAGCAGTGTACAGTGTAGACAGAGACCAAATAGAAAGGCTAATGTGAGTGGGGAAATGTGTTAATTAAGAGTTAGTGAAAATGAAGTTCCTGATGTGAGAACTGCACCAAAGCGATGGAGAAAAACTGTAATTAGTAAAAATCTGTACACAGTACCTTAAAAATCATTGTATTTAACCCATGGACACATTACTGGCATCATTGACATTCAGCCACAAGGATGACATTCTTGATTTGCTTCATATACAGTATTTAACGTAAACATAAGACAAACAAGAATAAAGCTCTTCTGTAAGACTTCAAAGACCTTTGCAGTGGTGTGGAATGAGGTCATGATCCCCACGTGGTCAGCAGAGTCAATTCAAACAGCAGAGTTCAAGAAGGTCATTAAAGAGACAGCAACATGGTTACACTGTGCACATTTGCATGGGTGTGGCTACTGTGAAGGAGGTTGTGGCATCTGAATTGTGTTCCATCCCTTCCTCCTTCTGCACATGAGCAAATGTATACGTGCATACATGTATTGCATGTGGAGCAGGCGAAAAGAGGTAGTGATCAGGGAGTGGTAAAGGGAATATATCTCTCAAATGTGTCTGTCATCTTTTGGTCCACATCCGGAATAAATCTAGAAAGGGGACGCAACACTTTCAAAGGAGGCCTCTCCTCAATATGCACACAGAATTGCCAAATACTCTCCCAAGTCTTTGATTAGGAAAGCAGCTCAGGGCCACAACTTAACGCTATAAAGTGGATTCCTCTCTATCATCTGCACTCATCTCAGTGGAGTAAATAGCTTCCTATGGGAATTCATTAGATTGCTTTCACTTTCACCAGAAAAAAAAGCATCCCCCCTTTCAGATCACATTAAGTGTAGAGAGAAGACGACTCTTCTGTTTTACTGATATCCAACCTCTTTGAATCTTTTCTGTTTCTGAGCCATTTAGATGCACCCAAGGTTTATCCGGTCTTCCCTTGGCTGCCCTTCTCTATCCATTTTACTGTTGTATTTGGCACTATTATTCTTCACTGCCAACTCAGGGACAGCCGCTCACCATGACACCAGCTTTGGTGAGGCTCATGCCACACTCCACTATCAATAGCTTCTCTGTGCTTCTTGAGGAAGGGCTCTCTTTCTCCCTCTCTCTTTGAAGGGAGCTCTAACACAAGTCCAAGACACTCCTTTTTCATCAGCAGCTGCAATCTGGTTGTTAGCAGTACAAGCATACTGCTTGCTGCTGTTGTTTATGTTGTTGGAAAGCTCTGTCTGCTTTTCAAAAAGTGCATTTTTAAATGGCATGCGTGGATGTGTTTGCGTTTAGATTTTGCTAGTTTTGCACTGTCCGAAGCAAAAGAACCCAAAGAAAACAAATGGCATGGAGTTAGGGTTGATAATGCTGGTACAGCATTATCAGAGAAATATTAATGGTTTCATATATCAGTTATACTGAATATTGTATTATAAAATAAATGGAGGCAAACACTCTCTTAGTCACCATCACTCTAACCTTTCACTGATACTGCTTATCTCACTAAAAATGCTTTAACAAAACTCTCAGCTTGTGCTCCTGCTGCCGACTGAAGAATGAATTATAAAAAGTAATGAATGACTACAAACAATAACACTTTTCATGCCCCTTTGCTGTTGTTCTCTTCTTTATCTGCACTGAGATACCTCTACTCCCTCCCCCGCAAGAGTTACTCATACTTTAGCTGCTGTGTTGCTGTCACCTGAGACCCTGTGGTTCTTAGCAAGTTTGTCCCTCTCTTGATCTCTGTTGGACCCGTTCTATTCATTATTCAGCACACAGACCACCCTCTGAATTAAAGATCCAAGGGTTCAACCGCTCAATTTTTTTTACATGACAAAATGTCCTTACAGGCATAGAGAACACACTTCTAAATTAAGCTCTGACTCTGTGAGTGTGAGGGAGTGAATGCAAATGTGTGTGTGTGCATGTGTGTGTATGTGTGTATTAACATTATGTATACAGTAAATCCGTGCATGTGTGTGTTGGCGTGTCTGGCAGGCTCACTCCCAATCAGCATGTATTTTGGTGAAGCCCTGATGGACCAGCTAGTCCTTTGTTCCTTGTTGTTCACCCTTTGATGATCCAGTGCAGTGCCTGAGCTTTAGGGAGGGCCCCCATCTTCTTCCGCAGACTGATGGAGTCTTTCAGGGACATATCTCTCGACTGTTCTACACACACACAAAAAGCACTGGTGCAGAGCAATCTGCATGTATCTGAATGCCAGCAGAATCAATTAGTCGGATATGCTGTGAGATTATATTGACAAAGACACGTTCACAACTTTCTCCCATATTCTCCGCTTTGAAGTGAAGCTCGGTTGTTTGACGGGCAAATAGCAGCTGACGTGGATGTCTACAGGGGGATGGCTGTTTTTAGGTTTTGCTGCCAGAGGATCTCTCCATATTTCTGCTTCTTGGTTTGTGGTTTGAGACCTTCTGCTCACATAGATGGTAGCAAAAACACGTACTTAAAATTTCTTCTGTTCTTTCCACTCAATGCAGAGGACCAGTTTTTGCACACACACAGACACACAAATAAACTAAATGAAACACTTCATTCATCAGCGTACTATTGTGAAGGCAAATAAAGATCCATAATGTCTTCTCTGATTTGAGTGGCTCTAATGTAGTGATTTGCACATTTGCCTAACAAGCAAAAGATCTGGTTTGGTTCTAGACACAGATCCCTTGGGAGGAGTGCGGACAGTGATAGATTTACTGATGGTTAGAAGAAGTGTGCTAATAATGGCAGGGAAAGAACGAACGGATGAAAAATAACATATCTATTGTAAAGTCTTTCAGCACTTCTTCACTCTATATTTGAACTACATTTAAACGTTTAACAAAATTGGTATGAGGAAACATGTTTAATATAACAGGTAATATCAATATTGGAGCAGTCCCAAAACAATCAGATTAAATTTAGGCAAAGAAAGTTACAGTGACAATGTGGCTGCATAATTTTCTTTAGATAACATTTGTGTTGGTAGCTATAGTAAAAAGTGAGCAAAACTCACTGACTATACTGCCCCGCTGATGCTGTTTTCATTTTGACCGTTCTTCTTCCTCCTGTCGGACCCTTAGTGAAACCACAATGCTGCAGTATATGATAACCAGGCTTTCTGTAATGGGTCATTTTATCCGATTGCTGTCCCAGTGTGCAGAACTTGGAAACTTTAGGTTGAGGAAACTAGAAGGTTTCAAGCAAACATCAGAGAAAACTTCTATATTATTATTATTATTATCATTATTATTATTATTATTATTATTATTATTATTATTATTATTATTATTATTATGACAATAACAATATAGTTGGAAGACGAAAGTTTTTCTGGACATTTTTAAGAAAAAGGGGGTGGGGGGTTCTGTGTTATGTGAATCTCTATCGTCGCTCGTGATTTAACAAAAAAGAGGCGTGGATGTGTTTGTGCATGGGGTGAGAGAGAAAGAGAGAGAGGGAGTGAGAGAGAGAGCGGCGTCTGTGTCCTATAACAGCTGGTGTCGGGGCGTAATGACCTTTTGTCTCCAGCCGGTCAGGTACGGAGGGAGGGGGGGCGGAGATACTGAAGGAGCAGTTTCATAGCGGACTGGTCCCGGCATCCCGGAGACCAAATGGCCGTGAACCGACAGAGAGGAAGAGTGTGATCTAGGTTTTTCTTTTCTCCCAGTACTAACAGCAGTAAGAGCTGTCTCCATGCTCACATAGGTTAGAAGGGGCAGGAAGCGCTCTTCATCTCTCACGCTCAGTAGCCTACATTTTATCCGTCTGGCAGAAGAATGAGAGAGTCCTGTTGACACCACGGAGAGATACACGCTGAGACCGACTATGGCTGTGGACGGTAAGAGCGCCTACTATTCCCTTTACTAGAGCATCTTACCCATATCCACAGTGGGTATTCATACGGGGCATGAGCTGGTCTCTAACTGTGACTTTATAAGCTACTTTGGGGTTTTCTTTGACACCATATCACATTTGCACCACATCTATTGTTTTTTATAGAACATTTATGATGCTATTTTTGGTAAAGGGAAATAAAAATGCCTTTAAGTAGCAGGAAATGTTTCTATGGAGATTATTTTATATATGTTTTCTTTATTGTGGAATAGCCTCTAGATTTCAACTATCCTCAGGAAAAATAAATGAATAAGTAAATCTGCAAAGTTGTTTCTGACAGGATTTCAGGTAAGAACTTTTCAAAATAAATGTGGATTTAGTCTTCTCTGTCATGTTAAATTTACCTTTGAGAAAAAAGACTTTTAAACTTGCATGTAGTCAAAAATACCCAGCTGTAACGTCCAGTTAAGTAGCCAAAGTCTTTGTTTTACAGGAAAGAAGACTGTATTGGAGGTTCAGTGTTACCTATGGTTTCTTTGTACTTGATTGTATTTGTCCAGCGTCTGGCTCACCTGAATACATTACCAGCTGAAGAATAACAATGATGCTGTATTCTTTGTTATTCATGCTTTTGTTTTGCTGTTACACAAGTATGAAATATGACTTCATCAGTCATGTAAGCACAATAACCCACCCCCATCCTTTCAAAGCACCACCAACCCCACCCCTCACAAAACAGAATTTGTTGCTTTTAGATCTGGATTGAAAGGATGGCATAAAGAATGGCAATCCATAGCTCTCTCTTTTCTTTTAAATCTTCTAATTGATCTGATGACTGTTCTTCATTCATTAATTACTGTTTGTTTTATGAAAAGCTAGAAAAGAAACTGATAGTAAACTACAAAAGCCGTTTAGCAGCTTTGTTTTGCTTGGAAACATGACTGAAATTTAGATTTTGCGTATCAAAGTGATGTCTTTAAAAACCAAAATTCCCCTGAAAACATGTTGAAATAAATCCTACCCATTTTTTCCTTTTGTTTTTGTTATGAGGTCACATTTTACGCAGCCTCAGCTCAAAACAAATTTCTCTTTGCAGAGCTCTGATTGTCTTCCCCCCCCCACCCAGCCCACTTACCCTAGCTTCAGGGGACCAAACGAATTAGACATTAATATACTGTGCAAAAAAAGCTCTTCGGTGTTTTTTTGAATTGTTTGTACCCTTGTTTTTTGTCCTGCCACTTTCTCTTTCCCGCGCTTGGGTGGTTGGTGTTAGCTCCAGGCTAACTAACTTAAGTGAAGCCTAATCAGAGCCTCTCTTTGCTCAAGGGCAATAATGTGTGTGAGAGCGTTGGTGTAGTGCCAAGTGGGGTTTCCATCTGTCCTCTGTCTACTGAAGCAGGTTAGCTCTTCATTAGCATGATTGCAAGGTGGAGGCTCAGTCAGATATGCATACGTGCATACTGACACATTGGACAATCCATAATTAATCCATAGTTTACTTAAGCATCATTAATTTACTCAGAGCCTTGGGCGCTGATGCCACCCTGACACTGCTGTGCCACTTAAACTTTAATGAATATGGGTCCAAAAAGACTGTATCACTGCTTGAAGACATGCATGGGGATGACTATACAGCTAGGAAACGATATCAGACTTACTAACATCTGCAATAAGTTATAGGGCACGGATACTTATTTAAGAAGATTTTGTCTCTTATTTAAAACTTTTAGAAAGAAAGTTTAAGAGTCTATTTGAGGAATTTAGATAATTGTTAACCGAGTTTACATCCAATTTGTGAACTGTGATTACTTTCAGTTGGGTACGTACAGAACCAAAGCGACACTGACTGATAATGCATTGCATTGATTTTCATATGCCAGGAGACTTTAGTGTTATTGTGAGGTAGGCTCTCGGCAACCGGCCTGTGACACTATCATTTACAAGAGCTGATCTGCATTTTAAATGGTATAATAGACATTTTGCCTCATCTTCATGTAAATTGCTGAGGGAATTACATTTTTCTCCTTGCTGCCTGCTGCACAGCAAGTCAAGCTATATAATTATATTCCCCTCTACGTTAGGCAATTCCGATTTGATGAAATTCATCAGATGTTTGCTTAAATCATCCAGGACATCTGGCTCTGTTGTCATATCTGAGATAAGCAGCCATACAAATGATCCAAGTGGGCCACTGTGCCGTCCAGTGCTCATTGTTTAGGATGAGCAGGATTTTTTTTTTCTCCAGAGGAGAGGACAGCAGGCTTCATCCCATGTTCACATTAGCGATAGACATGGGGGCAACCCAGTGTGTGTCCTCCAAAAGGCAAGCCTGGCCAAGCCCAGCAGCAGCATATCCAAAGATTTTGGGCAGGATAGAGCATTCCAGCATGGTTTCCATCCATCCATAATACAGCGAGACATAAGCACACACACTCAGACATACAAAAAAAAAAAGCCAAAAGCCATGCCCACACCACCAACCTGACAGGCCCACACAGAGACAAGCGCACAGCTGGATCTGAATCTATAAACAACACATTTATTTGTGTCTCTCTCTGGGCATGTTGGTAGAAAGCCTGCCAAAGAAGGGTCGATAGTGGCTGTTCGCCATGGTTCATGATGGACACCTACTGTAGGATGGGGGCTTAAACATGAGGAATGTTTGTACTGTAATTTTCTTCTAAAAGACAGACATGCTGCAGCATTATTTTCTTTTAATTACTCTGAAAATGTAGTTCTACCATAAAATAATTCATAAAAATGAACAACTATGGCCTAGTTACACGCTCCTTGAATAATCTATTGTGTTGTCCTTCCTCCAAATGATGGTTAACCCTTTCTTCAAAAGCCCCAAAGCACAAATAAGTAGCGTTTCTTCAGATCAGGTCACACCATTGTGTGCTCATTTGGTTTTAAATGAACTGCCCCTTTCCACTGAGAAGCCAAATATGCACACATGCTTTGGTCAATGCATCCATTTGTGTTTGTATGTGTGAACATGTTGATGAAGCATAAGGGAAGCTAACACCCCTCTGAGTGAGGCGCTGTGGCAGGAGGAGTGTTAGCTGTAAACAGACAAACTTTGTTGTTTTCCTGGTGTGTGCTATATCGCCTGCTAGAGAGTGCATCCATTTGGTGCTGGAGCCAAATGTGTTTGGGGCCTCTGTAGTTGGGTAATATGGTAATGGTGTGCTAACCCTCTCAGCTACAGTGGCATGGAGGGGTTATACAGCAATTTCATGTGTTTATGCTTGTCAGGGAGCGTGCAAGCTGTTAACCTCTTTGCCGTGTCCATCATCATCCCGTGCTTCCTCACAGCAGGAGGGTGTGCCACTCAATATAATGCATGGAGAATCCTCTTTAACACACGCATGCACACACACTCATGCACTCCAGTCATCCATCATCAGCTCTCTGATCCACTGCTGCCCTGCAGCTGCACCTGGTATGAGCATGTGCATTTTAGACTCGCAGAGAGAGGAATAAAGGCTAAATTGACAGAAGGATAGAGGAAACAGGGGGGCTACCATTTTTTTCAAGTGATGATATTCTTGTAGCTCACTCAAGAGAATACTGAAATGATTATGTCTGTACATAGTAATGTATGTTTATAATAGAAAGGTTGGGCCATAATTTTGTAGTTTGTCCTTTTCCCACCTTTTTCATATATTGTAGCTAAATCGACTGGATAATATGAAGGAAATGATTATCTCATGAAACATTTGAAATGTTATTTTAAAAGAAAAGTATGATATATGATATGACATCATCATGCTATATGAGAAAAATGAGAAAGTGACCTTTTCATGAGAAAATATTGATATGAGAGTACCAATGAAGCATTTATTATTAGAAAAATATGAGATGTGTATTCAGTCTTAATTTTATTTATTTTTGTCTATAAAGGAAACCTGTAATATCTTTGCATTACTTAAATTTTAACTTTGTTTTTTAAACCAATTCAGCTGCTGATAATTTGATTAGAGATTGTAGTATGTTATTCGAGAAGCCTCAAGTGTCATCCACTATTACGCTCTCCAAAATAATGAGATATTTTTGTACAAAATAATTTTAATTCCTCAATAAGCTTCTTACCCCCTTTTTATATGTTCTTGTTCATAATGATATTTCTGCCTTTCTGGGTCTCATCACTGGTGAGAATAACTTTTGGGCAAAACCACAGACTTTGGTTTTGACTTACTCAGGTAGACTGTGGTGTTTAAATGATGCTCAGTTGGTACTAAGGGGCCCAAAGATTGCCAAGAAAATATTAAATATCCCCCACTCCATTACACCAATGATACAAGGCAGGATGGAATCATCTTTTCATGGTGTATGCACAAAATTTTGACCCTGCCATCCAAATATTGTAGCAGTAATCAAGACTCATCAGACCAGGAAACGTTTTTTATTTCAATTTTCTGTTCTCCAATTGTAGTGAGCCTGTGTGAACTGTACTTTCCTGTTCTTAGCTGACAAACAAGGCATCCAGTATGGTCTTCTGCTGGAATCTGCTGCAGTCTGTTCATTCTCCTTTCTGACACTGATTTGGCCTTTTCACTCAAAGAACTGCTGCTCACTAAATATATTTTCCCTTTTATGGACTTTTCTTTGTAAGCTTTAAAGATATCTACACAGGAAAATCGCAGTATATCAGCAGTTTCTGAAGCACTTACTAAAAACCTTGATACTGAAAACATGTTTCTTTCCCATTCATTTGAAACTATGCCTAAATGCATTGAGTTGCAGCCACATGATTGTTGATGAGATATTTGTGTTAAAGAGCAGTTGAAGAAGTATACCCAATAAAGTATTAGGCGAGCTCTTGTACTTGTTACGTTAGTAAAGTTTTAGGTAAGTGAACTTCTCTTGGCTTACTGTTTTATAAAAAAAATGTTCAAAGCCCTAAGCCGAGCCAGGGATATATATATGTATTATCATTCAGATGATTTCCCAACATGGCTGCAGGTTGGTAAGACTTCCTTCAAGATGAACTCTGGTAAAACTAGAGAAACATGACTTAAGTTGCACAACTCACTTGGTAATTCAGGGTGAAGCCAGTCGTATTAGTAACACAATATGAAGTTTAGATCAAACTCAGGTATCCATTAGAGCAGGGGTGTCAAACTCAAATACACAGTGGGCCAAAATTCAAAACTGGAACAAAGTCGTGGGCTAACGTTAATATTTATTGAAATATATTTATTCCTCCAGATATAAGAATGAATCTTTTCTTATGGACTCAAACAGGTTTTGCTGAAAAACTGAATATGGAACAAGCAAAGCTTAATACTAAACAATATATATATATTAGCTGTATAATACCAGTAGACAAGCTCTGATAGTAATTTGGTATGGCTTCGCGGGCCAAATGTAATTAGGCTGCGGGCCAAATTTGGCCCGCGGGCCAGAGTTTGACACCTATGCATTAGAGTGTTGCTGTTGGTGGAAAACATTTTCTGAGATAATGATGTAACGGGTTTTTTTGTGGCTCCGTGAGACCAACCGCCAACTGCTTTAACCTTTGACCCGATGTGTAGGACTTAGATGGACTCAGTACGGTTCAGCGGATAAACATTTCTGCTTTAATCCTGCAGGCCTTTCGCAGATTGATGAATGAGTAAAAGAGGAGAAGCCTGTTTCGGGGTAAATAAGTCGCGGATTAACAAGAGCACAGTGCGGTGGATTTCTGAAAGATTCTGTTCTGAGGCGTCACACCTCAACTGTTTTCATTGAGTCTGCCCTGTGCCCTCATTGATACCAATGCCATGCCTGTAATACTCTGCCAGATGACAAGGCCTCACCTTTCCCAAATTCTTGTCCTGGCTCCAACTTTTCTCCCGCCTCTCCCCCCTCACTGCTTCCTTTCTCTATCCTCTTGCTGAATTAAAGTGCGCACAGGCCCATATCCAATTTCTGTATTTTAATTAGCCTTCTGCACACAGAGAAGGATCAAGGGAGAGGAACTGAAAGGGTGTAGGGACAGAAGAAAAAGAGAGATGTAATTTTTCTGAAGGATTGCACTAATTAGCTTTAATTTCATACAGTGGTTGTATCCCCCATGCATCACTCTGTTGTTACTTACAGACTTAACTCACTGTATTTTCCCTCACTCGCATACTTGATCAATTTAATTACTGAATTTTGGCTGTTGTGATAAAGCATCTGTGTAGTTTTATTTTTGACCATTATTGCGGTAGTTCAGTTGTAATGACTCGCATTATTGTTTATTTCTGCTCTCCATCATTACCATCGGTCCCGAGAAAATGAGATGGCAGCAAACGGGAGGCCATGTTCCACTAATATCTTTGTGTCCTCAGCCTCATCCTTGGCCAGATGTCTTTCAGTCTGCAGTTTCAAGGAGAGCAGTCAACCCCTTTCCCTCAGTCGCTAACTCTCCCATTAGAGTCTGCTAAACAAACAGCCTAATTAAGTGTGGCCTTGTGTGATAGGGTATGCTTGGAGCTTTTTACTCTTTTTTAATAGGTTGGCCTGCTCCTCCTACCAAATGCTGGGGGTCAGTGAAGCTTGTGGAGCAGATTGCCCATTACACCAAATGGCTAATGGCTCCAGCTACACCCTAACAATGCATACCTCCTTGCATAGTCAGGAGCACAAGTCACATCCATTCATCCACTCGAAAAACAATTACATTACTCCTAATAATAACCTAGGAGCGTGTGGCAGGGTCCGTCTGCATGTGAGATGTGTCTTCTACATCGGTTTACGTGTATATATTAAGCCACTGAAGTGTGCTTGCGTGACTTTGAAATTGAACAAGTTTAAATCTCGTTCCTCCCGCACCTCTTCCAAAAATAGAAATCAATTTTGTGTTCCGTCTTCCCCTCTTATCAGTCACTTAGCTGTTCCCTCGCTTTCTCTGCTCCAGCCTATAAATCACGCTTTTTAATCACTCTACCTCCATACGGCCCACCTTATGTTGCGCTCCTTTTTCCTTCTGTCCATATTCCACTCTTTCCCTTCCTGCTCTGTTCCCTGATGTGTATGATTACAAAGTTCCTTTGAATATACAGCAACTGGCAGGGTCTATAGCCTCCTCTGGCTGTCACGGTGCTGTTCGAATAGGCCCTCAATTTACCATGTCAATAGGCAGCCAAGTGTCAGCCGAGGTGGAGAGGAAGAGATGTTTAAATGCAGCTCAACGCACAGTGACTCTCTTTAAGCCAAGCAGTATGCTCTCTAGTTAGCTGCATTTACCCCCACACATTTATACAGTGTTTTATTTCCTAATTTTATATGTTCTCAATATATCTTTCTCAAATGCACTTAATTTCCACTTCCTTTTCATCATCTTTAAAGAGATTTTTGGAAACATTCCTGTCTGGCTCTTCTCTCTTCCCTATGGTACCTCTCTGAAGTTACATTAAAAAGAAGCCCCTCCCCAGCCACGTCAGTTCGACAATTCTTTGCATGTTCATTGAACATGTGACATTTTCACTTCACAAACTTTTTTTTTGTATTTCCTTTTTTCACTCCCATGCTTACCAAACCCAAGGGAAGCTCTGGCTGATGAAAAAGCCATATGGCGCTATCGAAAAGTGCCTCAGACCATGGAAAATACACATTACAGTGATTTATAACATGCTCGAAATGCACTGATAAATGTGAGTAGTTTAATATGACATTCAGGTTCCCGTTTGTGTGTACATGTGATCCGATTTTCTGCAATTAAGTCACAAATAAGAACTGACTTTAACGTCCAAGCCCAGGAGATGTCTGGAGGCTGAAAAGAAGAAATTCTGTAATTTTAGCTTGAATGTAACCCACTTTTCCTCATGTGGCCCTTCTTGACTTCTTAAGTGATTCATTCTCAAAAAGAGATTGGGGCTATTATGTCAAAGGCAATCTCTCATACGGCACATAAAGATCATGTGTTGAAAAAAAATGTTTCTATCTGCGCTTGATTTTGAAACAAAATCTTCTTAGATTCTTACCTGTCTTATATTATTTCCACTTCTAGCCCTGGTTCTCTATTAATTTGTGGTCGTTTTGATCCTTTACTTTGATCGCTGACATCACATGGTGGAAACACTGGGCTTTAGCGTGGCACTCTTTGTGTACAATACTACGCTTTTAAGTGATTGCACCCTTTTGACCTGATTTAGTTGAATCCACTGAGACATGCGGCTGTTGCAACTTATCCTTAGATTAGGATGGATGTGTCTCGTAAGAGTTATAGATAGAAGCTGCTGAAAGTGATTGCCTAAGTGCTGTATTGGTCATAATGGCTGTTAGAGCAAAAGACAAAAATCCTGTAGCTATATATAAATTTTTTTTTAAGCACATAGAACAATCTAAGACTTTTGCAGTTCTTTACAGTTGCTTAAGGGAATAAACAGCAATCAGTTTGTCAGAGTCCAATTATATCTCCCTCAAAACATCTCCTCTCATTCCACTTCATGTGCTTTTGTCCTCCGGTTGTAGTCTTATGCTTTTATAGAATTTTGCTCCAGAAATAGCTGTTATATCAAACTAGGAATGACAGACGTTAAAATGGAACCAGGACCAAACTATTGTCGTGGGAGGCAGCCGAGGTTACGGCGCTGTCAGTCAGAGTTAGTGGGGGCGGGCTCTAAGCTGTCATCCCAGTGTGTCGGTCTCGCCCTACATATCAGGTCACTGGTGCTCTGCAGGCTTTGGATCTCGGTAGAAGCAGACACACACAGAGATGCACATACACTACTTTTAGGGATATAGCTATGTGGGGTATTGTATATACAGTATTTTTTTCTTCCTTCCACTTGTGTGTGCACAGCACGTTTGCACTGATGGGCCGAGTCACCGAGTCTGGAACAATGCTGGAAATAAAAACTGACACAAGTCAGGAATAATTCTTGTAAGAAAGTCCCTGCCTTCAGTGGATTTTCGAAATGGATGACGAGATGAAACAGATCTGACCAACAGATTTGACCAAAAAAAAAAAACTGATTTAAATTTCTCTGCAATGACTGAGAGAAGAGAAAAGCACAGCCAGTAAATGTAGGGATATCATGTGAGATGGGTTTGAGGTGCACTAATTTGACAGAAAGTGATGTAATTAAGGTCTGTATAATAAAACTCTTCTCTCCCAGCCTGTCTCATCTAAAGTGAAAATGGTAGACAATCAGCCAGTGCATTAACATCAATAGATGTGATGGCACAGAGATAGGGCTGTGTGTGTATGTCTGGGAGATATAACGCAAAAGAAGCAAAATGGGTCACTCACGCTTGTGCCATTAATGCCCTATTGTTAGTGTGATGTATCTGTGGAACAACTAGTATTTATTTGTGTGTGTGTGTGTGTGTGTGTGTGTGTGTGTGTGTGTGTGTGTGTGTGTGTGTGTGTGTGTGTGTGTGTGTGTGTGTGTGTGTGTGTGTGTGTGTGTGTGTGTGTGTGTGCATTCGTATAAGTGTCTGGCTGTGACATCTGAGTAGCTGGGTAATAATATGAAAATGGTTCAGTAAAGTACAAGAGAGCGTAGCGCTGGTTTGGCACTGCAGTTTTGGAACGCAATTACTGAAACTACTGAGACTGTAGTTTCAGTAATTGTAACACTTCTGACCAAGAAGCACTGGTGTTGGCGCTTAACAAGCATACACGCACACACGGGGGTGATTAATTGGCTGGTTTCTGAGAGGAGCCCAGAGCAGTTTCTGCTTCTCTATGAAACATCTGGCATCATTAGAAGCCAACATTAGGGAGTTATCAATAGAGAGCTGATAGTGTTTGAAAACCTGTTATTTACGGAGCTTTGTGGTGCATTAGCCACGGAAATGGGCACAAAGACAACTTACCAAGCTCGAAAAAGATATTTGTTTGAGTAAATGCTTTAAAAAAATAGCCTGAAGTGTCTAATTAGTGTAACAACATGTGTTAGTGCACCTCAATTTGACCTCTTACCGGAAGCTTTACTCTTAGTTCTAACCAATGCCCTTTCCCTCTCTCTGGAATTCAACATGTGTCCTTCTCACTTGGATTCACTTCATCTAGGCGGCTCTCCCATTTCTTTTTTTGTCTCTTGTTCCCACCTTTGATGCACTGATTTAATATTTGGGTTTGCTACCTGTCCAATTCAAGCCCAAAAATCTAGATAGGATATCTGTGACTATGAGGCAATCCACTGGCACGATCTATTCAATTCAGTTCTATGTTATTGTGCGTTTGCTTTGCCACTGAGCTGCAGCTAGCGGCAAAGCTAAGGTAGAATGGAGCTAATGACAGACAGAGAGCAGTTTGGAGGCACATCACGAAGCTACAACAATATATTTGAACTCAGCCACAGCCAAGATATCAGTATCAGACTGGACCAGGAAAAAGCTGGATCAGGCAATCCCTACTTTTGTAGACACCATCAAGTCTTAGTCTAGAAAACTTTTTTTTCTTTTTGTTTTTTTGTAATTTTTTTGTAATGCTATTCTTTTTTTCTTTTTTTTTTTCTTTTTAAAGTGCCTGCTCTTATAAACACTAGGCATAATTGCAACCATAGATGGATATACACTCTTAGAGAAAACAGCCATGGTTATAAAAGTGCAAAAATATCTGTGTTAGATTGCAGAGGCAAAGCAGGAGACAAACAGGAGAGACATTTTCTCTCGGTGCCGAGATGGATCAATGAACTCATCACACACTAGGACAGCTGACTGTCAGCACACAATATCCTCAACATATTTCCATTTGTTTTGCAATTTTCGAGTAGGGCCATGCTTTAGCACTATATTTTTGAATAGACGTGAGGGGTAATTTGACCTGCATATGCCTATCCACTCGATGTCATCCTCAGTCATGCTGGTTACCATGATTGTTGCAGATTCACTAAATTACTTTGAACTGAATAATTAAACTGAGCTTGCACTTCAGTAACTCACAGGCGATGTGGGTGTTTTCCATTATCACACTGTATAAATTAGTGTAACTTATAGCTGAAGTGGAATTCAGCTTAAGGGGCACAATGACTTTATTGGATGGAGCTTAAGTTTACATGACACTCATGTAACAAAAATTCTTCAGGACTATTTTTGTTTTAATCTTTTATATTTATAGCTTATAGAAACAAAAAAACAAGTTTCTCACAATATAAATTCTGAGTTTGAATAAATTATTGTTCAAATAGTATAAATACCTTGTGTCTCTTGGTTTAGCTCAGTATGTGTAATCACAGTCATGGGAAGACAGTTGATTTGATGGTGTTGGAATTAAATAATTTTCTAGATGATAATCATGACAGTCAAAAGGAGGGTAAGACACAGAAGATCATTGCTTCGAGAACTCAGGGAAGTTTCACAAGGAGCGGTCTGATGCTGGTGTCAGAACATCAAAGGCCACCATACACTGACATCTTTGGAATAGAGGCAACGGCTTAAGCATTTTAAATGTCAAACTACACCCAAATGAACGACAATATCTTACCTGCGCTAAGGAGTAAAAGAACTCGATTGTTGGTCGCTGGTCCTCTTTACAGATAAAAGTAAATTTTGTGTTACAATTGAAAATCAAAGTCATAGAGAGACACAGAAGTCAAGGGTTTTGATGTAGTGTGTGTACGTGCTGCAATGTGATGGTGTTGCTGCAGGACTACGGTGTTTTATCAAGTCCAGAGAAACATAGCTGTCTGCCTGGAGATTTTAGAGCACTTCATGGTTCCATGTGCTGGCAAGTTTTATGGTGATGCTGACTTCCTTTTCCAGCAGGTGTTAGCGCCTGCCCTCAGTGCCAAAACCAAATTGTTTGTTGATCGTGTGTGGTTGATTGGTTGGCCAACTCGTTTGAACTGAACACCAGTGAGAATTTACTGTATGGGGTATTGTGAAGAGGAAGAGGAGACCAGCACACCTGATCAAACAGATGAGCTTGTCAGAGCTAGATATTTCTAAACAGTCAGTTCTTTATTGACGGAAATATTCAAGTAAAATGAGTTGCTCTATTGGAGGTAAGATGGCGCCGGTGAGGTCGGCTGCCGTCACGACTGCTCCGACCACTTTTTCTTTGTCTTTGTTTTTTAAGTTAGTTTTCAGCGTTTCTAAATCGGCAAAATCACCACCATTGGGTACATTAGGTATGACAGTGACACTCTTGTTTCTATTGGTTTACAATGTACTCACAATTCGAAGTTTTTAACTCCGGATCCGAGCTGGCCGAGTGAGATCTTGAGGGAGAACAAAGGGAAGCGGCGGCGGCCTAGAGGGAAGCGAGCCGGCGTCAGGAACAGGCTGAGAGCTCGTGCACACCGCACACCTCTGCCTAGCATCCTGCTCGCCAACGTCCAGTCACTGGAGAACAAGCTTGACGACCTCAGGGCCAGGATAAAGTTCCAGAGAGACATTCGGGACTGCAATCTCCTCTGCTTCACCGAGACATGGCTGAACCCAGCGGTGCCGGACCACGCCATCCAGCCGGCCGAGTTCTTCTCGGTTCACCGCATGGACAGGACACGGGACTCGGGGAAGTCAAGGGGAGGCGGCGTGTGTTTAATGGTGAACAACAACTGGTGCAACAGTGCGAACGTTGTTCCTCTCACACGCTCCTGCACACCAAATCTGGAACTACTGTCCATCATGTGTCGTCCTTTTTATCTACCTCGGGAATTTACATCGGTCATTATAAGTGCCATTTATATTTCATCACAAGCGGACACGGTCACCGCCTTATGCGAGCTGCATGAGGCACTCACACAGCACCAGACACAACACCGGGACGCTGCGCTTATTGTGACGGGGGACTTTAATAGCGCCAACCGCAAACGCGCAGCGCCGAACTTTTGTCAACACATCTCCTGCCCCACCAGAGGTGAAAGGACACTGGACCACTGCTACACTACGGTCAAGGACGGCTACAAGGCACAATCCCGCCCTCCTTTTGGCAAATCTGATCACGCCGCCATCTTCCTCATCCCAAAATACAAACAAAGGCTGAAACAGGAAGTTCCGGTTCAGAGGAAGGTCGCGCGCTGGACGGATCAATCGGTGGCCGTGTTACAGGACGCACTCGATGACGCAGACTAGGGCATGTTCAGAAACAGCTCCGATGATGATGTCAACGTGTTTACGGAAGCGGTTGTGGGATTCATCGGGAAACTAGCGGATGATACCGTGGAGACAAAGACTATCACAACGTTTCCCAACCAGAAGCTGTGGGTGGATAAAACCATCCGCGACGCTCTGAGATCCCGCACCGCTGCCTACAACACGGGACTCATGACGGGGGACATGGACCCGTACAAAGCCGCGTCATATAACGTGCGGAGGGCGGTGAAAGAGGCGAAGCAGTGCTACGGGAGGAAACTAGAGTCACAACTCCAACAGAGTGACTCTAGGAGCCTGTGGCGGGGACTAAGGACAATAACGGACTATAAAGCACCAACAACCGGTATGACGAACGCGGCCGTGACTCTGGCAGACGAGCTGAACACTTTCTATGCTCGCTTCGAGGCTGCAGCTAAGGACTCCAACAATGCTAGTGTTAGCGGCGCTAACGGCTGCAGACAGGAAGATACTGCCAGCACCGGAAATGTGCTCGTCATCTCCGAGCATGAAGTAAGGAGAGCCTTCAAGAGAGTGAACACCAGGAAAGCAGCAGGACCAGACGGCATCCCAGGTCGTATCCTAAGAGACTGCGCATACCAGCTAGCTCCTGTGTTCACTGAGATATTCAACATCTCTCTATCTCAGTCGGTGATCCCCACATGCTTCAAAGAGTCCATCATTGTTCCTGTCCCGAAGAAACCCCACCCTTCTTCTCTCAATGACTATCGCCCTGTAGCCGTCACCTCAGTAGTGATGAAGTGCTTTGAACGCCTGGTCAGAGACTTCATCATTTCTTCACTACCAGACACACTGGACCCACTACAGTTTGCTTACCGTCCAAATCGTTCCACAGACGATGCCATCTCTCATCTCCTCCACACATCACTCACTCACTTGAACACTAGAAGGGGGAATTATGTTAAAATGCTCTTCATAGACTACAGCTCTGCATTTAATACCATAATTCCCTCCACACTCACCACCAAGCTGGAGCATCTGGGACTCAGCTCATCTATGTGTCAGTGGATCTCCAACTTCCTAACTGGCAGACCACAGGCAGTAAGGATGGGCGGACATGTCTCAGCCTCCACCACTCTCAGCACTGGAGCCCCCCAGGGGTGTGTTCTGAGCCCCCTGCTGTACTCTTTGTACACATATGACTGTGTGGCCACTACCAGCTCCACCACCATCATCAAGTTTGCTGACGACACCGTCGTGGTGGGCCTGATCTCTGATAACGAGACGGCCTACGTGAAGGAGAACTGGTGCCAGAGGAACAACCTCCTTCTAAACGTCAGTAAGACAAAGGAGCTGATAGTGGACTTCAGCACTAAGCAGGAGAGGAACTACCAGACCCCCGTCATCAACGAGTGCCCAGTGGAGAGAGTGGACAGCTTCAAATACCTCGGAGTTCACATCACGCAGGACCTGTCATGGTCCTGTCACATCAACACCGTGGTGAAAAAGGCCCGACAGCGTCTCTACCACCTCAGACGCTTGAGAGACTTCCAACTGCCCTCCAAGGTGCTCAGGAACTTTTACTCCTGCACCATAGAGAGCATCCTGACGGGAAACATCTTATCCTGGTTCGGGAACAGCACCATGCAGGACAGACGAGCTCTACAGAGGGTTGTGCGGTCAGCTGAGCGCACCATCCGCTCCGAGCTCCCTGACCTGCACTCAATCTACAGCAGGCGGTGCCGGACCAAGGCCAGGAAGATCGTGAAGGACCTCAGCCATCCCAACAACAGACTGTTCTCTCTGTTGAGGTCAGGAAAGCGATTCCGCTCCCTGAAGACCAACACAGAGAGACTGAGGAGGAGCTTCTTCCCGCAGGCGATACGGTCTCTCAATCACACCACCACACAGTACTGACCCACACATACAGTTCTTACACACACTGGACATTCTGGACATTGTTTCACTTCATTACTTAAATCACGCTGCTGTTATTGTGTATATATTTATTTATATTTCTTCATACATTCTTATATAGTTCTATATTGTGTATTTTGTTGTACAGTTATTTTATTTTCAACTTTAATTTATATATTTTATCTTATTCTCCCAGTTAAATTTACCCTTCATTCTAATTTGTGTTGTACAGTTATTTCATTTTTAACCTTAATTTATATTTGATTCCTTCCTAGTTAAATTTACCCTTTTTAATTTTTCATATTTATTTCCTATCTTATTCATAGCCTTTTCCTTTTTTGTTTTCTTTAGGTCACGAGCAGTTGTCCAAGCATTTCACTACATATCGTACTGTGTATGACTGTGTACGTGACAAAAAAAATTTGAATTTGAAATTTGAATTTGGTGATTTCCATTAGTGTGATTGAAGTACTCTGGTAATATTCATATTTACCTTTCTATCTCACTTTTGCATGACGCTAATTTAAAGCCACTGAAGCTATACAGCACAAGGTTTTAATCTGGTTAGTTTGTTTCAATACATGACAACTGTATGCAATAATTCAAATGATGGTGCACAATTTGGTTTGCTTTTGTCAGGATACTATGGGTATATGTTTGAGTTGCCTGGCTGCTGCTCCAGTCCTTCCTGGTTTAAGTAAAAGAGGAAGCTGAGGGCAGAGCTGGTTTAAGTGCAGAGGCCAACAAATGGACTTAACCATCTGGTGACCACACAGGAGAATGGGGTGTCCTCTTGCAATGTGTTTAGCTATTGTGTCTGTGGTTTTTCCCTTTGATGTTTAAAATGGTTTATTCAGTTACTATATAAGTTGCTAAGTATTTTTTGAGTAGAATTTTGTTTTCTTGTTTTCTTTGTTTGACATCTTTTATGGGCCCACTTAGTCCTTAAAATAGTTTGTTTCCATTACTGTAAATTTTTGTAGTAACGTCTTTTTTGGGGTATAATAAAACCCATTTTTTGAAGATTACACCTGTGCCTGTACATTCTTGGCTGATTGGTCCCTTATTTATTAGTTATATGCCATAATCAACAATTTCTTTTTTAAAAAAGAGAGAATATTTCACTTGATATGTTACTTCACTTGAATACAGAATAATTTACTGTTTTGAATGAAATTACAAAAACAGAATACATTTTTCATGATATTCTACCTCTTTGAGATGCACTAGTATGAGCTCAATGTTATAAGTGAAACAAACCAAAGGAAAATGCATCAAAAGAACCGTGCATAGTGCAGGTTGTGTAGGCAGGCAAAGGCACCCTCATCTATGGGGCAGGTGAAATGAAAAGAATACTGAATTCTAGGCAGATGTTGTGCATTACGGCCTGTACTTGGCTTGACACTGAGGCAATTCTGCAACACTAACAACACAGAGCACGACAGCAGAGAATTTGGTTTCTTCTCAAGATATTATTACTATTGTAGCTGTGGATTTCAGCCCATTCAATTACACTGCCTCTCTATGAAATGCAATATAAATATTATCCATGTGCTTCTGTTTCTCAGTTTCAGGGAGGGTGACGGTAAATGAGGATTTTCAGCACAGGCTTGAACCTTGACAGTTTTATTTCCTCCACCAATGCATATGTGATAATTGCAGTTTGAGTGTGTGTGTGTGTATGTGTGTGTTTATTTGTCAGCAAGACTACATAGAACCACTAATCCAAATGCCATAAAACAGGGACTGTTTATTATGCGTTATAATACATAGTCTGAAAATTGAAGTGCAACTCCACGACTTTGCTTTTATTTTGACATTTTGGTTTTGGACCTTTTAGAGCTGCTAGTAGGAGATGGAGAGAGACATTTCCATCTACTGCCAATCTCTAGACATGACACTGATGTCAATTCATTCCTAGAAAGGAAACTAAGAGAATGCATGCAATTTCAAACTGCTGAATAATGCCCATAAGAAGAAGGGAAGGCAAGAAATGAAATGGGTACAAAGTGTGTGTTTTGGAGTAAAGGATTAAGAGGAGAGAAAGTAGAAAGGTACCCCGGGGATCTTTGGCCCCGACAAGAAACTCCTGCTGAGACTTTATTAGATTTGGTGTGTGTATTTTTCTGCATGTGTACATAGAGGTGGTGCAGAGATTTGATTCCTTTCCCCTTTTTTATTCCAAACTACCCGCTATGTATCAGCTGCTGCGGAAGCTATTTGAGTGAGCAAGAACAAGTGTGTGTGTGTGTGTGTGTGTGTGTGTGTGTGTGTGTGTGTGTGTGTGTGTGTGTAGAAGAGCAGTAATTGGCATGTCCACCTGACTGAAAGGCCTGGGCGAAGTGGCAGTGCCGGAGTGGAGCTGATAACATGGCAATTAGGCTGCGAGAGTCAGACCCCCAATCAGCTCAACATGGTACAGAGACTTACAGAGACAGGTGGGACTACAAGGACCGACAGAGACCAGAGAATGGGCGAGTGCCCCCAGGTGTGAGCTAATTTGTCATGCTGCTATACTGAAATCAAGCAAGCTCCGCGAGGGCTTCTGCCAAGCTATCCGTACAGGATGGCGCAGGCAGACAGCTCACGTTCACGCAGAAAACACCTGCTGCGGCTGCTGACGAAAACCTTGGTTTTATTGCGTCTTTTTAAAACTCAAATGGCACACTTTAAAAGGATGAAGAAAGCGGGCAAAGGTTTACATGCTCTGTGTCTCACTACTAATGCACAGATAAAAAAAGAGGAGAGTAATTTCATGGCTGTGTCTGATTGTTTTTGCCAGTGGTTCTTTCTGTCTTTCTTTCTTTCTTTCTTTCTTTCTTTCTTTTTCTCCTTTCCCTCCCCTCCAGGAAAGATTAGAAGAAGCCTCCTGGATCGCATCACATGAGCATTGCAACAAACTTTTAAAACTTCAAAGCGCTGAGTTATATTTCAGTTGGCAGACAGAAGTGTTAACACTATCACCGCCTCTATTGCTGAGTTTCTAATCATTCATGCTGCTTGCAAACTAACTCCCTGTCTGGAGCCTTCAGTCTCGACCCATCTATCTCAGCTCCAGATTCATTGGCACATTTTCCTTTTCGCCTCACTGTGCTCTTTTGTCTTTCTCTGTTTACCTCTTAGCTTCTGCAGAGCATTAACTTTTATCTCTTTTTCCCCCCCACACCAGCTCTCCACTCTTTTGATAAGCCTACTCCCCCCTCCTCTTTATCATCTTTTATCCCCTCATCCTGGCGTCTTTGTATGGATTCAGGGATGGTGTAGAGCAGATTATCAACTAATGCTCACAATGGTCATTTATTCACCTCTTTGTTTGCAAATCCTCTGGTGTTCAATAACCTTTGTGTTTATTTATGCAGAATAGTGTGTGTGTGTGTGTGTGGGTGTGTGTGTGTGTGTGCTTGTACATTGTGTGTTATTGAATGGTTATTATGGCCACGCTATGCTCCGATGTTTCCTCTCTAATATGTGGCGAAGGCTTCATGAGTGCTGACATACATAAGCAAAAGCGGGGTTTGTGTGACAGTAAAGCTTTAAGGACACTCAATAACATATTGAGTACTGAACCCAGACCGCAGTGTGAGTGCACTGCATTGATTTACAGACCACATGACAATCACAAATAAGTGCGGCTCATACTCACCACTGTAGGCCACTGTGTGTGTGTTTATGAGTGGCAGCTTGTGCACAGACTCCCTTGCATCACTCCAGGAGCTTTTAACCCTTGTGGGCGATCGTGGCTCAAGAGTTGGGAGTTCGCCTTGTAATCGGAAGGTTGCAGGTTCGAGCCCCGGCTTGGACAGTCTCGGTCGTTGTGTCCTTGGGCAAGACACTTCACCCGTTGCCTACTGGTGGTGGTCAGAGGGCCCGGTGGCGCCAGTGTCCGGCAGCCTCGCCTCTGTCAGTGCGCCCCAGGGTGGCTGTGGCTACAATGTAGCTTGCCATCACCAGTGTGTGAATGTGTGTGTGTGAATGGGTGGATGACTGGATATGTAAAGCGCTTTGGGGTCCTTAGGGACTAGTAAAGCGCTATATAAAATACAGGCCATTTGTGGATGATCACCACCTCCATATGGAGTTATCGTGTAATAGTATGAAGAGAGGATTTCTCTATGATCAGCAGACAAAGTTTAGCAAATTCCTGCCGGACAGCCTTTCAGGCTATCACTGAAGGTATGTGTGAACTGGGAACTACTACCATACTGCATTTTGCTTTTTCAAATTGCTTCTTTAATTTCAATTTAGAGGAAAAAACAAAACAATAATAACGAGAAAACCTATTAGTCTCATTGCTTGAACCACTTTAGAGTTCATTAGCACGCCATCTGGCTTATAGCTCTTGGTTCCAGTGATAGGCTTAAACTGCTCTTTAAATGAAAAGATAATATTTTGACATTGAGATGAATGCTGCTATTGTTTTGCGATAACCTGTTAAATGACTAATTTCCTGCTGGCTTTATCGAGGACATGGTTGTAAGTTGAGGAGGAAATTGAGTTTTTCAGAGCTTTGATATTTTGCACCCAAGCATCCGTTAATCCACTCACTGAGGATGTTTTGCCACTCAGGGGAACAGCTGTAAACAAACACCGCATGTTTAAGAAGCCAATTTTGTTCTTAGCAGAGACGTTATGTCATTTCATTTCCATCATTATTTTGGATTATTTCCTGTGGCGTAGAGGAGGACGGCACGTTTGACAAACGGTCTCTCTCTGAAACATCTGAAAAAGTGAATTCTAAACATGGAATTAAATCAGCAAAGTGCACAATTCTGGATGGACAGTTCTGCATGTTTGAGTTATAATATTATAACATCTGCCTGGGGATACCACTGCCACTGTCACGAGTATTTGAAAATGTATACCACGCTTTGCTCGGTCTGAGCACCTCAAGTAAATTTTCATGCCTTGTCTAATTTCCCTTGATTAATTTCTAAGTCCTAATGAGGCTAATTTGATTACATTTGTCAAAGCTTTTCACACATTGTGAATGATAGCAGTTGAGTAGATGTGAATAGGCAGATTGATCTGTGTTACCTCTGTAGTTCTTGTTAAATAATATTTTACAAACATGTACATAAACACTGATACTGGTTGCCGTGTGACACTTGAGGCTTTAATGGAAAATCACTGATTCATTGTAATGATTACTCTATGGATTCATTATGTAAGTGGATGCCTACTGCAGACTGCCAAAGTGTCATACAGTAAACGGTACATATATGTAGGCCGTATAGGTGAAGTAGTACTAGATCTACAATGTCTTTACTTTCAGTATTTGAAACATTCACATGGTAATGTGATTTCAGTTGCTGGATAGTGTCCTCACATGCCAGCCAGGTCTCTGTCAGCCAGTTCTGACCAATCCACACTCACACAAGCTTGATGATGTATGAATGCTGTATACTATTAATATCACACCCTTTTGTTACTTGCCATCTGGCATTTGGTGCAAGGCGGTTAATGTACACTGAGTTTTTCACTGAAAATGGCTAATGACTCAGAGGATAATTTTCTGTAGTTAATTACTACAACCAACCCGCTTGCTACAGTCTTACTGTAGTTGCCTTTATGTTAGGATCTTTTCCATTTTATAATGTAAAGGGAACTACATATGGTCAAAGTTTGAAATAAAGAGGTCAGGCCAGGATTCAGACTGTTTCTTATTCTTGGGTTAAGTTTATTTTTCAACTCTTGGATTTGTATGATGTCAGAGAGAGTGGATATGCTGTGGGGCCACAGCATGATGATGAGCCACAGGTTTGCAGAAAGGTCAGTATCAGATAAATGAGGATTATTTTTAAAGTGTGAACGATCCAAAGCTACTGCACCACGGCGGAGTCAAGTGTAAAAATACGGGGCTTGAAATGAGACCCATACAACAAGCCCTCTTACCTCAACGACATAATACGTCATAATGTACTCTAGGGCTGCCACAAACGATTATTTTGATAGTCGACTAGTCACCGATTATTTTTGCGATTAGTCGACTAATCAGATCATCATCCATTGGACGTAAAACGTACAGCATATTGCACCAGCAGCATCTGCTCATATATAACTATCATTAGCTTACAGCTTTAAGTGTTTAAGGTCTGTGCTAACTAAAAATAAAGACAAGATGATAGTTTATTAAATTTTAATGAATTTTACAGATTGTTTCGGTGAAGTTTAATAAACTCCTTGCTATCTAAAATATAACAGGACACCGGAGTAAATTCTCGAGCATCTCACACTTCTGATAATCAGCTGTCTGCTTGACGTTTATTCAGCTGTGTAAAAACTATAACTTTAATCTCAGCCAAACCGATTTACTCAGGAACAAATAAAATACAAAAAAAGCCAAACAATAACATGTTTAAGTTATCTAAGTGACTTATGTATGTTTAACCTGAGTAGCGAAAGAAGGCGGTGGGTTTGAAAACGATTTGCCGGGAGTCCGGTGTTCTCACGGGCTCTAGTGAGCCTAGCTAGCTATCGAGCTAGTGGGTAACAGACGTCTCCGAAAACGTCGGCGCGCTTTTGAAAATATGTGGCATCTTGATAAACTGAGCAAATATTTGAGGTTTACACAGCTACGTTTATTTTGTGACCCAGAAAAGAATAATAAGAGTAATTTTAAAACTAACTAGCTGCCGCCGTTGTTGGAAATTGAGCTGGGCTGCGCTATGAATTCTGGGACACAGCTTCTTCTTCTTCAGGGTTTAACGGCAGCTGGCATCCATGCAGTGCTGCCCTCTTCTGTTTCAGTCCGTTATTACACTCTTAAATCCTACTACTCATTCCTGCGTCTTTTGTGATCTTACAAAGCTTCAAACGACGCGTCGACTATTAAATCAGTCGTCGACGATTTTGATAGTCGACGTAATCGTGACTAGTCGACTAATCGTGGCAGCCCTAATGTACTCTCAAAGCAATAATAAAGGTGTGTTTACAGAAACAACACATGAGTGTGTCCACATTTGAAGGTGGAGGCGGTGATGATGGCACAGCAAAGATTTTTAACCAGAAACAATTAAGAGACCTGAGTTTGCAACAATGTGAAAACAGTAAAAGAATTAAAGATTCAAAATAGGCAGTTTGATGATTTTAACTACATTTCTTTATACACAGAAAACAAATTCATACACATTTGTGTTGAGTGTTGAGCTAGTTTTGACGTTATGCAGCATCCTTGTTTTCAGGCTGCTGTTTTTTGCTCCTTTCATCACTTTGCAATGAAACACACGGGTACCAGAATAGTTATGCATTGCCAAAGTCAAGTTTTAAGTTTCATTTCAGGGTGTAGTTACTATAAAATTGTTTATAACAAAGCATGTTGTCTGTTCCCTGGTTTGCTCAGCCCTGGTCACAACTCAAATTCTATTATTCAAGCTCATCTCCTCCCCCTTGTCCTTCCTCATCCTCCCTCTGCCTCTGACATTCACTCTGGATTATTGATTGTCAGTGAGATCTAATCTGTCCTCCCATGTCATCATACAGGAGCTTGGCTGTGAAGGGGAGAAAACAATAGACATGCATGATCTCCACAAACTCATCTTCTTAGCAGTTCACACCTTCATTCTTCGCCCCCCCCTTCGTTTCCTGGTGCAATTAATTTTAATGCTCTTCTCTAAAGCTTCATTTTCCATCTATTCTCTTTCATTTGTAAATTGCCATTTCGCCTAGTTCCCTGACGTTCTATTTCTCCCTATACTCTGGGTTACTTTTCGTCATCCACTTAAGAGAGCATGACCGTGTCAGACCCTTATATCCTGTCTCCTCTTCCTAGTAGTCCTTCGTTTTCTTCCTCTTGTGTGAAACATGTAGGAAGTTCCTTTGAACAGGAGTGGATATGACAGCCAGTGACCTCGATTGGAGGAGTTAGGTGGTCTGTGTCTGTGCCTGTTTTATCTAAAGTGATCTGTAATTGTATGTTCTCTGAAACAGTGATGGATAATCAATAGTTCTGTCTGTCTCTGTGAGAGTGTGGTGGTGGCTAGAGTTAGAGAATAAAAGTCATTTTGTCCTTAATGCGGGACCATTACAGAGCTTTTTTTTTCTCTCTCACACCACTGCTTGCAAAGAGGAGACCAAGGTTGGCCTGGCATTTCCTATACCAGCTTTTGTTATTCTCTGTTAGGTGCTCTCAGGGTAGTGCAAGCTCTCACTGGCAAAATCATAACAGAAATGGCAACTCCAGCTGCGTTCTTGGCTGCACTGTGCACTGTAAGCCATAACTGCCCTGCAGTTTGAATCCAGAATCCAGCCTCATATATACAGCCTCTCTGCAGCTTGACTCAGATCCTCTGGCTTAAACAAATACAGACAGGGGATTGTACAGATGTGTGAATATATGAGTATGCATCCTGGCATTGTGAGGCCCATTAATGTATGTATGTGTGAGTATGCTGGCATTTACTAACACCCACAATCAGACACACAGATTAAGTTGGCATTTCTCTCGTCTGTGCCCTGATCAGAGTTGATGACGGGACTTGGAGCCTGTGTCGTGGATGTCCATTGTTTACTACCAATTCTCTGTTTGTGTGTTCCCCTGACACTGATCGCTTGTGAAAAGTAAACCTCAGCCCTAGCCTCTGTGACAATGTCTCGTGTCACAGCGGATAATAGACTGCAGTGCATCATGGGAAAAACCCTGGGGTCCTGGGTTTTATATTTATTTTTAAAGCTGCGACCAGATTCTTCTTCTCCCCCCCCCCCCTCCTGCTCGTTCAAATGAAGTAATTTCATGGCTCATTCCTGGGGTTAAAACTGGGTCTGGTGGAATGGATGAGATGTAAATAGCCCCATGCTTTACCTCTAACATGCTATAGGACCAGCAAATTGGGATCATCGGTAAACGTGTTGGCAGCATTGGTCTGCTGAATGCTGTATTTAGGAGTCCAAGTTTAATGTGTTATACAGGCATGAAATCACTGTGTGATAGAGTTTCACCCGCTTGAAGATTACAGAGAAATGAGGGTAACTGTGATTTTTTTTCCTTTCCTCTTTTATATAAAACTTGGACTGCAAATAGAAATTTTATCTTAGAGTTGACTAAAAGGTGTTTGGTGGGGAGGTACTCGATGCCAATATCATGCTGCTCAAATACACCGTGGCACCGTCTCTGTGATGCCTGAAATAAGGTGGATAACCGGATCACTTGCCTCATCCTCCATGCATAAGGATGAAGCAAACACATATTCAGATGCATCCTAAAGTTGAAGCCAAGGTTATGCAGAAATCAAACTTCAACAAAAAGCCTACACAGCAAAAGAGTCCACATGGACTCATTTAGATGCTCTTTTTTAGAGTCAAATGAGCAATGTTCGGTGACGCCATGTTAATCTACTGAGGGATTTGGCTTGGAACGACCTTCCTGGGTGCTGTACCTAACAGCTTAATTACCTTTTCAAAAGGAAATACCTCTGAGAGTTAGCAGCCACTCTCACAGCAGATATGCTGCTCCGTCAAGAGGAGGTGATATGAGGTTACACTTCACTGGGCTGAGTCATATTGACCTACCTGTCCTCTACACACACACATACACAACAGACGCACACACCTGTCCGACACTTTGCCCTTGATTTTGGCACCTTCACTATACACATACCTTTTTTCTCAGTATGTGAAGCTGGAGGTACAGACTTAAATTACACTCCATCACTGTATATCTTCTTTTTCAGCTACCCACAAGACACATATCTTGCTTTTGTCTTTCCATTCTGCCTCCCACCATCCACCCTCCATCATTAGTTGTCTTCTCAACACTCCCTCGGCTGGAAGTGAAAAAAAGTCACCAGCAAGGGCAGCGAGAGATAATGCAACACCAGATAGTGACAAATAGGACAGTGGAGATAGTGCGGTTGTCGAGTCAGATCAAATTCAAGCTGAGACAGACAAGTAAAGGTGACTGATAACACCTTTTTTTTAATGGTAAGGGTGGTAATCACCCCAGATCATAAAGATCTGAAGGGCTTTAACACAGATAGATGATAGTGCACGTGCATGGTCTTAAAGCTTTGCGTCCCTAAAAGCAAGCAGTAGAGGGATATGGTGCAATGTCATTTCAAAAGCGATGTCAGTTGAAAGGTATGGATATTTAATCATCTTTGCCTCATCTTAAATTCTCTGCAGTATCCTGTCCCAGGAGGGAGAGCCTACAAAGTCCATTAAACCACAGAATGAGCAGTTTGTCTTCATTTGTACGTAACGGAAGTGGTGAGGCCTGGCAATGTGGCAAAGGTGGGATTTCAGTGGCAGAGGGAAGTCACGATCCTGTTAAAAGTGATGTCTGCTACATCTTATACCTTGAAAGCTTGCTCTTTAACAGCTTGTAAAATTAAGTTGTTCTGTGGTCTATTAATGTGTCTCCCTGCCTTCTTCTGGAGCTCTTTCACCTTTATAAAGTTTGATCGGTTTGCATGAATCTGATGCTAATTTGCAGCTTGGCTCTCCCGCCTCACTTTGTTTTCTGTCTTGCTCTTGCTTGTGCACTTTCTCTTGCCTCTTTTTGTGAGATTGGCAGGTCTTTAGGGTTGTGAGGCACTTAGCTTCCCATGTTTCTTCCTCCTGTCTCCTCCCCCTGACTGGCAGTAATTACATCAGGTTTGGGCCTGGTTTTTCCTGACAACCCCAAAGAGCTGACAACCAGAAAGCTGAAAGAGAGTGAGTGAGAAAAAGAAAGATGGGAAACAAGGAAGATACTGCTTAAGAAGACACAAAAGTGGCAGCATACAGAAATGGGGAAAGCAGGAGTGAAGTGCAAGACAAGAGTGCAGAGGGAGAAAACCGTACACGAAGGGAGAGAAGCAGAAAAGGCTACACATCAGTGATTCCTGACAGGTCTTTCTTCTTCTTTTTCATCTCTACCCCCTTTTGTTAGTCTTCCCATCATGGCTGTGTGAATTCTGTATTCACCACTGCTCACTTCGACCGACGTGTAGGATGAAAAAAAAGTGTCCCCTCCCGACTCGGAGCTGCAACCAGCTGTTTCCCACCATTTTCAGCTGTCATACAGCAGGTCTCAGCAGGCCTTTATTTAATTCTAATATGGAAATGGAAAGATTATAATCCTTTGTTAGTTAATGAACTTTCTTTCTTTCTTTCTTTCAAGATGACCAAGTGTCAAAAGTCCCTTAAAGACAGAAAAAAAATGTAGAAAATTGGTAGACTGATAGATGAACACATCAGAAAGATCAGATTCAGCCCAGTTCAGTTTCTCCCTTCTCTCTTTGGACGAATGAGGAAAAGAATTTAAGAAATCATTCACAGAAGATGGCATTTTTGTTGTTGTTCCCTCAAAGCACGTGCTTTTGTTCTTCTTTTGTAAAGAGACTTTCAGATCAATAAGTAATGAATACAACATTTATTATTCCACATTTCACTTTTACTTCTATCATCAGCAAGTCTGTCTCCATCTCACTAACGGTTTTCACATAGTCAGATAAAACTTGTGGTTTGAAGTAGAAGTGTTTGTCCACCACTACTGTCTCCAGTTGAATAGCCATCACCAGTTGTGTCTGTATCTGGAAGTCCCACAAGACCCTAGCTTGGTCATTCTTAACAACCCTATGGGTGTGTGCCATTTTGACCTTTTGTGGACTTGCAGGCCATACTCAGCACAGATGTTCCTGTATACTATGTCAGTCGCTTGATTGTGTTCCATGTATGCCCTGCCTCCTAGCATCTTGCACCTTGCTGTTATGTGCTGGATTGTCTCAGGGACATTTTTATACAGCCTGCACCTGGGGTTGTGTTTGGTGCCTCTATCGAGCTTGTGCTTAGAGCTCATACTTGTGCTGCAGCCACTTCTTCTATCTGCCGGTGGTATGTACAGTGCAGGGACCTGTCTTTCCATAATGGGTCCTGATGTTGCTCCTATTCTTTCTCATGGTATGTACTAAGCATGTGATCACTTGTGGCCATCTTTCTAATGTAGTCATGGATGTTCGTTGTCTCATCCTGGATAGTGGATCTGACACACGCTAGTCCTCGGCCTCCATCCTTCCACTTAGTTTATAGTTACAGATTGCTGCATTTTTGGTGAAACTCTTGATGTAGGTGGCTTCTATCACCTCCTTTGGCCAGCTGATTATCCCAGCAGGGTATCTGGTGAGTGGTAGGATGTAGGTATTGATTGCCCAGATCTTGTCCTTCCCATTCAGCTGATTCTTCAGGACTTGCCTTATTCCCTGCAGGTATTTGGTGGTTGCAGCAAAGATGTGGTCTCTTTTCAAGTGCTTCACATTTGTCTGTGGGATTCTCGGGTACTTGTATCTGTCCTTGATGTCTGCAGTGTTGCCTTTTGGTAGTGCATTCCCCTCAGTTCAGACTACTTTCCCTCTCTTAGTTACGATCCAGCTACACTTCTCCAGTCTAAATGGCATTTTGATGTCGTTGATCCTAGTCCTAGAATTTATATCGTTTTTAACTTATAACATACATGATGTTATCCATGTAGAGGAGGTGGTTAATGTTTACTCCATTCTGTATTCGGTACCTGTAGCCAGTCTGGCTGATGATCTGGCTAAGGGTGTTTTTTAGGCCGTTTGCCAAACAGCAGTCGTGACAGAGCATCCTGGTATATCCCACATTTGATGGTGACTTGTTCAAAAGACCATGTTGATCTTGTATAGTTATAGACATTTTAGGATCCATGTGAGCCATTGAGTCATTGGCTTTCTTCTAGTCTATCCAGGCATCAAATTCTGACTCCACCACCCAAATGTTGCAGCAGAAATCGAGAGTCACCTGACCAGACAAAATTATTCCATTGTTATTCAATTTTGGTGAGCGTGTGTGAATTATAGCCTTTCCTTTTCTTAGCTGACAGGAATGGACACATACCTGTAGACTATCTGCTTCAAAGTTTGACATATGCATTCTCTGATGCTCTTCTGGATACCCTGGTAGTAACAAGTGGTTATTTGAGTTACTGTTGCCTAGCTATCAGCTCAGTCTGACCATTCTCCCCTGACCTCTGGCATCAACAAGGCATTTTCACTCAGAGAACTGCAGCTCACTGGATATCTTCTCTTTTTATGACCAGTCATTGGAAACTCTAGAGATGGTAAAGATGGGGGGGAAATCCCAGTAGCTCAGCAGTTTGTTAAATGCTCAGACCAGACATCTGTTACAAACAGTTATGTCACGTTAAAAGTCCCTTAAATCACCTTTTCTTCCCCATTCTGACACTGCCTAAATGCACCGAGCTGCAACCATGTTAGTGTCTGATTTGATGTTTGCATTCATGAGAACTTGAATAAGTGTACCACAAAATGGAAATTAAACAAATCTTACTCGACTGGCAAAGAGCTTGCAGTCAAAACGTAAATATTATTTCATTTTTGTTTGAACCAAAATAATCAAGAATGAGTGTATAAATGATTTACAGAATATCAGTGGTTGCATGTAAACAAGGTTTCTCATTTACCACTAATAAGCAGGTTTCTTATCAATCACTTTTTTTTTAATTACCGCAAAATGACTATGTTAACCAGTTAATTGTCATCAGTTCTCTTTCTGTTTACACACCCTCTTGACCTTTTTACCCCTCTACTGCCTCCTGCCGCCTAGCCTCTTATTATTTGCATTACATCACATTAAATCAATGCTTAGGTAAACTGAGCAATGACTGCATGTCTACGCTTTGAAATAAATCCATGGCTACAGATGACTAACCGCAGTAAAATAGCTCATTCAACTTGATGTGAACTGTAGAAGATGCCCTTTGGCCTTCACAGAACTATACTCTGACCCCGCACTGACAACTTGTCTGCTTCAGTGTCTCATAGCAAGCATTTAGTCTTGACAGGGAACGGGGGTAAAGATAGAAAAAGAAAAAAAATAAAATATTCATGAAGTAGGATTTAAATAATCAAGGACTAATCTGAAAGAGAGACACAGTTCCAGAAATCATGCGGTGCCTCTGTGAATATGCACTCAGCATAATTGGAGATCACACTGTAGTTGCACTGCTGCCCACCACCATCACCAAAACAGCCATCTGTTTGTAGCTGTTATAGAATCAGAACACACAGCATGTAATCTGGGGTGAATGCTTCCTGTTAAGCTCCTAGAGGATTATCAATCATTTATTTTTGTTAGGTTTGGATGTTCTTGTTTCTTAGTCCATGGACCTTATGAAAACCCCTTTCGTAAAGAAAATACAAAGTGAGTGCTTATCAGTAGCTATTATTTCTCCTCTGCTTGTTTCCTTCTGTTTCATTTGCTGGTTCTTCTTCTTTGCTCTCTTGTCAGCGGCGTCCAGCTTCAGTTTTTGCCGTGCCTCCCTGGAGCACACGGTGTCTGCTGAGGAGCTGAGTTACCAGCTGCCGCGTCACGCCGGAGGCAGCAACCTGACCTGGCACGACGGCCGTGGCCAGAAGACAGCACACACACGCACCGTCAAACTACTGCAGCAGCCCGGCACAGAGGGCATCCAGGTATGAAGATGTCCACACACACAAACCAAAGGCAATGCGGAGGAGTGTTTTCAGTGCATGTGAATAACTCTGAAGGGTTTTTGCTTATATTTTTATTTTTATTTTTCAGAATTAAAAAGGCCAGTGGGCAATTTAGCATCTTAGAAAAACAAATTTAAGATCCCTCCCCCTCTATGTCAACACACTTTGCAGTACCCTTAGGGTCAGCGCAGTCAGTCAGTTACAGTTTACTCTTGTCAGTTCATTTTAATGACATTTTTATACAGAAATTTAAAGTTTCTCTTTCTTTGGATATAAAATAGCAATTCCTCAGTCACACATGCCTTGAGACAGGTTAGCGACCGGCAGTCACTGTTCACAAAGAAATGCCCAAGTGGTTGCTGTAGGTAACTGGTTGACACTTGTGATTGTTTGCAAAAAGAGTGCTGTACCGAAAACCTTCTTGCGATTGATTTGCTCACAGTTGTATATAGTTTGAATGAAATACTGCAAATACTCCCCATTTTACTGTGAGAGACTGAAGCACGAGAAAGTGCGACACTCTCTGGAAATAGGGAATGTTTGCTTTCAAAGCAAAAGTTGTACCCTACCACTGCAACCAACACATTTCAAGTGAAACCTTTATTTCCAGACTGCATCAGAGTTTTCAGTCATTCATCAGTGCTTGATGAGTAGTTTGCTAGTATTTGCAGCCAAGTTTATGTCTGCCATGCAAGCTACAGGCGACCCTAGCAACCTGCTAGCAATCAAAGCAATTGCAAGGATGTTTTGATGTAGCACCAAATACCCCTGTGCACTCAATTTTGCGACGGCTAACCACTCGTAACCACTCGCCAATCTGTCACAGAATACACTTGCATGCAGGTCTCTGAAAGGCTTGCATGAAGAGGGATTTGACAATCAAATTCACAGCAACTGCCACCAACCACTCGAACCACTGGTCATGAGGAAAAATGTGTATTCTCCAACCAGTGGTTGCTACATGATCGCTAACCAGCCTCTAGACCTGTGTGATTGAAGCATTTAAACATAAAGCATTCTTACTACTTACTATGCCAACTGTGGTCCATTTTTGCTGTAAATAATGTTACATGTCACTTGCATGGTGTTATATTACATTACATTATAATGAAATGCTTTAGTAAAATTATTTGGAAAAAATACTTTTTCTTTGAGTATAATTTTGTTGTAACTTGGAAGTAAATAATATGTCACAAAAATGTATGTAATTTCAAAACAGTGTCTAAGCTCATGCAGAAGAGTGTGGTGCAGCGAACCTATCCACACAACGTATCATACAGCAAGATAAAGGAATGTGCACAAGCAACGGGAGCTTCACCTAAAGCGATCTAGTCTAGTGGGAAAGAGGAAGACTAATTGTTTAATTTACATAATGTTGGCTCGCCTCATCTTAGACTGTGGTGGATACCATCAGAGAAAAACTTATATAATTCAGGAGTGGCGTGAGAACTGCCTTCTGATGTAACTATTCTTGTACAGTCCAAGCAAGCACATACTGCACAGGAAATAAACTCCCAGGAGCATGCAATTTATAGTGACCTAAATGTCTCAGATCATGTTTTTTTTTTTTTTTTTTCAGGCCCCCCTTTTTTTATGCTCAGCAAAGCTTTAGCGGAACTGACTGGCATAAAAACTACATATTGAAGTTGTTTCACTGCTGATTGATGGATGCAGAATGTGTGTCTGGCGGCTCTTAGCAGTATCATTTAAGCACAGCAACCGGAGCATCGTTTTCTTTCACACATTACTTTGTGCAAAATGAAATCCCATCTGTCCAGCACCAGAGACAGTCTAAACAAAGAGAGAGAAAAAAAATCTATTTTAAGGCTTTCTGTCTGTGTTTACCCAAAACCAGCACATGACACAACAGCTCCTGTCCTTTCTCCTACTCCTCAAATGAAAGAGACCAGATAGGCTAGCGGAGGACATTTGCTCTGTCTCACCACTGGTTTGAAGAAAATTTGCAACCTTGAGGCCTTAAGATGTACATGTGCACGACAAAATGTGTTCAATAATTCATAAAACAGTGCCCACTCAGCTATAACGGCTATAAAAGGCCTAATGAAAGACGAGTGGGAAGCTGTTTCCATGTGATTACACAGACACCGGATAATTAAACCTCCTCTATACCATGAGAAGCAAGGCTTATCATTTCCTTGTGGCAACAAGTCTCTTAATGCATTATTCAACAAATGGGAGAGCCGTCCAGCTCTGTCTGATACGTGTGCGTGTGAGAATGAGTGCCTGCGCATTCAGAAAGTGTTTCAGAGTCCATTCGTACATCTATACATTTAAGCACTGGTGTATATTGGTGCGTTTTTACTGTCGATTGTTTTCTATGTATCCAGTTCTCTCAGGATGATTAGATTATGCTCCATTACACTGGTTGTGCACACATCAGCTGTAATGAGGAAGCCAGTTAAGTGAAACACAGCTTGTCTTCTGTATAAGGTGGGACCTGGGGAATTTCTTGATCTGTTTAACAAAGCTTATATAACACATTGTGCACTGCTATCCAAACACTCAGTCAGTGGAGACAGAAAATAGTGACAGCAGAGTGGGAGGACAGAAATCTTTGATATTTATTGGTGTTCATGCATGCACAAAAGGGGCCATTATTACAAAAGATGCCCTCAGCATTAAAATATTTTCAATGCAAAAACTATATCAAAAATGTAATTTTTAAAAACATTTTTTTACCACGGTGCACTATATTCCAGTTTTTTTTTATTTTATTAAAATGAAAGCAAAGGAAAGACACCAAGAAATGATTATTAAAAAGGTTGCAACGGGTAGACAATTGCACTGAAAACAGCTCAATTTATATTGTAAACAAGTTAGATATTGTCTGCACACAGTAGCAGCTGGCTCAACAGGAGTCAGCAAAAGCATATGTTGAAACAGAGATTATATACTCCTTTGCCTTATTAAGTTTAGGCTTACAGAGATCTGTCTTCTGACTAGATTTTCCAAATAATTAGTTATTGCGTAGTTGACGTACCTTCTGTGCCATCCCTGAATTGGCTGTTTAGATAGACAGATGGGGTGAAGGGAGGGGTTTGTGGGTGGCTCATTTTGCCGTCTGACTCACAGCTTGTGGGTGAACCTTTAGATGAGACTGGGGAATAGGTGGAATAAAATGAATGCAATCTAGGAAGGTATAGAAGCCACTGTGTCTCCTTTCTCTAAAGCAGGACCAAGTGAGTTACTGGAAATGAGGCTTTTATTCACGCTATGCTAGGTGGGCAAATAAAAAAAACCCACTTAGTGAAAATTTTTACCACTATCCTTATTGAAGACAGTTTCTGACCTGAGCTGATACAAAAGAGTATATTCCCTATTCTCACATATATAATAGTGTTCACTTTTGCGCCAATAGCACCAATGTATGTTGTTTCATATGTTTCTGTATTACGTACTCACTTCTATCATGTATGAACATGTATGAGATTGCTTAGATTATCGTGGTCTGCTGTAATAAATTAAGGCACACGCAAACTACTTGTACAATGTGCATCATAGGCTCCTTTCAAAGTGCTAGGTTTTTAGACAGGATAATAGCATGGTTCTACAGATTCCACAGTTGGTCTGTCAGTCAGTTCACAGCTTGATCCAGATGAATTTCATGAAACTTTTTTCAGACATTCATGGTCTAAGGGTATGAATCCTGATGAGGTTTGTGAAATATCGAAATTCTGGCGAACCACATCTGTACTTTCTTTTCAATGGTAATTAGTTCATGTCAGTGTAGTAACATAGTAAGCCAGGATGAAAGACATGGCAATCAATTTGCCACCCTATCACCAGCATGTTAGTATTTTCATTGAGAGTTTCATCCATCTATTGAGTCCACTAAAGCTCATCTCTTCCTATATGGAAACACTGTGGCATTCCCAAGCCAACAAAGAAACATGTTATGGGCGTGCCAGAGGATCTCCTCCCAGTTGGACATGATTAAAACAAGCTCACCTGGGAGGTGGGCAGAAAGCATTTTGGACAGATGCCCGGACCTAAATTGGCTTCCTTCAGTGTGAAGGAGAATCATCTCTGCTCTGTGCACCTTCTGATCACCTGCTCTACCGGCAAAGGATACGTTAGACACTCTTAAGTGGAACCTAGTCTCTGCTGCTTGTAATTGCAGTCTTATACTTTCGGTCACTAGCCACAGCATGTGGCTATGGATGAGGGCAGGGATGTAGCTCAGCCAGTAAACCAGACCACATTGTGAGTTTCCCAATGTAAAGCATAACTTTGGAGCCCGTCGGGTGCACTGGCGTAGTGCTGATGGTGAAGGCTAGTGGTTCACACCGAAACACACAGAGATAAGTACGAGTGGCTTTGCATCGAGGCAGAAATACTGTAGACTGCATTGTCCTTGTCCTGCCACTCGGTGATGTGTTGCCCTGCCTAAGACACATGTTTGACTCATGCTAAATAGAAAGCTTTGTGAAAATCCCATCTGGCTCTTTGTCCACCCACTGAGAGACTGTTCATATTTGCATGAGTGCAAGCCATTTACGCACTCAGTGTCCTGAGGACAACCAAAGGCAGTTTCACAAAGCTGACAGAGGTTGACAGTTCGCACACTCACACAAAGTTACTTGCACAGGAACAATCAAGTAGACACTCACAAAAGCTTCTGAAACATTTTCAGAATCACAGTGACACACTCAAACACACAAATGCAAAGGGCTAGATATAGCAGTGGGAGACACAGGGGTGCTAAATGATGCAACAGAAACTGCTCTGGAAAAGGGATGGGGTTCACTGTTACTAGAAGAATGAAAGATAAGAAGTGTGAAGAGACATGAAGGAATCAGGGAAAGGATCTGTCAGGGTCTTTCGGATTGGAAAGAGAGGATAAATATGCAATTATATGATGACATTACAGCAACTTTTAGATTTGTACAGTAAATGGAAGAGAAACAGAGCTGTTCGGTCAGAGGGGAGAGCATACAGGACACGGGTTGAGTGTTTGCTGTCCTGTGATGAGATAAAGATACGGTAGGAAATGCTGCAGAGCAGAGAGGGGCAGCAGGTGATATATTTATAGTATGCATGTCATGTACAGATTATACAGTACATGACATGCATCCTATAAAACATCGATTCACTCATTCACTTACACCCACCTCCAGAGTTTTACTGCTAATTGGCGTAACGTCATTGATCAATCTCAGGCAGGGTCTGGCTGCGCAGAGACACAGGCAGTGATCGGAAGAGAGGCGTTATCGGTCACAAAGAGTGATTTTTAAGGATTCCCCACGCTCCCTTGACTTTAAGCTAATCCCCCGATTCGGCTTCACAGAGAGGCAGGGCATGCACGTACGCGCACAGATACTTGCAAGTCCACGCGCACCAAAACCCAGGCACTAATATGGACAAAAAGTAGCTCAGTGCACAGAAGTCAAAGCAGAAAAAAGATAGAAGGGAGTGAACATGTGAGAAGGAGGGGGAAGGGAGGGTGGATAAAATTTGTGAGAAGCTAGTAGAAGTGGGGAGATCAGAGACATGATAGAACAAAGTACGCTGGGAGGACAAATGCTGTGCGAGGATACAAACAGAAGGATCAATAGAGAAGTGGAGAGAGAAAGTCAGAGTATGGGGTGGGTAAGAAAAAATTATGCAAAAAATGATGAACAGATAGAGACAGAACTTGTGTTGCTGAATAAATTAATGCACCTAATAGCATACTCAGTTATTAGAATTTATTATGTGCCCTTGTGGCAGTTTCTGAAAGATGAAGTCATAAAAATAAATTATAGATTAAAAGAACAGTAGTACATTTTAGGCTACTAACACAGTTACATTAAAAGGCTGATACAACTTGAAAAAAAGGTGAACATATCCCATATTTGAATGAACAACATTTCTTTGAAACAATGGCTGTTTGTTAAAAGCAATGTTCTGAAACAAGTGATGCATTAAATTTACACTTTGTTTCATAATTCAAGCAAATCTTAAAGAACAGATTAGTTATATGGAAGAAACTGAGGACACTCTTATATTTGTTATACTTTCAAATTCATAAAATTTAAATCAGATTCCAGGTGCCAATGATTAGAGATTCTTTGGGGAGTCATCATATCAAGATGTAAACAGAATTCCTATGAGTCCGGTAAGGAATATTCAAATTATTCAGTAGTTATTTGAGATTAACATACAAGACTTCAAACAACTATCCAAGATTGGTCACCCTGGAAACTTTGTCCCGAGAGCAAAACTTGTCCAATTTTCTTAGCAAGATCTGAGCCTGATTAGCGCTGTTTCCTCACAGGAAGAAGGTTCTGGTGTTAATCTACCAGCAGGCTTGGCTCCTCCCCTACACTGAGTCTGTGCAGAGTCTGCATGCTTTCCCTGTGCATTCTCTCCGGGTATCCCAGCCTCCTCCCACAGTCCAAACATATGCTTGTTAGACTAATTGGTGATTTTAAATTGGCCGTAGGTGTGAATGCTTTTCTGTCTCCCCGTGTTCGCCCTGTCCAACTTGCACCCCCTGCATGACAGCCAGGATAAGCTCCAGTCCCACTGCAATCCTGATTTGGATAAGTGGAGGAAAAGGTATAAATCTGCCACTAGACATAGCTTTTGTTGTCAAAGTACAGGTGTCTAACAAAGAGACAGCACAAATTTAATCTGCATGGACACTGTGCCAGGAAAAAGCTTGTGTGTTAAAAAAAACAAAAAAAAAACATTAGAGCAACACTACAGTTTAACAATAAACATGTTCACCAAAGACTTGCTCAAACAGAAGCAATGGAGGGTTATGTAAGGATTTAGTGAAAAAAGGGCAAAGTCTAAATCTCAATGATATGTTATAGAGGGATTTTAAATGCACAGTACATGCAAGATATCTGAAGTAGTTTTGCATGAAAGAATGGTCGGAAGTTTAAATAAATGTCATGGACAAGTAGCCGTCTGTGCAGTTCTTAGTTTTTCCTCAGAGGGAAACCACATGTATTAATATCTTTTTTAATGGATGAGGTGTATCAAAAATCCATTTTTTCTGGGTGCTGTAAAAAAGAGAACCAAATGTGTCCAAAAAAGTCCAGAGACAACTGTTTTACTTTTTCACATCTATGGTCTGTAGCTACACATCTGTTTGCTGCGTTTACCACACTTAGGGATTTAAATACTCTTCTTGCTAACTGCAGTGTATGATTGCATTTACAGTATACTATTTTCCGCCTTTCTGTCTCTTTCTCCCTCCTCTCCATCCTGAATTTCTCCTTACACTTGCGCTCTATATACAGTCACCACTTTGCATATGCCTCCTCGCCAACTCCAGCTCCCTTCCCCCCCCCCCCCCTCCCCCCTCCTCTTCTGTATGTAACAAATGAGGGACCTCCTCCAGCTGGACAGAAGTAGGTCTCGGGAGGAGGAGGGAGGTCGTAAAAGGGGGGAACGGCGACGAGAGAGAACTGGCCAGAGGAGATACAGTCTGGATGGCCAACAAACAGAGCGAGAAGAGCAAGGGAGGAAAAGGAGAGCAAGCAGGGATGATGGGAGCGATCATTCCATTTCCCTTCTGTCTGGCTCCTTGATAATGAAGGCCATTACTCATAAGCATTTCACTCTCCTGGCTCACTGTCTTCTCTTTCTTTTCATCATTTTATTTTCCTCTTTGTTCACCCTCTCCATCTGCCTTTGCATCTATGCCTTTCGCTGTCAGTTTCAGTACTTATAATGAACAGTTAAATAAATGTCAACAAATGTGAGTCATAAAATATTCAATAACTAATTATTACAGCCGAGGCATTTATAAGCAAACAGAGACCTGTATCCGTTTCCCAGATTTGTTATTGTGCAAAACGATCCTTCATTGCATCTTAAGGGCTTATGATTTCATCTCTAATATGCCAGCACTCCTGTGGCTTAGCTAATCATTATTACAGATGGTGGGGTCATCCTTTCTGGGAACGTGGATATTCTAGTTATTAAAATGTATATTATCATATTTAATAAATATGAACTCATCAAGATTTTTGCTGTTGAAATGAAAATGGGGTAATAAGCTGTTAGAATCAGAAACCACAGTGCTATTTGTATTACCTTCACCCATTTTAGCATCTCTTTATTCATGTAGTACTCTTTATGTAGGCTACGTTAAAGCCCTGTTAGTAAAGAACAGTGCTGCATTTTGAAATTTGATCCAGAATTCATGTGGCTGTGGCATCTGTAGTCCAAGAGTTAAGTAAGTTGTCTATTAATAAGAAGGGTGGTGGTTCCATTCTCCTCCTGTCCCAAAGCATCCTCAAGAAAGACACTGAAACTAGAGTGTGAGTGTTTGAATGATAGGTTAAAAGAGCTCACCATAGAAAAAAGGCACTTGTGTGAATGGGTGAACGAGTCTTCTTCTACTAAGAAAGCACTTTGAGTGTTGCATAAAGACTGGAATAAGGGAAATAACGGAAATTTCAACCAGTCTACAGTTATATTACTTTAATGTCACTAATAAACGTGTAAAATGGTACATATCTTTGGTCTTTACTGAGTTTATTTGTTATGCTGTGTCTTTACAATGCACAACATCTAAGAAAAAAGGGGAATAGGAGTTAATAATTTTTTGAACTTGTAACAAGTGGCTTTTGAACTTCCCTCAAAAATCAAACCCCTCGCTTGTTGTGAAGACTATTAGCCCTCCAGGTCACGTGATTATGATTATGTCCTTTTTTCATCCTGAGAGAGCAAATCGTAGACCGCTGACTTAATCTTGGCAAAAAATCTATTGGTCTTGTTAAATTCACAGAAGTGATTGATAGTCCAAGCGTTCACATCCCCCAGCGACTTCGGTATTTACTCAACTATGTCAACACGAGAATAGTAAAAAATGATAGACTAATTCTGCAGGGATTTCAGCTGCAGCTTTTACTCTCTTTTGGCCACACTCAATCATCTACAAGAGTGGCCATTTCTACATGTCTCCTAACTTTATCTCAATTAATGATTGGGTCAGAGTTGTAAATTTAGGTTATTAAAATGGCTTTGGCGCTCCACTGAGTCAGAGTTGAAGTATGTGTGTGATTAGGAAACCACCAAACACATTGGAGCGGAGAAATTGAGTTGTTTTCAATTAAGGCCTACAAAGCAGAACGCACTTCGCTAGTGGACCAGCCAGAAGTTGATAGGCCTCGTTGGTGTTTAAATTGATTGAAGGAAATCTCATTACAGCGGCTGGCAAAGATGTAAATTTAGTTAGTTGTGAACAAACTCATGTCTGTCACCTTTTTTGTGCGTGAAGGCATTCTGTGAGTTGCTCTTCGTATCATTAATAAGAAAGGGGTGGGGAAAACATTAGATATGAAGCTACAAGAGCAAGCGAGTGTAAGTTGCATTTGTGCATGTGACATTTCAGCATACACAATCCTATTTAATACGGTCAGTTATGGAGTGGAACATTTGGCAGCACTTCTGTGTTTTTCTGTTGAAAATCAGCCAGAGCTTTTGTCATAGAGTTGGCTCAGACAGAGCATGAATAAATGGATTAGATATGAGAGTAAGTCAGACAACAGAGAGAGAGTTGATGGGACGAGGAAACGGTTGGGGTTTTTTTGCTTGTGAGAACTGGCTGTGGCTTTATTAATGTTCCTATTAATTCCCCGCACATGGCATTGACCTATGGGGGAAAGAAAAAAAAAAAAAAAAAAATATATATATATAATATATATATATATATATATATATATATATATATATATATATATATATATATATATATATATATATGCTGGGTGTTTTTATAAAAAAAAAAAAACACCCAGCACGCCCCTGCGGGCGGTTTATCCTTCAAGCTCGGGTCCTCTACCAGAGGCCTGGGAGCTTGAGGGTCCTGCGCAGTTTCTTAGCTGTTCCCAGGACTGCGCTCTTCTGGACAGAGATCTCCGATGTTATTCCCGGGATCTGCTGGAGCCACTCGCCTAGCTTGGGAGTCACCGCACCTAGTGCTCCGATTACCACGGGGACCACCGTTACCTTCACCCTCCACATCCTCTCGAGCTCTTCTCTGAGCCCTTGGTATTTCTCCAGCTTCTCGTGTTCCTTCTTCCTGATATTGCTGTCATTCGGAACCGCTACATCGATCACTACGGCCGTCTTCTTCTGTTTATCTACCACCACTATGTTGGTTAGCCACCACCATTTTGTCCGTCTGTATCTGGAAGTCCCACAGGATCTTAGCTCGGTCATTCTCCACCACCCTTGGGGGCATCTCCCATTTTGACCTCGGGACTTCCAGGTTATACTCGGCACAGATGTTCCTGTACACTATGCCGGCCACTTGGTTATGGCGTTCCATGTATGCCTTGCCTGCTAGCATCTTGCACCCTGCTGTTATGTGCTGGATTGTCTCTGGGGCATCTTTACACAGCCTGCACCTGGGGTCTTGCCTGGTGTGATAGACCCCAGCCTCTATGGATCTTGTGCTCAGAGCTTGTTCTTGTGCTGCCATGATTAGTGCCTCTGTGTTGTCTTTCAGTCCAGCTTTGTCCAGCCACTGGTAGGATTTCTGGATATCAGCCACCTCCTCTATCTGCCGGTGGTACATACCGTGCAGGGGCCTGTCCTTCCATGATGGTTCCTCGTCTCCCTCCTCTTTCTTGGGTTTCTGCTGCCTGAGGTATTCACTGAGCACTCGGTCAGTTGGGGCCATCTTCCCGATGTATTCTTGGATGTTCGTTGTCTCATCCTGGACTGTGGTGCTGACACTCACCAGTCCCCGGCCCCCTTCCTTCCGCTTAGTGTACAGCCTCAGGGTGCTGGACTTGGGGTGAAACCCTCCATGCATGGTAAGGAGCTTTCTTGTCTTTATGTCAGTGGCTTCTATCTCCTCCTTTGGCCAGCCTATTACCCCAGCAGGGTACCTGATCACGGGCAGGGCGTACAGTGGGGCAAAAAAGTATTTAGTCAGCCACCGATTGTGCAAGTTCCCCCACCTAAAATGATGACAGAGGTCAGTAATTTGCACCAGAGGTACACTTCAACTGTGAGAGACAGAATGTGAAAAAAAAATCCATGAATTCACATGGTAGGATTTGTAAAGAATTTATTCGTAAATTAGGGTGGAAAATAAGTATTTGGTCAATAACAAAAATACAACTCAATACTTTGTAACATAACCTTTGTTGGCAATAACAGAGGTCAAACGTTTACTATAGGTCTTTACCAGGTTTGCACACACAGTAGCTGGTATTTTGGCCCATTCCTCCATGCAGATCTTCTCGAGAGCAGTGATGTTTTGGGGCTGTCGCCGAGCAACACGGACTTTCAACTCCCGCCACAGATTTTCTATGGGGTTGAGGTCTGGAGACTGGCTAGGCCACTCCAGGACTTTCAAATGCTTCTTACGGAGCCACGCCTTTGTTGCCCGGGCGGTGTGTTTTGGATCATTGTCATGTTGGAAGACCCAGCCTCATTTCATCTTCAAAGTTCTCACTGATGGAAGGAGGTTTTGGCTCAAAATCTCACGATACATGGCCCCATTCATTCTGTCCTTAACACGGATCAGTCGTCCTGTCCCCTTGGCAGAAAAACAGCCCCATAGCATGATGTTTCCACCCCCATGCTTCACAGTAGGTATGGTGTTCTTGGGATGCAACTCAGTATTCTTCTTCCTCCAAACACGACGAGTTGAGTTTATACCAAAAAGTTCTACTTTGGTTTCATCTGACCACATGACATTCTCCCAATCCTCTGCTGTATCATCCATGTGCTCTCTGGCAAACTTCAGACGGGCCTGGACATGCACTGGCTTCAGCAGCGGAACACGTCTGGCACTGCGGGATTTGATTCCCTGCCGTTGTAGTGTGTTACTGATGGTGACCTTTGTTACTTTGGTCCCAGCTCTCTGCAGGTCATTCACCAGGTCCCCCTGTGTGGTTCTGGGATCTTTGCTCACCGTTCTCATGATCATTTTGACCCCACGGGATGAGATCTTGCGTGGAGCCCCAGATCGAGGGAGATTATCAGTGGTCTTGTATGTCTTCCATTTTCTGATGATTGCTCCCACAGTTGATTTTTTCACACCAAGCTGCTTGCCTATTGTAGATTCACTCTTCCCAGTCTGGTGCAGGTCTACAATACTTTTCCTGGTGTCCTTCGAAAGCTCTTTGGTCTTGGCCATGGCGGAGTTTGGAGTCTGACTGTTTGAGGCTGTGGACAGGTGTCTTTTATACAGATGTTGAGTTCAAACAGGTGCCATTCATACAGGTAACGAGTGGGGGACAGAAAAGCTTCTTACAGAAGACGTTACAGGTCTGTGAGAGCCAGAGATTTTCCTTGTTTGAGGTGACCAAATACTTATTTTCCACCCTAATTTACGAATAAATTCTTTACAAATCCTACCATGTGGATTCATGGATTTTTTTTTCATATTCTGTCTCTCACAGTTGAAGTGTACCTCTGGTGCAAATTACTGACCTCTGTCATCATTTTAAGTGGGGGAACTTGCACAATCGGTGGCTGACTAAATACTTTTTTGCCCCACTGTACGTGTTGATGGCCCGGATCTTGTTCTTACCATTCAGCTGACTCCTCAGGACTTGCCTGACCCTCTACAGGTACTTGGTGGTTGCAGCTTTTCTAGCGGCCTCTTCATGGTTCCCATTTGCCTGCGGGATCCCCAGGTACTTGTAACTGTCCTCTATGTCTGCAATGTTGCCTTCTGGTAGTTCAATCCACTCAGTTCTGACTACCTTCCCTCTCTTTGTTACCATCCGACTACACTTCTCCAGTCCGAACGACATTCCAATGTCATTGCTGTATAGCCTGGTAGTGTGTAGCCAGACCTGAATGAGAGTGGGGGAGGTTCAATTTGCCATGTTGCAACGAGCTTAGCTTCTGTCTTGCTAGCTTGTGTTGCGCTCGGTGGATCTGAGCTCCACAGTGCAGTCTAGGCGGAGTAGTCGAACGCAGATCCACTGAGCTCTCAACACAGACAGCATCGTCAGAAGAAAAGTTGATAAAATAAATTTAAAAAATTGTATTGTTCGATACATATGCATACCAAACCGAAAGCACTGTATCAAACGGTTCAATATCGATACGAGTATCGTTGCACCCCTAATATATATATATATATATATATATATATATATATATATATATATATATATATATATATATATATATATATATATATATATATATATATATATATATACATACATACATACACATATATACACACACACACACACACACTTACTTTCTGGCAACTACAAGGATCATAGGAAGGTGTGTGAAGAAGAAGAGGAAAAAAATAGAGAATGAAACAAAACGAGACATGCTTTCATGTAACTGAAAGACGACATTGACAGAATCATATTAATGCTGCGCTGACTGTATAATGAAGCACCGCTGTCAGGGAAAATTACCTTTGGAAAAAGATCCTACCAGTCACAAAAAGACACATCAACACCCATAGAAAATGTGGAATGTAATTACTCTCTCAATATGTGTTGCTGACAGATGGTTAAAATGCCACAAATGTACAAAATTAGAATAATAAAATCTGTTTGAAGCTATGTGCCAACAGAACATTTAGATGGATGGATGGATATATTTATTGATTTCACAAAGGGAATTATTAAATATCTAAATTTCAGTCACAAGGTGATGAAGTTTATTTATCCAGAAGAGCATCTGCTTACCCTTCTATGCCTGCAAGCTTTTAAACTGCTGATTTTTCTTTTGCCATTTGCACTCATGTGGACTTGATTTGTTTCGTACAATACAAAGTCATAACCCTGCTAAATTTTAAATGGACACTTAATAAGCTTCTTTCCATTACATGATGTTATTTGCACTCGCTGGGTGGTTTACTACCAGAACTGATTTTGTAGCAGTCGTTGGCATTAGAATGCATCATCCCAGCTGAGTTCACATTAATGAGAAAATCGTGCATGCTGCATATTTAAGTAAGCTAGAGCAATTACAGAGTGTTTATTTGAAAAAGCAATAAAAAAAACAATGTTTTAAATTGCATAATATAGTAACTCAACAAATTAAAGTGCAAACATACAGGGAGTGCAGAATTACTAGGCAAATGAGTATTTTGTCCACATCATCCTCTTCATGCATGTTGTCTTACTCCAAGCTGTATAGGCTCGAAAGCCTACTACCAATTAAGCATATTAGGTGATGTGCATCTCTGTAATGAGAAGAGGTGTGGTCTAATGACATCAACACCCTATATCAGGTGTGCAGAATTATTAGGCAACGTCCTTTTCTTTGGCAAAATGGGTCAAAAGAAAAGTCAAAAATAGTGAGCTATCTTGCAGAGGGATGCAGCAGTCTCAAAATTGCAAAGCTTCTGAAGCGTGATCATCGAACAATCAAGCGTTTCATTCAAAATAGTCAACAGGGTCGCAAGAAGCGTGTGGAAAAACCAAGGCGCAAAATAACTGCCCATGAACTGAGAAAAGTCAAGTGTGCAGCTGCCAAGATGCCACTTGCCACCAGTTTGGCCATATTTCAGAGCTGCAACATCACTGGAGTGCCCAAAAGCACAAGGTGTGCAATACTCAGAGACATGGCCAAGGTAAGAAAGGCTGAAAGACGACCACCACTGAACAAGACACACAAGCTGAAACGTCAAGACTGGGCCAAGAAATATCTCAAGACTGGTTTTTCTAAGGTTTTATGGACTGATGAAATGAGAGTGAGTCTTGATGGGCCAGATGGATGGGCCCGTGGCTGGATTGGTAAAGGGCAGAGAGCTCCAGTCCGACTCAGACGCCAGCAAGGTGGAGGTGGAGTACTGGTTTGGGCTGGTATCATCAAAGATGAGCTTGTGGGGCCTTTTCGGGTTGAGGATGGAGTCAAGCTCAACTCCCAGTCCTACTGCCAGTTTCTGGAAGACACCTTCTTCAAGCAGTGGTACAGGAAGAAGTCTGCATCCTTCAGGAAAAACATGATTTTCATGCAGGACAATGCTCCATCACACGCGTCCAAGTACTCCACAGAGTGGCTGGCAAGAAAGGGTATAAAAGAAGAAAAACTAATGACATGGCCACCTTGTTCACCTGATCTGAACCGCATTGAGAACCTGTGGTCCATCATCAAATGTGAGATTTACAAGGAGGGAAAACAGTACACCTCTCTGAACAGTGTCTGGGAGGCTGTGGTTGCTGCTGCACGCAATGTTGATGGTGAACAGATCAAAACACTGACAGAATCCATGGATGGCAGGCTTTTGAGTGTCCTTGCAAAGAAAGGTGGCTATATTGGTTGCTGATTTGTTTTTGTTTTGTTTTTGAATGTCAGAAATGTATATTTGTGAATGTGGAGATGTTATATTGGTTTCACTGGTAAAAATAAATAATTGAAATGGGTATATATTTGTTTTTTGTTAAGTTGCCTAATAATTATGCACAGTAATAGTCACCTGCACACACAGATATCCCCCTAAAATAGCTAAAACTAAAAACTACTTCCAAAAACATTCAGCTTTGATATTAATGAGTTTTTTGGGTTCATTGAGAACATGGTTGTTGTTCAATAATAAAATTGTTCAATAATAAAATTATTCCTCAAAAATACAACTTGCCTAATAATTCTGCACTCCCTGTAGACTCACTGGTGTCGTCTTACTGTCTGCTCACATACATGTGCGAAAGTGTGAAGCCACAGCTGGTTTTTAAAAAATGGAAAATTGGTGCAGCAATTTACATATAAACATGGGAAATACAGCATATTTTTGTAAAATTCAACTGAGCTGTGTTTTAGAGATGGCTGTAGATACTCATTGTTAAATCTGATATCATTCATACAATATGAACTACAAACTAGAGATTTTGATTCATCACACTATAAGCTATTGTCACTTATTTTTGTGTAATTTCACATACCCCAGCCTTTTCTCCCTGTTTCCCTTCCCTTCACTCTTCCACTGAGACTGAGGCTTCAGTGAAGAGTAGATGGATCAGCTGAAGGGCCAGATGTGTCCTGTGTCAGATCTTTAAAGGATTGTTTTCCTATTTCTTAAGGACATGACTGTCAGATACTGCTCATCTGCTGTAGTTTTTTTATGCCTGCCGCTTATTCTTTTGTTCTCCAGTTGTTCAGTTTTAAGGAAACACTGCACATCATGTAGATTCATAGATTCAACAAAAGAAATAGAAACTAATTTTATGTTTTTGTGGCAGACTGCAAGTAGGAACGTGATTTATAATTGGTTCCATTGTTAGCTGTCTGGTTTCTATATACATAACACTGGTCCATCCCTGGATTTTGTTGTGTTTTTGTGCTTAAATGATTCATAGGTTAGTGTTAAGTGTCATGCTGAAGAGTGATGTAGTGAGGACCTAAAGGCAAAGGTGGAAAGAGAGAGAGCACAAACAAAAAGCAAACTGTTTAAGTAGACTGGTAAGTCCATACCAATCTGACACAAAAAAAAATAAAACAAACACCCGACATAAATAGAAATTATGAGGAAAAAATTGCCAAACACAAGATGTAAGATTCACAAAATAAATACCAAATCACAGGCATAAAAACCTCATGTTCATGGCAGCTTAACATACAAACACAAATAACATTCCTCTAAAAATGGTCAAGCGCAAGGACTTGACTGAAAATGGGTGAAAAAGCAGCCAATCTACATAGGCAAAGTTTGAAAAAGCTTCAGAAATCCTGAGAACTACTTCTCAAAACCAGCAAAGTATAAAGAAATCCAAGACTTTTGCACACTATTGTACAATATGCACATTGACAAACTGCTTCCTGTGTGTGTTCTTCAGTTACGTCCAGGTGAAGCGTTCACTGTGTACCACACCAGTCCTACACTGTCCAGTCTGTCCAAACCAGTGGTGCTGTGGACTCAGCAGGATGTCTGCAAGTGGCTTAAAAAACACTGTCCACACAACTACCTGACCTATGTAGAGGCCTTCTCCCACCACGCCATCACAGGTACAGTGCACAACATGTGAATATGTAGCATCAGTTGTTACAGAACTTTATGCTGACTGGGATTGTTGTCTTTTATTTGCAGATAACGTCAATCACTATCCCTGCTAATAGTGTAAAGTGCACAAGATCTAGTCTTCTAGAGGGTGCTGTTTGTGTTAAACTTCTCATTGACCTCTGTTCCGTTCAATAAGCATAGTAGTGATGCTCATTTGGACTAAGGCATTGCAAACCAGAGCCATAAAAGGCTTAGTAAATCTCACACAAAGTTTTATTTTTAGGTTTGTGGTTCCACAGCTTAGCTTTCTCAACTGGAAACAGGTTTACACCCAAATCTCTGCAAAGGAGATTTAAAAGGCATACATGTGAGGTAACGAAAGGAGTGCAGCCTATTTTTGCAGAAGAAAGGCAAATCTGTGGAAAAAGTGCTGTGTTATCGTGTTTGAGTTCAAACAACACGCTCTCACACATTTATTTGTTAGTACTCCCACACAAATGCATGCGAGTGCTTAGATACACAAACCAAGGTAGTAACAGACATATGAGCATGTACGTGTTGACACATCCTCGTCCTTGACAGACCAGACGGTAGAGCAGTTTCTTTTTCAGAGTCTCATAGAGAACAGATTGCTGGTCTATGCTGCAGGGTCAGCCACCACTCACTTACATTTACACACACACACACACACACAGTGCATTGCATACACAGGCTTCAGGGTTAACAATGCTGCCACCATCATAGCTGCCGTAGCTCTGATCTGATCATTTCTATTTATGTATTCTCTAACAGAGAGCGTGAGATAGAGGCTTCAGCTCAATTATCCCTGTGTATTCACTTCAAGATGTCCAGCTGGATTTTATTTTGGCTCTGTTATTAGCTGATGTATTTTTCTTGTGCAAATGAGAGTTGAATATGTGTTTGTGTTGTGGATGCATTCGGTCAGCATAAAAAATAACCTCAGAAAAGACTACATACAAATTCTTTGCCTTTTTTGAAGGATGCTGATTCTCATCAGCAGCCATGAAATGGATTCTGTGTTTGTAAAGGAAAATATTTCTCTGAGCTGCTCTCAACCACTGGAAAAAAGCTATACCTGAGAAAAATCAGTGTAGCTTTCATAGTTTCTCCTGCAGTTTGAGTTGTGCATTTATCAGCACGTTTAATCTGTTTCTACTGTTTCTAGCAATAGTGAGTACACAGTATTTTGTCAGTTTTCTATATAATCTATATTCTGTAGACTACATGTGCAATTTGATTACCACGTAGTAATGAGAGTCAAACTTACGATCCCATTAATGAACAGTTTCAGGAACAGTTTGAATTGAGTACTAGAGCAGTTACAGGACAACAATAAATGCTAAAATGTGCTATAGATGTGTAAATAAGCTAATGCTAGCACTAGCTAGCTTGAATAGCTTTTTTGGAGAAAATAGTGGTTAGAGACCTCAGCAGAATCCAAATTATTGTGATGGTGTGCAATAAACTTTAAATCTTTTTGCCTTTGAAACTGCTGTTTCAAAGGCAGGGACCAAGTCTGCAACTGCTGGCAGTCAACTGACATCTTCAAAGCAGATTTAGTGCATCAAGACAGCAATAAAACGGTATTAAGATGGAATCAGTCTGCTATCAGTTTACAGTTAAAGTTGGAAATTGCATGCAATCTATTTGTGATAATGCTTTGATTAGCTGTGATAAATGACCAAAAACTGTGGTGTCTATTACAGAAATTCACATTAATTGCTTAGTCTGGCCAGAACCTCCCATATATAAAACAGAAAATAAAGACTTTCCCCCACAAATAGTGATATAGTTGCTACAGTACAGCAATTTAGCTGCAAAATAACATAGGCAACCTTGCTTTCATGTATGAATAACACCCGTCAACTATTGAGGTAAGTCTCCTATTGCAAAGAGAAGCATCGCAAACAAGTTGCACTTATAGGAGCAGGCTCTGATTGATTGCAATGTGTTGGTAAATTAGACAACAATTATTTGCAAAGCTTTGCCAATCTGTGTGGGAGTGATTATAGTTAGTCTGAGCCAGACTTTTGTTTGGAGTTTGCCTCTCTCCAGGTGACCTCTGCAATCACCTTGCAATTGAAAGTGGTCGCCCAGAGCCTGAGGGTGTTCCATGTTAAAATATAGGTGCGTGGTGGGGTACTTCCAATCAATTGTCGAATGCAAAAAGTATCAATTTTCATGGTCACAAGGAGGCTGTAGTCATATTTTTTACTCTAGTGTGCCTGAGCCATTAATAATGTGGACATGTAGATACCAAAAATGCTGAACAGTAGCCTACGTGTGAATGTTAAACAAGCCCTTGATGCACAGAATAGCCACACTCTAGAGCACACACTACTTAATTATCTGATTTACTCTTAATGGGAGTATAATTTGCAACGTGAATACTATTCTACATTCAATTAGAATAAAAACTCCAATCTGAAAACATAAACTTTGCAAAATATTTATCAAGATCATAAATCAAATGAGAAGTGGAGTCATTTTCTCAAAGTTTTCCGTACAGCAATTTTGCAGCTATTGGAGTCAGCCCCTGCAGGACAGTAGAAATACTACACGTTTAAGTAATGTCCTTCATGACTTAAATGGCTTCATCAAGCGGCAACTATACTATACTGCATGCTGCACTGCAAGTTAGAACTATGCTACCGTTCATATTAGACTAAAATAACCTCAACTCTTTTGCAAAATGAGAGGAAAACAGGGCAAATAAAACTCAAACAAGCAAAGTGTGAAAGCAAGCAAATTTCTTACTTAATGCTTTTAGAGTTGATCATGTTACATGATGTCTGTTTAAGTCAAGGATCTGAATACTTCCTCCATCAGACAGCTGTTGTTTGCAGAAGTAAATAATAGATGTGATTACACTCGATTCTAGCAGATGTGCATGTGAGTTAGTGGCAGAAAACCATTTTTGCATTGCATTAAAAAGTTGATGTGATAGATGAGATGAGTCAGACTGAGGAACAGATGAGTCACACATTCAGACCAGTTCTTTCAGTTTTGTGCACTGTCTCCTCAACATTTTGATAAGTATTTCGTAAGTACTGTACAATAGGCCAAGAGGTGTGAAGCTGATAAATTGGCACTTGCTATCCAAATCTCATGTACTGTTACTTTCTCATAACATGGCTGTATACTTCACAGACTGAAGTTTGAACACACAGAAAGCTAGACCACCTCTATATGAGGTTTTAACTAGATTGCCCCTGAAGTTGCTCCTATATTTATTTCTTATGTTAATATTCTTAGTATAATATTTTATACCAAGTATGATTAACAGATATATTCAATAGATTAGTAATATAGACAGACCACAAAGTATGTAGCCAATAAAGCAAAAGTTAAATAGTTTAAATTGTTGGTCAGTTTGATCACAGATTTAAACTAAAGGTTGCCCTTTTATAAGGAAGTCGTCCCCCCCCATGCACACACACCTTGGATTGCTTTTCAGACTGTTTTAAGAGTCATTATTGTTCCAGCCAAGGCAGAACTGCTTCCCATTTGCCCAGAGACATTGTTAATAAGCAATTTATTTTGAAGCCAAATTGAGAGAGGCGATCTCTATTGAAACAGCTTTTGTTTTTGTGTCTCTTTTCTGCCTTTGACAGCATACTTTCCCTATCTGCAGGCAATTATTAGGAGCTGTATTAAGTCTGTCTGAGGGGAATTGATTTGAGCTCCATTCATCTGCTTTGTCTCATTTGTACACATGCACACACAGACATTCACAGAGCAAGGGCAGTAGTTTTTTTTTTTCTAGGACACACTGGTCCTGCTTTTGGCAAGCGCACATGAGAGGGCTTTTGTGGGGATTGGGTAAAGAGGCCGACGAATGTGTACGAGCAGACAGAAGTGTGTGTGTGTGTGTGTGTGTGTGTGTGTGTGTGTGTGTGTGTGTGTGTGTGTGTGTGTGTGTGTGTGTGTGTGTGTGTAAGTAAAAGAAAGAAATACTGATATACCACACAAAATAAATGGAAAATTATTGTTGTATCCTCGAGGTAGTTGTGCTCATACAAATTGGGTAATTCGACTCTGCGTGCTCGAAACAGGGAGCACCTGGACTCGGAGGAGAAGCAAATAATCTCCCTTTAAACAAAAAGTGCATAGACACACATGCACAGCAAACACACACGATCCATTCAACCATTATAAAAGCTAACTGGTTTGTCATGGCCTTTCCTCCAAGGGAGAGCAGCCATACCCACAGAAGAGGGAACTATTGTCTATATTGTTGGAGCCCATCTGGTAGTAAGGAAAAGACAGGCTGACAGTTCTGTCCTCATTTGGCTTGGCTAGTTCCATTGAGAGCAGTATATCGTATATCAGAGAGCTGGGAAGTGTACAAAACACACACTGCTGCTATCTTATATTATATTCAGCTGTCTGTTTGTGACAAAGTGGGTGAGAAGACCATTTGTCTACATTCTTAGTTAACATTCTTGTTTTGATTTAACCATATTTCACATGTAATCTGCAATAGGCAAACATCTACTATCCCGGGTTTGTTTATGTTCTGCACTTTTACAGATTATATAATATAACATCTTGGTTTAAATCAATTCATGCAAGTTTGTTAAGTTAACATGTTATTTATTTCAACTGTTAATTTGTATTGTTTGAACTTACCTTTACCTACCTGTCTTCCAGAAGCAAAAGGAGGAAATGTAGTTCTACTTCCTGCTTTATACCTTCTGGGTTCATCTGAGGTCACAGGAAGAGACCAAGGGCAGGAGGGGAAGAATTCTTATAATTTAATAAAGTTGATTTTAAAGGGTTTATAAAGAAATAGATTTAATGTTGTGATATGTATTGATTACACCAGAGTTTATGTTGCCAGTCAAGAGGAGTAGTAGAGGATGAATATAATCATGTTCATCTCACCTACCTACTGAATGGAATAGTCCAGAGGAGAAAGTGTTTGATTAAGGGGACTATTTAAGCAGACGAACTCAGGTGTTTCAGAAGAAGGGTTCAGGTCAGTGTAGCTGTGTGCAGTTTGACCTTAATTTCCGTTGATTTAAGTTCAGTTATGTTTATTTGAATTGAGTTTATTATAGAGTTGAGTTTCTTATTTGTTTCTTTGTAAATATTCTTGGGCCACAGAATGGTGAATAAATCACTTGCTACACTGGACAGCATCAGTCTCCTGCACTTCTTTGACCGCTTAAGTCGAGTCCTACCACACTGTTATATAAAGTATCAATTGGCTTTAAAAGAGCATTTTTGCTGAGATAGTTCCTCACTGTTTTGCATTGTTCTAGTCTGAAATTGTATTTCAGTTTACCTCAAGAGGAAACATACCACACTCACATACCACACTCACACACACATACGTCCATAGTAGAGTATAAAAATAAGACTGGAACCAAAAGAGTAGCAGCTTTTATTTGTGAGAGTGTACTAAACGGCAAATGAGTCAGCTGAGTCATGCAGCCAAAAACATGGAAATCTGTCAAGATGCCCATGCTACACGAGCTGATGGAAACAAAAGGTTTCCTTTAGCTAAATATAGAGCTGTTGGACTCATTTGGAAAAATTACACAATCCCAGATCAGTGCTTTTATACTGGTTTTAGGTTAGATGAAGGGTTTTTGCTGTATAACTTATCTGAATTGCTGTGATTAAGATGTTAAAGAAGAATATGGTTTGGGGCATGTTACATTTTTCTTAACAGATGGTTTTAGAGGCACTCAGGCCGGGCCTGGGTCACAACAGACCTATTTCAGTGTAATGTAGCACACCATCAAATCTCTTCTCCAACATAGAGTCTGTGTTATAAAATATGACTACAGAGTCCTTTAAGGGTATTTATATTTTATGGGCTAAGAAAAAAGACAGAGGGCATGTGGGTCTAATTCTCTATCCATTTTCCCTCTTTTGATTTTATTTGCTTTTATTGTGTTCCCTTCTTTCTCCTCTGCTTTTGCACTCGTCCTACAGATTTGCTCACTGATTACTGTGGGTACATAAAGGAAAAAATTGAGGCTCAGTGTAAGTGTGACAGCAAAAGAAACAGAAAGGAAATGTGAAAGGTGTTTACAAGCTATGAAATACACACTGGTTGTACATGCAATATATAACCTGTGTGACTTTTCTTCTCCAGAACATACTTATGATGCAGGTATAGAAAAATGAAAAAAAACAAAGGTACAGAAGATATGTGCAGGGCAATGAAATGGAAATGAATAGAGTGATATAGAGAGCTGCATGAGTAATGAGTCAAATTATGATTTGGGCGTCGTACAGAGCTGCTGCAGGTATGATGGATTCCTCTTCTTTCTGCGCCTGCGAAGGACGTAGCTCTCCTACTCTCAGTAAGCTCTCTGTGTGCTGCACCTCCACACATACAAGTGTTTGATATTGTGTCTGTGTTCATGGGAGTGTGGCTTGGTTGTAAAAGCTGTTTACTGTGGGTAATGGTATGTTAAATGTGAGTGTCCCCAGGGTTAACTGCCAAACTGTAGTAAAACTTAACCATAGAAAGAGTCTGCCTGTGTGAGCCAGCCTTTTTACTGTTAGCCACCAGGTGGCTGAAGTGCTGACCAGGAAAAGAAAAAACATTTCTAATTTATGTACATAAGAATGTGCATTTCATTTGCCTTTTCTTTTTTGAGATTGGGAGAAAATTCACATTGGAAACATGTGGAACCCACAGATTTCTATCAAATGTATATTTTTCTTATTTTATTTATGTCAGCAACAACACTGCAACATTTAATAGATGCTTTATAACACTCACACGCACAAAGAGATGGGTCCTGATATGTTCTTGCAGCTACATTACTGTTACATTTTATCAAATGTAAATGTAGTAGTTAAATGTGTCAGTATTTTCCCATAGGGTTATATGAAACAATATTTCATTTACAAGGGCTAAATCAAAATTTTAAGCTGATAACACTGAAATATCTATTTTATGGCTACTTTCTGAATTAGTGGAGAAAACTATCCTGACGTTTCCCTTCTGTTCCTTGCAGGACGGGCATTGCTGCGTTTAAATGGGGAGAAGTTGGAGAGGATGGGCATTGTCCAGGAGACACTAAGGCAGGAGGTCCTCCAACAGGTCCTCCAGCTGCAGGTCAGAGAAGAGGTCCGCAACCTGCAGCTCCTTAGTAGAAGTAAGATCTCAAGATTTTGTGAGCGAATAACCACGCTGCTGTGCACTTCTGTTTTGTGCCTGTAATTGTGTGCTGGTGTATTGATGTGAGAGAGGGAACAATAACAAGAGACAGGGGAAGAGCAGTTGGGCTTGGTTAAATTGGGAGGTGGCAGCGTGAGACCATTGATGCCTGCTGTGACATACGTGGAGTTGGGCATTCAAGTGCAATTGTTTGTGGCTGTGTGGTTTTATTGAAGGGAGCCCTTGATTTGCTGCACTGCCTCTGAATGGTGACTTCGGTAAATTCTTTTATTTTCCAGCCATCAATAAACTTGCTCAGGCAGGCACTGCTGACCTGGATTCAGACGTTGATGTGGTTTGTGTCTTAAAAGGAGTGTTTTTCTTTTTATCTGCTGCGGTGATTGTTTTCTGTGCGCATTGAGGACTGGGTGGCATCAAAGGGAAACACGTGCACAGGCTCCTTTCTCTGTATGAGCACGATTATATGGTTATTTAAAGCTTCCAACATTTTCAGTACATTTTATATTCCAACTTTAGCAGAATTACCTCATCCAATAGGCCAAATGTAATGATGATAAGTGCCATAGTTTTTCTTGGTGTAAGAGTTTGTATTCAAAGCCAAATGCGGGGCACCTTCACTCAGTTTAAACACTATAATCTTCAAGATCATGACCTATATCAAGAAGCAGCAACATCCTAGCTGAGCACATACCTTGAATAAAAGGGATTCTGCAACATTTAAGGGGAATTGCAAGAAGCTTACAGCCTTAGTCGTTTCTAGATTGTTCAAGCTTAAAACAAAAAATGTCTCGAGGTTTCAGATTATCCTGAAGAACAAAGCTTTTTCTGCAAAATTCAAGAAAAAAAAAAAGCCCAGTCTCCCTTAACATGAGTGTTTTTGTCTAAAATTGATTATTTTGTTAAATCAGGCTGAGCAGTGAAGTTGTTTTTGTCATCAAGTGATCATCATCAACTGATGGCACAAGGGCTCTTATAATCACCAGTTAGATACAAACAAGTAAATGAAACACTCCTTGTACTTTGACAAGCTCTCCACTTTCAGTATCTGATCATGCATGCTGCTGAAGTTACTGTTTGGTTTTCTGCATATTCCTACTTGCTGCAGACCACTTTGGGGTAAGTGTGGGGAAAATATGTTTATGTGAATTTTAATTTTTCAGTGGCCCATACATAAAGCTGTGTACAGAGCCAGAGAGACGGAAGAGCTACACATCTGGGGCTACAGCACGAAGCTGTACAAAAATCCTGCATGGTTGTGCACTGTTGTCAAGGCATGGACAAGTTTGCCAGTTAAACATCTACAACAAACTAACAACAATAAAGATAAATCATCTTCAGTTTGAGATATAGGGAAGCAGTGAAGAGAGTTTATGTGGTTTAAAATATTATCATGTGATAGTTTGAATTTACATTCAGTAATGAAAACACTGGAGTTGTAGTTCTCTATTAATAAAAATGAATTCTTTAGAGCTTAGAAGCAAAGGTTGTGCCTGAAAGAGCAATAATGTAGATATATTCGGGGTGAGAGGTTGGGGTTGCAGAAAATGTTTGAGAGTTGCTGAATTAAGAATTGTAATTGGTATAAAACCCCTACAGTAATTAATGAATAACAAGAAACAGCACACAGGACTGAATTGGGTGACTACTAAAGACTAAATTCTAATTTGTTTCAGTAAAAGGCGCTGCACTTTCTTTGAAGTGGTAATTATACAAAATCAGTCTCAGGTTAGCACTCAGTACTGTTTGACACGGATGGACCACTCCCTCTCATCTTTTTGCCTCATTCACTTCACTTACAGATAAAGAATGTAAAAGTGCATTTGATGGCATGCGTGCCAACCAAGCATGCTGTATTAAATTAAGCTGAATTAAACTGAGACATGTGATGCAACTTACTGGTAGGCAGAATTGCTTTTGGAAACTTCTATTAACTGGAAAATGCATTGCAATGCAAATGTAATTTCCCAGTTCAGCAGCCTCTGACTTTAAGCTATAAGGCCAAGCTAATTTGGTGCACTCATAAAACACCTGAGTTTCACAGGGTTGCAGGGTATTCAAAGGTGATAAAGGCAGGTCGAGGTGTGAACCCTTGGAAGAAGCGATAATGGGGATGTTTCAGTGGCTGAAATGAAATGAGAAGTGTTATGAGGTGGTGTGATGTGATGAGGTGCTGATGAGGTGCTCATCTCAGGAAAAGGTGAAGGTCTGGACTGAAACTGGTTTAGTGTAAGATAACAATCTTGTCATTTTCTAAAAAACAAGTTAATGTTGCAATCAACTTCATGTAACCAGTGTCAAAGTCATCCACAATTTTATTGTCAGAACTTCTCAGAAGTAGAGGAGGAAGAGACACAGCTGTTTTCTAGCCTAAAGTCAAACGTCGCAGTTTATTGTCAGTGCCTCAGCCAACTTGTATCTTAACCATTCCAGTAACATGGCTGTAGAAATAAGACACCAATGGCTGTCACTTACCTGACCATTTTCATCCAAACCACTGATCCCACTGCTTTTGTATGATTTTGGTGTGCCTGTAGCTCAGGTGGTAGAGCATGTCACCTACAAATCAGAAGACTGGTCATTCGATCGCGGGGCTGCTCCAGTCTGCATGCCAAAAATCCTCGGGCAAGACACTAACCAGGTTGCTCTCCAATGCATCCATCAGAGTGTGAATGTTAGACACAAAGTGCTTGTATGAATGAGTGTGACTAGGTGAATGAGGCATGTTGTTTAAAGCATTTTGAGTGTTCAGGTAGAGTAGAGAGGCACTACATAAGAACCAGTCCATTTACCATTTGCCATAAAGCTTCATAGAGACATTTATGGCCCGCAGATTATCCTCTTATTTCCAAAAGTTCCAAAACTCTTCCTTTAGCCCTACCAAAAAAATATATATTTCAATTTTTTAGTAAAATATATTTCTGATGGAATTAAGTTTCTGTGGATCAGTCACCAGGTGGGGCTGGGTTAAGACGGAAAAAATATGCTGATGTGAGGAGAAAAGGGAATGAGGCTGACGTTTTGGCTTGTGAGTCAGATGTGGAGAAGGATGCTGATGGTGAAACGGAAGATAGAGAGAAAGAAAGAAAGAAGCAGACTCACTCAGTGGTTAATGCATATTAGGATTTAGACTTGTTCATCTTTGCTCACTCCACACACACTTCTAACTATTCTCCCTGAATGATTCGCCCAATACACTTTCAATTCTGGGGTGATTTAGCAGAGCCGTCATACCAGCTGTCAGGTCTGATTCATCTCCAGTGGATTTACCAAAAATTAAATATTGATCTCACAATAACTTTAAAAAAAAAAGGGGGGGTGAAAATACAGATGCAGCAGTAAAGCTGAATCTGATGGGAGCTTGTCTCTGATCTGAGCCGCGATAGCACACTTTAACGCAACCCTTACAAGGCCCTCACATTATTGATGTCAGGATTGTAGAAGGCTCTGTTCAGTAATTCTTAAGCTTTTACAAGCAGTGCAGACTTTCTCTGTCTCTCTCCAATTCATTAAAAAAGCTGAAACAGAGCTGTGATACAAAATTAAAGGGACAAATTATAGAAAAGAGCACCTAAACACCTGGAGGGTATGATTTGAATATGGAGAGGTGAAAAAGACAAGACTAGTGTGCCATAAAAAGGAGGACAGAGAGCTGAGACTGGAGGTGAAGTGTTTAACAGAGAAAAATACTGGAACTGAAATGAACAGATCACAGAGATAAAGAAATGAGACAGGTGAAGAGGTTAATAAAGGGACATTGATACTTGATCTGATTTCACTTTTATTCTCTGACTACGGGGCCCTACTTTTCTGCTTCTTGTTAATCTGCGTAAAGCAGGCTCAGTTGCTTAAAGCAATGTAATAACATTTCACACTCAGCCAAGAATGAGATTACTTTGGCTGCAAATTATGGTTGAAAATGCTCTTCTGCATGCGATACCCAGTGAAAAACAAAACTCTTGTCTGTGGATAAAAGGGAAGTTTGTCTGTTATTTGATGTCCATAAAAATTGTGGAAAGATTTTTTTTAAGATGTTCCCCATCTGTAAATTTTGATTATTAAATTAAAACATTTCATGATATTTCCATGCCCTGAGAAAATAGCAAAATAAAACTGGAGGTGCAGAAATGTAAAAAATAGACTAAAACACTAGATGGGATGGTTGGAGGGGGATGTTTTGGCCTCCACTGCACCAGCTGCGAATGTTCATTTTTAAGATGTCTTTCACAAGTCACCCAACTTCATGAAAGCCCGTGACTAAACTGCTACTCTGCCCTTTAAAGGTTGGCTGTGGTGACTTCGATGGTTAGGTATTTTTGGTTTCTGTAATAGCAGCCCTTCCTGTGAGCCTCGGAAGAACACATAATCTCTTAAAGTCCTCACAAGCCTTTTCTTTCCTCCCTAAACTCCTGATATTCACTTCTAAAGACTTTGCTAGATTTTTCTCATTGGCTTCTTTTTTCTTTCCTTCTACCATATAAAACATGAATGGAAACAACATAAATAAAACTGATGTTTTAGAAAACACACAGTTCATTTTCAGTCATTGCTGCAGATCCATGTAATGGATCTTGTCTTACTTACTGACCACTCAAAGCACTTTACAACTCACCTGCCTCACAGCCATAATCGATTAAGAATCACCAATTAACCTATAATTCGGGTCTTTTGATTCTAGGCTGAAGGCGGTGTACCTTGAAGAAATCTATCCTAATCAGAGAGAAAGCAAGAAAAGTCCACAAAGAAAGGCCCAAGCAGGGCAAGAGATTCAAACTAGGAACCTTAAGCAGCCTATCACTGTGCTTTAAAAATACATAACTTGTTTGGGACACTAAAAAGCCCAAGGTAAACTCTTAAGGCATACATATATATTCATGTTTGAGAAAAAAAGAACCCATCCATCCATCTTCATCCGCTTTGTCCGGGGCCAGGTCGCGGGGGCAGCAGCCTAAGCAAAGAGGCCCAGACCTCCCTCTCCCCAGCCACCTCCTCCAGCTTATCCGGGGGAATACCAAGGCGTTCCCAGGCCAGCCGAGAGATCAAAGTCAAAGTCAAAGTCAACTTTATTTGAGATATAATCTCTCCAGCGTGTCCTGGGTCTGCCCCGGGGCCTCCTCCCGGTGGGACATGCCTGGAACACCTCACCCAGGAGGTGCCCAGGGGGCATCCTTGTCAGATGCCCGAACCACCTCAGCTGGCTCCTTTCGATGTGGAGCAGCAGCTGCTCTACTCTGAGCCCCTCCCGGATGACCGAACTTCTCACCCTATCTCTAAGGGAGAGGCCAGCCACCCTTCGGAGGAAGCTCATTTCTGCCGCTTGTATCCGCGATCTCGTTCTTTCGGTCACTACCCACAGCTCGTGGCCATAGGTGAGGGTAGGGACGTAGATCGACCGGTAAATTGAGAGCTTCGCTTTTACACTCAGCTCCCTCTTCACCACGACGGACCGGTGCAGCGTCCGCATTACTGCAGCTGCAGCCCCAATCCGTCTGTCGATCTCCGGCTCCCTTCTCCCATCACTCGCGAACAAGACCCCGAGATACTTGAACTCCTCCACTTGGGGCAGGAACTCATCCCCGACCCGGAGTGGGGACTCCACCCTTTTCCGGCTGAGAAAAAAAGAACCCTACATCAATTGGCATGTTTTCAGTTATTCTTTTGATATATGGGCATTTTTGATAACATGACATGAAATTTTTTGCTTTGCAATAGCTCATTTTGCCTCCTTCACCTAATAAGATGTGTTCATGCAGTCCAAGAGTCTTGTTGCTTCTGGTTCCCCTCCAGTGCTCTTTTGAAATTGGCCAAGTTTCTCTCAGAGGGGATGTTTGGTTTCCAAGTGCCTCTTTGCCTTATTTGGCACCATGTTCATATTAGACGATTTCTCCTGACAGATGACACGCTGAGGCTGAGGGCTGCTGACATCCGCGGTCTAGCAGAAGTCATAAGAAAGGGGGATTTTAAGATCATTCCTGATAGCTTCTTCTCCCTGTTTTCAGGGGGTCTGTGGTCACATTGTTGGTAGATGTGTTTGGTTCATGCAAGAAAATGATTCATGTTCCCCTATCTGAAATCTTGTTACGCTCTTTGCTAAACCAGGGTTTAATGTGTTACGCTATGATAATTCCTACCCTCCAGAAACAACATGAAATGACTTAGTTCAGTTTCACAGAAACCTCTTAAAAAACAGGGAATAGAATTTGCATCTGAATTGGAAAAAGGGGGCCTACAGCTATCAGATATTGGATATGTTTTATTTCGTTTTATGGCATGTAAATAATAGTCAAGTAATTGTCAGTGATGAGTAATGATCAGTCAAATGAACAATAAGGGAATTGATAGTAATCTTTTGCATATAAAATACCAATCATCTATCTAACCCATCCAACCATACAGAGGCTGATTCCAGTGAGATAAATGTGTTCTGATAGTCAGGGTCCATTTCATGGTTAAAAACAAAGTCCAGCTCACAATGATGTGACTCTTGGAGCATAACCCACCTCACTCCTTTACATATTGTTTAATATTAGACTGAAAAACTTTTGGAATTCACTGTTATAAACTTTTTATCCACTTTTTAAGTCTGCAGACAGTAAGCGTTTGAAATGCAAAACATTTGAAAGAATGTAGATTTACATCCCAGCATCAAAGCTAAATGCAAATTTATACATGAGCGCATCCGTCCTGGCAGTACTATGCAGCATACAATACTGCTCTTCATGTATACAACCCTGCTACTGTTGGGAATGGTGCGGTGCCTTATCTTTTTTTGTGTGTGTGGATCTTTTATTTGTACTTTTACACACTACATTTCAAGTGTTCTCGGTAGAATTGGTTGCTTTACTTTAGTCAGCAAGTGAAAGGTAAGGTTGATGTCTTTCAAAGCCCAGAGCCACAGCTCTCTTAGGGCAACGTAAACCATGCAGGGGTTGTAACATCTTGAATGCTTTGGGAGAGAGGATTCACATCAGAGCCCAGTGGGAGATCCACCTTCCCTCTTCCTCTTAGCCACTGGTTGCGAATAATATCTTTATAACATACTGTCAGAACCCCCCCCCCCCCCCCCTTCTTCTTCAACATATCAATTTTTCATCAGTCATTCTGTGCATTTGTATGCAGCCATCTGCCATATTTTAGACTCTTTCCAGTAATTATCTAAAACTGATGAAGTTGCAATTAACCTCTACAAAACACCAGACACCACCCACCCCCAAATGCAAAAAGAAACCCTGTCAATAGCACTTTGGCTGCCTTACGAGACTGCCTTGGTAACCTTTTTGCTCTGAATCGATTCTGTGTGTTGCCCATCCTTGCACAGCTTTACTCGGAGCTCCCTATGGTGCCCGCCAGCTTAATTAGAATATGAATGAAACTCTGAGTGTGACAGACAGAGAAGAAGGAGGAACATGTCATTTCTCCTCAGAACAAATTTTGCTCAGTTGCGTTTCACCCCCATCCCTCCCGTCTTCCCACCCACCTCCCCTCCTCTGCTTCATCTAGGCTCTGACGACTCCATAGGGAGCTCATTTAAAAGAATTTCTATCACAGAAACTGTTTTCTCTTTGTCTGTGCAAGCCTCAAGTCATATCAGCGCCTCTCTGTCCTGTCTGCTTTTCCATTCTGTCCCTCTGTTGTTTCCTGGTCGAGGTTTACTACGGTTCTACGTTACATCTGTCTGTGTTGGCTGCAAATCTACAGACAGGTATTGTCTCTTCCTTGGCAATCAGAAAAGGAGGGCTTGGAGCTGAAATGCCAACAGTCTGGGAAAGAAAAGTCTGCCGTTCTGCTGACACTGGTGTCATTTTAGGATGCAACAAACTGGCTAGTTGTCAGGGAAACCACCTGGTTGAATCTGTTGTTTGAAAAGACCCAAGAATAGATAATTAGAGAAAAAAAAAAGGTTTGCTAATTAAATCCCTTTTTTGTAAAGCTTTGTAGCCTTTTCTACCTCCAATTATTAATAATTTATTCATCTCCATTTTATTGTCTTTTTCACTACTTAGTACCATTATTCTACTTCTTAGTCAGTCTGCCAGTGCTTGTCCAAATGACTGTTTGTTTTGGAGACTGTTGCTCTGTGACTGAGTGCAGAGTATTACATCAACAGAGATTAATCACAAAAGTTTCACACTAGTGTAAATGTGGTTGTATATTGTACTCGGAACAACAAGCATGAATTTTATTCTGTTGTTCGGTGGTTGTCTTTTTCCCCCACTTCTTTAGTTGAACCTATGAAAAATGCAAACAACAACACAGTTTGATAGCCATGAAATAGTAGTTTTACACCAACATGGTGATTCCCAAAGAGGTATTAGTCAAGTTTAGAGCATGCTGTATCTCTATACGTTGTGCAGTCCCCCCCCAAGAAAAAAAAAAAACCTGAGGAGACTGAACCAGGCCTGAAGACTATCCACTGCCGATGAATAGTATCTTGGTGGGGGGGGAATCTGACACAGGATTATAGAGATGTGTCTGGTCCTTCCATTTATCCATCTACAGTTCACCAAAACCACAATGAAAGGTTGCTGACAATAAGGCATCCTTACTGAGACAAATGCTTGGATATTAGAGAGACTCTTAGATACATCTGTGCTCTCAGGACAGCACAGACTTGCACTGAGTGCATACAGAACAAGCATACCAAGAGAGAAATGTGTATTAACTATTTACTGAGGTCACAAAGGAGTATGATGTAAGAACAAACTAGTGCTGCACTTTCAACCTCTTTTGCATGTGAATCCTATTTATGTATTCCCCTCTCTTCTCTCCCCTCTCTGCAGCCTCCTTTGGAAATTTCTCTTAGCTCATCCCTGGATCCATTTAGTGGCCCTTTCCCTCATCCCTTGTCACAATACGTCTCTAGGAGCCATGGAAGAGCTGCTGTCTTCAAATATGTGAGCGGAGAATCAACGAGTGAAAGGGGAGAGGACGAGCCTATAGACTACATGCCAACCAGTCTGGAGGATTCTCATTCAACACGGCCAATCGGGTTTACAGACACTGAGACAGAGACAAAAACCCCGCTCTAGGCAGGGTTACCCCCTGTAACATACGATAAGATGATAAGATGAAAAGATGAAAGATTAACAATCTTTGTGATGATGTTTGCCTGGCGCGGGTATATCTTCGGTCATAGCAAATCTCCTTTTGGTTTCCTTTCTCAGCTGGAATGCACTGATTGAGTCATTTCAGCAGTAGCTATTGAAATTATATGTATTTGACATAAGTAGCGGTTATTGAATGAATTATTTTTTGACATGGTTTCACTTAGTTTGTAATAAGCATTTGGCCCAGTGGCAAAGGAAATGTGGATGTAACCATAGATTTATAGGCAGAGCTACAATTTAGACAATGGAACCTTACATTTAATCTTTATCTCCCTGTAAAGTAACAACCATGAGCGTATTCAAAGGTAATTAGAGCTTTTGTTAAAAGCATTTGACTAATGCCAGTTTAATCAACCCCTCACCCACGTGTCACACTGCATTTTCCTCTCAGGACATCGGTGTCAGAATTTGCAGGCTTGGAAGATGAACATTAACACTTCAGGCTGAATGTCATTCCCACAATAAAATTTTTGTATTGTGACTAATCTGCAGTATTTCAGTGAGAATTTAGAAATATATATTATAGGGTGTGAGCATTGTAGAGTAACATACACTTTAATGTGTGTATACTGTAACAGTTCTTTGGTCTTTTATTAATGAAATGGATCCAAGGGGCTCACAGAGTTAATGAGATTATAATTGCTTGATAAAGCAATAATGCTAGTGCTAAAGGTGAAGAAGATGCACATCTGTAGAGATGGGATGCACCGTGTGAGTGTCTGCTGACGGAAATAAACACCTTGCCCTCTACAGTGGCAGTACTTGCAAGCCTTGTAGTTTCAGTCCTTTGTCTGTGATCATGTATACTATATGTCACCTCTTACACACAGATACAACAAGAAGGATGGGTCTCCGTTTGTGTTCCATCTTGTTTCTCTCCCTGATGTGACGCTGTACTGTCAAATGGTCAGAAAACAAGATACGGTTGAGATTCCCACTGTGAACGAAACCAGCACCTTTGATGTCCTTCTAGGCAACAGCAGACAGCGACGATGACAATGATGCTCAAGACGGATGACTAAATCAGTGAAATGAAACGTTAAAAAAAAAAAAAAAACACACAACTTCCAAAACATCTGCACCAACCATCTTCCAACTGTCCTTTTACAAGGACGCTTTGAGTAATGTGAGATATCGACTGTTAAATGGGAAGAAAACACACTTTTATTTTTAGATGAAAAAATGTACTGTAAATACTGGTTTACATTGACTGATGATTTATGACCTGCAAAAGGAGAAAATGTTTCTCTGTTTTACAGATTCAACAGTGGAATGGAAAATGATGAAAGCTGTCATCATGTTTTTTGAATAAACTAACTGAGATGAATTGTTAGTTGAGTTTTTAATCGGCAGCCTTTGAAATGCATGTATTTGACAGTAAAATAACAATGGGGGGGGGCACAACAAATGACGCTAAAAAGAGGAGACAAGACAAAGGAAGGCATAAAAGAAAGAATGGAAAAGAAACAAAAAAAAACAAGCCCCAGAACATAATCACACTTCAGCCTGATATACACCGCCAAAACCTATGAATCAGCCCTTTATTTAGTCAGTCTTACAATATAACATCCAATATTTTTCCAAGATAGAGAGATATTTTAAGTTATTTAAGTTAAAATAATTTTCAAAACTACAATTGGTTCCTCTACCCTTCTTGAAACACAGCGTCTGATTGGAAACAGATTTTTGGCAAGCAGTGCTCCCATTATCAAAATGGCTACAGAGCCAAACGATAGATTGTCCTCTCTGTTTCGACAAATCAACCCGAGTCTCTCTTGGAAAGGAAATTGGTTTGGATATTTTGAAATAAATACACCAGACACATCCAAAAATAAATGCAACGCAGTTCCATTTTTAGTTTTGAAGCTGTTAAAAAGGTTGTTTTGATGGTCAAATAATGTTTAAGACTTCTAAAAAAATGAATATGTAGCTCAAACTGTGAAATAACATTTTTATTTTCTTGCTAAACAGAGAGAAATGCAACTTGTGGGTTTCTACCTTCATTATACATAAGCAAAGATGAAAATGCATAGAAACATTTCTTTTTATTTTGTTTCACACATGGTAAAACAGTAATTCATTTCCTACACACAAACCTTTGTTTCAATTAAAATGACACTGTATCCATGCATGAAAAGAAGCAGGAAGAAGAATAAATTCTTATTAACGCCTATCTATAACCATGCAAGTAGGCACTGACAACCAAAATACACTCTGACACTATTCTACACACAACAAAACAAAACAAAACAGCAATCAGCAATGAGCAATACCACTAAATAGCAAATTAAAAAGGATAATTCTTTCTATAATTAACTCCTGTTATTTGAATCTTCTTCATATTGGTTTAACATTTTATTCTTATAGCACCTTTTAAATTGATAAACATTTGTACAACCCTTAAGATGATCATGGAGAGAATTCCACATTCTTATACCTATAACAGTTGGACTCATTTGCCTTCGAGTGGTCCGAGCAAACCTTAAAATAAAACTTCCTTCTACTATCCCCATTTTCTGAACACAATACAAATAATCTTTGTAACTTCAGAGGCAATGTTTTATTTTTTGCCCTAAACATAATTAATAATGTCTGTAATTTCACTATATCTTCTAGTTTTAATAATTTCAATTTTATAAACAAAGTATTTGTGTGTTCTCTGTATTTAACATTATGCATAATACGCAGTGCTCTCTTCTGTAATAAGTATAATGGTTTCATATTAGTCACAAACACAAACACTTGGTTTAATATGGCGTTATTTTTGTGCCACTATTCTGAGCGCACGTAAAAAAGGTTTGCAGGTGCAAGTGTTGCATTTTGAGGAGAAATTTATTTTGAGCGAAGAAAAGCTGAATTTGAGTGAACAAAATTCATTGCTGCATGCAAAAAATGTATATCCGTGTTTGCTATTATCCATATACACACGCACAATAGCAGCCCCTCTCGCTCAGTTTTTGTATTTGCGCTCGCAATGTGTCGCTCACGCTCTCAACATTTCTGCCCGTGCACGCTCAACTCTTTCTGTACACCGTTATATTTGTGCCACAAAACCAGCCAATCACAGACTTGGATGCAAAAAAATCTGATTGGCTGTTTTTGTCTCCAATCAGCTCGAAAGGACGAAATGCAATATCCCAGAATCCATTTCGTCCAAAGCTCAAACGAGGCAGTGGCGGAGGAACACAGAGTGGCGGAGTTTGAAATATTACTCTTTCTGGGACACAAAATAAACTTTTAAGATATTTTCATGTTAGAATGTAGCTGTGTGAACTTCAAATATCTGCTCGATTTATCAAGACATCACATATTTGCATAAGTGCTCCAACGTTTTCGGAGATGCCTGTTACCCACCAGCTGACCGGGTGGGAACTCGGGTTAAACATAATATATAAGGCTGAACTGACAAAAAAATCACCGACTACACCACCAGGTATTATTGGAAAAACCATAAAGCCTTTGAACGAAAACAAACGCTGTTGTGACAGTGATGTACACTGTTTTGTTGGTATATATGTATGATTTGTATCACCTTCATGTTTCCAGCTTTACAGCTGTGGCTCCAGCAAACATCAGCTGATACTAGAAATTAATTTTAAATAAATTCTAACAACAGCTGATCAATTTTGAACGTGCTGCTGTTGTTGTTTAGCGCAACATCCGCTGGTTTCCTGTTTCTGGCGCAAAGTGGGAGATAAACAAACAAGAGAGACGATCAGCTGATCATTGATCAGTTTCATGATTGAAGTAGCAACAGGAGAGGGAGGGAGAATGAGGAGAGAAGAGGCAGCTAAGACACAGAATAACTCCAGCTTTGTGTCTTTTTTATTCTCGCTGAAGTCTTTTCCCCTCAATACGGATGCATTGTAATTGGTCCAGCCCAGAGTTGATTATTACCAGCTGGCTAATCCACCACCTTTCATTGTTTATACCATTACAAAAACAAACAAACTAACATAAAAATGAAAAATCACCATTGGCCCACCGGGCAAATGCCGGGTAAATGCCCAATGGCCAGTCCAGGTATTCGGTCAGCTGGTGGGTAACAGGCATCTCCAAAAACGTTAGAGCACTTATGCAAATATGTGATGTCTTGATAAATCGAGCAGATATTAGAAGTTTACACAGCACCATTCTCGCATGAAAATATCTTAAAAGTTTATTTTGTGACCCACAAAGAGTAATATTTCAAACTCTGCCACTCTGTGTTCCTCCGCCACTGCCTCGTTTGAGTTTTGGACGAAATGGATTCTGGGATATTGCATTTCGTCATTTCGAGCTGGTTGGAGACGAAAACAGCCAATCAGATTTTTTTTGCATCCAAGTCTGTGATTGGCTGGTTTTGTGGCACAAATATAACGGTGTACAGAACGAGTTGAGCGCGCACGGGCTGAAATGTTGAGAGCGCGAGCGACACGTTGCGAGCGAGCGCAAGTGCAAAAACTGAGCGAGAGGGGCTGCTATTGTGTGTGTGGATAATAGCAAACACTGAAATACATTTTTTGCACGCAGCAATGAATTTTGTTCACTCAAATTCAGCTTTTCTTCGCTCAAAATAAATTTCTCCTCAAAATGCAACACTTGCACCTGCAAATTTTTTTTTACGTGCGCTCAGAATAGTGGCACAAAAATAACGCCATAGTTTTAAAAGGTCACAAAACTTCCCCTCAGAATCAAAAAGTGCTTCTAGAAATTATAATTTGGCGTTATTACCTTAAATGAAGTGTGTTTATAATTTCAAGTGCGTAAAAATGTTCAAAAATAATTTTTTTAAGAAAAATTAACTCAATTTGAATTACAGTTACTGAATATTTGTTCCAGAAGTCGCACGTGCTTCCTGAATTGTGGGTCCATCTGTGACGACTCTGACTCTGTGAATGCAAAATAGTGCTACACACGATTATTGTGTCTTGCATGCACATTCATGCACGCACACTCACAAACACACACACACACATTGGCATCCAATTACTGAGAGACATGAAGCATCTCACCTGTTAATAACAGGGCATATGTATGATAAACAGAGTCGGTGAACAGTAGCTTGCTCAAGCTTGACAGGAAAAAAAAAATCTGGCGCAGATGGTTGGATGGTGCAGTTAATTGGATGCTGTTTACTGTTAAGTGTCTTTTCTTTCTCTGTGTGGCATTTGTAGATGAATGAATTCCTTTCAGAAAGCTGCTCTTTTATGATTATTCGCTAAAATACCCCAAAGCTGACACCCTTACCAGATTGTTTATCGTTATCTGCTAGTGACTTTGATCAGATGGATCTTAGTCATATGACAGCACTGAAATTGAATGAAAAACACTCTGTCCCCTCTCATCAGCTATATCTGTTGACAAGCCCTTTAACGGTTGCTTGAGTGAATTTCCTCTATGGAATAAACTTAAACAGCTAGAGAATTTAATTTTTACTGGCATCCCTCAGATGTTAATACAGAAAACTAGTACAAAACACATTAGCATGAAATAGTGCATGCCTGCTCCCCAGACTTTCACTGGAAAGGTCAATAACAGTCAGCTGCTGGTTCAACTTTTCAAGAGCCTTTAAGTGCACAGACCACTCCACCTGGCCAATTTTATAAACTATTAAGTAGCCTTTTGCTCACTCAGCAGAGCAGGAGTGGGAACATTAATCACTGCCATGGTTGGAAGTCTTAATCAGGGGTCAGACTAGGCTCTGTATGAACTATTCATTAACAGCCATTAAGGAAAGCAAATTTCAGGATCAGCTGGATATTCGGCGTAGAATGGCAGAAGCCAATTGCACCCCGCAGACTTGGTTTGTCAGCTGAGTGTCCCCTCTGGCCTAACAGATCAGAGATCAACCCCAACAGTGTCTGTACCAACACGTGTCGCTGCATAAAGTCCAGTCACTATGGAAGAAATATAGTATCATCAGAATTCAACTATTTTTAGACATTGAATTTATAACACTGAATTTTTATCCTCCAAATTTCCCTGCAAAAATATTCACCTGCAAAAATTCACCTGCAAAAAATTCACCATCAAATATTATGGAAGAAATATAGTATCATCTCTGATGATACTATATTTCTTCCATAAGTCACACATTAAATAGCGACAACAATGCTGCAGGAACCCAAATATTTCTATCCAGTAATCAACAAGAACGGTTTCTAACACAAAACAGGACTGCACTGCTCCCTTGTGGAAGAATCCGGATAAACCTTGACTGAAAAGAATAATGAAACTATATGAAAGCTTTTCAGTGGTAATAACTTAATGTTATATAGTCCAATCGTGTGAAATTAGTATCTATGACTATTCCCCACATGGGTTTATCTTTTTATTGCAAAAACATGAAGCCACATAAAAACCTAACCACTTTGTATGTTAAATACCACAAAAGTGACTATCCCTCTCTCTCTCCATAGATAGATAGATAGATGGATGGATGGATGGATGGATGGATGGATGGATGGATGGATGGATGGATGGATGGATGGATAGATAGATAGATAGATAGATAGATAGATAGATAGATAGATAGATAGATAGATAGATAGATAGATAGATAGATAGATGGATGGATGGATGGATGGATGGATGGATGGATGGATAGATAGATAGATAGATAGATAGATAGATAGATAGATAGATAGATAGATAGATAGATAGATAGATAGATAGATAGATAGATGGATAGATGGATAGATGGATGGATGTGTGGTGGTTAACACTGTTGCCTCACACAGTTTGACTCCACCATCTCCACTGAGGTATTTCAGTAGTTGTATTTCTTGTTCCACTAGCCCACTTCTCATGAGTTTGTCTTGGTTTCCCAGCATCTGATGTGGACTTTAGTAAACCAGGTCACATCCAAGTTGGTATAAGTGTCACGTTTCGCATATGTGTCATGCTCCAGATCTAGCCTGGGGACCCTTCCTGGACACATGCTGATAGGGACATATATACACTCACTGATCACCTTATTAGGTACACTTTGATGGTGACTGGACTGGCTGGACTGACTTTGACCTCATATCCTTCAGAACTCTCTTATTTTTTCCTCTCAGAGGTTCATTATTATTGCAGGATCTCTGTGTTACAATATAAAGCTTTGGATAATTTTAGCCATTCTCCTCTGACCCCTGGCATCAGCTAAGCATATTTGCACAGGCGACTGCTGCTCACTGGATATTTTCTCTTTTTTAGATAATTCTTTGTAAACCCTAGAGACGGTTGTGTAGGAAAATCCCAGTAAGAGTTTCTGAAATACTCATAAAATCCCGTCTGGCAACCATGCCACATTCAAAGTCACTTAAATCACATTTTTTCCCTAGTCTGATGCTCAGTTTTAACTCCAGGAGTCCATCTTGACTCTAGGGATGTATATATGGCCATTCTGAGACACAGCAAAGGAGTTGGCAAAAATGCTGGAGACCGTGATGAGGTTAATTTTACTTTGTATTTATTATTGCTTTTTATCTTAATTCTTTTTCACTCATTTTGTTTTGAAAAGTGTCCCATTGTGCACTAATGTTTTTTTTCTCATGCTCAAGTGCATGCAGGTCTTGGGGTCGTGATATTTTTCATCAAGAAAAACCTTTTTAATCGCTAATCTCGCGCCTTCTCGGAAATATTTATTAGGCATTATTGAAATACCAGTAATACTTTTACATTAGTCAAACCTGCTATAAAAATGAGGATCTACCGCCCTCCTCTGGCAATAACGATCCCACATAAATTACATCATGGTTCCTGATGATTTCCACTAATAGGAAATATCGGGTCATGATGACTGGCACCAATCAAAGACTAGCAGGGACCCACTGTTGTTTTACTGGAAGTGAGTGACGTGGCAGTGATGCTGTGAATGATTAATTTAGAAAGAGAGAGAAGAAGAAAAAAAAGATGTGGGCTCACACCATATGTGAAGCATTTATTATTCTGTGTTAAATGGGGAAATGCCAGTCTGTTCATATAGCCCGTAACCAGCTTGCAGCTATACAGCAATTAAAGACCCAGCAGTGTTACTGACTGCAGGCCTGTGTGCTGTTAAGCTGCCATTAACATCAAAAAGGACTAATGGCTTATGTCTAAATACTGACCTTGAATTGAAAACACAGCATCAAAGACTTTTTACTCTTTACAAAACTCTGGCTTTAAATGCAAAATATTGAGCCAATTAATAATTCACTTTTTTATGTGGAGCCTTTTGCTCTTATGTATAGCCTTACTAAATTATAGGCATACTTGATATTTCAGAGGCTTTTTTTGGAGGGAGCTACTTGCAGTGACTACAGCACCGGCCTGGTATGACAGCTAGAACAGCCTGCCACAGACTGGACAAGAAGCCGTTATCGGCTACGCGGGAGGACATGGGAAGAACATTTTGGCTGCAGCTAGATTAAAATAATTCGCTAAGGGTTTGTATACGGAATTTAAGCCCTGACCCTTTTTTTTTGTCGTCAGGAGCGAGCGCCGTTACGTCGGAAGAGTAGCACGAGCCGGTATTGCAGCGAGTTTATTAGCCAGAAAGCCCACTATTATTCAGCTCGAAAATTGATAATAATAACGCGAGAGTTTGCAAGTTGCCTCAAGACTGTAGTCGCAACTGTCAAAGGTGGAGTGGATACGCGCATGACCCAACACACATTACTGTAATACTGTACACGGCCGCCGAGATAATATCCGTATAAAAAAAACGAATAATCCCGAGGTAAGGAGCGAGGAGTGAACCAAACCCGACCGAGATTTGGCGCTTCTGCTGATTCGTTTTCGTTCGTTTTCTTTTACTCTAACCAACAGACTCACAGCCGTCGAAATTACTGCACTAAACATATTTTTGTGCCTCCCTTTAGCTCCAGCCAGCGCAAGGATTTTTTTTTTTTTACTCCTCCTTCGTAATAAAGTCGCCATTTTGCTTCACTGCCTATATAAACCATCCCGTATTCTAATATTTTTTCTCAAGGAGTCGAGGGCTCTGTCTTTCCTGGCTATTTCTATTAATTTGGAGAGTTTAACGAGAAGACAAGGGTTGGAGAAGTGCCTCGTGGTATACATATTAATGCACGAAAGGAGAACGAGAGGGGGGGGCAAGGCAATTGGAAGCTGGAAATAAGGTGAAAGTATCCTGGATTTCTTTTCATGTTCAGACGAATTTATAATTTCTCATCTCCTGCACTGCTGTTTTTTACCGTCCACCTGGTCGTCGTCTGCAGACTGGGGGGGACAGGACGACGGTGACGACTGTCCGCTTCCTTTCAGGCCCCCCAAGCTCAACCTGACCGCTCCTTGACGCACAGCAGGTGTGATTGCCATGTAACTTAACGTTGGTGGAAAAAAAACGCCTACTTTGGTGCCTGTCTCCTGCCCCTGACCTCCTCCTACCTCACGTGGATGACCCGGGGCCACCCGGGCTCTGGTGCTGGGTGACTGCTCGACAGTTAAGGTAGGTGTGGCCGGGGAGGAGGAAGAAAGTAGAGCACTATTTTAGTTAACCACATAAATAGGCAACTCAGACCTTGTTGTAGTTGTCAAACAGCGTGGCCGTGTGCCACGTGCGGTGTTAAAATACTTATTTCTAGGTTGGTCTCTCAGCAGATTGTGAGAGGAGATGTGAGTGGGTGTCACGGGGTTTTGTTGTGTCTAGCTAAGTATATGGTAATAAAGTTTCTGTAGCAGGTTTGTGTTTACATGTAGATTTAATCGTTTACGAAAACCCCAGCTGCAATGTATTTATTCATTTATTTATTTATTAGGAGGATGCTGTTGAAACACTGTGGCAAATCTAAAAGGGGGTTATCCTACATAATTATTACAGGGTTGCACAGTAAGACTCACCATCAATCAGCCATATCTTTCTCACCACCTGTTTATTTTAAGTAGTTATGAGCTGATCTGTAGCCCATCTCTTCATGCTCTGATACATCATACCGGAAAAGGAAGATGCCTAGTGTTAATGTGTGAAAGATTTCATCAAGTTGCACCCTGCAGCAAGTTCACCGTGCATTTTATAGTCAAAATCATCAAAACTTTACAACTACTGTGAACGCTTTATCTCTGTGGTATTCACGCAGTGAATTGCACAGCATGTAAATGGACACCGAGTGGCCCCCATTGAGTGACCCTTTGTGTGCTTTGTAATTCATTAGGAGAGTGACATGAATGTGTGCTAAGAGAAACCATGTTGGATTGTAATCAGTACCACTCACCATAATTAGCAATTGTCAGCCTCTATTCAGAAGGCTGTTCCTTCCTGATGGGGAATGATGTTTAAGCACAGAGAGTCTGAACTTGACATGTACAATATAAGCATCGGGATTGATAGATGTAATGTATCTCAATTGACCTGAACTAGAGATCGCTGGTTTTCATAGTAAAGAAAGCTTGCACAGCTGCTCAGGAGCGTAGCTTTGTATCCCCACCATCTCTTTGACTCACCTTTTGTCTAATGGGCAGAGCATGAAGTTAGTGTGCGAGTGAGAGTATTGATTTTGAAATGAAAACATGGAAGGTCACACCCTCATTATCACACGTGTGCCTGCGCTCAGATAACCTTCAGGCCAATAGCACTGATGGCCAACATAAAGAAGCTGCATTATTGAACAAGGAGACAGCATCAGCACACGCTATTGATGCAGCAGACTTTGCTAATAATGTTTTGACAAACAATGGATTCGGATTAATGAGCAGCAGAAGCATTTCCGATATTACCTTTAGCTATGTCTCCTGTGTGTTTGTACCCCCTCGTTTGTACATTGCAGGCATGGAGAGCCCAAGTGGGCCCAAGCTTGGGAAGCTGTCCTCATCAGGGCTGTCGAGGGGCCGAACGCCCAAGCATGGACATCCCCAGGAGCAAGTTAGAACCATGTCAAGCCCTGAAAACCACAGCAAACATAGTGAGTGACGAGCCGCTACATTTTGTTGAATGAATACAGTGTGTGAGTTCAGCTTTTGTTGGTATGACTCAAGTTTGCTCCTGGACTGATTCTAGGATGAAGTTCATGAAGCGATACAGTGTGAAGAGTAGGTACTGGGTGCATACAGCATGACATACTAACACATATATGACAACTGAATTTTTCATTTTTGCATATTTGTTTCTTAGATCCAGCAGGTTTGCATTGGCTAAAGTTTTGTAATTCCAGCTAGTGCACTTTAGTGTGCTTTCTCAAGGATTTGATTAGCATACCATGCATGCAGGGGTCTCTGTAGCTGCTTTTTTTTTTTTTTTTTTTTTTTTTTTTTTTTTGAATGGATTATATTTTATTAGAAATCAATGGTTTCAGGTTCAGTGTAATTCTACCCCACAGTAGAGCCTGGAAACTCCAGCAATTTCCCTGAGACTGCTTTATAGTGAGAAAAGCAAACAAACAAGAATTGCCAAGCACTGACACAAGTGAAACCCCAGGCCATCTGGATGGAAATGGAAGATTTTGGAAAGAGAGGGCCAGACTGGGGAATTATTTTTCAATCCAATAACCAGTAGATCATCATGACTTTGTTAATAGCGGTGGGCAGGCTTGGAAAAATGGGGCTGTTCTAATATGACCCAGTTGTTTTGGTTGCTACAAAATAGCCTCTCATTCCCAGACACACAGAGCACAAACACTAGACTAGGTGCTTCGGTTTATTTTCTTTTCATGTTATTATTCAGCCCTGTAGGCCAGAGTTTCATACTGTTGTGCATGCATGTGTTTCTGTGTATGTTTGCTTGTTGTGGTTATTAATGCAAAGCTTGTGTTGCAAGAAATGAGAGTTCGGCGACACATGGTACAAAAAAAAGTGTGGAATCCCTTTACTAAAATCTTTCTTGTATGATCTTTCATGTATTTATGACTGTCTGCAAGATCTTCCCATAGTTAGAAATAAAACACTCTCCTCAACTTCTCATTGTGTAGGGTCTGGCAGCTGATTGGCTGTTTTTGCTGTTGAAGTACATTTGTTTTTTGAATGAAATGGTTTTCTCTGCAGCCTCTTAAAGCTTTGTGTTTTATGGGCATTTTTTTACACTTTATTACTCAGTAAATAAGAGGAGTTTATAAATCAATCAGCAGAAAGTTTGTGCTGGGCTCTGCTCTGATCGATGTGAGGCTAAAGACAAATGGTAAATGGCCTGTATTTATATAGCGCTTTACTAGTCCCTAAGGACCCCAAAGCGCTTTACATATCCAGTCATCCACCCATTCACGCACACATTCACACACTGGTGATGGCAAGCTACATTGTAGCCACAGCCACCCTGGGGCGCACTGACAGAGGCGAGGCTGCCGGACACTGGCGCCACCGGGCCCTCTGACCACCACCAGTAGGCAACGGGTGAAGTGTCTTGCCCAAGGACACAACGACCGAGACTGTCCAAGCCGGGGCTCGAACCGGCAACCTTCCGATTACAAGGCGAACTCCCAACTCTTGAGCCACGATCGCAAGACAAGAGATTAGATACACACTTTTGGCTTAGCTTCACTAATGAATAACTCTGATGACTGCGCGTTTTACTGTGTGCGCGCGTCTTAAAGTAATACTATAACAGGTGATGGATTGGCCCTGGTTTTTATGGGGCTTTTTCAGGTTACTTAAGATTCTGCTATTTCTGTGTGTCTATTTCATTTTCTCTTTTTACACTTGATCTGTTCGGACTTGCAATTATGTTGAGCTTCTAAGTGATACCAGTAGTATTTAGATCATGTTTGATACTGCAAGTCTGTGCTATTGTCTGTTTTAAGAATAGCTTCTGGCACAAAAGATAAGAATCTATGTTCCACTATGTCTAAGGAAGCTTAGCTGGTAACATTGCCAGCTGGTTGAGATTTATCTTCTCTAAGAACCACAAGGAGAGAGACAGATCTTCTCCTGGAGCACATGTAGATTGTACTGACCAATAAGAAGATGAATATAGACATAACATACAACACGGGAAATGTATAAGAAATTCTACATTTCCATTTTAGGAATATAGTTAAATTTTGTACAGTTTGGAATATGATTCATAAACCAGTAAGATATTCATTGACTGACTGACTGTGCCAAATTGTGTTTCAAACACCAAGCAATCTTTTACAATTTTCAGTCTCCTTAACTTATTATTTAGAAATTTTATAGATGTTATGATAAGGAGAAATGCTACAGTGGTGATATAATGAACCTGGCACTGGCCTGTCTATCCCAGGGGGGATATGAACCTCAGTTTGGGGAAACAAAGGCATCAATATCTAAGGCTCCCTATGAAGGTTTTTCAGTCCATGCTCATTGCACACAGTGTGCTCTTCTGATAGCCTCATTATCTGCCCTCATCCCACTGGTTACTTCTTCATTTTTCATTTTATGTCCATGGAGAGTTTGGACTGTTATGTTGCGTTATCAGTTCTCATGTTGGCCCATAAATCTCCAGCTGGAAACTTTGCATGATGTAATAGCGGAGAAATCCCGTCTGGCTGTTGTACTGGTGGTTTCCTGAAATCACTATGTGCCTTCATATGTGACAACAAAACCTGGGTTTGTGTGCTTTCCTAGAGTGTTGTGGTTGAGCTGTCACCTTGCCACACCAGAGAAGTCACAGGAAAGAATGTGGTCCTTGAGGGTGATTTGCGCGCTGTTTCTCTCTTTTGTGCTTCAAGATGTTTCCTATTAATGTCTTGTTTGATTCTAAAGCTAAGTCATTTTTTTATTTATATAGAACTAATGCTGTTTTGCCAAGTGCTGTAGGCCCTGAAAATAGTTACCTTTCAGCAAACGTTAACCCAAGTCTAAATAAGTAAAACCTGGATGTGTGAAAGGCCGCCCCCTTCTTTACCCTCTCTGACCCCAGAACACACTATCCAGTCGGCATGTTCTGTGTAAGAGGAGATGAGCGCTCCAGATTTGTTGTTGTATGGTAACATAAGTGGGTTAGGAGGGGAGCTGAGAGCGTGATAAGTTTTATGCTTGTGGCTGTGTGTGAATGATAATGTGCTATTTGGTGCCATTTGTTTGTGTTTATGTTTATGCATCTGTTCGTGCCTGTGTTTGCCCTAGCATGTGTGTTCTCATGCTACACTTGTCTACCCTGCTGTGGGGACCTTCTTTTCAGGTCCACAGTTGCTCTCTATTGACCTGGTATATCTGCGTCAGTATCCGTCCATCAGTCTCTTGCTTTTCCTCTAAATGTGCTGCTTTTTCAAGCTTTCTCTCACTTACTTGTTGTCCAGACGTGACTGTCATTGCTCACTGTTCTGTTCTTCCTCAGCCTCCTCAACTATTTCTTGCTTACGTATTAGCAGTGACTTAACCTCACTATTCCTGCCACTTCCCATTCCTTCTTCAGCCTGTTCCCAACCGTTACCCTCACTTCTGGTCTTCACTCTAATCACATTTCATATTTGTTACATTTTCTAGGGACTTCCTCTTAATGGCTTGAGTCTATCAAATCAGTAAAATAACAAAATATCAAATCAATAAAAAGCTATAGATTGAGACTGTTTGTTTTTGGGTAGAAATTGAATTCTGGTGCTTTTCTCAGCCTGATGCTACACCTCATTTTGAGGAGAGTCCTTTGTCATCTTTGTCACACCTTCACTTGGCAGACTTGTGGATGGTTGATGAGAATGAGTACAGGGAAATGGGAGAGGAGAGAGATTGAGTTGGTGAGTCACTGTCCATAAGGAGGGTATTGCAAACAGTTTGTAGCAGGCATTGTCTCTCGGCACACATATAAAGTGCTGGATGCCCTGTTGCATAGGCTTATTTTATTATTATGTTGTTGTTTTTTCAAGTGTCTGTATATGCTGTGCATCAATTGTAAACTCCCCAGTGATTGGTCAGTTCTCCATTATCCCTCAGGTTTTATCTAAAACTGTTGCGATTTGATGTCACTAAACATGGCATTGGCTGTGGGCCAAATAAGTATCAAGTAATTCATTGAGTTTCCAATAATATGAAGCATGCTGTTGATGTGGAAGGCTGTAAAATCAATACAGGTCTGAAGAAGCTGTTGAGGTACAATGAGTCACCAGATTATGTAGCAGAAATCTCAAGCCTGAGCTCTATTCTTGGCTGCTTTACGTGTGGTTTAGTGGTGGAAGTAAACTGATATTCTACCACATGTCTGTGTAGTGATCCCTGGCCTCTCAAACAAAGTGATTCCCCATACAGTAAGTCTGCGGGCAATAAAAATTGGCATTCATTAGGACATTGAAGAATCTCCCAGTGTAACTGTTTTCACTAAGACTGAGTGACTAGTGCAAGTATAGAAATAAATGTAATTATTTTATATATCCATTTTCTTACACTTGCACAATTCAGGGTCATAGTTGGAGCCTATTCCAGCTGTCCACCCAGACAGGTCACCAGTCTATTACAGAGAGGCAGATTTCCATTCAAGCTCACAATCGCACCAATGGACAATTTAGAATCACCAGTTAACCAAACGTGTTTAGGTGGTGGGAGGAAACCGTAGTGCTCTGAGAGAAGAACCCTTGCAAGCAAAGGGAGACGATGCAAATGTCACACAGAAAGACCTCCAGTCAACCAGTGGTGTCAAACCAGGAGCTTTTTGCTTTGAGGCAACAATGTTAACCACTGGACCAACAACTCTCCCTGAATAATGCAAGTGATAGCAAATGCCACAGTCTATGCCAGCACTCAGAATGGTTTAATATTAGGAAATAGGTGAAACAAATAGGAAGGTGGTGCCACTAGACAAAAATCCAAAAGTAACCTATCAGCATATTATAAATCGAGTTGTCTAAGAGGAGTTTTTACTCCTGCAACTGCTTTCGGCTCTGTTCTGCCCCATGATAGGGAAACTTTGGCCAATCTGATCTTTTCTGGAAAAGAACAGTCAAATAGTGTGGCATAGTATGAAGAAAAAGTTTGGGTATAAAGCACCCCACTGTGCAGTGGGCTAAGGAGAGGGCATTCTTAGAGGAAAGCTGGATTTGATTTCTTTGTAAAGCCGTAAGTCAACATTGGCATTATTTTAATACATACCAACACATACATATCAAATTGGCAGGGTGGAATGGGGCTCAGAAGAGAGAAGGAAAAGCTGTGGAAGGCGGGACATCTACTTTCAAATTCTGGTCCTTTCCTAGATTGCTGCCAACAGGAACTCTAATTTATTTTGCAAATAAACCAGTGGAGCTCCACCTTTTATTTGTGGTTGTGTCCACTTTTCAGTTAAGGCAACCCAGAGCAAAGGTATGTTTTCTTGCAATGCTCTATAAATTATACAGATTTATAAACATTGCTACTGATGAACTGCTGTTTCCTTTCCATTAAAAAAATAATGAATTTTGACAGATTAGTTAAATGTTTGTGTCTTTCAACAAGTGGATGTATGTAAAAGATTAAGCTCAGATGGTTACACAAAGCAAGAGATAGAAAGGAGGGAGGGGAGAAAAAGACAGAGAGAGAGCGAGAGAGAGATAGAGAGAGGAAAGACTAAGATGGAAAGTGAGAGCCAGACTCACTGAGACTCTGGGGTTTTTTTTCAGTTAGCTGTATCAGGGTAGTAAGACTTGTCTGGTGTTGCTCCACCTCACTCCTTACTCACTGTCTGGAATCAGGCCTGACTGTGAGGGAATATAGGAACGTCTTCAAAAGGAGGTGTGTATATAAATGGAACAACTGTTGTGCGTGTGTGTGTGTGTGAGAGAGAGAGAGAGAGAGACAGAAAGAAAGGAGGGAGGAAATGAGAGAACATAATGTAAAATAGCATATAAATATGTGCGTGTGCTTGTATAAAAGCGGTGAACTGTTGCTAAATCAAATGTGTGAAGGAAGGAAACAGTAAGCAAGAAGAAGTTAAAGCACAATAGACAAAAATTTATAGCAGAAACAGAGATGTTAGTAAGGTCCTGTGGTTGCATTCACTATAAAAGCTGCACAGCTTGCACATGCTGTACAGTCATCTGCTAGTGCGTTTGCTCTGCAATGAGTCCAGGTGTATTCGTTTATACATCTAGCGTCTGTTGAGATTGAGGAAGTACTGTGTCTTGTCTTTTTTTCATGAAGTAGCATGAGTGGTGAGTGATGTTGTTTGTGTGTTGTCTTTCTAAACTACAGCATGTCTAAAACCAACTGTGAAGGCACAGACAAAGGCTCCTGTGTGACTGTTTGTCAAGGAAAACAAATGACTGTTCTGTGTGTGTATATGTGTGTGTACATTTGTGGGTAATGTGTGAACCCTTGCACTCAGGGAGAGCAGTTGCAGGCGTAGCTAGGAGAACTCAGAGGTTATTTGAGATCATTAGACAGCTGCCAACACTCCTGGTTCTCTTCTCTTCTCTTCTCTTCTCTTCTCTTCTCTTCTCTTCTCTTCTCTTCTCTTCTCTTCTCTTCTCTTCTGTCAGTGTTAACCATTCTCTTCGCTTCTGTGAGTGTTAACCAGTCTGCTGCAACAGTTGCAGACAGCTGGGAGCGAGTCACACTCTGACATTAGTTGAACAGCTGTTTTATCCCTATGGTCTGCGCCTGAGAACTGGGGTTTAGATTTGCCACAATAGACCTGCTTTGTTTCCTACCAAGACAATGGTTGTGATTGCCTGAATGTTTGAGCACAAGTGTGCTAGCCATAGTCATTTCAAACAAAGTAAAATGTATAAAAACATTTTGTGTGTGCACAGTTCACCCCAGAAAATCATGGGTTTTTTTAAAAAAAAAAATCTTTTTGCTCTAACTTTTGCCAGCATGTGCACTGCTGTGGCTTTGCAGTGTGATTTTTGCCTGTTTGCACTATAGCCTGCTGCATGTGGGCCTAATTGTTCTGCTTGCTGTAAAGAGGCCTCTGATAATGGTAACTAAGACAAGTGGATCTTATTCCCATAGCAACAAGAACATATCTTTCCCAAGAGCAGAATTCATTAATTATGCCTTTCTTTTACAAGACCTTTATTTTCTAAGACAGGAATTAGAATGCATGCTCAATTTCCTCCTCAGCATAAGAGCTGCACCGCCGACTGCATCACCTCTCCAGCTGCTACCCAGACAGCTAATAGAGAAATGCTCTGTCGCCTGGAGAATATTAATACACTCATATCCATGCAATCACATCTCGTTCACACTCGGTAGTAATGGTTTTGTGTACTTGTTTGCGTGTCAGTGTGCCCTGATGTGTGTGTTTACACCTTGTGTCATCAACTATTCCAAAACATAGTCAGTATTGCTTTGCTACTTCTTATTACATTTTATTCAGTCTTGCTTTATTTTCAATCTACCTTATTATTGTGAGTATGAAGTAAAATGTTACATATAATCTGCCTACATATGTTTGTATCTCTGTTTCCCAACTGAGAGAGTAAAAAGAAGACAAATGAGGGAAAGGGAGAGAGCTGATACTGTGTAATAAAACACGAAGGGAAATGAGCAGGGGAGGCCATAGTAGGTTAGTCCTCGTGTGCTTCTTATACACATTAACATCCCTGGTATAGAGAGTTGTTTTTGAGGGGGTCAAAGGGTGGCTTTTGCTAACACAAGCTGTTTTTTTTTTGGGGGGGGGGGGGGGGGGGGTTGTTTTTAAGAGAAATGATGGCATTAAGTCAATTCATTTATCTGATGAAAAATTATCCAACCATTTTGTAATCCTGGTAGGCACACAGTGTGCTCTGATCCAGTTTGGGACCTGCTGCAAATGGGCAGCACCAGGCATGTGCATGCTGCCTTGGCTTGTCAATTTGCAGGAGAAGAAAATAGTTAGCAGAAAAAAATGTTATGGTGATGTGAAAGAGATCTAAAAAAAAAGTGCATTCCACTTCACAACAAAATACCATCTTCCCTACTGTAAATAGATTTTATGTCATTGAAGCATCTCTTGAAGCGTCTTTGTTTCCTGCTTATTATTTACTTATTTTCCTACTGTTGCTGTTGGGTCTTGTCAGATTAATGCAGAGTAAGTTGAGAGAACATGTAAAGATGTCATTTTGTAGAGCAAAGTACAGCTACCTGGAGCACTATGATTCAGTGTTATGCTCAATCAGAGTTATCCACCTCTGCAATTCTCTTCTCTTCCTCAACATCCTGTGCTCTCCTCTTCTTCCTTTGTCAACCCCCCTCCCCTTCTTCCACATGCATACACTCATCTTCAGCTCTTTCCGCCTTCCCTCTCTCCTTCTTCAAGGAGCAGTGTATAGAGGGAATAGAGTGCAGGGCTGATAGTGTGGAGGTTTAATTGCACCCAAGAAGAGAGCAGTGATGAGCCAGTGGAACCGTAGAGAGACATTGGAAAGGGTGTGAGCAAAGAAAGGGAAGAAAAGTGAGAAAAGTAGACATGGGGTGAGAAAGAAGTAAAGCAGCAGCATGAGAGATGGAGGGAATTAGCAATAGAGAGCACATAGAGAGCTGAGGCAGTCGGTCTGCAGTCTGCTGTGTCAGAGGTCCATGCAGGCACTAGCGATTTATAGCTGATCTGTTTGGCTCTACATAAGGCCTTTGCCCAGGCTGCCTCATTTTTCCCTCACTTACACACACAATCGTGGACATCCATTCTGTGTCCCTCCACAGAAGAGGCTAACATTTGAACAATGGTCACAGTTAAACCTAAACACTGTATAACTTTGCATTTATTTGTTTTTCTTCAGAAGTGTTAGTGTTCATACTTATTTTGCAGTTTTTGTGAATACAAATCTATTCTTCTAAATCTCTTTGTGATATCTCAAGAGCATATCTAGACATGCCAAGTCAAATATAACTAGGCTTGTTAGGTCAATAACAAAGAAGTTCCAAATGAAACTTCAGGATTTTAGGTATTACAGAATTTTTTATTTTATGGATTGTTGGCAGTAGATTGTTTTTAGCTCTGATGTGGCTTTCTTTCTCGCTTTGCCAGGTCCAGTGTGTGATGAGCCAGCAGAGGGGAAGCGGAAAGGTCGTCCTAAAGCAGAAATGCAGGAACTGAGAAGCATCCCTGTGAGTATTTCTCTTTGAAATGAGTGGGTACTTGAAGTGGGCTTCATTTTTCTTGCACAGTAGGCAGCTCCCCATGAATATTCACAATATACAGTGCTATATAGCAATAAATCTGGCGTGGATTCAACTCTCTCTTCCTCACCCCTGATCAGGCCCATATGATAGTACAATGGAAGGAAGAGTTTAAGCGGCACTCCAGGGTAAAATGTCCGTGTTCAGGCTGCTGGTTAGAGTTTCCCAGCATCTATGGCGTCAAGTACCACTATCAGCGCTGCCCAGGGGTGAGTCACTAGCCTCTGCTCTTTCCTGCCACAAGGCTGTTTATACCTTTATGCTTCAGAGTAGACTTGTAGCACTGGACCATTTTATAGGAGAAACCCATCCAATAGGGCACCGTTTAATAATTCCAGAGAATATATAATGGCCTTATTACAAACCTGAGCAATTATTAAGGCTTTTTCAAAAACCTAAGATAAGTCAGCTGGAGGGGGGGGGGGGGGGGTATTTTCTTTTTTGTAACAGCTACCCACTGTCATTAGATTTTGGATAGGGAGAGAACTCACTTTGAATCTCCTCTTCGTATGTCTGCATCCAGGCCACCGTAGCTGAAAAGCTGAGTCATGGCTGTCCCTACTGTGAGGCCGTGTTTGCCACAAAGGTGCGTCTGCAGAAACACAAACTGTGGAATCACCCAGAGAGAGTCAGCATGGAAACCAAGGACGAGCAACCTAAGCTTCAAAAGACTTTTGTGAAGTCCAGCGCTAAGAAAAGGTGACTGAGATATAGCTCAAATTCCTAACCAGATTGAGTCACTTAAAGATAACTGCCTAAAACTGTCCTGTCTCATTCTGTGAATTCAGGCCCATGGAGATCAGTCCCCCCTCTCCTGTGTTCTTCAAAGTGAAAAAGACCCATGAAGTGTCCACACCCTCTCAGAATGGGGAGCTGGCCTACCAGAAAAATGAGAGGAAACAGCACAGCCACAGCCAGCCTTCACAACAAATTCACCAGACCCTGCCAGTCCAGCCTCACTCCCAGCAATCTCATTCCCAAAGCACGTCATCTGATGCAGGGGGAAGTGAAAGCGAGGGGGGCAGCCTTCCCTCTTCTTTTCCTGACGAAGACCCAGAGCGAATGAAGCACAGTAAGATTTCAACATGCCATTTGAAATGTTCTCAATTATATGCTCCAGTATATTTGTATAACCATTATGCACTGTTTTTCCTCCTGCACTAGGACGAAAGCAGAAAACACCTAAGAAATTCACTGGAGAACAGCCCTCAATATCTGGAACTTTTGGATTGAAAGGTAGATACCTTTTATTAAAAGGAAAACATGGGGTTTTTTTTAGTGAAAACTTGAGCATGACAAAGAATTTTGTGATGTAATTTCACATGCCACTGTAGGGCTGTTTGATATAACGATATATATCGGATGACGATATAAAAACATCTATTGTTTCATTTTACGCTATCGTTTGTTTCGTGGTGTTGCAAAATAAACTGTTTACGGCAATATTTTTTCATGGTTTTGATGGTCACTGTAGTGGCTATATTAATTTCTTAAAGTTCTCTCTTTCTCTTATATTTAATATAACCACACTACGGACGGACAAGCGCCTGTTTTTATGCGTTGTCGTTAGCAACAGCGACGGTAAAACCACCGCGTGTCCGCTTGTTTATTTTCCACATAAACCTTTCACAATAAAGCTCAAGGTCCTGTTGAGACTTTTCAAAATAAACTGAATCACGTGAAAGAGCAGATTATTTACGGATGAGAAGCAAAAAAGAGCCGCCAGGTGCTAAAAAATAAATCTTAGATTCAAACGTTAGAACAGGCTTTTCCCCGCAGCACGCCGTGTAATAAATACTCACAAAGAAAACGGCGGCCGTTACAACTTATGTCTAAAAATGTATAGTTTCATGCATCGATTAAAATACTCGACTCGACCAGGTACATGACGCGCAGCTGGAAACACTTCACGCAAGTCAAGCTGCCCGAGATTCACAGAATTTACAGAAAATGTTACATTTCTGTGATTTATATCGTTATCGGGACGATAGATGTCTTATATCGGGATATGAGATTCTGGTCATATTGCACAGCCCTATGTCACTGATATAATAAAAATATGAGACAGAATAGTTTTTTTTTTTTTGTATGCTGGTTGATTTACAACAGACCTTAGGAGCCCTTTGCTAATTTACTTAAATATTGAGTTCCAGAGTGGACAAATGTGCCACTGCTGGGAGGAGGGACATTATTAGTTATGTAAGTGACTGAGATTGCTCCCTGCTGCCACTGATCAATGGTGCTGTTTTTTTACACAGTGCTAATGTAGCAACTGTAGAGATGTCTCATATCTGGCTAAATTAATCAGTGACTCACACATCAAGCACACATTACATACGCATATTTTTTTCAGCCTTTCTTTGTCTCATTCACATATATGCTGAAAATGCTCAGTGACTCATATAGCATACAGAGGGCTGTAAACTACTTACTATCACTTGTCAGACAGTTCATCTGCAGCTCACAGGCGCTGTCTTTTGCTGTCTTTTAGTCTGCTTGTCATTGATTTGGTATAGCTCAAAACAACTTCCATTTTCAGCCTCCTTTTTTCAATTTATAGTCAGTATCAACTTTCTGTTTTTAGTATCGTGTTCTTGTTTGGTTTGCCCTACATCTGTCCCACTCGCATTTCTCACTTTATCTTCTATACTTTCAGTTTGAATTTTAATCACTAGCGTGACTGTCTGTGTATATGTGTGTGTCTGCGTGTGCACATGTGTGTTGTAGGTATGACTAAGGTAGAGGAGAAGCTGAAGGCAGGCCGTGTGAAGAGACCAGAGGGGAGTGGGTTCATTGAGGAGGCTCAGAGAAGACCTTCGTCAGGTCAGCCCTCTAGAAAAGACTCGGCCACAACAAGCTCTGGTGAACACCAAGATCACATTTTTTAAATTAATCATCCATCTATCTAGCCATCCACACATCCATCCATCCAGCTATACATTTTCGTATCTACCTGTCCAATTCAGGGTTTTGGGGGGCTGTCATAAGGCTAACACAGAAGGTAACACATTCATGCTCACTTCACACCTACAGCCAACCAAGTTTATTAACTAAAAACTAAAATTAGGTATGAAAAAAATTAGTTGACTAAAATAACAATAAAATGTCTAAAAAAAATTAAGACTATCTTTAAAAAATAGTGAACTTGAAAAACTAATTAAAATATAAATACAGCGAAAGTAACCTTAGTTCTAGGTATAGTTTGGTATAAATGTTATTATAGCTTCCTTGATTGGGCATTGATGGACATGCTTGAACATTTAAACTAACTAAAAGAAAACCAAAACTATACATTTTCAAACAGTAAATGCTAAACTGAAATGAGAAATCCATTCTGGAAAATAACTGAAACTAGAATTGGAACTAGAAAATACACTGATCACTCTGCCACCAACTTAGAATTACCAGTTAACCAGTTAACATGCATGCCTTTGGACTACTTGAGGAAGCCAGAGTAATTGGAGAAACCCCACGCAGGTAGAAGAACATGCATAGTTATTAATCAGTTAAATATAATTATTACTTTTATAAGTTGCATCATGTTTTCTTCAAAGAGCATTTCTTAAATCTTAATGAGATATGCATGCATATGACAAAAACGACAAAAAATTTATCTTCAAACTATCAAAACCCCATGGATATTCATTTCAGTCATATGAAACTGAGAAAGCAGCAATCTTTCACTTTTGGGAAGCTAAAAACGTAAGTGCTTACTGATCATCTAGATTGCTGACACATAAGGACATCATACCATGTAATTTCATTGGCTAAATAACAAAGCAGTACTGTGTTCTGAATGTTACTCAGGAGCTGTTCCTGACACTCAGTGGCAGCGAGCAATCTCAGAGAGAGGTGAAGTGGTGTGTCCCACTTGCTCCATCGTTACCAGGAAAACAATCCATGGCCTCAAGAAACACATGGAGATTTGTCAAAAGGTCAGTAGTCGATGCATCTGTTCATCAGAATGGGAGCGGGGTGGCTGCGCTGTCAAAACAGCTGTTAGAGCAAACTGTGAAACCAGTAAAATTGTTTTGCTGGTAGTAGCATTCAAAGACAAACTGGAGCTGTAAAGCTCAGCTTGAAGAAGCCTTGCATTGTGGTTATTGTGCACTGAATACGTTAAAACTGGGGAGCCTGGGAACCTTTTCTAGTAAAGATAATGAAAATAAGGCTATCGGATCGCCCATGAGTCTGTTGCTGATTCACCACTGTTCTTTCCTTAGACCAGTTGTGATAGATACTGACTGCTGCAGTCCAGAAACACCCCATAGGAGCTGCAGTTTTTGAAGATGTTCATAGTCATCATAATCTGGTCCTTCTCAGGCTCATTTAAATCCTTACACTTAACACATCAACTTTGAGGAAAAAATGTTCACTTGCCCCCCTAATATATCCCACCCACTAACAGGTGCCATGATAAAGAGATAATCGGTTTTATTTGCTTCATCTGCCAGTGGTCATAATGTTATGTATGATCATAAAAGGAGAAGGGAAGGGCCCTGTAAGCTACTGAAAATATAGTGTGTAATGGGCTAAAGCGTGGGGGGAAAAAAGGGTTATTTCAGTTGTATTATGTCAAGCTTGTCTAGTGGATGAATGAGGTTGAGTGTTGCAGTAGCCTCAGCCCTCAAAGACAGTGTTCCTGGAGCCTGTTTTAATGGCTCCTTAGCCCAGTGGCCTGTGTGACTCTATTAAAGTGACAGTCTGCTGTTAAGCAATGACAGAATCATCACATTACCACTGGGTCACTCACCATCAAGACACCTCTGTCTCCAAATCAATACTGAGGCGAGGAGAGAAGCTACAACAAAGTTGTGATATGTGATAAATTGGGGTGGGGGGGGGTTTAAGGTTCCTAATGTGTCCCTTGCCTTTTACTTTGACCAGAATATGCACTAGTAACAAACTTTATTAGGTTACAGATGAAATGTTGCTATACTGATGGATTCAATAAAGAGCAAAGCCAGCAGGAGTGGGTTATTTTCCTCTCATAGAAAAATGTTATCTGAGCTTCTTCTTTGGCCTTCAACCCCTGCAGCTCCAGGATGCCCTGAAGTGCCAGCAGTGCCACAAGCAGTTCAGGTCCAAGGCCGGCCTCAACTACCACACCATGGCCGAGCACAACAGCAAGGTAATTCGCTGACGTTGTACTTTGTAAACCGGTTTCAAAGACTTTAAACTTAAAAATGACACCCTGTGACTGATTTTGCTCCTTTTTCTATGACTCATTATGAGTCCAGATGGTTTGGGTGATCAGATCATCACTGAACATGGTAATTAGTTTCAAACAACACCAAAGAACTGAAAAGTGAATGCTAATAGTTTGGTTTGTCATGACAGTATGCATGGAAATCCTACATTTATTTCTGCTAGTATCGGTTTACACAGCAGATGTCCAGCTATTTATATGCATCAACGTATAGAGTAAAAAATATACTCTATCCTATAATTTTATCAGTTACAAAAGTATTGTCAGATGCTATGATGATCTCTCAAAATTTGATCTTGTGGTCTCTAAAAAATCGTGATTGTAAAGTTGAACTGACGATTGGTATTCCTGTCAGTGAAGTGCTCACATTTCTTTCTGCAGCTGTCTTAACTCTGACAGCAGAGAGCTTCATTAAGATATTATCATGACACTCCTGCATTAGAGCAGTGGTGCCACTATGAAGTTTGCTGAATAATTTAAAGCTACCCGTTTCAAAAAGTATTATAAAAGATTAATGAATCTACACTCAGCAAACCTTGTGGCATGTGTGTTTGTGTTTTTGTGTGAATGCGTATGGTTATAGTATATGAAATACATGGTAATCTATGTGTATGTGTTTAACAGGCTTTGGCTGTGTAATGTTTGCTAGATTAAGGGCTCTGATAGATGACCGTGCCATCTGTGTCAGCCAAGTTAAACTGTTTGATGCTGCCATTTGTCTTCAGAGGGGACCTGTTGTGTCCTGACCTTATTGGCGGGATTCCAGTCCAGCCGAGCAAAAGGCATTAGTGCATTATTTTTGTGTGTGTGTGTGTGCTTGTGTGTGCGTGCGTGCGTGCGTGTTAAGAATAAAATGCTTAAAGGTTGCACAAGGTAGCCTTCCTACACATCTAAACTTCTGCTGTTTCTGTTCTTCTGATTAGATAATTACAACTTTTGTGACAGAATGAAAGCTGTTATTGTGTTAATCTCTGTTTGTGTGTTGGTGTGCTCTAGATTTGAAGTAGTTCCTTATTAAAGAAGGCTTTTTTAGCTTGTGGGTTTGACTGGTGTCACACTCTTTTTACTTTCCAATGAATTTTAAATTTCAGGAAATTGAAAGATCAGGAGGAGATAGCACATTTCTTAAAATCAGTCTTTAGAAGTATGACGTGCCCTCTTTCTGTTTAGATACAAACGTTTCCTTTGTGCTACAGTAAGACAAGTACTTTTCTACAGTATCAATCATGTTATTTATTAATGCTACAATGTTATACATTGTAGCGGTTTTAGAGTCATGTTTTTAAGGAAGTAGGCACTACTACAACTGTGCTTTTGGATACACTGTATATTAATAATAATGGATTGGATTTATATAGCGCTTTTCAAGGCACCCAAAGCGCTTTACAATGCCACTATTCATTCACTCTCACATTCACACACTGGTGGAGGCAAGCTACGGTTGTAGCCACAGCTGCCCTGGGGCAGACTGACAGAAGCGAGGCTGCCATATCGCGCCATCGGCCCCTCTGGCCAACACCAGTAGGCAAGTAGGGTAAAGTGTCCTGCCCAGGGACACAACGACCAGGACAGAGAGCCCAGGGATTGAACCGGCGACCTTCCGGTTACAGATGCGATTCCCAACCCCCTGAGCCACGGTCGCCCGTTAAGGCATTTATTCATTCAAAAGTGTCAAAAAGACCAGTGTTTGGTGCCTTTGAATTGCAAAGCAGTTTTTTTTCATCACTCATGTGTTCCACCGACAAATCTGCAGAACTTTTGTTCATGCAAATATGTTGAACTAATGTATTTTCCAATATTTGTGAATCACTTGGTACAGTGTCCTTTAACATAGAATAGAAAAATGAGCATATAATGAAAAAAAAGCTTTTGCTCATACATTTTATTAGAGGTGTTAAGTTTACATATGTTAATTTGTCCAGCACTATTGCAATAAGTTGAATTTCTTATTAATATTTCTATATTAAACCGATTTGCACTTCAGTCTCATGTAAGCTGTGTTACTGTGTTTGGTTTCTGTATGACTTGGAGACTTCACTGACCATTGCTCTGATATTGTAAGTCTTGTCATGTGGCTTTACCCAAATGCAGTGTGGGAAAGGCAGCAGGCTGACAGAAGGACAGGGGTCACCCACTGAGATTGACCTTGGCGTTGCTACTGTGATAGTGCTGCCTCATTCTCTTACGCTTGCTCTTTTGCTCCTTCCCTGATAGAAGCATTAAGAATACAAGCTGATGTCGTTTCATTGTTGCTGTCCCTGTCATTGTATATCAAAGGCTTGCTGGTGCCTGTCCTGCTACCCTCAGGCTTTTGCAGTAGCTTTATTGAAGTACTCAAGTGGTATCTCCCTCCTACCTTTACAGAAAGCTACTGTAGTGTTGTGTGTCAGTCATCTCTGTGTGTTAACACATGAGAAAGCACATTAAATGTGTTCCGCTGGGATCCCTCAGTTAGTCTACTCTCTCTCCAGTCCCCTGCATTTCTTTTCCATCTCTGGCAGCCCTACCATCTGTTGTTTTGGTCTTGGCTGGTGTTTGGCACCAACCAACATGCGAGCGAAAACACGAGTTTGACAGGTGTCATAAACATGCCTTGAGTAACAGCCTCACCAGGAAACCATTTAATGATCCTGGCATCGTGTGAACATTAGAGATAGAAAACACATTTTGGTTGCTTTTTTTTTTTTTTTAGTCATGAGGAAGTGGGGTGTGTGGTGGTGTGATAGTGTATTTGTTCCCCCTCAGCCCTCAGGGAGTGAAGGCCAGACGGGCAACGAGCATGAGGAGAGGGAAAGGCTGCGCCGAGTGCTCAAACAAATGGGACGAATCAAGTGTCCCAGTGAGGTATGCACTTCTTCTTTTTACCTGGTCCTTTCCTCTTTTACTGTCTCTCATTCTATACTACTCTTGCTTTCCTGTGTCTTTCATTTTATGTCACATTTCTGTCCCTCGTCATCTGCCAGTTTTGATTTCATTTCTCTCTTGTCCTCAGGATCTTCTTTTGTGCCTTTCTCCTTTTACATCTCTCTCTCTCTCTCTCGCGCTCTCGCTCTCTCTCTCTCTCGCTCTCTTTCTCTCTCTCTTGTTATCTTTCTCTCTCTTCCTTCCCTCTTCCCTCTCTTTTTCCTTTATGCCTTGTTCTTGACATGTTGCCCAAAATCACATCAACACCCTGCTTCGCATTACTCACACTAGAGTGCAAAAGGCAGAGAGAGTAAGAATAGAAAGAGCTGTAAAGAATAAACTCTACAGTGACATGTCTTCACACTGAAAAATGAGCATCTTTCTCCTGTTTTCTCTGTCTTTTTAACATTAACCACAAAGTATTGACCAAATGCAGAGTTCCATTAAAACTACACTTTGTTCCACTTACCCAGTCTCTTGCTTAATGTTTGTTTTCATTCTGTCTCATTTTTGTCATTGGCGTCACTCAATCACACAAACATTTTGTGTACAAACACACACGCACACACGTACACAAATACAGGGCTGTTCAGCCCACTTTTCCAGTCTGATGGGCTACCAGTATCACCAGCAGCGTTGTGGAAGAGAGTGTTCTGACGATGCGAAGCCTGTGTTTCTGTGCCAGCACTGTGGAAAAAGCTACCGCTCCAAGGCTGGCAGAGACTACCATGTACGCACCGAACACTCCCCGGCCATCACCACCACAATGACAGCCGCAGCCACCACCAACCTCATGGATAGTATCACTGACACCAACAACAACACTGGCAAGGAGAGGGTGAGATCATCATAGACGAGGGTTGTAGTAGCAGTTATAAGAGATGAACCTTTTTTTCTTTTCATTTTATGCTGATTACAAGCACATTTTATTGAATTTTAATGAGTACCTAAAGTTTTCCTATATTTTCACTCAAAGGTCTTACTGTTCCTTCAGGTGATCTCTGAAGAATCTCCAACAGGAGGTAAGAAGGAGCAAAGCCAAACTGAAAGGAAACGGTGGCAAGAGAAAGCCCCATCCAGCCATCCTAAGGAGAAGGACAGAGGCGCTAGAGAGAAAGACAGGGAAAGGGAGCAGGAACAAGATCAACAAAAAGCAGCACAGATTGAGAGACAGGGGGAGGACTTTGAAAGGACCCCCAGTGGCAGGGTGAGACGGCGGTCAGCTCAGGTGGCGGTGTTCCACCTGCAAGAAATAGCTGAGGATGAGCTGGCTAAAGACTGGGGCACAAAACGCCGCATCAAGGATGACCTGGTTCCTGACAGCAAGAGGGTGAGGAATAAAATTTGGATGCATTAAGTGCACATGGTGACCACAGTAAATACAGTATATTAGCAGTCCAGGTCAAAGGCCATGCAAAGGCTCCACACAAACTCCATCAGCAGATTTAAAAAATCCTTTATGTTACATCCACTTTTTTACACTGTAGAATTATATTAATAACTTGAATACTGATAGATTAAAAAAAGTTGTCTTCTGCATAGTTAAACTACACCCGCCCTGGCCTCCCCAACTTCAGCCCAGAGCTTCTAGAGGCTTGGAAAAACCAAGTCAAGGAGAAGGGCTTCATCTGCTGCACAAACGAAGTAAGAATATACAAATACACCATGTACAAAAAATAACCTACAATATCTGAGCAAAACAAAAGGGATTTGCCTTAACGTTGAGTGTAACATAAATACGAAGTCAGTGTGTTTAATCCTTGTTTGTTTCTGCTTTGTTCTAGAACTGTGAAGCTGTCTATTCCAGCGTGTCAGGACTAAAGGCCCATCTCGCCAACTGCAGCAAGGTACAAATCCACACTACTGCAAAACTCAGTGTCTGAGAATATTACTGGATATACAGTAATATTCCAACAAACCAATACAGACATCCCAAAAATACACTCAAACTGAAAAAATTTATCTTAAGCAAAAGGAAGTGGAATCTGATGGTACAGTTCAAATAAAATTAAGACAAATAAAGATACAAAATGAAGAGAAAGCAGGAAGTATTAGAATCACAGCATGATCTTGTATAACTTGTAAAACAGGATCTATTTTGCTCATTTCCAACTCATCTCAACGATTTTTCACTCTCTACTAGAGTACCTTTGTATTATTAGCAATTTACTATGATACGTGCGGGGGGGGGGTATACTGGGCTTTTGTGCTGTCTCTCAGTTCATCCGCTGTATACTACAAGCCTTTTTAGATTGACTGTGCCCTGGAAAGAAAATGTTGGGAGGGGCTGCTGCGCTCATATTAAGGATATCCCTTCTCACTGACATCATACAGGGTGAAGCATAGTAAATATTTTCCGAACATTCTGAAACCTGAGTTTTTGGTTGATCGGCATTCATTGCACGTAAGTTCACCTCTGCGTTTGAAACTATGGCCCTGATCACTATCAGAATCCACCAAGATTTTGTTTTTGAGCTGTATTTTCTCAAAATATGTTTTTAAGCTTATTTAAATAAAAACTTAACTTGGAATATGTTTTTAACACCCTCCTGCTGTAAAAGGCTGACAGGGTATGGTTTTTGATGGGTTCTTAACTTGCACCTTCTGCAGCAACCTTAAACTGGTTATCTAAGCAAATATCTTATTAGTCATGAGGCAGAAAATTGGCATATGAACAGGTGGACATGGTAAAGATGGTTTGTTAAATTTTAAAAAAGAACATTTCTGTCCACATGGCAGTCAAGAATGGGCAAATAAGGCTATGGTATAGTTAGAATTTGGCATAAACAACATAGAAACATGCATCTATTCTCTTTTGTGTCAACAATTCAGGGTGTTCAGATAGTGTAATGATGTGAGGGATAATTTCTTTGCACATTTTAGTACCAGTTGAGTGTCATAAATTCCAAAGACTGAGTATTGTTGCTGACCATCTCGATCACTTTATGACCATCCCTTTGTCTTGTCCTTGTCATCTAATGACTACAGCTGGCGTAATAATGGACCAAGTAACAAAGGTCATACCATCTCATACTGGTTTGTTGAACCAAACAGTGACTTTAGTGTACTCTGGTGTCTTCCACAACTACCAGATCCAACAGAGAACCTTTGGAATGTGGTGGAGCAGGAGATACACCAGATGATGCCGTTACCCACAAATCAAGAACAAACATTTGATGATATCATGTTAACACAGACCAAAATCTCAGGGGAAAGTTTAAGTGTGTCCAACCAGGTACTAGCAACATTTCTGGTGTGTGTGTTTGTTACAGGGTGGTGGCGAAATGGGGAAGTACACCTGTCTGATCTGTCAGAAGGAGTTCAGCTCGGAGAGTGGCGTCAAATACCATATTAGCAAGACACACTCACAGGTGGGTCACTGTCAGTATAAACTTAGAGGTTGCCATTAACATGACCCACTTAGTAAATTTCATTTCTGGTAATACGTCATAAAATAATAAACAGCATTGGTTAATCTTAGATCCAGTTTATTTTATCAGACTTGTTGCCAATATGACCGAAAAGAGCACTAAGAAGCTGGTCACTGGGACTCACTGGGAATTGTTGTGGAAAAGTGTATGAAGAAGAATGTGCAGACCACATTTGGCAATAGTAGTCAACCAGTCTATAATAATTTGGTTGAGTGAACTGTAGGACAGATCGTATCTTCCTGCTGCCATGAAATTTTATGATGTTGTTATTAACACAAGATTCATGGGCAGGTTACCAACGTGGTAACAGTAATGAACTTGAATTGAACATTAAGTCCATTATGGTTATACTTTTAACAGCCAGATAGGAGGACTTTCTAACGACATGTCAATCATGTCATATCCGGTTTCAAAACACCAAGACAGTGAAGCCACACACTTTAGGCTTCATAATGAGACTTTCTAAACTAACGAGTGACATCATGGTGGCTACATCCACCTGTTATACTGTCTGTGGGTAAAACCAGCTAGGTTGCACATTAACCTTGTCATAATACTCTTGCACTCAACAAGTCTATACATATCTTCCTTGAACTAATCTTTTCTCTTCACCAACAACAACTTTAGTTACAAGATAACACATAGTTTTTTTTTTCCTTATAAAAAAGCCTCTTTGTTTTTCGGTTTTAACATCCCCATCTTGTCCCCAGTTAACATTAACCTTTGGTGTTCAGACATGGTGGTTTATACAGTTATTTAGAAAGAAAAATGTATACACATGCAGTTGTATTCTGCTTGTTTGCCTTCTTTGGATCTTGACTGGTTTACTGTTTTTTTTGTTTGTTTGTTTTTTTGTCTTAGAACTGGTTCCGTGCAGCTGCCAGTCAAGTTGTGTCCAGTAGCAAAACTAAAGTCCCAGAGAACAATGGGATAAAGGCCGAAGTGAGGAACGGAGCCACGACTGGTAAAAAGAGGGGCCGTAAACCAAAAGAGCGCCCCCCTGTGAATGTACCTCTCGAAACAAAAACTGAGGCGCTTACCACCCAAAACTCAACCCCTGCCGCGACTCTGTTCTCTGGCACAGCACAGCCCCCAACTCTGTTCCCTGACCCAACGGACAGTGATAATTCAGGCCAAAACAGACAGCCAATTCCCTCCGCCACCAGAAGAAACAAACCCAAGAGGCTGTTACTGTCCGACTAGCTCTGCTTTTGTTGACCTAGGAGCCCAAGAGGATTCTTTCTTTAAATATCTGCCAGGAAGCTTAAAGACATTTCTAGCGCTACAAGAACTTGGCACTGAGAAGAAAGCCAAAAATCAACCAATATGAAGTAAAACCCAGTCTTCAAATCTTGGTTTCGAACCCCCCGAGATAATGTGTATACTGTTGTACTCAGAACAGTAGTGTTTTATTTCCCCATTCCACTTTTGTCTCCCATTTAAGGCACATTTTTCAATTTCTGTACTCACAGCAGGGGTGTCAGTAGTAATCAAAGTCCTGACCTAAACATAGATTTTTTTTTTAAACAGAGTTAGTATTCTAAATACCAATGGAGAGTCATTTTCTCTGCAAGATTTGTGTTGTGTTTGAGAGGTTTTAAAAAGGATATTCTATTAGCATGGTGAAGTCATTTAATAATAGCTAGTGTTTTCACATTTTTTCACAGATATACTGTACTGTGTACATGAACAATATCTATATCTATATCTATATACTCAAAGCAATGATGCCATCCGTCATTTCCAAGCCTGAAACATCCAACTGGATCATAAGCGGTCAGAATTTTTTGCAGTGTGTGCTTTAGTGCAATGTTGTTTTAATATAGTTTTTTTTCTAGTTTGACTTTTATTGTTTCTTGCTTTTCATGTTTTACATAAGCAAATGTCATATAAGCTAAAATGTTTGTAAGTTGTTCATGTTTCACATTATTTTTTACAGTTGTTACTTCCAAGGATTTTTTTTCACATGACTGTGAACAGTATCTGCTTTGACAACCATAATTAAGTGTGAAAAGATTATTTCCAGACTGGTTTTACATGGAAGTTGAGATGCAGAATACCCAGAAAAGTGACTGATATTTTCATCTGTAAGGCATACTGCAACTTAGTTGCTATTAGAAATAGAAAGACACGTTTAATTGAATTTAAAAAAAAAAAACAACCAGGAAAAAAATGTTGAAACACTCTAAAATCGGTCTAGCAAAGCTAAATGTTTGACAGGAGGAAGAATTCTGTGTGAAGCTTGTTGCACCATTGCAGCACAATCAAATGATGAGGCCACGTTTTGGCTACTGCTTTAGCTTCAATCAAAGCTGAGGAGGGAATTTTAAAAATATATTATCTTTTCTAGAGAGGTCCAGGATAATAATCTTTTATTAAACAGAAAAACTGCTAATTAAGATTCACATATAATAATGTAAATGAATGAATTCTTGAACGCTCAAAGTTATTGCCTTGCACTTTAACCTTTAACCCTTCCTGCTCCCCTCTTGTAGTTTTGCACTCCAGAACTATTCACCCTAACCTAGTGGCTGTCTGGTGCAGGAGTGGGATTTTTGTTTGTTTGTTTTTTTAAACTCTGGTGGTAAACTAGAGAAAGAGACTAAGTTTGTCATGAGCAACATGACTGACACTTTCTATATTGTATCTGAAATCCAACACAATGGTATAATTATGATTCACCTCACAAAGCCATAACTGGTCTTATTGAAGTTTAGGGCTGCTTAGCCACTTAATGTTAGATTAGCTTAAAATATATAAATATATAAACAAAATATTAAATGACTTTTCAAAATCTAAAAGATTAGAGAATATTTTCACTTTAACATGTTGAAAGTAGATACTTGAATCCACAGTTGTATTAACAATTTGAGCAAATTAAAACTCCATGAATATTTGATTTATATTTGAAGTTTATGTCCATGAAAATAACGACTTGCTTGCTTAAAAAAATACAGATCATAAATCTATTTTATATTCTATGGTGTGTGTTACTTAGATAGCAATCTGATAGCTTTGGATAAAATTATGTGAGGATATTCTGGTGAGATAATAAGGGTGCTTTACTTGCCACTCTACCTTAAGGGCCTGATACAACTCACTCAAGTCCATATTATCCTTACTGGCAAGTCCTCTGAATTTTGCATCATAATGTCAATGTCATTAAAATCAAGCACTGATGTCAGCAGAACATTTTCAAGAAACATTGAATTTGAAATGTGTGTTTTTCCAGGTGGTTTCATTCCTACGCTGTGACTTTTTATAACGTAACGCAAAGATTCAATCTGAATTCCCCCATTGCTAATCAACTGATGGAGTTAATTCAGGTGGGGATGATTATGCACGTGTCTCTGTCATGGGGATGGACCTTTATCTTCTACCTGGGTTCAGATGACAGAGAGGATAAGATGAACAAGCACTGAGTGGTCCTCGGACCTTTTCAATATGAGTTGTCCAGACTTTGTGTGTGTGTGTGCGTGTGTGTGTGTATTAAACAGTTAGCACCTTTTTTTGTAATGACTGGATGTCAGAAATAGTAACACTTTTGAGTGTTATGCTGTGGCACAGAATCAGTTCATCAGCTGCTTGTTACTCGTTTCATTAATGACGTCACATTGACTGTGTTTACCTGACGAGCTTTGGTGTTGCAATATGATAGTTTAGCACTGCTTTTAACAGTGGGTATTTTATATTTTATCACACCCTTTACTATCTGTCTTCCTATGATGTGGAAAACACATATCTATCCCGCAGTGTGAGCTAACTGCAACATGTTTAGAGAGTACAGCAATACACCATATTTAGCTGATTTTGTTGGCTTGCTGATATTTTGATATCGATGTGTCTTCTCGAAATTGTATGGCTTTTTTTCCCACTCCCCTTCTTTTATTAATTTGCTTTAAAAAAAATGCTTTTTACATATGATGAAATCTACACAAAAAAGGTTGAGAAACTTTGTAGACCACAAACAACATTGTAGGCCTGAGTGTTGGCATACACTGTTATTTGATCCACTTTGACGATGCACATAAATTGAGCTTTTTCAGTACATGATGGCAAACGGATTGAGAGAGTCCTTTTATTATTATCTATTCAGTATGGGACAACAAGGCATATGTATGTGTGTTTGTTTCTGTATTTAGTGCACTTACTATACCATGAAATAGGCTTGAAATAGGAGTGTTGTTGGAGCTTTCTAGTTACCTGGACTGTGTGTGGTGTGACTTTTGTACCTGGGGAAACAGCAGGCTCAAGTGTCTTCCCTTTGTCAGCAATGTTATTTCCAAAACCAAGATTATTCCTTAGAAATTCCCCTAGACAGCTGAAGAAGTTTACACTTTTTATTTGGTGGTTTGTTTTGTATGCTACCTAGTTCAAAAGCAGGAAATGGCATCCAGCTCTGTTGTTGGGGTCATTGTGATGAGTTTTAAGAGATGATGTTGTAGCTCATAACTGTTTATGGTATATAGGTAACAAATTAAATGAGACTAATGATGTATTAAAGATTTCCATATCTGAAATTAAGCTGTATAGTACCTAACATTGGAGGATTCAACACCTCCTTTGAGTCTGAACTGTTACAATTTTTTCTCCCAAACTTGTTGTATTACCTGTGCATTAGTATCCCTTAACTAATTAATAAAAGTTTGTTGACTAAACATGTGTCATCTCTGTCACCTTTTAGTTACTTTTTTATAGCTATTGCAATGTACAATGTAGTTGATGGGATTGTAGATTGTGTAAAGATGATGAAGATGGTTATATACAGACAATCAGTGGAATATAATAAACTTATTAGGGTGAATATTTTGACAAACACAAGGCTGTGAAATAAGATTAATAGTCCTTTTAGCCAAGTACAGACAATAGACTATATATATTCAAACCAACATCACACATTAAAAGGAGCCCTTAGTGCATAGGTGTCAAACTCTGGCCCGCGGGCCAAATTTGGCCCGCAGCGTAATTACATTTGGCCCGCGAAGCCATACCAAATTACTATTAGAGCTGGCCTGCTGGTATTATACAGCTAATATATATATTGTTTAGTATTAAGCTTTGCTGTTCCATATTCAGTTTTTCAGCTAAACTTGTTTGAGTCCATAAAGACTCATTCTTATATCTGGAGGAAGATTTTTTTCTTCAATAAATATTAACGTTAGCCCGCGACTTTGTTCCATTTTGAATTTTGGCCCACTGTGTATTTGAGTTTGACACCCCTGCCTTAGTGCATAAATGTTTTTTTAAATGCAGCTGAATAATTAGGGTTACAATTTTATCTAATACTGGCTTTTATCACACTTGTTCATAGTTTATTAAAGCTGCACTTAGTTGCCACTAATTGTGCTCATGAAAAAAAGGAAATATATATTTGTACAGTACTGTGCACAACCCCTCACTGAGCCACCCCTCACTTCTTTATATTTTGCTAGGAAACTGGAAATTTGGGGCTGAGATTTATTGAAACGTACAAAAATTCCTGGAAAATAGTGTAGGTGAAAATAACTCTAAAAAGCTTGGAATGTCCACCTTCAATCACCAACACAGCCTGAACTCTGTTAGGAAAGCTTTCTTTTAATTTCTCAAAGAAGTCAAGCCAAGCCAGTTTATTTATACTGTGCACTGAAACACAACAGACACTGAACAAAGTGCTGTCACAACACTGGTTCATTCCTTGATATAGGTGGTTTTTTGTTGTTTTGTTTGTTTGTTTTCCATTAGTAGGTCAGTGTTAAGTGGTTTAACAAACAAATAACATTCTTCTGAAAATGTTAAGGTACAAGAACTGGACTGAAAATCATTTAAAAGACTTTAAGAGAACTATTGCTCAAGACTGCTTTAAAAAATTACCAGAAAGTCTGGTTTCTTGGGAGCAAAATATAAGGACATAGGAGTGGCTCAAGACACAGCACTGTAAAGTTATTTAGATTTGGAGAGAGATTATGAAGCAAAACTAAAATTTTAAAACTGACTAAAAAGATTCATCTCCACTCCCACCTACACGTGGCCTGTAAAAGGCCCTGTAAGCTTAAAATAAAAGTACATGCTGTTTATTGTGAATAGAAAAAACGGATCACGTGCATTCTGGGGCTTGAAGTCCAAGTGCAGCCGCGAAGCTGAAAGAGATTCCACTGAAGAAATACAAGTCCCATGATGCCTCAGCTGTGACTGCGCTCTTAACACCTGATTGTCAACAGGGCAGAAATGTCTGTGGTTAGCGTGGAAGACAGGCGCTCAACGATGGACAGCGAAGCGAAAACTTCCTCTGTATCGAACAGGTATAGAGTTTGTAGATTGCTTCGGAAACCTTTGGTATTATAGTACATTATTATGACGTTACTGGATGCATTTTTTTTTTCATCTTATCCTGGCAGTTGGGTTAAGCATCTTTACGGAAACACGACCTGTTACACTGTACGTCCCAGTGGTACAGTAATTAATATATAATACGCCTGATAAATGTAACAGCAGTCTAGAAGTTACAGTATAATTATTAGTTTATTATACATATAATAAACCCGAGGCCTGCTTTTTGAGTCTCTCTTTTTGTCCACTCTCTCTCCCTCTCTTTGGCTTTACGATCTGTCATCTTATTTTACACGAGGTTGCCTCGTAGCTTTACTTCATTGTAATCTTCGGAAGCGAAGAAATCACATCAAACACGTCTTTACCAAGCAGTCACTGTTAACTGAAACATGCTCACCTATTTTAACGTGTAATGGGAATCGCTAGAGAGAATTGGAGAGCTAGCTTAAAGCAGAGAAAGTGGACTAAGAGAGCTTTCTTTTAGCAGAGGTGGAAAGCACGCGCCTTGGTGTTTTCTGGAGGTACTGCGGCGTGAGTAAAGCGGGTATTTCTGGCAAATGTCATCTTCCTATGGGATATATAAGGTAACGGAACAGAATAACATTTGGGTTAGGTGACTAAGACTCAAGCTGAAGCACTTGGTCCAGTTGTTTGTCAGCTGCTGGTCTGCCTTAGATGTTCAATACCTCGTTATTCCACAAGAGGGCGGTATTGTATTGGTGTGTCCGGAACAGAGAAGTTCCTGCTCTTCTAGACGTCAACCTTAGTGGCTCGCAGGCTTTAAAGTTATACTCACATTATTAAATGTATGACCGCTGATATTAATATAGTTGTATGACAGAACTCAGTTGGTCACTAAACTATAACCTAACACAGAGGCACCATAAACTGTTAATTGAGGCAGTACCGGGCCAGTCGAGAGCTCTGCAAGGCAAAGGTTCTATGCACTGCAACCTCCCTTTATCACTGAATATATTTGACTTTTTTTTTTTAAATTAGTAAGTAAAGTCAGCATTACATGCTGTTACTAATACGTTTAGCTTATATTATAGTGTGTTTACAGTATTAGTTTTAGGTTAAGTGTTATTGCAGCCGAGACTTTGTAAGCCTCCTGTGCATCACTGTCGCCATAGCGAGATGGCTGAATGTTTGGCATAGAAACCAGTTCAGGCTTCTTGTTTCGATGTGGCTTTCTTGCTCTGCAGCTGTCCTCTCGATGAAGATTAAAGCGACAGTGACACTACCAAACCATTACAGTTCAGATTAGAGGAGAACACTCAATTCTCTTTCCCCTGTTGGTCCCCTGTATAATATAAAAAAGTGAATAAAGAGAAATGAAGTCTGGTCAGAATCCATGTTCCAAAATATTTGGAAAAGCTTTCATGTTGCTTTGTATTATAGCTAGTAGCTTCTCTAAGCTGCTTGATTGTTTTTCTGTGCACTGAAAAGCAATTAGTCCATCTCCTCTGAACTCTGAGCATAATGATTTGTTTTTCTGTACAAGTTGTGGCTAGGGAGGAGTGGAATGGCGTGCATGTGTGTGTGTGTCTGTGTGCGTTTCCCAGGGCTGTTCCCCAGACCGTCAGCTGATAGAGCAGCAGTGGTAGTGTTGGGTTTCATCATGCTGTTTATTCCCCAGTCTTCACTGTGAGTGAAAACAGGGAGGGGACTTTGCTCTTCGGGCGTGTGTGTGTGTGTGTTTGCTGTGGTGCTGACATCTCTAGACTCGGTATAAGGCACACAGAGGCACTGTATGTCCCCACAGGGTAAAAGCACATCAGCTCCCCTCTACCCTTCCCCTCTGTCATCCCCGCACCCCCTTCAATTTCTCTTCACCTCCCCAACACAGCCTGAGGCGTCTCTGTTGTGAATTCAGCCAACTGCATCAACATCAGAGGAGAATAATGGCTGGCTGTGTGACTGCGCTGCACTCTTGTTATTTATTTCTTTGTTTTGTCTTGTTTTGGGTTGTTTTTTCCACCCTCTAGTTTGTTTCTTCTCTTGTCACTCTCTTCTGGTTCCTCTTTCACCTCCGGCCACATACTGCGACACTGACTGCCAAAGACAGATGACCCAAGCTTGGCATGTGTCTGTGTGTGTTTATATATGTGGGTGTGTGCGTGTGTGTACCAGGAGTGGTGTGGTCTGGTTCTAACCCGGTGCTATTAATACACCCTAATGAACATAATCTGGAGGGCAGGTTATCCTCTTATGTTTGTTGGCTGGGCGTCTAATGGGAGGAGCAGCGAGTTCGTGAAAGAGGAGGGAAATGCTGTGCTGTAGTTTCACACTGAGTGCGCCTCCTCTACCAAGCTGCAGTGCCTTCTCTCTCGCTCTGTTGAGAGAATGGAAGAAATAGAAAGCTAAGCAAATGTTTAAAGTTTCGTTTCTCATCCAAGCCGATTCCCATGTATATTAACCACCTTCTGTCGCCACCTCTCTGGATGTGATGCTCCAGAGAGGAGCGCTGTTAAGTGTGTGTTTGAGTGCATATGAATATGTACACTGAGTATACCGGCTGACAATAGTATAGGATTAAAACACAACTTTTGGAGTACAAACACTGGAAGCTTCCCAGTTATGAACACTCTACCAGCTTACTCAGGAGCTAGAATATCTGGCTGTTGGACGCTAAGATCTGATGGCAGGTAAGTGCATTTTATTTCCTTTAATGTACTCCTTAGGTGACCTGGGCAACTTTATTCCTGTCTGTAGTTTAAATGTCCTTAAAATGTGTACAGCTAATGCTTTTAAAAGTCTGGATAAACAGGAAAGACAACTCCAAGTTGAAGCTCACTTGTTTATACCCTCTAGGTTTTTGTCTACATACTTTAGGAAATGTGGCACCTTCTAAGTGCAAACGTGATGTGAGGAACCGTAAAGTTTTTTTTAAACTGAGAATTTTACACTGACATTACAGTAGTGTTACGTACTTGTACATACTCGTTTTTTATGAAATCTTGTTGGACAAATGAACAAGCTGATGTGAAACAGTAGTCACTTTATGCAGCTAGGTTGTGTTAATTTACTCTTTGTGTGAGCCATTGTGGAGAAAGTAAAGAAAAACATGTCGCTTTACTGACATTAGATGTGACGTTGCGTCTTGATTTGCTGCTAATATTATCCTTCAATCTGCTGCCCATAAGGCTTAGATGTCTGCTTCATAAGGGCCTTCTCAGGTACCCCACACTATAACTTCTTATCACAAAGGTGCATTCATGTAATGTTTTGAAGCACTGGGTACTGTAAGTGTAACCACAGAACAAGGACATGATTCAGCACAGTCAGCTAAGCTAATCTTTTATTGCACACTAGTTGGGTTTTAACTGATAACCATACTTCAGTGAGCTATGTCCTGCGCACGCTCTCAGCAGTCTCCCACTCTGCTCCCTGGCTCCCTCTAACCAGGTGACCCTGGTGAGATAAGATAAATCTTTGTTCTCTCTTGTTTGCTCCTCTTCTGAGCTCCTGGCAGTCCACCTGGGCAGGTATATGACCTATATAAATGTGTGGAGCCTGACAGTTGACTGGAAAACAGAGGAAGATCTAAGACTTGTTTATTACAAACGCCGCTATAGTTATGGCCGCTGGCTTTTTACAGTCTTCACTGGGTGAAGTGTGGATGGCTCGGATAATGCAGTAAGTGTTCCAACTGTTGCTCAGTTAGGCATACCGCACACAGATGTTACGTTGTATTTGTTAAACAATGAACGCAGCAGTTGTTTTCATGATGATTGTGAGCGACTTTAGATTGCTTCGCTAATCGAGTGGCATTTTCCTAAAAAAGCAATATTTTGTTTATCAAACGTCAGCGGCACAGCAGATTCTTGAGACGCTGACAAAATAGAGTTATGTAAGAGAAGTGAGGCTGTTGTTTTAGAGGAAGTAATAGAGAGGTTGCTCACCAATCTGCTCGACCAGTTCTTTGTACCAAGTTTTTTCTCTGCTCTGAATTCCAGTTACTCACAACTGCCGAATGATTTGTAAAGGCACAACATTAAACTTAGTCATTATAGGTTAAGTAACTTACAATAGTGAAAGAGTAGCCCATATGTGCAGCTGTTTGCAGTTTAGACACAAAACTCTTGCAATGGGTATTACATAAATTTCTTTCTTAATTTCTTCTATCTTACAGAACAGATGAGAGACCATCAGGTGTAGTTTGAATAAGTCAATGCAAATTCACTCCATGCCTCGCTCGCCTAAGCACCTTGTACCTGTTTTGAATTGGCTTGTTGTCATTTGTTTATGAGGGCCTTTTTGCAGCAATCTTTTCGCTCGTAAAACTGATCACAGGACTATTCGATTAGTTGAATCAACATTTCTCCACTTCTAACATGTTCTGTAGGTGTTTTTAGGTACTGTAACCACCTGCTTTTCTAGCATGCTGTCTTTCCAGTGGCGGATACCTGATCCTTTCAATTGGTAAAATACAATGGACTATGAAAACACAATCCATCACTTTGACTCTATAATTCTCTTATGGTTATGGGGAGCTTTAGATGTAATATATTATAACATCTGTACATTAGTACCTGCAGCAGTTACACTGGACAAGACTGGACAAAGTTGACAGGTTGAAAAATTAACCAGTGACAGGAGGGAAAATGCTACACTGCTGTTTTGTTGGTAACTAACTGGGCCGCCTTTCTTTAGTCAATCTGTTCATCCATTGCATGGTTACATGCCACAAACAATGTCTGTCTCTGTGTGTCTAATGTGTCACCGGGCATTAGATACAAGGGGACAACAAGGCTATACCAAATAAGAGATTGCTATTTCAGTGGGACTGATCCTGTATATTACATTGGTATGTTATTGCCTTGATTCTGTTGTTTTACCTCGTTACCTTTCCATGAACGCTCACCGATGTTAGAAGTTGAAATCATGACACAGCACATTCGGGTTCAGTGTGTCTTACTATATACAGGTGGAGAAGATGTGATGATGGAGAATGTTGGCGTTATACTGCTACGCAAAAGGTTTTATGAAACCCAGAAAAATGCAGTGACAAGAAGGAAAGTTGCTTCCTGTGTACCAGAGAGTAATGTCATGTTTCTCATCTGCAGTGGAGGTGGCGAGGGATCACTCGACCGTCTCCTCCCCTCGGTAAGCACAGGCCTCTCGCCCAGGAAAAGGACAACCAGCCAGTGTAAGTCAGAGCCTCCTCTGCTACGCACCTCCAAACGAACAATCTACACTGCTGGTCGCCCACCCTGGTACAACGAGCATGGAACACAGTCCAAAGAGGCATTTGTCATTGGTAAGAAGAATGACTTTCTGTGTTTGACATTTAGACATCATAAAGATCTATGACCTGTCAGAGCCCCAGCTTAGATTAAGTGGTGAGTTTTCATCTAAAGTATTATAAATATGTTCGGATTGTACCTTTAAATTTAGGAAACTAATGAATAATTGTTTATAAACTAACCTTATACTTTGTATAAGTGAAAATTTTTAATGTTTAGAAAACTCAGGGAATGCACACATTAGCATAATTTCTTCCCATATAGTTGTGGCACAAAGTTGTCATTACCTTATTTAAGGTAAGGTAAGGCATTTTCTTGGCGTATTTGACCATTTTATGAAGAAGAAAGCTTGAGAAACCTAAGCCCAGTTAGAGATGCACTGGTTAAAATTAGTTGTTTTTCACAAACTGGAGAGTTTCCTCTTTGGCAGAGTGTTTTTAAATACAGGAAAGCCCTGCTATACTAGTGATAAAGGGCATTAACTCACAATTTCTCACTGGATGGAGCAAAGCAGATCCATCCAAGTATGTTAAAGATGGGTGTGCCCTGCTATAAGGAAGTGCTGAACTAATGTGTGAGAGACTTTGTGAAAAATAGGAATAAAGAGAACGTTTATGTTGAAGAATGTTATTGGCTCTGTTTCTGCATGCCTTTTTAAAATAGCCTAAAGCAACCTCACAATGCACTCAAACAAGTCTTGCCAAACTAGTCAAACTACTGATAGCATGTTTGCACCAAGTGAAGGTACACTTACCAAACACTTTATTAGGGCCACCTTGCTGGTACCAGGTTGGATCTCCTTTGGCCTTCAGAACAGCCTTAATTCATGACATAGATTGAAAAAAGTACTGGAAACATTGCTCAGAGATTTTTGTCCACATTGACATGGACTGATTCTTATATAGCGCTATTTTACCTCAGCACTCAAAGCGCTTGTTTTTTTTATTGACATGACAGCATCACACAGTTACTGCAGATTTGTTGGCTGCACATCTCAAAGGTGTTTTCTCACTTGCATTGATCTGTGACTGTGGAGGCCATTTGAGTAACTCCTTGTCATGCTTAAGGATCCACTTTGAGATGAGTTGAGATTTGTAACACGGCACATTTTCCTGCTGGAAAATGTGACCACATGAACATGGTCAGTAACAATACTTGGACTGTGGCATTTAAACATTGCTCAAGTCGCTACTAAGGAGTCCAAAGTTTGTCAAGAAAATATCCGCCACATCATTACACCGCCCTGAAGGCAGGGTGGTTAGATTAGATTAGCCTCTATTGTCCTCTGGGGACAAATTTACCTTGGACAAGCGAGGGAAACACATCATGTAAAATAACACACATATGCAAACACTCACAGAGAAAATGTAACTCCAACTCACAGTTTTGTACCTTTTTCCTGAAGACATCAACTCATAATCATTATAAAGGATGTCATTTTTGTCCGTAGTAATTTTAACTATCTTTGAATCAGATTTTGAATTTGGGATCTGAGCTTGACAGAAAGGTTTTCAAACCATGTAGTGATACCATAACAGATAATAGATTCAACAGCTCCCCTAACATCACGCATTTATTCACTCCAAGGTAGCCTTAAGCTCTGAAAACCTCTGACTCTGCCATCTGAACGTCACAGCAGACGTTTTTCCAATTTCCTTTTTTCCAGTTTTGTTGACCCCTGGAAACTGTAGCATCAGATTTTCTATTTTTGGGTCATCCTCTGTAAAATCTAGAGATGGTTGTGTGGGAAAATCCCAGTAGATAAGCAGTTTGTGAAATAATTACAGTAAAACCATACCTATTAGTCATTTCAACTTTCTTCCCAATTCTGATGAACTTTTTAAACGTCTGCAGATCATCTTGACCATGTCAACTTGCCTAAATTCTTTTGTTTTTGTAATTTAACTGGAAGGAAGTTATTACTCAATGGCTGTTTGTCAATTTTTAATTTCAGGCCTGTGTGGTGGCAGCGCTTCAGGAAAGACAACTGTAGCAAGGAAAATCATAGAAGCTTTAGATGTACCCTGGGTTGTACTACTCTCAATGGACTCGTTTTACAAGGTATTTCTGTGGTGTCTACAAAACCGTATATGTCCTTTTGCATGCAGTGATACATTTGTCACTGTATCTGTGAAGTTGTTAAAAGTTATCTGAATTTTTAAATGTTGCTGCATGTCTAAATAAGTGTTTAGAGTTATAAATAAGACATGTGATAGGTCCAAGAAACTCTGTTCTTATCACTTTTGTCTTGAATGGCTGTTAACCACCCAGGGGCCTAAAGGAAGGCTAAAGAAAAGCGAGCCTGAGTGCAGGAAACAGGGTGAAAGAGAAAAGGAAACATTTCCTTTGGATCCCAGAGGGAAAATGAGAAAAAGAGGTTTTGATTAGAGAGAGAGAAGAAACAGAGTAGATAAAATATAAGGAGGCAGTGCTGAAAACAAGGATGAAAACACAGTGATGGGTGTTAGGGGGAGAGAAAAAGAGATGTAGTGAACAGTGTAGCAAGAGCCATCATTCTTGCCCCCTCTACACCTCCACCCACTCTCTAGTTGTGTAATCCTGTCAAAATCTGACAGCGGCAGATCAGACTGTGCAGAGTTGGAGGGATTTACCAGTGACCAGTGCCGCTGTAGCCCTCAGCAAGTGGTGGTCTGCTCACCACATTTTACAAAAGATTGCCATTTATTTTCAGTTAATCTATGCATTTTTATATTTTGCTTTTTTTCCAGTATAACATTGGTTTATTACATAAATATGTTACCAGTTCATTTGAGAAGGGAGTGTTGCTGTTCATTAACTGCCAAATACCAGGACTGGGTTTTTAATGTTCAACCACCCAAAGGACAGATACGTGCGTGCACATACCACCTCGTACGGACGTCACTGTGGCACATGATGTCCTCCTAAATTTAGGTCCCCAAACTTCTCTGCTCTCGATCAGCGATCTGTGCCAAAATGTTTTCGCGTTATTATTTGTGAATGCATCATTTGTTGTACTGCAAAACACGTGTGTAATGTTAGTTGACTAAGAGATTTTTCTTTTGATATGCAAATATTATTATGTGTTCATGCCATTTTCTCAGGAAATCTTGTAGCATTGAAAAGCAGCATGCAGTGGTGACATACTCTAACTTCAGTATCATGGCAATCCTCAGGTCCTGTCCCCAGAGCAGCAGGCAATGGCTGCCAGTAACGACTATAACTTTGACCACCCAGATGCCTTTGACTTTGATTTGCTGACACACACCTTGCGCAAACTCAAACAGGGCAAGAGCGTGAAAATCCCTGTGTATGACTTTACAACTCACGGGAGACAAAAGGACTGGGTAAGGATGAATGCACAGACCCAAACATTTGGCTTTGTATTTTTAAGTTATTAAGTAGCGTGTCATTTTTGCATATAATCCCTCCTTTTTGTTTACCGAAGAAGGTTTTAATCCTCTTTTCTATAGATTTAGCTGCATTGTAAAGCTGTACATCTCCAGATGGTCTCCGACAGATCGCTATTGTGATATCTGTCTACTTCTCTTTATCCTATCACACACAGACATTCACACATTAGTGAGGCAAGTCAGTTTGAGAGCTTACAACGATTGTTGGAATACATGCACACTTAATGTGTAGTGCTTTAATGCCCTCGTTCTCATTTTTGGTATGTAAATTGTATTGTGTTATTACATGTACATGTCTCTGCCCCAGAAAACAGTTTATGGAGCCAGTGTTATCATCTTTGAGGGAATCATGGCCTTTGCAGATAAAGAACTGTTGCAGGTAAGAGAAGGTCATTAGCCCTGAACAAACCAATACAAGGTCCTACTGTCAGCTTTGTTGTCAAAAATATGTATTACCTAATAAAAAAAACCACTCTTAGAAAACACATACAAGTGGTGTAAGAGGTCTTTATTAAACAAGAGGTAGCTGTTTATTTTTCCCATGTTGTGTACATAGACAAGATTTGCAGGTTTTTAAAATAGATTCAGCATATGCATGATAGCCCAAGATAAGTAAATAGATTGAAAAGCCTGATATGTTTGTATGCACTGTGTGTCAGCTAATATGTGCAGAGAAGTGAATATTGATTTAAAGATAAGAAAAAAATATCTGCAGTACATAGTTTGTCCACTTGAGGGCGCCGACAGGTTTGTTTTTCAACTGTTAAGTGTCATCGATTTAAAAGACGTAATGGTTCTGAATAACTGCAGTATCAACTGCAACACAGTAAAGTTAATGAGTTTTTTCCTTTAAAGGTCTGTTAAAATCAGAAGTCATTGTAAGCAAAAGAGAAGCAAACATTTTCATTAGTTATCTAATATTCATTCATTTTTCATCTATACTTACATTGACGTTGCAGGAAATATTTTTTGCTTTCAGATCTTTCATTCATTCATTCAATTTTTTTCTAGAATTTCTTGCAGGCTTTCACAATAACCCTTTAAAAATACAAATTTGAATACAGTTTGGTATTTTAAGCTCGCTATTTTCATGTCATCTGTTTGTGAATGTGTCTTATATTACTTTGTGTTGATCTAATCAACTTGTTTTTCCAGTTGCTGGACATGAAGATCTTTGTGGACACAGACTCTGACATCCGCCTGGTGCGCCGATTGAGGAGGGACATTACAGAAAGGGGCCGAGATATCGAGGGGGTCATCAAGCAGTATAACAAGTTTGTTAAGCCAGCTTTTGAACAATACATTGAGCCTACCATGCGACTGGCTGATATCGTGGTGCCACGTGGTGAGTATATACCAACATACTTTCATGTACATGTTCAGTATAGCAGCAACAATCCTAAAAAGATTTAAAATTAAAGCCTCATTTTTATGCTTTCTTTTTTTTCCGGTCAGGAGGTGGCAACATGGTGGCAATCGACTTGATCGTACAGCATGTTCACAGTCAGTTGGAGGAGGTAAGTGAGGTCATGCTTACAGACATAAATATAAATACACACGCAGAAAATCTGTCATGCCACTTAAATAGTTAATTTGGGGGGAGAATTATAACCTTTCATTTGTCCTTTTTCTTGATGGCCTCCGGGTCAGTACATCTAGTTATGTTATTGCATTCATAAGAGGGTATATGTGCAGGCTCCCCTTCAGTATGTGCCTGTAATTTCAAGGCAGATCACCCCCTCTAGTGGAAAGAAACTTTACTGAGGCTGAATGTCTGTAAGTGCTTTGGGGAAAGGTTTAATCATTAACACTCAATGGAAAAAACTGTTCTAAACTGGTTTTGGTTTTGCTAACTTTCCTAGTAACAGTAACAAACTGTAGTTATTTGGTTCAGAGAACATAAATTTTAAATTGCTTTGTTTTTTTATCTTCTACTTTTTTCTTCTCTTATGTGTTTATTTGAACACTCAAAAAACTTGACAAGATTTTAAAAAGTGTTTAATTATTAGTCATTTTCTGAATCTACTGCCAAAGCACTTAAAGCAAGAAGGCTAAATGATGTTTTCTGAAATGTGCTCTATGAAAACAGAGCTTCTGTTTCTGTTTTCTTATCATTTCATACTTGAGAAGAAGAATGAATATGAATATAGCCCTTTAAATATGGCATATATGTGTGGTTTAGTGATTTACACAAACAAACAATCCCTGGTTAGACCCTTGGAGGAGACTCAAATCCCTTTGGGGAAGGACATCCGGCTAATGCAGAGCTCCCCACTGTGGTGACCCCTTGTGAATAAGGGAGCAGCTGAAAGTAGCTTCCTCAAATAAAGAAAATATGTCAGATGGAGCTTGCTGACAGAAATAGGTTTCAGTGTTTTAACCATATTAACCTCTTGCTGTGGTTATTTGTCCTGCATTAATTCAAACCAAACTAATCTCCAGGCATTTAGTTTAGGAATAAATGTAATCACAGTGGAAACATTACATCCTAATACATAATTATGCAGCATTAGTCACACAGCCTTATAAGACACCCTATCTTCATACTTGTCATACACAATGTCGATTGATGGCCTGTTAGACGCACTTTGGGATTAGCTGTGCAACATGCACTAATCACTGGTCACCAAAGGCACGCTCTTGGCTGTCGGAGCACTTTGCCCTACTGTGCAGTTTGCTTTGTTCCCTCACAACATACACACACTGAAACACATATGCTGCTGATGGACTGCTCTCTCACTCTCTCCCCCTCATCACCAAATCCCTCCATTGCTTGCAGCGGGAACTCAGCGTCAGGTAGAGTGGCCTTTATCCTTTATATCGTTCTCTCCTCAACATCTGCCCAGTTCCCCTGCTGCACCAGCTTTTTTACTGGGAGAGCGAGAATAAATGTCAAATCAGAAGAGAGCAAAACCAACCTCTACCTTCCACCGACGTGCTGGCTGCCATGACACGTCACCAGGCGGCATTCTTGTATCTTGTAGCTAACCAAATATGGCTAATTAGTGCTCTGTCAGTGGGGACATAATACACGGTTAAGACTCGGTCCACACCACCTCAGAATAAGAAGAAGTGGATCAAAATGTGCGAAAACTGCTGTCAACATTTAAAAGCTGCACTCTGATAAGAAGTTTGAAAGTGGTGTAGTGCAGCCAGCATTCAGTGTAAAGGTGTTGGTTTTCCTTCTCTCTACCTTTTAAAGAAATGACAACTCACACTCTTCCTGCCTTCTGTGTCTAAAAATACACCAATGAGTCAAGTCACTGACCCCTCCTTTCAGCAGCAGCAAGAATAAGAGAGAGAGTGACTACAACTGAAAACGAGAGAGAGAGGAAGCTCTTGCTACAGCTATTGTTGACTATCGCATACCTCAGCCACAGAAAAAGTTTCCAATACCCTACTACAAAGCGCTGAGTTTTTCCATTGAATGTCGGCCACAGTATCTGAGACAGAGAGAGAGAGGAAGTGAGCTTGGTGTCTGTCTTTAGACACAGGATGTGCTGGGGCCTGTGAGCTGAAATACCAACTTCTACTGTTCTACACAGTGTAAGAGTGACAGCCACACGATAGTTTGTGCACCTCCCACGCATACACGCAAGGGATATCAAAATCGGAGCTAACACTTGGTTGGTTTCTTTTTCTCATTGCATTATTATTATTATTATTATTATTATTATTATTACTATTAAATTTTGATGTCATTTAGTTCAAGGACTTTTGACATTTGCAATTCTGGCTGTCACACTTTTCACTGTTCTCGATAATCTTTTCATCCACCTGATTTTATGTCTTTTCTCATTTTTCTTCCTCTTATCTGTTGTTGTTTTTTTTTTGGTTTGTTTTTTTGTTTATCTGTGTCCCTCCCCATAGAGGAAACTTCGCTGGGATATGTGAGCAGACATGCTATGATTTCTCTTTTCTTTGCATCTGGCTAATGTGTATCTCAGTGGCATTGCAGTCAGTCTAGTGTGAACAACACTGCATCACTGAGAATTTGTAAAAGCGTGTCTATTCCCCTCAAGTCCAAGGTAGAGCGAGGCTAACAAGGCATTCAGAACTAATATTTATTCATGCAAACATGGGGAAATATTAGAAGTGCAGCCCTACCATGGGAAACTAATTATGCATGTGTTTATATTGCACATTTAAATCTTTTATTTGTATCTGTATAATTATAATTTTCAAATTAATCTATTTTTCCATTATCACGGTCTCTGTGGTGTTGTTATTTTCCACTGAAATACTCAAAACTGGCCCTGTGTGCGCTGCAATTTTGTGTGTGTGCTTCTTCCCAAGCACTCCCATTACTGTGGGTACACTGCCATTATCAACTTTACTCTAACTGCTATTGAAAAATTATTTGTGTGGGGTTTTTTTGTGTTATTTATTTATCTGTTTTTGCATGCACACACAGGTCTGTGTGTGTGTTAAAGTGTGTATGTGCACGTGTGTGTGTGTGTGTATGACCTTGCACATACTGTACACATGCGTGCAGAGCAGTCTTAATTGCACTGGCTTTCACGTGTTGCACTCATGCGTCTGTCCATCTTTTCTCTTTTCCGCTGCTCTCGGCGTGTACCACCCCCGCGCTACTATTTGTTGCCGTGGTTACAGGGCAGCCCTGGCTTCTGCACACCAGGCCCAACCCCTCCCCCAGACCCTCAGCGTTCTGGAGAGCACACCTCAAGTCAGGGGCATGCACACCATCATCAGGTAAAAGCTAAGAAAGCACATTGTTGTTCCGTTAATAACTGCATTTGTTTTCATGGAAACCTGGACGGTGGAAAGCTGCCGAATAAACCTTCGATCCTTCTTTTCTCGACCATCACATCTAGAAACAAGGAGACCAGTCGCGATGAGTTCATCTTTTACTCTAAGAGGTTGATGCGGCTGCTGATTGAGCGAGCCCTCTCCTTCCTCCCCTCACAGGTCCCAAACACAAACACAAAACGGTTCAATTCAAGTATTGTATTACACTCTTTCTTAATTAAGTTACGTTCTTTATAACAAGGAGGGCATTTAAACAATTGGAAAACTACCACAGATAGAGAGAGGTGTAGGAGAAAGAAAGCATGAGATAACCACTCAATAGAAAGATGCTGACAAGTCACACACGGAGACCGTGCTACAGTGTGTGGCCCTGAAATGGGGAAAAATCTGAAAAGGCACTGATAAATGGAAAAAAGAATCTCCCCATCTGTCTTCTACAAAGAAAATCAGATAGACATAGTGTATTGGCCTGCCACATGAGTATGGAAACTTATCAAGTCACCACAGTGGAAAGTTTCCATATCTTTATCGCAACATTCAGTGTGCATTTCACAAATGCACGTGACCGACAATTCAGCATTCACTGTAGCTTGTCACAGTATATTTTCCTTACTGTGGTAGACTGTAGCATCGTTCTAAAGCTCTTATGATTTTTAATATTACCTCAGGTCCACATAGTGCAGACCCCCCAGGGAGAGGATTACGAAGGCAAGACTTTCCATGGAAAGAGGGTGAGTGAACTCCATTTGCTTCCTGCTATATTCTCTGTGCGTTATTTTTAATTGAGAAAAAAAGAAAAACATTCTGAAGAGTTTTGTCTCGAAACTAAATTGATGCAATTAACCTCTGCTTAATTTTTGTACCCCTCTTTGTTTTGCTTTAGATCACAGGGGTGTCCATCCTGAGAGCCGGGGAGACCATGGAGCCGGCTCTGAGGGCCGTATGCAAAGACGTCCGCATCGGCAAGATCCTCATCCAGACCAACCAGGACACTGGAGAGCCAGAGGTAATAAACCACATTAATGTCACATGCTGTCAAAAACCTATAACCAAAAACAATTTTGGTTATATGAGTTTTTACATTTACACATTTTCACAGTAACCTCCTTTGGCCTAGTTTGCCATGAAGCAGTTGTTTGTAATATTAGAGGTTTTCTATATGTATATATATAGCTGTAGGTCATATGTGTCACATTTTAGCGTGAACCCACATCCTGTCTGTGCACAATTTTAGCTCCATTATCTTCGTCTACCGAAAGACATCAGTGAGGACCACGTGATTCTAATGGACTGCACTGTGTCCACTGGAGCTGCTGCCATGATGGCCGTGCGAGTCCTGCTGGTGGGTGCACCCAGTTGTTCACAACAATGCCAATGCCTCCTGTGCAAATGAATTGCACATGTAGATCATTTTTCACAGTTGTGTTTTCAATTTCAGGATCATGATGTTCAAGAGGACAAGATCCTGCTGGTTTCTTTGCTCATGGCTGAAATGGGAGTCCATTCTGTTGCTTACGCGTTCCCGCAGGTCAAAATCATCACCACGGCTGTCGACAAGAAAGTCAACGATCTCTTTCACATCATACCTGGAATAGGTGAGCAATGCTGAGGAAGCAGGAAGGACAGGACAGTTTTAAAGTCATTGAAATGTAAAAATAAGCATTGTAGCACTGTATTTATATTTTTTATCGATGTCGTTTATTGTTGTTTTTTAGGAAACTTTGGAGATCGGTATTTTGGAACAGACGCACCGCCTGACTGGAGTGATGAAGACATGGATGAGCCCAGTTACTAAATCAATTGCTGTCAGTTGACTTACTTTTTGAGAGTCAGGGCTGTGCTCCTGGACGATATGAAGACATACCATTTGCCCCCGTATGGCTGCTGTTGAAAAAAAAAAGACTAAAGAGAAGAAAAATGTTGCTTATTTGTATCTGTTTGGTTTTTTTTAAATAATGTTATTTAAATTTGTGTTAAATATATTTTTATTTGTACAGAATGTAATAAGGTCAGAGCGTTTTAGCACTTAAATTGTGACAATCTCTATCGATTTCTGCAGAAATGTTCTGAAAAGATTTTTCTAGCCTTAAACTGTGGACGACACAACTGAATGTGAAATTGCATGCGACATAAAAGGAAAAGAAAGAAAAAAAGAAGTAAACTTTTTAAGGTTATTTTTTACCACGCACCTTCCTCACAACTTTCACAAAAGTAAAATCAGAACATGAACTCATGTTGCTCAACTTCCATCGCCATGAGCACTTTCTGAAGGACCATTCAATCGGAAAATGTGTAGGTGTATTTTTTTTTGTCTCTCTCTTTTTTTTTTAGCTCACTGGTTCACTCTTTTCCTTCTCTGTGGATGCTGACCTAACCAGTTGAAAAGGATGTTGAAAAGCATTTTTCATTATACGGCTTTAAGTGCGTACTTGTGGTGCGTATTTATGCAGAATGTCGCTCATTTGCATATTTTTTTACTATGGATAGTCCTGACCAGTCAGCGAGCAACTCGTACGTCTTTTTGTTGCAGTGAAAATGGGTCATCTTCATTTATGTGAAGTGTTTATTTTAGTCCCTCAGATCCCAATTTATCCCTCCATTATTTCATTTTTTTCAGCAGCCCATCAGATTGTTTGTTCAAAAACGGCTTTTGTGGACATATGAACTCAAAATATCCAAAGGTCACAAAGAGTCCTGATAGTGCCTCATCTTTAAACTGTCACGGTAAAAATGAATGAGATCTGTCAATGCCGTTGCCTGTTTAACATTTCCTTACTGTTTGCTGAAAATGATGCTTTAGTTTGCCAAACACGAGGCGCTTCGCTTCATCCTTGCGGGTATACGAGTCCGGGATATTTGAGGAAAGTTGTCTATAAACTTCTGATATTATAAACCGGGCCATAATTACCATTACACAGTGTTCAGTTTAACAACATTTTCTATTTTTTCACAGTTATTTGCTTTTTTCAGGAAAGGATTCATAAAACGACAAAGGAAAAAACAAAAACATTGCACTGAAACTGTAAATCTGTTCTGTCACATACGCAGCAAGTTCACCTTTAAATATTAATTGTGTGTTAATGTACATTAAATGTGCACGGGTATGAACCGATTATGTTATGTAGCCTCATTGGGTTTTACTCATCTGCATGTTTTGATTTTAATTCTTTTTGGGACTTTGTTTGGTTTTGTTTTGCTTTTTTAAAATATTGAATAAAAGTGCAATACAACTTTTAAACTGCTCACAGTTTATTTATGCGAAATGTGAATTTCAGAATCTAGTATTCTGCCAGCTCCCACGACTTATCTGAAAATATTCTCCACTCTGGCTGATTAAAATACACCTGCAAAAAACATAAAGCAGGGTGAATATTTCTACCTTTATCAACACATTTCGAGAACGAGAGACACATTACCTACACTCAATGAACAGGAAGGATATTGTGGTTGTCCTCTTCTCATGGAAAGTAACCTTGATATCTTCCATCACTTTCCATAATTATCACTCTGACAGCTGTCAAGATGTCAGCCGCAGTAAAGTGTGATTGACGTGCATTTCATGAGGCTGATGGACAATTACAAATCAGCAGCCTCTTGGGCAGATATCAACACACATGAAGCATCGTGTTTTCTTTCTTTCTTTTCTTTAGAAGGCAGGAGGACAGTCAAAAGACATGCAAGAGATACAAATATCAAGAAGCTGAGCAGCAACATTTGTATACTTGTTTGGTTCTTCAAAATATCAGCCGATTTTAAAGGTTTTCAGCAAAGGTTAAGTAGGCTCTGAAATGAGCTAATGTGCTAAACTGGTTTAAATTTGAAACAATCTGGTCCTTTCTGCTGCTTGATCATGATGATGACAAGTGTATTTTAAAAAATCGGCACAGATGTGTTTTATTCCACGTGACTAAATGCTTGAAAACTTCAGATTGGTCCTCTGAATGAAGATGTCAGTGGAAAGTTTACCACCAGCACTGACAAACAGGAAGGTAGTGTGTCTATGTGTGCGTCTGTGCGTGTGTGAGTTGCATCCCCATTGGTAGTACAGAGCATGATGAGGTCACAGCTTGGTAGAGACAGCAGGGGTGGCCGTTAAAACTCAGCGACCTGTGTTTCTTTTTCATCCTCATGTCACCAGCTTCTAACTCCAGGTTGTTGTGCTCTCTTCCTGTGTGCCTTCTTTTGGTCTTGACTTTGAATGAAGGTGAAGCTTGCCTCCCTGTCTTGCTTGACTGGGTCTGAGGAGTCTGCCATGTGGGTAAGGACTGCACAGAGGAGACTATGAAAGCTCTTCCACACAATGAGACTTTCCAAAGTTGTTGTAATTACGCTTGAGAAATCGTGGAAAGGAACCGTGTTTTTTTCATGGTTGTTATTTGTTTGGTTAAAGTGTTATCTGGCAGAGAGTGCGTCTGGGTTGTAAATGTTGAAGAGATGGTGTGAGTAGGCCAGCACAGAGCAGTAGCTTAATGCGGAGAGTAGAGGATGAATAATTCAGACGATGAAGTATTTCTGAATCATGTGAAGAGGGTTTAGATTAGTCTGTTGAAGAGGGTAAAGTATTGTCTTTCCCTTTCGCTCCCTCCTTCTCCTTTCACTCTCTCGCTCTGTGTGTGTGTGTGTGTCTTCCCCTCCACTCTCCATCTGCATAGTTTATCATGAGAGTAAAAATTCTAAGAGACTGGACTGTCCTCATAAAGTCAGGCCAGGGTGATTTAGTTGTTTTTAGTATGAGTTTTAGTTTGTGCATTAAGCTCCGTTGCCTGAGTGTTTAATTGCTCTCTGAGTGGTTTTAGTGCAAGTTAGCTAACAACAGGGGCCAGATGTGGTGTTAATCTATGGCTGGAGTTTCTGACTGAGAAAAATGGCACAAATGTGAGGCAGATATGTTGTTTGAATGCTTTTCACTGTGGCAGTGTTTGCCATCAGGTTAAAAACTTGTATTCTACCGAAATGAGCTATGATGAATCGCTGTATGCGTCGCTGCTTTAAACACAATAACATATATAGATCACAAGAACAGGAATTAAATTGTGTAACCTCAATAAACTTAATGTGATGCTGTTTCCATTAATAGCTTTTCAAGCGTTTTTTAATTTCTCAGTTTTAGTCTCGCTGGGTGGTTGCCTGTGGCGCCAAAATCACACCCTTTAACTATACAGGTGGCTAACAAATGATTTACTTTTTAGATTTTCAATTAGATCTTTGTTTGGTTTTGCTTTTGGAGTTGCTTTTTGATTTTATTTCATATGTATTTAATAATCCTGCAGGAAATAAGAACAACACCACAAAATGGAATCCAATCAATAAACCTGCTGTACTGAAATTCTTATGTTTAGCTTTAGAAAAAAAAACTACCTTTGGGTGATATTTAGTTCAGAGCAATTAGAAATGTTGGTGGTCAAAATATTATTGCTGCAAAATATGATTTCAGCTCTCCACCACGAGGTCATACAGTAGATATTTGTGCCTCCGAATTATGGAAAAACAGCTCACTAGAATATCCATCAACAGGTGTATATTTCCAGATGTGTAATCACATGTGGAGTGTTATCATAGACACATTCTCATCTTTTCTTTGTCAAGTAATTTTATTTTTGTACACATTTGCCTTCAGCGTGGACTCTGCATGCGGCGGCTCGCAGAGCGGCCTGAACAACACATCCGGTCCCGCTTTAAATCTTGAGTAGTCCTTTCAAGGACTGTCCAACCTGAGAATGGTGATTATAGGCTCAATCTCAGGTTCGTCAGCCCATGAAATGCTAACTCGCCTCAGCAAAGTATGAGAAGGAACACCAAAAGGAGCCCAAACCTTCCTGGACCGTGCTGGAATTTGGTTCCCGCATCAAGATTTTGAATTACCTGCTGAGGACGCTGACAATCACAAGCTTTATGTCTCTTTATTGCATGGCTAAAAACTGAAAAACACAAAGATCCTTCGTGTTTTCTTAACTCAACGGGAATATTGCAATCTAACAGCAAAGAAACCCCTTACTAAGTTCATTATGAGCTATATTAAAGATGGTTTGACAGGTCACTTTTCCTCAAACAGAAATATATTGTCATAATATTTAATGTTGAGTTACAGAATACAACAGCTTCTTTCAGTAATTATTAACCAGTAGAGGGAGCAATGTACACAGTAACCAAAAACCAGAGGCTGTTGCTTCTTGTGGAAATTGTATTAAGAATGATAATTTTAATCAAATCTAAATGTTCCTATTCAGTAATTCTGTTTTAATGTCTTCATGAAGTAGTTGTTGCTCTTTAAATGTTGAGGACAAACACTTTTTTCAAATATGGTCAAATAGCATTAGACCCAAAGTAAAATATACTCTCAGCATGTTTTATTATTAATAATGTAAGCGCATGTGCTTTCTCTTCTAAAATACTGAAGAAAAATCCACCTCTGATGATCCAGAATGATCTAGAATCTTGTTTGCTCCGATAAAGCAAAAAATCTTCCTCTTGTTCGACGACTTGACATCTCTGTTAACGTTCAAGTTGTCTCCGATTTTTTTAAAGAGAATGCATGGCTGAGAAATGTAAAAGATGCTTTAAAAAACTTGAGAATTATATTCAAAGTGTAAGTGATGCCTGCATATTGTAAATGGGTTGCACAAGCTCATAAAAAAAAATTAGGCCGCACTTACCTTTTTTGCATTATTAATATTTTTTGTCATCAATTCTGTAGAAAAACATTAAAAACACTTTGAATCTGTAACTAAAGTAGAATTATATTTATTACTGTTTTACAAAAAATATCTAACTGTTCCCTTTTCTTTGATTTTGATTTATATAATCGATACAGTGAGTAAAGTGGCTAATATCCCTGAAGACAAATCAGTGCACCAACTCAATAGTTTATTTGCCTGTTTGGCACACAAATGTAGTTCAGCACGTTCTGAATCATCTTGCTTAAAGCAGAATCTTAACCGAAACAGTAATCGATCAACAATATAAAAAAAATATTGTAATATTTTAAACTAAACATGCCAAATAAAATGAATTAGTTGTAACTGGACTTGGAAACTGTCAGTGAAATATGTAAGTCTTTAAAAAGGATTTATTTCTCTTAAATTAGTTAAGATATTTACTCACTGTATCATTTCCAGCGTGTTTACTACAGATGTAGTACCCCAATTTAATAATCTATAATTCAATAAACCCCCCAATTTTTTAGATCGTTCTCCACTCAGCTTGTAAGATTGCTCCCTTGAGATGTCTCATTTGTTTTTTTGCACATTTCTAAAACTTTGAATAAAATAAGATTTCTTAAAAATATTTTTAATGGGAAATTGCACTGAGGATATTTTAGACGCAGGACACACATCTTTTAAAAATGACCACATTAAATGTATTTCTTGTGAGTTATGTACAGTACCATGTACTCGCCTTCATAGTTTTATAATCTTCTGATTTACTGAAATGAATAAGTAATTTGATCTAAAACCTATAGGGAAAAAAACCTATAATTGAAATCAGAATACAAGCGTGAAAAATTCCTCACGTACAATGATGTATTAAAATTGATGTGCCTTTTTAAAATCTGTATTTTTGGCAATTTTACTTTCATTAAAGAGCAGCAGAATTCTTTTGTTTTTCGGGGCTTCTCATGATTTTTGCGAGGAGGTGGTTTTAAAATCTTATTTAACGCAAACTGCCAATAAATTGGCGGGATAGGAGAGAAGAGTTTTGCAGTAAATGTATCTGGACAATATGCAAAATGCAAGATTTTATTATCCCTGAATACTGATTCTGCAAGCATCCCTTCAGAGGCAAATGGTCATGTACAAAATAGACTGGAGGAGTGTGTGACCTCACTGACATTCCTTTCATCCGGGTTAAGGGTCAGATTGGGATAGAAGTCTCTGGGGAGATTAAATGCGGTCACTAAGGTAACGCTATGAACACTGGTGATGACAAGGGTCACTCTGGCAAACGCTGACACATATATTAATCTTGAAGGTGAGAACGTGTTTATGTTTGTTGTCTGTATTTTGTAAAATTGGCTTTGTTGATTTGAATTATTAATAAATGTTTAATTCAATCATAACCTTAGTGAAAAAATTCTTTGAGTGTGTGTGGATGTGCGTGTGTGTTTTCCTGCTGGCTCGCCTAGCTTTAACCTGTGTTCCCCCACAGCATTCTGTCTGTGAGTCAGCCGACCAGAGTTGAAGAGTTTGAGCCATGTTGCTGGTGGTCATTTGGCTGGAAATGAATGTGTGTATGGAATGAAAAGCCAGAAGATGGTGGCCAAGTGTGAGACGAGCTGGCTGGCACACAGTGAACTCTGAGGGTCAGAGGAGGGGTTTAGGTCAGCTCGTGTCATGAAAGTATAGGGCAAAAAATAAAGTAAAACACATTTCCTGTTAATTTATAGTTGCATAAAAAGTATATAAAATGATAAGAAAGATTTCAAATCTATAATAATGTATTTTTTCAAAAATACACTTAACCTTGCGATGAAAATCGACAATGAAAATTACATTTTTTATATGATCTCATTAAATTTAATCTTCTCATAAGACTCGTGACCAAATCAAGTCATGCAGAGTGGATTTATAACAATGTGTCTAACATTTTAGGCACCTATTTTAAAACTTATTCTAATAAGTTCCCATTAACTATACTGTGCGTAACTTTTCTTTAATAGACGAAGCAAATGAATGTTTATGATTGATTGCCTCTAACAATTAATTTTCAGTGTATCGCTAGATGGTTTCCATATTTTTCTGTGCGTTCATTGTGCTTAATTGTGTGCATCGTGTAGGAGGTAGTCAATCTAGTAACCTGTAGTAGGCTTTGGAAAATGGCTGGCAATACTTTGATGATCATCGGCTCTGCAGCTGCAGAGCCAAATGTCATACATCACCATTGTGATCCTACTTACAGCAATTTTCTCCAGCAACGTGGATGTAAAACACAATTATGAATATAATTATTTATAAAAATGCTGGCTAAGTGTTTTGCTACATTGTAAAAAAAAAACCCCAAACAACAACCATAGAACGTAGAACGCACAGTCACAACACTGGCATGTAGTTCAACAATCAATCATTATGTATAAAAGTACGCGACCGTGCATCATCTACCAATCTTGCGGGCATCTCTGCGTGTGAGTGTGTGTGAGTGTATGTGTGTTAAAGAGTTTAAAGGTGTGGTGGGAGTTGTAAGCTGAGGTCAGTTAGTTCCGACCTCGAGGAGAGCACGGCCACAACCTTGGAACAGTGTGGGGGTGGTTCACTTCCCCTTTCCCTGCCTCACGGCTTCCTGTGAGTGCTAGAACCGTTAACCACACCCTCCTCCTCTGGCCTACACCCCCACACACCACCATAGCAGGCCCTAGAAAACATCCACAACTCTCCCCTCTTTATCCTTCATTCCCTGGCCAATGAACACACACGCATGCACACTCTCCAACAATAGCCCTCTTCCCTTATACCTCTCCCTGCTCTTGAACTCGACTCTACCCTGGCAACCATCTCTGCGCTTCCCTGGCCTGGTCCGCCTCTGACCCCGGACCAGTTAATTGTCATGAAGATGATTTAGGATGAACGTACGTAGGCACGCTTCTGTTTGAGCCACTGTGGTTCTGCAGGTAGGTCTGCGCTCGTGATCTAACCACACAAACAAGACGCACAACCAGCTCGTTGAAAGGCATTCTAAAGATCCCGTCTGTGCTTAGCAACAGCTGAGTCACCGATGAAAGATGTCGGTGAGCTGATTCTCCAACACTCGCCATTATCAAAAGAGATGAAATGATCTGTTTTATGGGATTTATGACACCAATAAAACAACCACAACAAAGCACAGTCATGTTCTGATCTATTTCACTTTATGCCACCTTATCACACCTACAGCAGCAGCATTCCTACTATGCTCCCATCAGTCATTATGCTGCAGAAGAGGAGAATTGTGAACGAGATCTTCTGTGTCAGTGTGTGTGTATGTGTGTCTGTGTGGGCGTATATAAGCCTGTGGTCTGTGGAGGGACAGTGTGGAAGAGTATGTGTGTGGGGAGAGAGAGGTGTGTGTATATATTATGAACAATGGTAGTGGTGTTGTTTTTTCTTTGGGGGGGGGGGGGGGGGGTCTATTCCTCGAAAGGGAGTGCTGTTCCCGTAGGGGGAGAGGAGGAGTGGGGTGGAGCGCATGGTGGACTGAGTGTATGTGGGGGAGTGAGTGTGGGGGCAGTTAGGCCATCTGGACTGTGAGGAGGCTGAAGAAAGGGAGAGAGTGTGTGTGTGTGTGCGTGTGTGTTTGTGGGTGTGTGTGCGTGCATGTGTGTGAGAAAGCAAGAAGGAGGCAGTAGGGATGAGAAGAGAGGAGGGAGGGATGGAGAGCCAGAACTGAGGCTGTAGGAGACAGGATGGAGGTACACAAAGAGCAACAGAAGGAGGAATGTTGCTCATGGTCATAAACATTTCTACAGCATGGTAGTACTCAGCGTCGGCAATATGTATCGATTTCACTTGATAGAGAGACAATAAATGTAAAAGCTTATGTGAGCATAAAGAAAAGACGTGCATCTCAAAGCCTCCACATTCACTTACTGTGTTTTTTTTATATATATATGAAAGAACTGTGCTAAAGAAAAAATTCTATATACATAATGATAGGCTGCCAAAGCCATCCCACAGCTATTCTTGTGCTCACTTTGCTTTACTAGCATATATTAAAATGCAATGAAGGGCATGTAGACTCAGATTCACAAGATATGAGTACAATCTAACTGAAATCATCTGAATTCATTATTTACATGCAGTGACAGCAGAGTCTGTAGTGTTCATACGTGCCTGGAGGAGAACTCACTATTTAGTCATTTTACATAAGTGGTTCCAGAATTTTACTTGATTTTACTGTTTAAGTTACAATAAATATCTTTACAGACAATTTCGAAGCAGTTTGTTCTTCACTCGGAGACCAAAATGAATCTTTCCCGATCCATTGCAATCCACAGCAAGCACTCTGAGGTATTAGAAAGCCTTCTGGAAAAAAAAAAAAATCAAGATGGCATATTCCATGTTTGACTACTGCTGCGTGCACGTTCAGATCAAGATGCAATTTTCACAAAAAGTTCCAAAATTCAAGGTTCTTTCTGCCACTGCAGACACTTTGATTCTGTCTTTCACAGCTGAACAAACATGGCTGGTGCTCTGCAACCCCTGTCAATTCTGACAACCAAATTTGTTCTAATTTCATCCTATATTTATTTTATAGTTACATGCAACACTGGTCCTAAGCCTATATCAAACGGTTACACAGAATGAAATCTTACGGGGTGGAATGCTTCGATTTGCACACCGAGGTGTGTTTACAGATCTTGGGAGGTTATTTCTGTAGATTGCATGCCTACGTGCAGTGTGGACAAGAAGAAAGAAAACATGCTATGGACAGCCTAAAGTGATGCTCCTTGACTCAGTATCAGTTGTGGCCAGTTGTGGAAAGAGGTGAGCTGGCTCTTCATCTCTACTTGAGGCTAGTGGCTGGAGGCCCAACCAAAGATCACACCCAAATCTCTGAGCAAACTGCCAAGAAATGAGTTGCATAGTAGCTAATGTAGATGCCAAGATTTGACAAGGAAAAAACAGTATGGAATAGAAATATATAGATATTCTAATTCTTAGTCTGCTGCAAGGTTTTTGATCCTGTTTGCAAACCCATACATCATGACTGAACAATGTTACAGGAGTGCAGTGCTAAATAAGGTCAAATCATCACGATGCACAACGTTGATGTCTGAAGAGCCACGTATCACAGAAACATTCATTTACTGGTTGCATACATGGACTACCAACCCGACCACGCTGACTGCATTATTATCTTTCAAGAATTTAAATTCAGTGTATGTGCAGCACCAAAAAAAAGAAAGAAAGAAAGAAAAAAGAATTGCTTTGGGTCCATTATTCATTTCCTTTACAACAAATACCACCACTGGGCAACTTCTCTGTCTGCAAAAGCACAAGAGGCCTTTTCAGAGCAGCCGTTTTAACTCATTATAAAGAAAAGTACAGCTGATCCTTGTACAGCAGTGAAACTGAAACAGAAATCCACCATCTTTGATTTGTGTGAAAACATGTGAAAATGCTTCTCATGAGAAAACCTACAGTAGGGGCACTGGGAGACAAACCTGCCTAGCAATCCCTTTTCAGCACAGAATATTTCTCAGTGTCTGTGCAGTAGTAGTAGTAAAGATTTTCATTTGTTGAGCCCTGTGTTTCCTCTTTCAAAGGACTAAACTGGATTTTGAACAGGGAATCATCCTCAAGACAGGGTCGCGTGGATTAGCCAATGATCCTAGGGTACAAACAAAATGTGTGCCAGTTATCCTGGCACACATTTGGAGCTTTTAGGAATGTGAAGTTGTTTATTTTGCTACATGTTAGTGATAAGAAAATAAATGTTCCTGTTATCCAGGTAGATGTGTGACATGCGCAAATGTGAGTGCGCTACCAGAACGGCCTATGAAGGAGACACACAGCTGATGTGAGTATTGAGGTGAACTCAATTTCGGAGTTGTGTACAGTATTCGTGAGAGCAAAAAGAGGAATCCCTACTGTTCCTGGATTGCCAGCTGACCCCCATCCCTTTTGACTATCAACCTCATTCCTCCTCCCATCATTTCCCTCCCCTGATGTTTTGGCCACATCAATATCACCTCCTCCTTTTCCAAACCTCCCACAAGACCTCACCTCATCCCCTCCCCTGCCCTGCCCTGAGCTCTTCAGGTCCTCCAGGCTGAGAGGTCAGTATGGGTCAGGAGCTCGTGACTCCCTCATTCACGGTCTCTCCTCTCTGTCCTGACCCCCAGTGTTGTTCTATCACAGCTCTGTTCCCTTTTTCTGTCCTCCACACAAACACTCACCCTCTCCACTCATTATCTGACCTACTTTTTTCTCTCTCTTCGCTTTCTCCCGCTTTCTGCGCTCCTTCGTTAGCTCAAGCTGTTCTTGGATGCCATATTGATTGGGGTTTCTATTCACCTTCACTCACATCCTCTTCTCTCCCTCTCTCTATTCCTTTTGTTCCCCAGTGTACTGTAATGCTCAAACCTCTTTGATCCGCGTGTTTGTGTCTGTGTACTGCTTTCCTAAATGTCTCCATTTACTGTAAGCTCTACTACCACGCTATGCACAATTTCTCTCTGTCCAGCAAACGCACACATACACACAAACACACATATTACAGATATATACTGACTTTACTTTGATTTCTCTCTAACCTTAACGATAGCAGGTACTTGGTTAACCCTCACCTTAAACTGACCTTATGCTAAACTTAAAATACGGTGAATGTCTTCACTGTACAGTTTAATAATTTACATCATTGGGACTCCCTAACCAAGACATACCCCCATTATGTGTCTGCTTAAACAGATCCACAACATGAGTAACATCTGGACAACCCACACACACAGAAAAAAACATCATACACATAGTCAGGCTCACATTTTATTTATTGGTCTGTTCAGTCTGACTTTTTTCTTCATTTTTGTGTTTGCGTGCACTTTTGGATGTGTGGGTTTTTTGCACATGATATAAACCAACATGTTTCTCCCAGCATGTTAACCAGGAGTCTTATGTGGAGCGTGTTTTCCCAAAGGCCACCAGTGTTAAATCTTCATTTTGAAGAAGGACCGCACAGCTAAAAACCTCAGGTACTTTAGGGGATTCACTCACAAACCCGCATGGGCACAGTGCGCATACACATTATATTAACAGAGAAAACACAAACACCGCTGAGGGGAGGGGCTGCACTTTACCCCCACATAGACGAAGGGGGAGGAGATGAGGTGCAGAACAAAAATTAGAAACCAAATTAGAGGAACTGGTCAGGCGAGGAGAGGAAGAGAGGAGATGGAGGGGTGGGAGGGAAAAGGGTAGAAGGAAAGGTGGACTAGGACAAACAGAGCCGGTGACCTGAGGAGGGAGTGTCTGAGAACCTTACCAGCATGGATCAACAAGAAGGCTGCTGAGAGGACAGAAATACAAGTTAAAACAGTGAGCGCAACACACTGAGAGAAAAAGAGCACGAGTACAAATGTCAAACATGTTTGTTGGTGTGAGGCGTCTTTGCCCAAACTATCACCTTTTGACCCTTGTGTAGCACCTCTAAAATGATCCCAACAGAAGCCTCTCTTGTGCCCATCACTCTTTGACCTCACGCTAAACCCCCTCCCACCCTCCACCCCCAACACATGTCATCATCACCCCCTCACATCCCAGTGAGATAAACACAGGTTTGAACACAACGAAGCCTCACAGCAAAATAGGATTTTTTAAAAACTCACACGGCACACTGCGACCCCCCTGGCTCCCGCTCGTGATGAAACCATCTCCTGACTGGTGCATCCCACGCCTTCCCATTCAGCCTCTCCTTATCGAAGAGCGTAAAAAAAAAAAAAGAAAGACAGAGAGTCAGCAGGGTGGGGCTGGAGAAAAAACACTTATCATATTGTCATTCTGATGACTTTGCCTCTTCCCACTTACAATGCAGCGTTCTAGTCATCACACCTAGATACGTGCAATTTGCACCGGCGTAACGCTTGATGAGTATCCCCCTCACATAAAATAAACCCGTCCTTGATGTGAAGACAGTCTAACTGGGATACTTATACATTACAACCTCCTACAACCGTGACCTCCGCCCCCAACCTCTTCCAATTCTTCCCCATTCTCCCTCTCTCATCCTTTCTGTAGCTTCCTCTCCCTTTCTGTCTCCCTGTCTTCTATTGCCTCATCTCTTTCTCTTGTTGGTGTAAGTAAGCAGCTTAAACACCTACAGGGTGTGACATTGGGGCCCCACGCGCCTCGGAATGCAGTCAGTGCGGGCGGGAGAAGGCAGCGCTGAAAAGGAAAGCGTTTCATCCGTCTATTCTCTCCTCCCCGCTCTGCCTGGCATCGACGGCGCGAGTGTGGTTAAGGCATAGCCAAGGCTGTCCCCTCACATTAGCCGGGGCTGAGCCAGACAAGCCGTCACCCCCCCCCCCTGCAAGACTGTCCTCCACTGCTCATCTTAACACCCCCCCCCCCCCCCAATCAAAATGTTTTTTCTCTCATCCTCTCATCCTCTCATCCTCTATCCTCCTCTCCTCCACTCAGCTCAGCTCTGCCATGGGCACCAGTCCCCAATCTCCAAGGTGATTATGACAAAAACGAACGACCCCCAAGAGACGGGGCCAGCAGAGATAAGAGAGAAAGAAGAGGATGGTGGAGGGAGAGAATGAGGAGGAGGAGGAAGGGATTGGAGATGGATGATGTAACAGAGAATTTTGGCTGTGCATTATGATTTGGGTTGAAAATTTCAGAACCAGCAGCTCATAGCAGTTCATATCTATCTATATCTGTATCTCTCTATCATACTGAAATTAGTTTTGTGCAGGAAGAAAGAAGCCAGTGGTGGTAGGTTGATAGCTGTGGGGGGAATTAAACAAGTACTCTTGTACTGCAATGCATATGGATACCTTTACTTTATGTATTTCTTCCAGCTTCCAGCTTGCTACTTTCTACTTGTACTTTGCTTCATTTAAGAGGGAAATACTTTTTTGGTTTCGAACAACATATGGTCCATTGGTGTAAATTAAAATAAATTAAACTACCCGGCAGTGCATTAAAATCTGATTCAAACCAATCCAATAATATGATCCAATAACAAAGACTATTAAAGGCCATTATGTATAAGGAATACTTCTTAATTTGAATGCCTACAAGGGACTGAGGTACCAGATAGATAGATAGATAGATAGATAGATAGATAGATAGATAGATAGATAGATAGATAGATAGATAGATAGATAGATAGATAGATAGATAGATAGATAGATAGATAGATAGATAGATAGATAGATAGATAGATAGATAGTCATTACATGCTGTATATAATTAGCTAGATACAACAAATAAGATCCTATTTCTTCTGCAAGGGTCAAAGATCATTGCTGTGGTGTGGAATGGGGTCATGACCCCACATGGTCAGCAGAGTCAAATCAAGTAGCAGTGCTGAACTCGAGGAGGTCATTAAAGAGGCAGAGTGTCCTGATGGGGACAAGCAGCATGGGGGGAGGCTGTTAACCCCTTCCTTCGCCTTTCCCTGCTGAAACGAGAGAAAGCAACGAGAAAGGAAATGTAGTGGAGGAGAAGAGATGAGAGGTCATATTATTGTAGCATAGCAACCCAGGTTTCAGTGTGGGTTGAGGCGAGCAATAATATATAATATTGCTGAGAGGTTAGACAGCTTAGAAGAACCTTTCAAGATGGATGTGGAAAGAGAGGTGCACTTTCTGCACAGAAGAGGGGGAGGGAAGGTAGGAGAGGGGGTGGGGGTGAGCCGCGTCGGTAGAAAAAAAATAGCCCAATCCTCCCATCTCCATCCACTCCCGACACTCGTCTCTTTCTCACTGTCTCTCACTCTCTAATACTATGTTAGTTTCCCTCTCTCTATCTTACTTTCCCTCCCTCTTCTTCCGCTCTGTGCATCATTAAAACAAGCAGAGTAGTGTTCAGAGCGTGGGGCTGAACTGAGACGGTGACCTCCACAATAAGAAGATGTTCTTGCTTCGGGGAAGAGAAGGTCGTTTTGTACTCCTCTCTGTCTCTCTCTCTTTTTCTTCTACTTACTTCCATTGGAGTAAATGAGATTTGGAGGGGTAGTATAGTGGAGGAAGGGATCAAGAGGGTAGACATGCAGACGGTGAAAGACGAAGAAAGAAAGATGCAGAGGGAGAGAGGGCTGTTTAATGTAGGATTCATAACACAGAGAAGAAGAATATGATAAACAGGAAAGATCGGAATTCCCCTAAAGTAAAGTGGATAGTAGGGTTAGAGCAAGGCAGCCAGGGGCTGATGCCACAGAAATGGGCATGAAAAGCCTGAATATGAGTCTGCCTGCAGTTTCATTTGGGAAGAAGATCCTCCTTGCTCGGAAATGAGTAAAATACATCTTCCTTGTCCACACATGCCGATAGACAGCATGAGGTCAGCCAGGAGCAATTGTTATCAAAGAAAGCCACGATGTTGGATGTGGTGATGCGCAGCTTGTCCAGGGGCATCTTTTCATCTTACACATACAATAGTCACCAAGGCCTGAGGCCTTAGGGAGGACAGAAATTCCTACGGGTGACACAAGGACAGGCAGTGGTGAACAGCTCCACTGCCCCCCCCCCCCCCCCCCCAACTCCACGTGGTGCCTTCACGCTGGCACAAAATGTGTGGGCAGCGAGCACAAACACATTCTCTGAATCCTCCAGATGATTATGCATCCCTTAAATCCAATAACCTCAATTCATTCTGCTTTTCCTGGTGTCATTCTACATTGTAATTCATTCATTTACACTTTCTTTGACAAATCAGCTCATTCTCTGGATTCTTCTCCTCCATTATTAATGCTACCCTTCCTTACTTTCCTCTTACCCCTCATTCCTTTCCTTCCTCCCTCCCATCCTCTCATCAGTGGACTTGGGTCCCATACTCTTAATTTGGCCTTTCTCTCCGAGGGAGGACTCTCTTTATAAAAGGCTTGTCGTTTCCCAATTCTGATTTGAGTATCACTAAGCTGCACCTTCACACATATTGTTGTCTCACACCTTGTGCCAAATATTCCTTTGTAAAGCCTTCCCCCATCCCCTGCCTGCACCTGGTAGAGATAGTGTTCTTTCAGCCGCAGGCTCTGCCTTCTATACAAGCAGGGCTAGGATAGCACAAGCAGCACACAGCTGTTCCCCTTGGTAAATTGATAGTGAAGGGTAGTGGATGGGGCTTTGAAAGCGCCTTGTGCTATTTTTGTGACAGTTGTAGATTTTTTTTGCTGTTTAATTCAATGTGACCAATTATGCTCCTCAGCAGGGGAGCTTGGAGAGCAAATTAATACTTGACTTCAAAAAGTTTTCCTAAAGTGCGTTTACATTCTTCATCCTGTTTTTTTGTCTTTTGTTTTTTCTCTGATTCAAATACAAGTCATTAGAAAGGGACCTGGTCTCACTTCCTGCGCTGAGATCATGTGTGTTCTTTGTGTCTGGCTTTAAACTTCTTCTCTGCCTCAGCAACAAACTGTTAAAGTCTAAACAACAAGCTTACTTTCATTATTTAATAGCAAAACTTAGGTGGGAAAAGCAGAATACAGAAGAACAGTGACTGCCCCTTTGGGTAAACAGCAGCCCACAACACACCCATCACCTTGTGCTTCAAGGACTCTTTGTAAACATAAGTACCACACACACTCACACACTAAACCCACTGTAATACCGAAATCCCGCTTTTCCCTCACACCACTCACTCTCTCCTGGGTGGATTGCCTTGATGAGTGCTCCTAGGAGTGAATACATGTGTAAGTGGCCTAATGACGCCTAAACCCATCTATGAGCAGACAGAGGGGGAGAGAAAAGAGCGGGCGAGAGACAGGAGGAGTGGGGTTGAGGAGGGGATGCCAGGGTCATGCTTGTCGTGAGAGGCGGATTGGAAGGCCACGCTGGCGTGAGGGAGCACAGCTTTGAGTAAAGCAGCTTGTTTCAGAGAGGGATTGTGTTTGCAGACCCTACTCACAGAGAGAGCGTGTGTGTGTGTGTGTGTGTGTGTGTGTGTGTGTGTGTGTGTGTGAGAGAGAGCGAGAGGGATCTGTGCCTGGGCATTACAGACCTACAGCCTTAATCCACATGGCCTGACATCCTCTGTTATCCAGCCCTCTGCAGCCAACTACCAGACTGATGGAGATACAGCTCTACCCCCTGCTGCGCCACGCCACACATCACTCTCCACAGACACACACACACGTGCATGCACGCACAGTGCATGTTTTGCTGTACTACTCGCTCTCTTCCCCATATTTTGTCCCCACTTCCTCAAACCTAAAATGATTCCTGGTCATAGCCCATATATTCTATTTCCTAAGAAATAGGCTCATACCCAGTTCCTCATTACTATATACATCCACACACAAAGTTCACTATAATCAGTGACACACACAAACTTTAGTCTGTTGACACTGTAAAAGTTCCGAATAAAGAGACAAGTTCTATATTTAAAATATTAATAATAATTAAAGTTTCCTTATGAGTTAATATGCATTTCCCCTCAGTTTTCTTTGTTTACTTTTATACTTGTACTTATTTTAGGTACATCTATTTTATGCTACTCCTTCATCTGCTGGATTTCTGTACATCAAGGAAGGGACCAGTCATAGCAAATGCTTATACACTCACTGGAAACTTTATACACCTGTTTGACTGTTCATTAATGCAAATGTTTAATCAATCAGTCACATGGCAACTGCTCTGTGCATTTAAGCTTTTATGGTGAAATTCTAAGTGAGCATTAGAATGAGGTAAGTGATTTAAGTGACTCTGGACGTGGCGTAGTAGTTGGGTCAAATGGGCTGCTTTCATAAACTGCTGATCTACTGAGATTTTCCTGCACAACCTTCTCTATGGTTTACAGAGAATGGTCCAAAAAATTACAAAATATCCAGTGAGCAGCAGTTTTCTGGGGATAAAAATGCCTTGTTGGTGCCAGAGGTCAGAGGCGAATGGGCAGACTGCTTCAAGCTGACAGGGAGGCAATGCTAATTCAAATAACCATCCATCCATCAACCTGGAGTGGGAGGGTGGGGTGGGGATGGAGGTGGCTATTCAAATAACTACAAATATGAAGAAGAGCATCTCTGATTGCACAACACATGGAAGATGGGCTACAGCTACAGAAAACCACACAGGCTGCTCCTGTTAGCTAAGAACAGGAAGCTTAAGCTCCATCGGCTCAATCAATTTGAACAATAGAGGGCTGGCAAAAGGTTGCCTGGTTTGAGTCATGATTTTTTTCTGTGGCATTCAGATGGTAGTTTCAGAATGTAGGTAAGTAATATGGCATAAACAACATGAAAGCGTGGATGGATCCTGCTTGGATCAGGCTGATGGTGGTGTACTGGTGTGGTTGCTATGTTCTTGGTACGCTTTGGAATCCTTACTACCAACTGAGTGTCATTTAAACACAGCAGTCTACCTGAGTGTTATTCACCAGCTGGGCCCACGTCCTCATTTTAGGTTTGACAGCATTTTAATAGATAAAGGTGAATGGCTTGGACATGAATTGAGCTGCGGTTTGGGGAAGGCCTCGAAGGGGACTGGTGGCTGCTCCCGGGCCTGACAGATCCCCATGTACTAAACAGAAGTGCAGAAGTTAAAGAATTGAAAAGGGGAGGTGGGTGGGGCATGTAAACAAGAATGAACAGCTTGTAGAACTGGAGGAACATATATAGATAAGAACCGGAAGGAGTGTGTTTGGAAACATTGGTCCCACTCCTGAAATTCAGACTTTATCTCCAATTGCTGACCATGACGAACCCTATATGACCAAAGTGTAGCCATGTTTTGATGGCTGGTCCCAGAAGGATAGCACGCCGCGTCACAACGTTCAGATTATCTAACTAAACATGACAATGATTTCACTGTACTCGACTGGCCTCCATAATCACCAGATCTCAATCCAACAGAGAACCTTTGGGAGGAAGTGGAACAGGAGATTCACATCATGGATGCACAGATGACAAATCTGCTGCTCTTGGGCTAAAACTCTCTGAGCAACCTTCCCTCCTTGTTCAAGCTACTTAAGACTCAACTAGGTGCTGGAAAGAATTTATGCAGTTCTGATGGTAAAACGGCGTCCAACCCAGTACTTAATAAAGCGATTAGTGAGTCTATAGTAAAATGCGATGTAAACAGTTCTTGTGTTTGTTGTAGCTCTACAGCATAGAATACCACATGAAAAGGATGTTTGAATAGTGGAAGATGTTGGGATGAATCTTATAACTGAAGCAGAAATACACAGTGTCAGGTTTCAGAGTTTGTATTGTACCAAATGCTATCTACACACCTATGAATGTGAAAGTCAGTGTAATACATGTCAGCCAGTCGGCCAGCACAAGTTGGACTGCGATGCCCTGCCTGATCTTATGACACCTGCAGTTTATCTCAACACCCTTTGGAAGCATCTGACTCCAGGTCCAGCTGGACTAAACAAGAGTTTTCAGATAAATAAATAAATAGACAAACAAGCCCCACCTCCTAAGAGTATGTTCCTCAGAATAGCAACATCTGTGCTTTTGCATTTTGAATGAATTTGTTTTAGTAGTAACAGAGTATTTTTACATTGTTGTATTGACGTTTTTACGCCAATAACAACAGCAAAAAAAGTCCTTCTTCCGTGTCTGAGAATTTTCATCTGTTCAGTCAGTCCATCTGTTGACTCTAAACCCACCGATACAGACCTGTACTTTAACGGGAAGTACACTACATTCCAATAAATGCACTGTTTGTTTTGGACTAGCACAGAACTTCTCACATATGTCCCCCCTACCTTTTGTGTTAAATGTTTGCCACCTCATAATTTTCCCCAGAACTTAAAGGCATGCAATGAGAAGAAGAAGAAAAAATCCATCATGTGTGAAAAGGAGAGCTCAGGCTGAAAGTGGAATTACCCCTGACTTTTTGCCAAAAAAGAGACACTTGCAGGTCTGAGCATCACATGTCTGTCATAGGTGTTTTCCAGTCAAACTGTGTCAAACTGCAAAAGCCACTCTTGTTTTTGTTTTGTTTTGTTTTTGACTGATCGGTGTTTTCTTGTTGTTGCCACAAGAGGGGGTAAGTTACAATAATCCCCCGGTCACTACTGAGCCCTATGGCAACAGACGCACAAGCTAGAAGACCCACGGGGGCTCATCACAGCCCCACTGCTTACATCATAACGCATATTATTATTACTATTATTACTACTATTATTATTATCATCATTTCGGAATCCGTTTCGGAATCATTTCACATTAAATGGATATAGGCTACACACAGTGCATTCACGCTGTCTCATTTCCTGACTGTCCAGAGAGACAGCGAGAGGAGATACGGGGACACGGAGAGAGAGAGAGAGAGAGTGTGTGTGTGTAGGGTTAGAACTGAGAGAAGGGGAGAGAGAGCGAGAGAGAGGGAGAGAGATAGACATGCACAGAAGAGGAGGAGGAGGGGGAGGCTCCTGATACCAAGACACGGAAAAGCAGGGGAGGGAAAGAGAGAAAGAAAAAGGGGCTGGTGGAGGAAGAGGAGCGGGGAGTTGGAGAAAACGGGGAATAAGACTTACAGAGAGCATACAGAGGAGAGGAAGGAGAGTACCTAGTGCTTTGGACATCCCCTCCTTTCTTCTCTTAGGCTGTCACACCAGATTGGACTCCGAAGGACCGACACCACGTCCACCCCAGACCCCATGGGGTAACAGGTATGTCTGACTTCCTTATATTACTAGTAGCCCTTTAAAAAAATACAGCGTTCAGCCTCTCTCCCTTTGGTAACAGGTTTAAGATTTCATTGAGACGCGGCGGATATCGCAATATTTCCATGGCTTCAGGCTCTATCTTACCAACAATTAGTTTTCTGCCTCACGGAGCCATCGCGTCTACAGCTGATAGTTGGTGGGCGCACAGGTTGGAGACATGACACAATGCAACTCTTCACAAATCGTGGCGCTATAGTAGTTGGCCATCGGAAAAGCTACTGTATGAAGGCCTGTCTGTCTGTTTTTTATTTCTTTCTGTTTTTTTCTCTCTCTCAGTGCTTTTTAGTCTAGTCCGTCGGCATCATGTTAGCCACGCAGAGTGCATTTTGACAGCGATATACCCGACCGAGTGAGCAGGCAACAGTCTGAAAGTACGCCTACCTGTTCCATACGTGACAGCCAGCTGTCTATTGCGCTTGTTGATATTTGGAGAAGCTGTAATTTGTTGAATGGATACGCATATTAAAGCCATATTCCACACATTAGGCGGCGAATTATTAAACAGATAGACCAAAAAAATCTATTCCTGTCCACTTTGCTGTGTTTTTCCACATGTGTTTGAATATACTACCAAACTGCTTCAAATCCAAATGAATATTACTAGTATAAATGGGTAGTAAAATATACTTTTTTCATTGTTAGCGCGCAGGAAGAAAATGCAGTTTCCAGTTTGCGTAATTTACGACTGGTTTTGAATAAAAACCATGCACCACTTAGTCAAACGTGTCCTTTTGACTTTTCGAAAAAGCCCATCTTTTAGGTTAGGCAGGTGTATGTGACACTTGCCGACACATACGTAATTTTTCTCTTGGGGTTCGTGTCAGCTCCTCGAGTTTGACGAAACCACCGGATCCTGCTGAAATTTTTTACAAAGTTTTGAAAAGCATGACACGATATCGCCACACTGATTGGGGTGTGGGAGGATTGTGAAGCGCACACGCCGTACCAGAAAATACGAGTGATGCTCCGTACAGCCGTCTGGAGGGGATTCAAAATGAAAGCGCTCTGAGTCTGGAAGACAAGGGCTTAAACCCTCCTCCTTCTCCCCTCGATTAACCTCCGTTTGGGGGATTTCTCCAGCTGGAAATTTCTGCTGCGTCAACACCCAACCCTAGAGTACCAGACAAGACAGAGGGGGGATTTTGTTTGCAGATGGTGCTCTTGGGTATTTTTTTTCTTCTTCTTTTCTTTTTTGTAATTGTTGAGGTACAGCTGATCATCATCTGATCCGCGTTGAGAGTTGAAAAGAGAGTGGCGTCAAGTGTTTTCTGTTTATTAAAGCTGAAGCGTCTCTCCCGCTCGGTCTGTCTCCAGCGCTGTGGGTACAGTGTATGTCTGCTGTCTGTGTCTGCCCTCTCAAACCGGTCAGTTCCGTCTTCCTCCATTTTCTACCATGCTTACCATGTGAGAGGGGAACAACCCCACTTCATTCACGCTCTGTAAAGAAAACGGCGGTGGGCCCCTAGCTGTTGTGCATCCCCTGCACAGCCAGGTGAGCGCTCAGCAAAGAGATCTATGCATTGCTCTAATCACTGTCCATTATCACAGGGGATTTCAAACTTTAATATAACATAGGACAAACTTAGACTGACGCTGGGATTTATTCCTCATGAGATTATTTTAATTGTTTCATCTTGTTATGTATAACCTACATCAGTTAAAGCCTGTTTTTCAGAATAGGCAGAAGCAAAGTTACAAGTTACAAAAGTCAGCGAGAGAAGGCTGAGAAGACATACTTGGGCTTTTTTGTGCTAACACAAATCAAACAAAAACACTGCAGATTTAAATCGTGCCCTTTTGGCTTATAGCTTTGTAATGCCAGTTAGATCTAGGTCTTTTCCTCTGTTTGACATCATCTAACTGGATCTCTGGGATTAAGAGACCATCAAGCCATTTTTCCAAATTGTCTTAGGCCTCTCTCTGGATTTGTCTGGTTACTTTGTCCTTCCTACTACTCAGTTAAGAGTTGGCGCTTGATATGATAAATCCTCCAAAGTCTTTTATTCAGTAATTCAATTACTGTAGGCTTGTCTGTGTGTGTGTTTGTGTGTTTGCATGCATGCCATGCACATTTTGCAAAGTCCTCATGAGGAGTTGAAAGCCTAATTATCTTCTTTTAATGCCTACAATCCTCAGCTGTTCTGGCATTCAAACACATTTCAATATGCCATCCATACTGTCACCTTAGCTTCTTCCACAATCCTGTCTGTGGGTCCTGACATGACATCCCAGTGGGGCTGCTTCCCTAAAGTGGGGTTGTGTAGTATCATTATTGAGAACAGTGAATGTCAGTGTTTCTGTGTGTGTGTGTGTGTGTGTGTGTGTGTGTGTGTGTGTGTGTGTGTGTGTGTGTGTGTGTGTGTGTGTGTGTGTCTGCACCTCCATCTGTGTGTTCCACGGGGAGAATATAATACAGACCAAGACAACAGTTACAAGGATGAGTGGAGGAGGAGTGTAGGCGAGATCGGCCGAAAGATGGAAAAAATATTAGCTGCGCGTGTTCTTGTGGGACTGCAAAGCAGGATTTGAAGCACTTTACACTTGTGCATTCTCTCATGAATGGACCTTTTGAAGTTGATTAAACAAGATTAAGTGCATCAGCATGACTTTTCTGTCTTTTTCTCGGTTGAAACCAAAGTTTCCCATCGTGTTTGCTGGAGGCTGGCGGAGGTTGTTGCACTGAATAATATCCACACGCCGCAGCAGATTTTGGACATCTGTGGGAAACGGTGAGGGTGTGGCTGTGTGTGAATAGAGGGTGAGAAAATGAGAAGGAGGGCTCTTGGTTTGGGTGGTGGTCAGGTATGAAGCTCAAAACTATGGCCTCTTCATTGTGTGTGTGTGTGTGTGTGTGTATGAATGCAAGCCTGTAGCTGTGTAGGTGGTGCTCAGGTTGTGGGCTGAACTGTGTGGTAGCGAGTTGGTCGACTTCAGCTACGCAGACCCTGGGGATGTAGTGTACTACACCCTCACAACATCAAGCGTGTGTTCATATAAACAGTGTGGCAATACTCTAAACAGTAAGTTTATCTAATTTACAATACATTTTCCCAAAAGATAGAAGGATCAGTGCTCCACAAAGACACATTTGTCCCTGTTAACAACCTTGTACTTGATTCATCTCCCTGTCTCTATCTCTCCCTGCCAGTTTTCTCAACCCGATTGCCCCTCAGAGCTTACTTGTTAATGGGAACACCTGTTTGGTTAATTCACTGCAAAATGAACCACTTACTCTGGCATGTACATGTCTTACATGACACAACACATCTCTCTGGAGTTTTGTGACAACTCTGTTTCCTACCTGTTACATCGTGGATATTATAATTCTCACATCTATTTCATTTTTAGACAGTTTGGCACATATTAACCCCCCACCTGCCCCTACCCATATCTCTACCAGTTCCATCCCCCCATTTCGTAATAGCTCCCGAGGCCCTTTAGCTTAACTGGTTCTATAGCTCATTGTGCAGGGATGAATACAGGTGTTCCTAATCCCCATAGGGTTACACGGATGCTGTGGGGGATGTGTGTGCGTCCATGTATTTGTGTGTAACAGCTGGCTTCCATTTCTACTCATTTGACATACTCTATCTGCCCCCAGCAGAGAGAACAGGTGAGTTTAATCCATCCCCACCCCAGACCCGCACACATGTGCAGAATTACTCCCTACCTCTCACATATATCTTAATATTTCATAGCGTTGTTTGCGCTCACAGGACGTCAATGAAAATAACAATCTGTTAAGTTCCTTTCTTTCGTTACTTTGTCCCTGAATTTTAAATTAAAAGGTCGTTTCCAGTTTTTAATCTTTTTTTTTGTCTTTTACACTTCAGAAGAAAGATTGAAGTCCTGAAGGAAAATTTAAATTTGATTGCTGCTAAAAATAAATGCAAGGGAATTTTGAAAATTTTTGCTTGGGAGCTGTTGATATTGCAAAACACCTTTTTGGATCACACATTTCTGAGAAAACAGATGACGGATTTCACTTTGCGTGCTCTCACCAGGGTGTGTTTTTCTTTTATTTAGGAATGTGGAGCAGAACGGCTTTTTTTCCAGGGAGCCATCATCACACAATGCTTATCAGCTTCATGAGCAATTTTCTGGAATTGGCAACATTATCTAACAGCAGTTATGAATTGCATCAATGCGTACATTCGGGCCAGCTTGTGAAAACCGATCAGATCCTCTCCATTATTTCGTCACCGCACTTCTAATTGTTGCTTTAATATTCTGTGCGTTTTCACTTGCTCGGAAGCTGTCAAAACAAAATTGCAACAAGTGAAGTGAAGATGGCAGTTTTGCACGTCAGGTAATGCAGGCCGGTTAGATAACAAACACATATTATCTTCCAGTTAGCATTCTGTCTGTTGGTAATAAACAAACAAGAGACAAAACAGAAATTATATCTGTTTTCTTATCCCTTTAAGCTTGCTTATTTACACTACATATTTCTCCGTCTCAGGCAGTTAGCAACTGTGCCCTTCATGTTTTTTTCCATTAACGCCTTTGGTGTTAAGCTACAGATTACCCCATGTTTTAGGATATTCTGACTCAAACTTTTATATCTCTGTGGGAAGTATGAAAAAAATCAGCTTTTTAGAGTTAATCTGTCTTTTTGCATCCAAGTTATTTAAAAAAAAGGACTGATCACAGTAATTTGCAAAAGAATGACACACAAGAACAACGTCTGCGTTATGAACCTGTGATACTGTTTCACCACTCTCTAGTAATGAGCTGACATGGGACTGATTAGCGTTGTTGTTCGCATGATTTGCTTTTGTTGACAAAAAACATATTTTATCTTACCCAGACTTTCTTACCTCTTTCTAGATGATTAAATGATTTCTGCCTCTTTTGCAAATTGTTTTACTCGTCCTTGAATATTTCCAATTGTCACTGTTTTTGGCTCAGTGTCATATGTATATATGCTGGGTAGGCCGTCCTTAATGCATAATCATTACCTGGCGTAGATGAACTGGTAAACCAGTGAGAAAATACAGTCTGCACGAGCGCGCTCGCTCAGTTGAATTATTTTATCAACAAGATAGTTGGCGTCCTCGTCTCTCCACTTTGCAGAAAGGTCACCATCTCCTTAGTCAAATTTATATAAGCCATTAGAAACTTGAAGGTTTTTGGGCTTAGAAAAACCTCTTTGTTGAGGTCTGGAGTTTGCAGACTGTTGAAAGCTTCATATAAGTACATGGTTGTTAGTTGTTATTTTCCCAGTGAAAGAGTTTGTCTTTTATACACATAGTGTGAGCATTTGATGAGAAATTGAGCGGCTTTGAGCAAATACATCTTTAGAAACAGTCAACTAGCCTCGGGCTCTGGCTGGTGAGAGATTTCCATATCAAAGCTCAGGTGAGAGAACGAGACAGGGGAGGCAGAGCGAGGAAGGAAAAGAGGGAACGTGAAGGAGAGAGAATGGAGAGGGGGGTGACTGTCTTGGAGGAGGGGTGGTGGTGGTGATGAAACAGACATTCATTCCAAAAGCGCTCTAGCCCTTGTTATTCTGTTGCTTTTTTTTGTGCAGCACAGTTTAGTCTGTGTGTGTCAGTGCTGTCTGTCTCAATCTAAACTCCTGCATAAAAAAACACACACACGCAGAAAGGAAGGTTGGCAGGACTCAAATACAAACCAGCACCTTTCTGTACTCAAATAGCACACAAAAACTGTCTCTACAACCTTATGTTGACTGGCTCTGACCGCAGAAACAGTGTGTGGAGCAGAGAATGGTTTTCTCCCACTAATACTGAATAACATCTGACCTGTAAGCTTCTGCCAATATTTGGATCTCAGTTTAATATTAGTACTGTAGCATAGAGCCATCATTTTCCCTGGAACTATTTCTCTTCTTTAGCTATAAGTATCAGACCTGACCCCATGGAATTGATGGCGACACTCTAATTAATGGATAGAGTTTTCGTTTGACGCTTTCAAAGATGTGTGTGTGCCTCCGTATGTGTGTGCGTGTTTCTGACGAACATTATTCAGCTTTGTAGAGTTTTGTAATCCAGCCATGGACTCAGGCTAGAGTGCTAAAGTGCTGCTAACAAGGCCTGTTTAACATTCTCTCCCCTGCTCAACATACAATTATTCCACTTCGCTGCCATTAACATGTACAGTAGGACTGGGCTTTTAATTGGCCTGATATGACTAATGCCAGATCAACTTGGATTTGCTAATTAGTTTTTGCTTTAAAAGTGCCATCAGGACATGAAATATTCATTGATGTGAGGTGGAGCGAGGACTGTGGGTGGTATTAGTGGGATATTAGTGGTATAGGCAGGCTGCTCGAATGTGCTGGGAGAAGAGATTGAACCTACGTTGGCCTGTTGTGGTCGGTTATTCATACTTTGGGTGAGGTGTTAGTTTTTTCGTCATAATTTCAGACACCCACACACACACACACACAAAGAGAGACACGCACACAGATTCGTTGCGCACACCACCTCCTTTCTCAACATCACAAGGCCACCTCGTCGTCTCCAGCCTCCACCTCTTCTCTCTTTCTCTCCCGCTCTCACTTCCCCCTGTGCCCTTCTCCCCCTTCCCATTATTTCATCTCCTATTTTTTTCTTCTTGCCTTCTCATATCACATCCTCTTCTCTCCTAACCTTTCTGCGTTCCTTCACTTTGCCCTAGCCCCCCGTCGTCCCCGCGCCCACCTCCCCTTGCTCCGTCCCAGCTGTATCAACCTGACTTTTTTCTCTCCAGGCCTCTTCTTCCTCATCCTCTCCCTCCACTTCCTCCTCCTTCTCCAAATTCTCCTTTTCTTTTTTTCCCCTCCCACTCCTTAATCTTCCACCTCTCCTCCTCCGTCTCTCCTCCACCACCCCCTCCTCTGCTGTAAGTGGGCCAGGTGCCTCATGTGGCCTCCCCTACTCCATTTCTCATTTTTACCCTCCCTCTACTCCTTTTCTCATTTTTACCCTTTCTCTGTTCCCTTTCTCATTTTTATCCTTCCCCTTGACCCTAGCGCATATTTATACATTCTGTTAATATGAAAAGTTGCAGGGTCCAGTTTTCTGCCAAATACACCAACAGACTTAGCTCAGATGCGGTATTACCTGTGAAGATAAGCCGTTCAACTTGCAGTAAGTTTTCTGTTAGGACTGGAGGAAGTTATTTCACTTCAGAAAGGTTTTAACAAAGCTTTTTTTTGTTGTTCCAAAACCACGTCCTTTGTGTGTTTACATGTGAAATTCATAAATCAACGAAACAAGTGGACCTTTGTCATAGTGGCCGTACATTTTATGGGCTCTTCGGTGTCAGTGTAGTTCCCTTTATGAACAAAAGAGGTGAAGCCAATCCACATGGGAACAGAAGTGAGTAGGTTCACATCCCTTTTTCGGTGGCAAGGGGCAAATTTCCCCAACGGCCCTGTCACCACTCTTTCCAACACCGCATTTTCAAACATGTACGGGCACACACACACACACTAACTGAAACATGCATATGTAAGCGTCATTGTTGCTGTCTTTTTGTTCTCTTCTAGCACAGTGAGATGGCATTGAGCTTTTCACCTCTCTCTATTTTTTTTCCTCACTCTTCCTCTTTTCACTCATTGCCATTCTGTCTGCCTTTGTCTGTAGCTGGCTCTATCCCCGTGCCCTCATCTTTTTTACTCTATCTTTTTCACCCCCGCATCCCTCCCTCCCTCCTGTCTTGTATCTCACCTCCCCCCTCCTGGTTGTTTTGGTGTGTGTGCTGGTGTGTCATGAAGGGGGTGGCAGTTGATTGGTGGTTGGTGGTTTGGACAGACACCTGATACTGGCACTGGCTCACAATGTGGGAATGTGTGACTTCTTCAAAATTAGGTTTCCGTGGTGGGTGTTGTCCTTAGCAATGGTGAGCACCATGGTGAGAGTTTACACAGTGGTCCTTTTGTCCTTCCCTCGCTCATTGTGTTTCTTATGCCTTCTTCTCTTTATGAATTTACAGTTCTTTCCATTGCTGTCTGGGGGTCGGGGAGGTGGGCGGGCAAGCAGTAGTTCCAAAAGCCTGCAAGCCATGGCAGCAGTCAACAGGTGACAGTCAGCGTCACGTTCAACTTAACGCTGGCTGAGTGAAGAGACAGACAGATAAGGAGGGAGGGGGTGACAGAAAATGAGGTATCAGGACCGAAGTGAGGATTGAAGTGAAGCGTTTGTCTGATCAAGCCTCACTTTTCGTCAGTCACAGTGGACATAATGGCCTTGAGCCACTCTTCCGTCAATGCAAATGTCCTTTAAAAAGTCCCTTTTTTATAAAAAACAACAACAACAACAACAAAAAAAAACAATTACATTCCAACAAAAGAAACTTTACTTGAAACTTTACCTTAAATCCACTTCTTTTTTTTGCCAGAAGCTTTCGAAGGTATGCCATTAAAATGGAGCAGTTACTCCATGCACAGCACAGCAGCGAAACAAGGAAGACAACGAGTGTAATTGATTTTGTATCTTTGCTGATTACTCTAAGAATTTAGTCAGAAGAGGAGCTGCAGCCTTTTTGTTGAAGAGGTAGAGCCTCCATATCGATGCTATGCATTGACTAATGCCTGTGGTGATACCCTGTGTCATGTACTAAACTCTTAAGTCTTGTGGACTTAACACTAAGTGTTTAGTTCTCCAGAAGTCCACTAAGCAGTGCAGTAGATGAGAAACCTAATGAGTCTATACTGACGGTTTTCCATACTCCCTCCTTCTTCTTTTGCAGCTTGAAGGCTACTTTTTTCCACCTCCTTCCATTTCTGTTGCTTTTGTATTAGTTCCCTGTCTCTCCTCCTCTCTTTCCGTTCTCTTACATCTCCTGTCTCCCTGCCTCTTTCTTACCCTTCACTGTCTCTTTTCTGACTCCAAAATGCGAGTCTCTCTATATTTAGATACTCTTCTCCTCTCCCCTTGATTTCTCTCCCTTTATCTCACCTCCTTTTTTTTTCTGCCGTTGAAGGACAGATTTGCAAAAGCACTCCAAGATTCATCAGTGTTGTATAGCAGCTGCTTTTTGATCAGCTTGATGAGTGACAACACAGCCCCGGGCTATTATATACAAATGTGTTTTTATAAACGCTTCGCTCACTATATGTAAATCCCAGAGCTGCTCAGTAGTACAGTTAGTTTTGGGAGTGTTAGTCACGAGTGAATATTGTATGTGGAGTGCTAAGCTAATACAGTACAATGATGTGTTTTGTTTTTTTTTAATGTTTAGTTTTATGTGCGCTCCAGAGTGTTTGTGAATAAGATTAGCAGGGAGTAAAGTCTCGTAATATTTGCTCAGGGTGATGCAGGGTATGCCTGTTGAACCTGTGAGTACACACTTAAGCTGTCGTGGGTTTTTTTTTTTTTTTGCTCCCCTCTTTGCGTGAGCTCATTGTAAGCTGTGGCCCAGTGTGGATTTGAGAAAGATGCCTCTGTTTGCTGTCTGACAGAGCGACAGTCTCACCAAGTTACCCTAACACACACAGACACACTTTCTGGACGCCCGCCTCGGCACCAGATAGCGACTGGCCACCAGCAGTGAGTCACCATCATTCAGTCATTCAGCTGTACATCGAAAAACCACACACTCCAACAAACAACAATTAGCTTTCAGCTGTCAGACATTTCAGACATGTAGTCCTTGAGGCCTACTATACAATGTGATTTTTTTTTCTTTTCTTTTTTTTTTTACGTTGTCTTCCTCCTCTCCTGGTAACCCTTTGTCTCATTTCCTCCTCACTGTTCACTTGCTTTATGTGTGTATATGTGTGTGCTTGTGTCCTAGTGTGTGTTCTTGCCTGAGACCTTTGGAGCTGGTGGCTGCAGTGACTGTTTTAACAGCTCGGGAACAGCCTGCTTGTGTTCTTTGTGGTGCAGTCATGTACAGTCGTGTCTAGCTGAGTCGTGACAGGTTGCTTTTTTGCTGTGACAGGTTTTGTGTTAAGACCTATGAGAGGGTCTGGACAACCACACACACACACACACACATTTGCACACACACACACACACAGCGAGTGGCTCGCTGGCATGGAGAGGAAGAGAGAGAGAGAGATCAGAGTAAGTGTTAAATGTGAGTTCTGAGCCAGTCCGTAGCCTTATATTGTCATCATCGCTCTGGCCACAAAGCCATTTGGTGCTTTTGAAAACAGAACTGAGATTTGCCAAAATAAGAGAAACTAGAGGAGACGAGATGAGGGGATATAAAAACAAGCCCAGGGGAGAAGAGTACAATAAATGAAAATTATGCCTTTTAAACAACTTGAGTCATCAATTTTGTAATTTTATTTCGTTTGGGCTTTATTGTGACAGGGTGGTTTGAGAGTGGACGAGAAAGTTTAAGCGGGGTGAAGATACGCAGCAAATGGCTCGGGGTAGAATCAAATCTTGGCCTCTGCAGCACATATTTTACCTGCTCAACCCAGTGAGCACCCTACTGTAGTTTTGTTTTTTAGTAGCTGCTGTAGTCCAACTCATTAATGGGTAGAAGTCAAACAGCAGAATCTCTTGCTTCTTTTATGTCGAGTTTTGGCCAAGCTTAACCTTTTGTGCAAGGAAACATACAGTGGGGCAAAAAAGTATTTAGTCAGCCACCGATTGTGCAAGTTCCTCCAGCTAAAATGATGACAGAGGTCAGTAATTTGCACCAGAGGTACACTTCAACTGTGAGAGACAGAATGTGAAAAAAAAAATCCATGAATCCACATGGTAGGATTTGTAAAGAATTTATTCGTAAATCAGGGTGGAAAATAAGTATTTGGTCAATAACAAAAATACAACTCAATACTTTGTAACATAACCTTTGTTGGCAATAACAGAGGTCAAACGTTTACTATAGGTCTTTACCAGGTTTGCACACACAGTAGCTGGTATTTTGGCCCATTCCTCCATGCAGATCTTCTCGAGAGCAGTGATGTTTTGGGGCTGTCGCCGAGCAACACGGACTTTCAACTCCCGCCACAGATTTTCTATGGGGTTGAGGTCTGGAGACTGGCTAGGCCACTCCAGGACTTTCAAATGCTTCTTACGGAGCCACTCCTTTGTTGCCCGGGCGGTGTGTTTTGGATCATTGTCATGTTGGAAGACCCAGCCTCGTTTCATCTTCAAAGTTCTCACTGATGGAAGGAGGTTTTGGCTCAAAATCTCACGATACATGGCCCCATTCATTCTGTCCTTAACACGGATCAGTCGTCCTGTCCCCTTGGCAGAAAAACAGCCCCATAGCATGATGTTTCCACCCCCATGCTTCACAGTAGGTATGGTGTTCTTGGGATGCAACTCAGTATTCTTCTTCCTCCAAACACGACGAGTTGAGTTTATACCAAAAAGTTCTACTTTGGTTTCATCTGACCACATGACATTCACCCAATCCTCTGCTGTATCATCCATGTGCTCTCTGGCAAACTTCAGACGGGCCTGGACATGCACTGGCTTCAGCAGCGGAACACGTCTGGCACTGCGGGATTTGATTCCCTGCCGTTGTAGTGTGTTACTGATGGTGACCTTTGTTACTTTGGTCCCAGCTCTCTGCAGGTCATTCACCAGGTCCCCCCGTGTGGTTCTGGGATCTTTGCCCACCGTTCTCATGATCATTTTGACCCCACGGGATGAGATCTTGCGTGGAGCCCCAGATCGAGGGAGATTATCAGTGATCTTGTATGTCTTCCATTTTCTGATGATTGCTCCCACAGTTGATTTTTTCACACCAAGCTGCTTGCCTATTGTAGATTCACTCTTCCCAGTCTGGTGCAGGTCTACAATACTTTTCCTGGTGTCCTTCGAAAGCTCTTTGGTCTTGGCCATGGCAGAGTTTGGAGTCTGACTGTTTGAGGCTGTGGACAGGTGTCTTTTATACAGATGATGAGTTCAAACAGGTGCCATTCATACAGGTAACGAGTGGGGGACAGAAAAGCTTCTTACAGAAGACGTTACAGGTCTGTGAGAGCCAGAGATTTTCCTTGTTTGAGGTGACCAAATACTTATTTTCCACCCTAATTTACGAATAAATTCTTTACAAATCCTACCATGTGAATTCATGGATTTTTTTTCACATTCTGTCTCTCACAGTTGAAGTGTACCTCTGGTGCAAATTACTGACCTCTGTCATCATTTTAGGTGGGGGAACTTGCACAATCGGTGGCTGACTAAATACTTTTTTGCCCCACTGTATATGGGAACTTGATGCGCAACATATCACTGAAATGAACAAGTCACAAAAGTTAAAGAAAGTCCAATAATAATATCATTCAATAACTCTCTATAGTTGGATTTTTGAAGTTTAAAGTATTTCACCGAGTGCCCTAGAAAGGGTTAACGCTACGGCACCCAGCACCACTTTTGTTATTCTTTTTCTATGTTTGATGTGGAAGTACAGTACTTAACTCCCTGCGCAGAGTCTAGGTTGGATGATATGTTAAATGTTTCCAACTGGGTGGGTGCTGTCAGTTCAAAAACTGGTGACTGCCAATATATTCACAAAGGTGTGAATGTGGTGTGTGTGTGTGTGTGTGTGTGTGTGTGTGTGTGTGTGTGTGTGTGTGTGTGTGTGTGTGTGTGCGTGTGTGTGTGTGTGTGTGCAGGGAACCCCTACACCCATATGCACTTGCTTGTTGTAATCAAAGCAAAATCTCCTCTCAGATATTTGTTTGGTTTTAAACTGGACAAAACCAGTAAGCTTTGGGGGTCCAAGTGGAAGCTATAAGATGTTAGGAATCTTTGTACACTTTAACTATACAACCTTATATGTTATTCAATGATCAATATCTCCAACCAGTAACGTGCGGCAGTTGTTGCTTCTGTTAGCTCACATGCTTGTCTGACATGAGAACAGAGACTTTCACACCGGTTCTTTGTTCTGCAGTACTTAACATCAACTATACAATGCCAGGTCTCCGCTGCACTAGATTTGCCATTCAGAATCTCGCTTTCAATCTGTCAGCGTCTGTGTACAACTGCAGCTCGACACAACAAAAAGGAGACACTGCGCAGCTATTCAGCAGTTGCATTTTACAAGTTTGGTATGTACCAAGAGGCAGGCGGCTAGATCGGCAGAATAAAGAGACAAAAGCATAAACAACAAATATCAAGTCTCAAAAAAAGCACCCAACACTAACAGAGCCCTAAATTCAAAGTCATAAAGGGTCTTTGGGATGAGCTTAACCTTCAACAGGGAGTGGTAGTGTCGTGATGGTCGCAAATCATTTGTTTGCAGGGAACAAATCTCCAAAAAGAATTATACATTCACTACATTCATCTTACTGCACAAGCAACTCGTTGTTTTTCTTCCACTTCTCTGTCAAACATAAAATCAAATCAGCGTCACTCACCACCTATGGCCAATGACAGCCAATGATGCATGTAAGGGCATGCTGTAAGCTAGCATATGATTGGCTAAGAATTAAACCTGGGACTAAGAGGATAAGCTTACAATGAATAAACAGAGGCTGAGAGCTGGGAAATGCCAGAAGTGTAGGACTGATGGAGTTGGTGAGTTAGTAGGTGAATGAGAGCCTCAGATAGGCTACCTCTTGGTCACGACAGAGTGAGGGACACATGCCGGAAATAACCACTGCAGTATACCGTATACTGACGCAGTGACAGGAGTGAGTTGGTGACTGAACCACAGCAAATATTTAACAATGCCCCCCTCACAAAAAAAGTGAAATTTCTCCCATCACCAGTAACTGACCTTACAAATTCTCTTTTACCAAATGGAAGTAAATCCCTGCAGCTCGTTCCCAAAATCATGTGGAAAGCCATTTCAGTAAAGCGGAGACTGAGGTGTTCACTAAGAACTATTAATGTTACATGTGTTGTGATCTGGCATCCACATATTTATGCAGTTATGCAGTACAGTTGGCCAAAGTTTAACTTGAAAGTCTGTTAGCAAAAGCTGTCTTCAAGTTTTCGTCTGCATAATTTTCTTTTTCTTTTTTTTTGCTTCAGCTTGTGTTCCTTCCCCTGTATGACACACATGTAGAGATTTTGCAGTGATGGGTGTAAAGTAATTTTTTTCAATAGGACTGAAAATACAGAAATAACCTTGGTGTTTATAAAGAAAGAGGGAGAATTTATCTGTTCCAGCAGTCCAGATAATCTACTACTCTCCCTCATGAGGAAGGTAAAAGACACGATGCATTTGTGATCCATCAGAATGGATCACAAATGGGGCTGTTTTTCTGGAATCTTTTCTTAAATAAAGATTTCAAGAAGCCATGGACTAATCCTGCTATTAGACAATGCCAAACGCTAAAACCTGCACGTCCCATAAATTTCCTCAGACTATCAGGGGTTTGTGAATCAGCAGATGAGTCTCTGAACTATTCCAGTCATGAAACTTGGGTTTCACACCAACAGACCACATAAGGTGATGTGATCATTCTCACAAGTGACCTTCCCCCACCACCCCACCCCCATCTCTAATGCCACACTTACACCACTTGTCTCCACCCACCTAAAAAACCATAAACGAACACTTCCTGTTGGTGATTTCACTTCCACGTACACCGCAAACGTTTTTCACAAACCAGTAGCCTTTTCCCGTCTTTACCTGCACATGCATTGCAGGTGATTGTGGAAGATTCTAGCACTGGCTGTTAGATATTTGAATGAAACCTGCTCATTTGCAGCAATTTATTTATCAGGGTGCTCCCTCTGTCTGGCTAGTCCCGGTCCCCTTTCTGTTGATGACGGCGTGTATGGAAGAAACGACGCACTGTCTGGAGATCTGCTCTCATCCTCTCACGCGCTTCATATCCTCCCTTTCCTTTTTGTCTATCCTTGCTTCCTTTATTTCCAGCTCTCGCTTGTTTCTCCCTGTCCTCTCACCTTTCCTCCCTCCGGTATAGCCCTCTTTCGTTGTATTACAGTCCATGGCTGCTGCCTCCACCCCCCCAACCCCCCAAGCCTTGCGCTTCTCCCTCCCACTCCCCCCCCCCCCCCCCCCCCCCCTTTCATTTTGGGTTCTCCGACAGTGGTAATGAGATGTTTCATTATTTGCATTTCACAGCTTTTAATAGAGGGAGAATTTAGGCTAAGCCCCGGGTCGTCAGTCAGGGAGTTACCATGGGAGACATAGCAGGCTTAGGGGCCTAGAGAGAAAGATAGCCCAGAAACTACATTCACTCACACACACACACACACACACACACACATCTTGGAGTGTGAAGGAGGAAGACACAGGAAAAAGACAACAGAGAGATGGTCACATGGATCTTCTCACCCTTTTTTTAAAACTCTAAAATAATAAGTAGTGTCACAGGTTGCAAGGCATTTAAGGTGAAGCTGAAACCCAGCCAGGGTATTTAAGGTAAAGGACATCAACACCAGTGTGTTTGAGTCACACCTCTTTCCCTTACTATGAGCGGATTTCCATTAGATCACTCTAGGCTTAACACCTGCCTGGCTGAAGGTGAGAATGCATGGTGCCGGAAAACGTCTGGAGCTGCTTAACCGTATAGATCAGTGGGACGGAATGATGGGAGGGTTGTAGAGGCTGATCTTTTTGGATGTGCAAAAAAAACCCCAAAACAATAAGAAGAAATACAGGTAACTGCATGAAAGTCTTCAGGTGAAAATAAGGGCGGTGCGGGTATTGTTTTTGGTCAGTGTGTGCAAGGTGTGACCAAGGATGGAAAAGCAAGGGATGAAGGGAGTTTTGCTAAGTCTCCCTAAGCCTCCCGGATCCTCTTTGGTCCCTCTCCACATGACATGGCTATCCTTCTTTGAGTCAATCTCTTCCTCCACCTTGGCTCCTTGGATGCCGGCCAGTGAAACAGAGAGTGGGCAGAGAAAGGGAGAGTGAGGTAGAGGTGCAAAATGTGGCATGATTAGAGCTGGTGGGGAAGGTGGAGAAAATAAAGGTGGACAGATGGAGGGCGTGTGATAAAAGAAACAAGGGGAGAAGGGGAGAAAACACAGAAAACCTACAGGGAGATTTAAAGAAGTCAGAAACGGAGATAAAATGACAGACAAGAGATTAGCAATAGTTTTTTTTCAACTGACAATAAAGGAAAAAGCAGCTAAGAACAAGCCAGCTAATAGCTTTGTTGTTTTATTTATTTATTTTTTTCTAATTGCTTGCATGCCTGCCTGGGCCTGGCTCTGTGTCATATGCATGTGTTTGAGTATGTGTGTGTTATTTTTGTTCGTGCCCGCCTTGTTGATGGACTGCCACCCTGGCTTGTCCCGGAAGGCTGCCAGCTCCGTCGGATTGGGGATTAACCCCGGGATAATGGCCTTGATGCCCAGTTGAGTGGAAGCAAAGCTGTTTAAAAAATATTGGCTGCCTGAGTCTCTCTCCCCTCTCTTCCTGTCTCCCCCTCTTTCTATCTTCTCTCTCCATCGTTCTAGCCTTGGCGTTTCTGTGATTCTCTGCTCTAGCTCTTTTTTTTTCTCTGTTTTTCAGTGGTCTTTATCTCTTCCATTCTCATCTCTCCAGCTCTACGTTTTTTTCCCTCTGTCTCCCTTTTGACTCTTCACCTTGCTCCGTTTTCACGTAACCTCGTCCCGCATTCAACGCGACCTCTTGTAGGACCCTGATTTGTAAAGTGTTCACACATTCAGTTTTACATTGAAAATAATAAACCTTGAAATTCAATAGAACTTTTTTTGTTTTGTTTTTTAAGTAGTGGAAGCAGTAGATTTGAAACTAGAAAGTAACAGCTGCCCTGTGCCACATGTGTATGTAAGAACAGTGCCTCTATTGTTCAGCCGAATATCATTTTAATTCCCTTTATGCATGTTCTAATTTGTTCCAGTACTTTTCTCTCATTACGCAGAAAAAAAGAGTCCACTCACATTCAAATAAACAAATTCTTACTTCCTCTTATTTTTGTCGGTATTAGTGTCAAAAAGCCACGTAATATAAACAACTTAGTTTTATTCTACTTTGTTTGAAAGGTTAACACAGCACATAATCATTCAGTTCAGACCTGCCACCTCGGTTCCTTTTTCCACAGAAACTGCCTGCTCTGATATGATAGGGTGATGGTGCAAGTCAGTACTAGAAAATATGCAAAAAGGAGCGTGTTGCCTTTTTAGCTTAACTGATAAAATTCTGTAGCTCAGGCATGAAGCCGGGGTGGTTGACAGCATAAAAGCCAGCTCTTGGCTACCGAGTCCCGCTTTGATATTCCTCTGCCTACCTCCTTATATTCATTCACTTCTTCAATCTCTGGCCAGTTTCTATTGCATCCTCCCCTGCTGATTGTCAAAGACAGCGCCAAGATAATGATAGGGATGTTAAATGGGGGGAATTCAGTGTAATAAGGCCTGCTTTTGTTTATGAATTAAATGAATTGATCTTGTATTAGTAAAGATAAGAGATCTATTGCAGCACTGTGCCCTTTGGCATGTATTCTGTAATCCGTGCTGTGCTATGTTCATTATTTTGAACATAAGTCTAATATTCGATCTCGTTTAGCTGCCGTTGGTCTCCATAGACTCTTGAAAGAAATATCTGAAACAACAATGTAAATGCAAAACACAGAAAAGTGGTGTAAATGAACCAAACGAATTTTATACGCGCAAAAACAAGTTCACGCTGTACTTTAAATGTTTTTAAAATGTTTTCACTCTCATGATTTGATCAGTTTGTGTTTTTTTCTCTTGATTTATTAATGGCTTTATTTATTTATTTATGTGGCCACTCAAAATGGGGGCTGTGTGAACTCTGTGTTCACTCGGTTTGACATGTCGAACTCATTTTATCAAATAATGAGCTGAATTGTTACATTTGTCGAGCAGAAGGCCACAATTTGAATTTGGAGTGATTAGCTGAGGGTGGCGGTTTTGCGAGCAGCACATTGGCCACTTAATGATAATTTGCCCTGACCAACTGGAAATCCTTTAATTCAAAATAAATACAACTGCAAACTGCCCAGATACTGCTAACATGCACATGAAGGAATTTTAAAGCCAGTTAATCTGTGTACCTGCTGACAGGAATGTTAATGACGGCTGAATCAACAAACACCAAAAGTAAAAGTGTGCTTTTGAGCGAGTTGTATTTGCTAAAATATGTCGTGCAATCCCATATTATCACCCTGTGCGAAGATGTTGCACATGTTGTAACTTCTTCATCCAGAGTGATGTGCGAATCCCTCGTGGAATCTCAGCGTTGGCCTGCCGTGAAAGCTCTGTGTTAAACCCTAGTACAAACAAAGTATCGCTCTGCCTTTGATCCACAAGGACCTTGCGCTCCGTCTCCCCTCGGTCCTGTGCGGTCAAGGAGGCAGAGAAGTGGCTCAGAGGGACAGGCTGCATTAAGAGAAACAGAAGAAGGAGGAAGCCCCATTCTCTCACTCCATCACACGTCTCATCTCTTTAGTCGTCTGGCTGGGGCCTAAAGTGACTTTGCCGTGATGTGACCAGGACAAACCGGTGTGATGCCATGACGGCTCTGCTAAGCGTGTGAACGTGGGTGTTTTTAGTTCTTGCATGTGTATTGTGTATTTAGGGGCAGGGACTGAATGTGTGTGCGTGTTTTGAGGGGAACGGTGCTTTTGATTTTGTATGTGCGCGCGCGCGCGTGTGTGTGTGTGTGAAGAAAGGAGGGGTTAAGGAGGACAGTCACTTTTGATTTGGCCTCAGAAGGGTGACAGGGACTTGGAGCTCCAGTGGCATGCTTTACTGAAACAATCTTCTCTGACCTCAAACAGGCGCACACAGACTGTCAGCCTGCCTCCTGATGACTTGTTCCTTGCTTCTTTTTCATTATTTATTTTTCACTTTTGCAGTGAAATTTCATAGAAGGATGAAAAGCTTTTTCTTCCTGCTGTGTGACAAACATTAAAGCCTGAAAGCAGGCTTTAGTTTCTGTAGCCTTGGTGAGACTGCTAATGCTTTGGATGAGACGCAAAAGTCTCTGGCTCGCTCTCTGTATGGCTGATTGTTTGACAAGTTCATTTTACCTTGCCTTCCATTCTTGCATCAGATATATACAGTATATTTGAAAAAAGTAATGATTTAATATAACTGCAGGCTGTACTCATATTGTAGAAGGGATGGGTTTTGGTCTTGGTGATTCTGGGGTAAAAAGGTGGAGACCTTTAAGGAAGAGAGAAGCTACTATGAACACGATGTTTATGTGTAGCTCAGGATTGGTTCCTCTGGAAAAGGAGTCTTTGACTGGAGGGATTTGGACATGCTGAAATTAAACAAGCCAATTAGGCAAGCAAAGAGTTTAGAGGTCAAAGCGCTCTCCATTAAAGCTGCTTTTCTCTACCTAACGACTAACTCAGTATGTCTCGAGTCTGTTGAGGCAATAAATCTGATTATACCTCTCCCTTTCTTTCTCTTTTGCTCTCAGTCACTGCTGTTTGGGGTTTTTTCTTGTTTTACACTCCACTGGTTGCTGCTTTTGGTAAATCTAAGGCATCATTTAACATGTTTTGGGGTGCAATTCTAGCTGCGCGCTCACATTACGTTCAACCAAACTCAATGACACCTTTTTTGTACCTGGTCTATTGTATCAGAGCACTACCACAGGGCCATTATCATTAGATCTATGGACACCCATCACAGCAGAATATGAAAAGTCGCAACTATACGCTGATAAGGATTGTAAGCTGTATTTAAAATAAGTCAGATCAAATTACAATCACATTTTTTTCCCCCTCATCTCGTGGTGCGTAGCACTGATGCACGATATCTGTGTCAGACGTTTCTGACTTCTCTCAGTTATAGATGTGCAATGAATTTTGTTACAAACTGATTCCTGCACAGGCTGTAACTAATGGTTGTTTTCATCACCTGCTAATCTGCCGGCTTTTTCAACTTAGACGTTAATCCCTCTCTCTACACACCATTAAATAATAATGAACATTCCTATAGTGCAATTTTAGAAAGTCCAAGGTGATTCTTAAGATGTCCTTTGTCCAACTTTGATTTTAAAACCCAAAGAAATTTTGGTTAGTGTGACAAAGAAACACAATTTTTTTAATTTCTTTTCCTTTTTTTCATGTTACTCATTCAGTCATCTTTGTAACACAGACGGAAACAGAGAGCTGGCTGATCCTAAATGTGTGAGCGAAGACATTATTGCTCCACCTAATGACTTGCTATAGCTGACTTCCTCTAAACTACCAACAAATCTATGTCTGAAATCGTGCTGACCGCTGCTGAACGGTGTGTGTGTGTGCTGTACAGTGACCCTTTATTTCTCCATCCATGTTGGTTGGGAGAAAAAAACGCCAGGCACAGAAACCACAGGAAGATATCTCAGTGAATAAATGACTCCTTTTGTGTTTTATCTGGCTCTGAGAGCAAGTCTATCTTATAGACTTGTCTATACAATTGGATGTGCCAGTGGCCCTGAGAGAAGAAGAGCAGAGGGATGAGGAGCAGAACAGCTATGTCTTTAAAGCTGCTCGGTTTGTCCTCAGAGGTGAGAGGTGAAGACTCTCAATACCTCTATCAGAGCAATGCAGAAAGGAAAAAATATTTCAAGGTTAAACTGCCAATAGATTTTTTCTGAGAAATGTGTGAGCTGGTGGATAAAAGCATTGCGTCAAAACGTACCTTTTGAGACTTTGAGGGACACTGTTATTCTACCTTCACATCCAACTTTCCTCCTCCTCGCAGTTTTTTTTTCTCTCTGACGAACACCAATCACAGCGAAAGGTTTTGAGCGTGCTTTGCATTGATTGTTTTTTTTTTCTACTTGTGCAAGGCAGGCTTCACTAGTTGTCACCATCACTCCATCCACTTGTCCACTGCTGTTCATAGGAGGTGTGTTTGTCCAAGTGGACGTGGGAGACACTGTGGATTTATCTGATCTTACAAGCCATCAGGTTGAGCAGAGCTTTGCTAAACATGACCTGAAGTGTGCCGGCCCCCGAGCAAACGCTGCTGTCACCTTGGCCAACCCGAGCTGTCATCTCTTAGAATGGCCCATGAGAGTTGACAGCTGTGGCGTTCCCAAAACAAATCACTGCTGCGTTTGGTAACACTCTGCGTCCCCACGATTTAGCCCTCACCGAGACAAGAGCAGGAGCGGCGGCTGCTAATGCTCTGGCTAATGTACTGCCTGCATGTGTGGGTCTTCTTCTTCCTCTCTCTCCCTCTCTCTCCCTCTCTCTGTGTGCATGTACATGTTTGTATTTGAAAAATCTTAATGTGGTTTCTCTTTGTTTTCCTGCCACCTTATTCCCTGGTTCAACATAACGATGTTCACGTCTCCCTTTGTCTCCTTCTTCACTCCCCTCGCTATGGCCTTTTCCTGCAGCGCTTCTCCAGTGTTTGAGCTCACAGTACATCTTATGTGTCACCTAACCTGTGCACAGCAGGCTATACTGTTTCATCTACATTCAAAGGAAAAAAATGATAAAAAAACAAAACAAAAAGACAAATCAGAAATTGTTATTTGTGTGGCTAAAAGTAGAATCTCTCTTATGAGATAAGAGATTGTAAACATTCAAGTCGTGAGCTTTTTTATGGGATTTAATTTGCAAGAATAACAATAAAATATGACAGTCTTCCGGTTGTACCACCATGAAAGTTAGATCTTTGTTCCCTGACAGTCAAGCCACTCCACAATTTGTCATTAAGGGTCCTTTCTTTGTAGTTTAAAAAAAAAAAAAAAAAAACCCTCAGTGTTCGCAAACCTTGACTGAACCGTGCAAGATCACAAACACTGAGGTGAAGGTTCAAGAGTGGATTTCTGTCTTAACTAGACAGCTGATTGAATATTCATAGTCAAAGGGAAACGAGAAAAAAAATAAAAATAAAACAAATAGGAACCGAGGCTGTGTTTATTGATATATGTAATGGTGAAGTGGTCCGTACTAAATGAGTCTGTTTGCTCCCTCAACAACTGTTTTGTGAAAGTGTTACACTTTTTAACTGACATTTTTAATGAGCTTACACATGCTCTTTCTCTCTCACACACAAACTCACACACACACACTCACTCACACACACACACACACACACACACACACACACACACACACACACACACACACACACACACACACACTCGCAGCCACACACACTCCCACACACACATAAATGTACCTGTCAGACACGGTTTAAACACAGAGAATTTTGACTATTTGTTACTGGGCTGTTTTTAGACATCAAACTACGGCATTTGAGATGTGGTTTCCATTGATGTCAGGTTTTTTTGTTTTTTTTTATGTCACAGTCATTACTGATATATCCTTACCCTGGCTCATCTATAAAAGAGTGGTTCAGTTAAATTCAATTTTTTTCTCCCCTCGTTACATGAAAATTAAATAAGGTTTGCAAAAGTGGATTAGATTCTATTGCTGCTATATATACATATTTATCTATTTCTCTGCATTGCAGAAACCAGATGTCCGTACTGTACATTTGAAATGGTACACTTAAAATATTTTGATATGTTTTGCAGATTTAGTTGACTGATTACACGTCGTCTTTAATTTTCCAGCAGATGTTTGGAGGAGAGGCTTTTGTTCAACTACACAGATGAACAACAGGAAGGAGGACATGGAGATCTCGTCTCACTACCGTCAGCTCCTCAGAGAGCTCAATGAGCAGAGGCAGCATGGCATCCTTTGCGATGCCTGTGTCATTGTGGACGGAAAGATCTTCAAAGCTCATAAGAATGTCCTCCTGGGATCGTCACGCTACTTTAAGACTCTTTACTGCCAGGTAAGAGACCTCATTGGGGCAAAAAAATGATCTTTTACAGATATTTTTCCTTTATAGCATGAGGTAAATATTTTTTTTAAACCACTGCTGTTAATACTCCTTCTTATAACCCTCCAGGTTAAAAAGGGGGCAGAGCCTCACCACCAGACTACTGTCACTCATCTGGATATTGTCACAGCAACAGGCTTCAAAGCCATCCTGGACTTCATGTACTCGGCGCACCTTGCTCTCACCAGTAAGAATGTGATTGAGGTCATGTCAGCTGCCAGCTACCTGCAGATGACAGATATTGTCCAGGCTTGCCACAGCTTCATCAAGGCTGCACTAGACATCAGCATCCGCTCAGAGATGGCTGATGAGCTGGCCGATTTTGAAATGGGCGCTGTGGCTGCTGCTGGCCTAGGTGGAGGCGGGGGCGCTGGAGGTGGTGGAGGAGGAGCTGGTCTACCAGGGGCAGGGGGTGTTGCAGGAGCTGGTTTAGGAGGCGGAGGGGGCATAGTGGGCATGGCGTCTGAAGCCCTTGCTTCCATCATGTCTGGTCGCAGCACCTCTCCTTGGCTGGCTCGCCGGACCAGCCCGGCCAACTCTTCTGGGGACTCAGCCATCGCCAGCTGCCATGAGGGTGGCAGCACGTATGGAAAGGAGGACCAAGAACCACCGAAGAGCCATGAGAGCCAGGAAGAAGCCTGCCATGACTCTCAGCCTGCATGGCCTCACGACTATCGGCCTGGCATCACTGTCAAAGAGGAACAGGTATCCCCTGCCTCCTCCTCTCATCCCCGGGACACTCCCAGGGGGGCAGCCCAAAGCCAGGCGGAGCAAGGGACTGGGGGACCTGGTGGAGGAGGTGGAGAAGGGCCCTGGCAACCTCTGTCAGGATCAGGGCGAAGGAAGAACAGGAAGAACAAGGACACAGTCAGACATATTACCCAGCAGGCTGAGAGGAACTGGGACCGCGAGCGGGACAGAGAGAGAGAAAGAGACAGTAGGCCTGGATCTCCTCTGCCCTCCATGCTGGCTGTAGCTGGATGGAACTACAACGGGCAGGATATCCCAGGTAGGACTGACAAGCTTAGAACACTTTCTCCTATTTGTGGAAAGTTTAAAAGCAGTAATAGTGAAAACAAACCGGGTGTCTTTAGGTCAGAAATGTGGTCTTTAGATTATCAGGTCAACAGAACAGCAGCAGATGGAATTAAATTGGACAGGCTCTCAAAACTGGTAGGATGGAGGGAGGCCAAAGAAAGCCCTTTGTAGTGCTGATTTGATGACTTTGAGGCTTTAGGGTGTCCTGGAGTTGCTAGAGTTTTACAATGCTGGTCCCTACTTAGTTAGTTATCCAGTCATGTAATTAGTGATTACTGGTGAGATAATAAGATCAGGTTATTTAATTGGGTGAGAGTGTCACCTAACACCTAACTGTAGCAAAATCTAATTTATCTTTTAAAAGCCATCTTCTAACCAACAGACCAGTAGATGTGTTGGAGCAATTAAATTGCCTTGTTGACTTTATGTGCATTAGAGTGTGCATGACACTTTACAATACGGTGCATTAGTGCCTAATACTTTCATTCCTGCATGCGTATTTCAATGCATGTCAGCTATCCACAGTTTACTAGTATAAAATGACCTCTTTTCCTCCTCCGGGGTTGAGATTAGCGAGCTTATACACTAACGTGTTAGGCCTAAGATGATTATCTCAAATCTTGGAGGTGTGAGGTGAAGCCTGGGTAAATGCAGATGGATAATGAAATCCTCTCCTTACTGCAGTTTATGTAAGCCACACTCCCACATAAACAAGCAAATGCATATGCAAACACACTCATGAACACATATTTATTTTGAGAAAGCCTGTCTTGATCCTCGGCCTTGTGTGTTTAGTGAATTCCTTTAGACTAAAACTTATACATGAAAAACTTACCTGTCTGTGTGTGTGTGTGTGTTCGTTCACCTCTGTGTGAGTGTGAGCGTGTGTGTGTGTCTATGTGAAGCCCAAGGCGTCGATAGGTAGATCATTAAAAGTAAGGGAAGCTAATCCTGGGCGCATTAAGGGAGTTGGCTGTGAAATGGGCACACGCGTCGCGCAGCGAAAGAAAACAGGATAATTGAATTGACCTGGGTCACTGCACGGATTACCAGCGCGTCCTCGCCATCCCAAGCTCCTCCCCTCTCTCTGGGGTTTAGGGAAGGACCTTCTGGAAAGGGCGAGAGGAGGGAAAAGGAAGAGAGAGTGGCAGATGAGAGGGGTAATGAGAAGGAAAAACGACAGAGACAAAAAGAAACGGACGTTGGAAAGTGCATCGTACCGGGCTTACGAGAGTTAGGCTGTGCATCTCAAAGTCTTCTAAGCAAGGTTATTGCGGTTACTAAAGCTAAAACCGGGAGTGGATATGAAAAACAAAAAAATGTTTTCACAAACTGAAATGGAAATTAAAAATTATACTTCAGAAAGAAGAAGTTTAAGTTAAAGAAAGATTGAATTTTATCAAAAGCATGAGGAGACAGAATTCTTCTTAATTTCTTGCCCTTGGTAAACAACCGCATGTTATAATAAAAAAAAGGCCTTTAAAACTAATTAAACCCACTTTGGAAATCAACAAAAAGTAAACTGATGAAATTAATAAAAATGTCCCAGGTCCCTGATTTTGTGATTGTAGTACGGTGCCAGAACCACATGCACTCACAAGCTGAATGGCTCTATTAAGTCCCTTGGCTATAACCATGGTTCTGAGCTGTGGTGGAAAGAAGAGTTTAAGCCTGCCTGTGGTGAAGCAGCCATTAATAAGAAAGGTGTTGTCTCACCTAAAGGTTAGAGGAAGTCTAGTGTTGCTGCTGGTGTAGACTCGCCTGGTGCTCGCCAAAAGGCAACCATTTATCCTCGCTTTCACCCGGGTTTTGGGACTGGGCTCAGCATGGCGAAGAATGGAAGGATTGGGTCTCCTTCAGTTGGATGCCATTTAGCAGTAAAACATCATGTTACCAGTGGGCTTATTTGAGATTTAACAGCGGCAGTTTATATCAGGATGTGTGACACCATATTGTGTATTGAGTCCGTTTGCAGTGGGTGGTGTCTGTGTGCTCAGTAAAAGTTTAGGGGATTGCTGAACAAGTTTAGTGGCCTGATATTAGTCAGGGAGCCTGTACGGGGAGTGGTGAATTGTTTTGGTTGTGGGAGTGCTCCTCTGCTCGTAATGTGTAATGTCCACAAGTTTGTTTGACAAAGTCAGGGTTAAAAATATACAGGATGTCTGTGAGCTTATGAGAGTTAGTGTTCTTAAGTCCTAAGTCCCCCTTAAGTCCAGGATTTTGTCACCTCCAGGCAAAGATCACAATCAGGAGTGAAGCTGTATGGAAATGCCAAAGAATTAGAAAGTGATGCATGATTCTGTTACAGATTTTTCAAATATAATATTAGAAAGCGTTACAGCGATGGCAAAGAGTTACGTCTGTTTTATGACAGATTCTTTGCTGCTACTTGACAAATAAAGAGCTTATAATAATGGAACACTAAAAGTTCCCGCTGACACATAAATAATATTAATTTAAAGATGAAAACAAACAGACCCAACAAACGTAAAACACGTACATACACAGCCTATTGCTGCGATTGTTATCCCTACAAATAGAAAGCCCACGCTGCATTATTTTGATGATGTGACCATGGCAGGTCTGCTACTGTATTCTTTAGGCAATAAAGTCTGTAATTACTGAGTCATTCATTCTTTACTTCATTAGTTTTACTGACGTGTGGGATCGAACGCAGTTTATCCTACTGCCAATTATATAAATCAGAGCGCATTTAATGTTTGCCTGATAAACGATTTTCAAGTTTTCCAAATAATTGCCTGAGTTCCTGCTGATTGACTTATAGGCTGTTTTTTATTGTTTTTTTTTGTAGGGATCATTCTGAATGGTCACATCAGTTGAAAAGAAAAAGCATACATGGCAAGTATGCATAATAATGATGATGATTCATTCCATTCACTCTCACAGTAAGCCAAGACACTGCAAGCAGGCGTTAAATCAGTCACGTTGAAATAAAAATGCAGACATAATAAATGTTACTAATACAACAAAGCCTGCTAAATGTGCTTATTGTGAGGTGGTAGGTTAACGGTTTAGAGTTAGTTCGTTAGTGTGGTGAGGGTGTTGTTTCATGAAGTCCAGTTGTTGCTTGTCATAAAGGGTATCCAGGAGAAAGGGCACCTTCAGTCTTAGATTAGCTTAATTGCTTCATTCTTTATTGATGAGAAGTGCCTAGACGCACTCTCTCCCTCACTCCTTCTCTCCCTCTCTCTCTCACTCATTCATCTGTAATCAGTGTCTATGCTTTGCTATTAGAAACGCTTATATGACGCACAACCACGAGGATTTCACTGGATCATTCTCTAATATAAGGATAATGTATAGCTGCGTAAAGGCTCAGTGTATTAGCGTGCATGAAAATGCCATGTGCCCATGTTGACATAAACAGCTGCGGGAATTAGGATTTGTTTTCTTTAGATCCCCTTCCGTTGCAAGCATCTGCTCTGTTCACTTGATGTCATTATTGAGGCCAGTAAGCACTCAGCATCCTTTTCTCTCCCGTGCTAACGCTTGATCTCCGCATTTCTTACGTTCACCTTGTCTGCCGCCACGAATGTTTGAAACATCACACGTGAAGCCAGAAAAGAAACCAGCCGCGCTTACATCTCAGGGAACTGAAACATGTGTATGTTTCTTTTTTACACAACACTATATTAGAGGTGACAATTTTTGAGGAAGAGAGTTTTTAATAGTCTGTACTTCTTTTGCCTGCATACGTCTCAAACCTTTGAATAATTATCCAAGATTATTTTTAGTTTGGCCCCCGCTGCTTCGTCCAGACCTGGATTAGAAAGCTCCAGCAAATCAAAGACATTGTTTTGAATATCAGGAGTCAATTTTTTATTTTTTTTAATCAGTTTAGTATATTCTTCTGTGGGGCCTTGAGTCAGCCTCTCTTTGTGTAATCCACGCAGGGTGTGCAATCAGTTAATCAATTTGATGAATGTGGTAGCTGTGTTTAAAGGAGGTAAAGTTGGTAGTCTGCTAATCTTGGGCCGGTAGCTCAATCCCCGGCTCCTCTAGTCCGCATGTCAAAGTGTCCCTGGGCAAGAAACTCAACCCCAGCCCTGGCTGCCCTCGATGTGTCAGTGTGTTAGTGGATGCGGCTGTGAGTGGTCCACAAGACTGTAGAGCTGCTACTTAAGTGCAGTTCGTTTGATTAAACAATATTAAATATTTTTTTATTAACCATGAAAGTGAACCTCAAATGTGCATATGAGCGATAATATTCTTGGCAACTCATGAAACGTAAGATTGTGCACACTACACACAATCTCATACAGTATTTATAGATATCGCCAGATATCAGGAAGATGGCTAAGTTGTGACTATATGAGTGTCATTTTGAGACATTATGTGCCGTCTGTGCTCATTTTACTTATTTTATTAAAGTAGGAGTCACTTCTTTGGTTGGTGGATATGACATTTTGGAGGCAGACGTCACCCTTTCTTCTGAACCTGCCCCCTCAGACTGAGAAGAAGCCAGAGCTGCTGAAAACACGAGTTAACGATTGATTAAAAAAAAAAATTCTTGCTGCTTTTATACTTGGGGCAAACACAAACTTGATCTTTATCCCACATAATAACGGCACTGGAAATACTTTTTGCGTGTGTTTTTGCTGGTATTAAAACACACACACACACACAGTGACCTTTAGTGGCAGCTTGGGGGATTTTGGCAATGGCCGGTGTGATATACACGCTCACATACACACAGCTTAGAGCATCTGATTATGTAGACGTGAACAGTTCAATCACACGTGGGCTGTTCTTTCCATTTCCCTCTAGCTGTTGCACATTGATTACATCGAGAATCTTTTTTGAAATCCAACATCTTTATCTGACTCTCTTCCTCTCTGCTCTGTGGCCTCAGAGTTCCCCTCCTAAACCACTTATTCACATTCGCTCACACATATACCCACAAAGATGCACTAAAAAGAGTGAAATCGTTTTTCCATAGAAACTCATCCTGTTTATTCGCGCGAGCTCTTAAGCGTTGCAGTTGGTGCTGCGTGTTTTGGCGTCCTCGAGTTCACATTTTCATCCTCTCGTGCTCCGGAGCCTCCTGGAGCCACTCGGGGGCCCGCAGACAGGTGCTCTCAAAATTGCCCTCTACTTTGCACTTCCGCATAAACTTTCTCTAATTTTTTTTCCCTCTTCGTCTCCCTGCGCTCCTCTCCCCAAGTCTCGGCAGTCTAAAGGTGAACACTTGAAATAATGAATCGGATCCCCCTTTCGCCCCCTTCCTCTCTGTATTCCAGTTAAGACTCTCCCCATAGTATTTGCACTTCATTAAACTTGAAATAGGTTTAATATTTAAAACACCATGAACAGATTTCAACCCCCACACCCTTCGAACACCTCTCCACTTTTTCCTCTCCCATCTCCTCGCTCATGGTTTAATAATCTACTCTCATATTTCGTCCCTAATTCACTCCTCCTTCATTAAAAACCAAAATAGATTTAATATTTTAGACTGTGTAGACTTAATTTTTAACCCCTTTCTTCATGGCTTAGTGTTTGACACATGACGGGTTAGATAACTACATCATGTTGAGGCCTCTCTTGTCAATCCCCCCGATTCACTTTTTCACTCACTCCAGTTCACTTTTTCTCGTGCCTCCTGGTTCATCTTTCTCATTTTTTCCGCCGTCATTCTATTATCAGTTGTGTCTCTCTGCGCCTTTGTACTGCAGACCTCTCTCTATGCCTCTTTCTGTCTCCTCCACCCTCTGTTTGCTCTGCTGCTTTGTCCTCTCTGACTGCATAGCTGATTTTGGACCTTTCCTCCCATCCTATTGACTTCTACGGCCTGTTCACCCCACCTCCTTCAGTTTCCCCCTTCTCCCCTCCATCCTCTCCTTCCCCTTTTTGTCCTTTGCTACCACACATACACAAACTCATTTGCCCCCTTGTATGGTCTTTTATGTTCTCTGGGGAGTTGTGACAGAACACTGCAATACTCTTTTTTCCCCTTTTGCTCTTTCCATCTCCTTTTCAGTCCCCACTAAATTTAAAAAGAAAAAAAGTTCCATTATCACTGTGGTAACCAATCGTTTCTCACCGCCCACCAGCCCTCTTTGTCATATGACCTCACATCCTGCTGGACATTACGGGCAGTCCACCAGCTAAAAGCCCCTTCTCCTACTCCACCACGGCATCACACCCCCCACACACACACACACACACACACACACACACACACACACACACACGCGTTCACACAATTTTTCACACTCTTGCTGTCTGTCTTTTTCTCTCACAGCACTCTCTCTCTCTCTCTCTCTCTGAGTTCTCAATACTGACACCTGCTCTATTTATACTTCTCTGGCTTTAAAAGAACCATTTTGGACAGGAAGCTGCCCCCTCCCCACTCCTGACCGTGGCTTTTTTCCAGAACGTCAGCACCCCCCACCTCTCTACCTCCTGCCCCTGGAACAATCCAGAGAAGGATTGCTGGGTGGAGGAGAAGAAGAAGAAAAAGGGAAGGATATAGTTTGCGTATGTGTGTGTGTGTGTTGTTGGAGATTGGCTGAGGGGGGGTTAAAGATTAGCCATCCCACCTTGAGTGAACTTGGGTCGTGCCAGCGCGTGTGCTTTAGTCAACCACAGCCCACACACAACCTGTAGACTCTCACCCACTAAAGCGCGGGTATGTAAACGCATACACGCAGCAGCTGGAAATGTCTTCTAAAATGTTCTGTAGTATAATCCCAACATCTCACTTCAAAATGTGGCCAAATAGACCCCCCCAACACACACACGTACCACACACAAACATCTTGGCATTGATCACACAGGTCTCAGAATTAAACTACCCAGAATGCATCCTGACAGGATGTCCTGTTGGCACGATGCAGGGGTGGGTGGGTCAAGAGGTTTCTGTGGTTAAACATTCATAGCAGTACCCCCACAGCTAAAACATGGCCCCGGCACATCCACACGCAACTCTTCAAACTTCTTTGGAAGATAAATTTAACGTCTGTGGTTGCGGATCAAAAACACACACCTATGAAGTTAGACATGACGACACATTTGTTATACTCTGAGTTATCAGTTATTTGTTCTAACGCTCAGGTTCATCTTTTAAAAAAGAAGACGATTACTGATTTGTCTTTGCTTTCCTGTTGACTTTTGGAGACGCGTTTTTCCTTTCATATCAATGACCGCATACAGCTTGTTTTACTCTACTTGTTCGGTGCCTAAAAAAATCAATAATACCAAAATCTGTGTCAAACACGATTTTTTAAATAGTATTTGCCTTGCAAGCACACCTCACTATAACCATTCTATTTTTGCTTACCTATCACTTACCTTATCTCATTTTAACTACTCAGACACATTGCTGTGCGCGCCCGTGCGTGTGTGTGTCTGTGAGTGAGTGTGTGCATGTGTGGTGTCTGAGAGAGAGAGAGACAAAAGACAAAAAATATCAAGATAATGAAAGCACAACATGAAAGAACGTTACTACAACTGGATTTTGACTCTTTGTTATGCTCGATAGAAGGTAGGCAGCACAGAAGGTGGGTATTGTGTAAAGTTAAATGTGGGCTGCATTTATTTACTCATTATTTACTGGGAAATTGATGCAATGTAACGGTTTATTAGCAGTTAGCAGCTACACTTTGAAGTGCACACGTGGATGTCTGTGGTGAAGACACACATAGCCGTGTGGTTTTTAATGCACTTTGGTCCTGTGATTTCTAAGTGGATTTAAAGGCATTTCTTTTTGATGGATTATCAATAATGATGATAGAATGAGTAAGAAGTAAGTTGCCCTGTATCATGCCTGGGTGTGCAGAACATGCCCATCATTCTGCACAGGTTTCAGAATTGCTCAAGGTGTTGCAAGATAACTGACAGGGTCATAGTGTTACAGTTAAAATTAAATTTGGGAACTTCTGATCCTAATTTGCCACAATAGGAACTTATTTACTGTAAATCCATTCTCCTTATACGGTAACATTTTTTCACACATGAAATGCTCCATTTGAATAAGTTCAAGGTGCTGCTGTGCAGAAGGCCAGGCACAGGACAAAACTGCGTAAGAAACATGACAAACTATAATTTCACTTGTAATTAACTTGTTAACTTGCAATTTAATGTTAAAAACAAATTGGTTTTACACATGAGTGATTGCTCCTGCTTCCACTCTTTGATGGAGGATCCATGACAAAGCGCCTGATTTAGACACATGAGATGTGATGTGCGCTAGGATGCCTCCCTCCTCCAGTGATCTGATATCCAGTAATGGTCCTTGTAGTCAGTGAGCCTGGATAACACTGCTAGCTCATGGTGTGTGACATGGTACCCAAAAATTACCAAGAGTTAGTCAAGCACAAGCAGGGAGGATACTGATACTGAAGTGTGGGGGAGAGCGAAAGAGGGGCAAACACGTACGCCGACATAGTGACGGACATGTAGAAGCAGAAGCTGCAACTTTAGGAAAGAGTTTAACCTTAAAATAAAGTACTTTACAGTAAGTTCATCAAGTCAAATGCATGCGCTCTCTTTCTCTCTCATTTTCAGTCAATGTGAAGTTCCTCTTTCCCAGTCTGTTTATTTTAGAAAGGTGGCTTTGTTCTATTTACTGTACCCACTCCCTCAGCAGCCTCTACCCCTGTCCGACCAGTTAGAAAAGGGGAGCGATGAGGAAGAGGAGGGGGAGGAGGGCATGATGTTTGGACAAACGGACAACCCGAACAGGATATAGAGGTCTACAGCCTGTGGGTGTGTCGGTTTGGCTGTGACACAACTCGCACACAAACACTCAAGCGTGCACACGCACAAACACACACACACACACACAATCGTGGGAGTGTTCCCGCTGGAGGGCAAAGTCTCCCTTCCTCTTACACATTCATTCTCTCTTTTTCCCTCCTTCCCTTCATTCCCCCTTTCCGCTGTCACACCCCTCTACACCTCCTTCCTTTAGACCTTTCTTTCTCCTTCATCCCTCTTTCCTTCTCTTGTGACACCCCCCACCTCCCACCCCTCTGCCTTTCTTTCAAAAAAAAAAAAAAAAAAAGGAAAAAAGAAAGTGTTAAAGATACAGAAGAGTTGGCCAACAGCAATGAGAAACTAGGAGGGAGAGGCCAAAATCACCACAGGGGACAATTATGGCTTGGGCTGTGTACGTGTGTGTGTTTGTGTGCGGTTCTTTTTGGGTTTGATAGTTACAGTGACGTTGTTGAAAACAGTCCTGGAAGCCACTATCTGTCCTTCACAAATATTCTTCCCCTTCTTCTCTCCTCTATCCCTCCTTCCCTCCGTCTGTTTGGACCTTTTTTAACCATCCTGTCAATTCACGCTGTCACTTCTGTTTTCATTCATCTCGTACACTGGAGCTACAGCCACTTCTTGTGCCGTGCGTTTGTGTGTGTGTGCGCGGCCATGTGTGTGTGTGTGTGTGTGTGTGTGTGTGTGTGTGTGTGTGTGTGTGTGTGTGGTTTCAGATTGAGTACATGGGCTTCAAATAAAGGCAGAGCTGTGGGTTAAACTTCCTCCTCATCAGCAGGATCTGTGTCAGTTTGTTTGCTTGTGTAAAACCAGAATTTCCAGGTTAGGTTCCAAAAGTTTAAAAAAGCAAGAAGAAATGCTAGTGCATAGTCACATTTGTAATAATGCAAATAATTCAATGATACCTTTTTGTAATAAAGGTTTTTTTTATTAAAATCTTGTACTTGCTTGAATTGCTGTAGTGTTTGAAAGGTGCTACAGTGGGGCAAAAAAGTATTTAGTCAGCCACCGATTGTGCAAGTTCCCCCACCTAAAATGATGACAGAGGTCAGTAATTTGCACCAGAGGTACACTTCAACTGTGAGAGACAGAATGTGAAAAAAAAATCCATGAATTCACATGGTAGGATTTGTAAAGAATTTATTCGTAAATCAGGGTGGAAAATAAGTATTTGGTCAATAACAAAAATACAAGTCAATACTTTGTAACATAACCTTTGTTGGCAATAACAGAGGTCAAACGTTTACTATAGGTCTTTACCAGGTTTGCACACACAGTAGCTGGTATTTTGGCCCATTCCTCCATGCAGATCTTCTCGAGAGCAGTGATGTTTTGGGGCTGTCGCCGAGCAACACGGACTTTCAACTCTCGCCACAGATTTTCTATGGGGTTGAGGTCTGGAGACTGGCTAGGCCACTCCAGGACTTTCAAATGCTTCTTACGGAGCCAATCCTTTGTTGCCCGGGCGGTGTGTTTTGGATCATTGTCATGTTGGAAGACCCAGCCTCGTTTCATCTTCAAAGTTCTCACTGATGGAAGGAGGTTTTGGCTCAAAACCTCACGATACATGGCCCCATTCATTCTGTCCTTAACACGGATCAGTCGTCCTGTCCCCTTGGCAGAAAAACAGCCCCATAGCATGATGTTTCCACCCCCATGCTTCACAGTAGGTATGGTGTTCTTGGGATGCAACTCAGTATTCTTCTTCCTCCAAACACGACGAGTTGAGTTTATACCAAAAAGTTCTACTTTGGTTTCATCTGACCACATGACATTCTCCCAATCCTCTGCTGTATCATCCATGTGCTCTCTGGCAAACTTCAGACGGGCCTGGACATGCACTGGCTTCAGCAGCGGAACACGTCTGGCACTGCGGGATTTGATTCCCTGCCGTTGTAGTGTGTTACTGATGGTGACCTTTGTTACTTTGGTCCCAGCTCTCTGCAGGTCATTCACCAGGTCCCCCCGTGTGGTTCTGGGATCTTTGCTCACCGTTCTCATGATCATTTTGACCCCACGGGATGAGATCTTGCGTGGAGCCCCAGATCGAGGGAGATTATCAGTGGTCTTGTATGTCTTCCATTTTCTGATGATTGCTCCCACAGTTGATTTTTTCACACTAAGCTGCTTGCCTATTGTAGATTCACTCTTCCCAGTCTGGTGCAGGTCTACAATACTTTTCCTGGTGTCCTTCGAAAGCTCTTTGGTCTTGGCCATGGCGGAGTTTGGAGTCTGACTGTTTGAGGCTGTGGACAGGTGTCTTTTATACAGATGTTGAGTTCAAACAGGTGCCATTCATACAGGTAACGAGTGGGGGACAGAAAAGCTTCTTACAGAAGACGTTACAGGTCTGTGAGAGCCAGAGATTTTCCTTGTTTGAGGTGACCAAATACTTATTTTCCACCCTAATTTACGAATAAATTCTTTACAAATCCTACCATGTGGATTCATGGATTTTTTTTTCACATTCTGTCTCTCACAGTTGAAGTGTACCTCTGGTGCAAATTACTGCCCTCTGTCATCATTTTAAGTGGGGGAACTTGCACAATCAGTGGCTGACTAAATACTTTTTTGCCCCACTGCATATAAAAAAAAAAACTCCTCTTGCCTTGCCTCACTGCAGTTTGAAAGCAGTTCCTCCTGATTTTACACTCCACTATTCAATACAATTCATATAATCATCCCATGATGATAACACATGTGCTATTACATTTCTAAACACAAATCAGTGCTAGCGCCATAAAAAATACCCAACATGATTCATAATTCATACTAAAATGTTCATTTCTAAATTTTCTCACTCAGTTACAATAAATGCAATATAATATATTGTTATAAAAGAGCAGCAGGACCTATAAATGGCCTGCTTTTAGTTGCTGTGTGACTTCTTTCACATGTAAACACACATCAGGGAAAAGCTGCAGAGAGAAAAAAAACAAGTGATGTCACACTGTTGGTGGTTTGTCAGAGGTTACAAACACAGGCCAGTCTTTCCTTTCCCAAGTGTCTATATTCATTATTTTTGTATTAGCATTGCCTTTCTGTGTAACATCGATGGGTTTTTCTCTGACGAACTTACGGCGACATATTTCTCCTGTTAGAACAGCGGTTAGCCCAGAATTGACGTCAGGACTCCAGGTCTCTGTATCCTCTGTGCCTTGCTGTCCCTTAACATAGTTTGATAAAAGGAGGCCACAGTCTCCTTTTGTTCCCGTTGTCTCCCACTCTTCCCCAACCCCTTTGCCCCAGATCACCTGCCTGCCCACACTCCTCATTGTTTCCACCTTCCTCTGCCTCTCGCCTCGCAACTTTTTCCTCCTCGCTACCCTCATGCTCCAGCAGCAGCATGCAAACAATAACTTCATCTGATCCACTTAATCTCCTCTCTATCTTTTTTTCTGCCCCACCCCCAAAACCTTCTTTCTTATATGTCAGTAAATCTGAATCTGAATTGGGTCACGGGCTTGTTTCAGGTGGGCCCCAGCAACTGTACCCGTATCTTTTTTTTCCCTTCATCAAATCCCCCAGTTGACACTACACCTCGCCTGAGTGACCATAAAAAAAAGGTTAAACCTCTCTGATAAAGTCAGAGTGAATGAGAAATTAGGCAGTGGAACATGGTGGTAAATATGTAAGTGAGCATGTGTTTGAGGAGGGCACAAAGAGATAGAGAAAAGTTTGTATATGGTGGAAATGTAATTGTGACCCTGGCTTTTTTTTTTCTTTTCCCCTCTGTGTGGTTAGACTGTTTGGCCTTCCCGTAGTTTATCTAGCCTCAGAGACATCCAACTTCAAGGTTTAGTTTTGTGTGTCTTTGTAGATGTGTGTGTGTGTGTGTCTGTGTGCTGTACAGGAAAGAAGAAAGCGAGCAACGGGGGTGAGAGGTAGATTTGATAGCGGAGGACACCCAGACCCTTCTTCCCTCTCTCCCCCTTCATACCCCTCTGTTTAGACCTTGATAAGTGGAGCCGAAGTCTGTGGGGGTTAGGGATTCCTGTCTAGCACAAATGCATGCGTACACAAAGACACACACACACATTGGGATCCGCCCGCTCCACATTCCTGTGTCCGACTAAGGAAGCAGCCTAGCCGTCTTCCCCTCCACTCCCAAATTATCCCCTTCTTCTAAAATCACTACATACTTATCACACACACCTCTTTACCTCTCTCTTCCATTCTGACTCATACATACCTCCTCTATCTTTCTCCATCCTTCCACTGAGCCCGGTGCAAACAGCATGTCTAATCATCTCACAGTGAGCGTAAAATGTTTTACTAGAACAAGTGAAAAAGATCTGGTGGTACAGTGACATAATGTCCCTGTTTTGCAATGCAAACACAAGTTCAGATTATGTCTTGCATCACTCTTAGGATTGCTTTAATAGAAGCCGAAAAACACCAAAATCACTATAAAAGCTTACTGTATGGCCAAATATTAAGTCAAATTGACCTCTCACAGATTTTCAGGTATTTCTGCCACTTACCTATCACTCTGTTGCAGTGGGGTTTCTTTGTCTCATCTCTCACTGCTCACCTCTCTTTTTATTCATTCCACTCTTTTGTGTCCTTCTTCTGCTGTCCAACTCTGTTTATATATTTTGCCCCCTTTCTCTCTCCCCCCTCGCTTTATTCCTCCCTCCCTCCCTTTCAAGGGTGGGTTACAGGGGTTAGGAAGAGGTCATGTGGTCTCACGCTGCCCTTTCCTCTAATGGCTTCTTAATGAGAAAGAGAGAGCGAGGGAGAAGCAGGGAGAGAAGCGCTTTTGAGAAGTGGGGTGAGATATCAGCAGTTCTGCTTGGGGTACTGACTCAGTGTGTGCATGTGTGCGCGTGCATGTGTCTCTGTACGAGGCTGTGCGTACAGCTGAACATGTATTTGTGCGCGCACATAGTCTGCGCTACTTGACCGACCCTTGCTCCATTTGAAGGCCTTTCCTTGCTCTCTGTTCCTCTCTGGGGAAAGAGGAAATGACACGTTTGTAGCCTCGAATAAGCTCTGCAGCTCATCACGCGCAGTGTCCACTGGGTCTGGCACGGGGATGGGTGGGAGATGTTTTGGAGGTGAGGGAGGAGGGTAGTGCGGGTGGGGGGCTGGGCTGGGTTGGGGGCTCTTTAATTTGCACAGCTTCTGCTGATTTGATCATAAGCAATTAATCTCAATGGCTCAGCTCGGGTGCAGTGGGGGAAGAGAAATGAACACAGTCCTCTTTATGCAGGCGTCCCTTGCTCTGGTTTTCCCCTCCGTCCATGCAGTGTGATTTTTACACTTCTTATCCCTTATATTTGTATCATAGAGGGAACAAGCTGTGGGGATTCTGCTGTTGCGGTCGTTCCCATGTCGTCCCTTGTGATTTCCCCTGCAGAACAACCCCAGCAAATTTTGTCTTTGCAGACAAATATTAGTACTAAATCCCCTTTTTTTTTCCTTTTTTCACAATCTGGTTTGAAAAGCTTTTAATGAGTCTAAGGTTAGCAAACATATGAATCACTTATATGGATTAGCAAAATTTTGAGTCAAGTATAAAAATACAAGTTGATACTTGGAAAGCCAAACTTGGATTTGCACAGTTAGTGTGTAATCAGCTCCACGCTGGTTACAGCACCACAATTCAGAGCTGCATTAGGACAGATAATCGTCGATTTTGGTTTTCAGACTGCTGACAGGCTCGTGGAGTAGTGCGAGGTTCAAGGTCCAGATCTGTCGTGATTGATCTTGAGATCCATCTAGCTTTTATCAGCTCAGGAGTGACACAGATCCCCCCTGATCCACTAGCACCAAGCTTGCAGCTAGCACAGGTGTATATGCTCATATATAGCTCATCTGTTGCGCTTCCTTCTCCTGTTTAACCCTTTGCTCTGTTCCTTCATTTTCATTCGTATGTCTGTATATGAGCCAAACAGTGATTCCCTCACTCTCCCTTTCTCTGCAGTCACCGTGCCAGCTTTCCATCTCCCTCTATCTTCCTCGCCCTTGCTTTTTCCTCTCCATGGCACCATACTCCTCCCATGCTGAGGCCAGAGCTCTCTGCCTCCATTGTTGGAGGCAGGTTGCCAAGGATACAAGCATAGAGGCACAGTCTTAATGTTATGAGATGGGAGAGATGAGCAGAGAGAAGGGAAGAGGGGCAATAGCCTCTCTGGTCACTGGGCAGCTCCACAGCAAGCTAATGCTCTCCAGAGTACATGTAACTCCCTATGCTTCCCACTTTGTGAAGTGTTCCTGTGTGGATGGAGCACAGTGACACTGGTGGGTTGTGGAGTAACTTTTGTTCTGGTCGCCCGCTCCCCGCTCACCTGTTGTGACTGTATTGTATGACTGCAGTGCATGTGTTGTGTTGTGTGTTTGCACATTTGTCAGGCAGTCACTTGGTGGGAGCATTCGAGCTGCCGTTCTTTGGATATAAAACATTAACCAAATGAATTTAAATGCAATTGTCTGCACACAACCGAGTGCTAAATTTGAAGAAATCTAAAAACATTAAATAAGAGTCTCTGTACACTTGGGTCCAGTGCAAATGATTTATTAATGATTTTTCGTTAATCAGGTGTTTTGAATTATTGGTTTCATGACTAATTGTTTCTGAAATGAAATGAAATAATCATATTGTTGTAATTTTAAGTAGGTAAGTAGGCAGTGGTATCTGTAATCAGTTCCAGAAACTTCCATCACAACTATGTGGTGAGTTTGTGGAAAGGTGAGATATTTTTAAGAAAATATAATATACCATTTTTCCTCACCACTGAACTCTCTTGAATATGTGGACATTAATATGCCATTTATCTCATTTATAGTTCCACAACCTGCTCCAGGATGTCCAGCTGGAAATATTTTTGACATTTGCCAACTTTGTTTGCTTCTTAAACTTGTCTTAAATTTATTTCCACCGAGAAGTAAAAAGATTATACCGGCTGGATAGTTAGACTCGAGCTTTTCTGTTGGTCAGTGTGAGTCAAATATTGTGTTAACCCACACACCAGTAACCCACAGGCTATACCATCCCCACCCTGAGTGTTTGTCATTTTCCTCCTCCACTTTCCATTATCCCTCCTCTCAATATCTCCGTGTCCCAACTCACCCTTCAAAATACAACCCTGACTGGGCTGGACGGGGGCATTGGAGCCGGGTCCTCTCCCATGTATAAATCCAAGACATAACCTCTCACTCTTTCTCAATCTCTCGATCTCGCTCTCTCTTTTTGCTCTTAGCACAAAGCCCTGCGTGTCTGCCTTCCTTCCCCACCCAGCATTCTTTCCCCATGCAGACCTCTCCCCCGCTCTCTTTCGTTCTCTCTCTGTCGACTTCCCTCCTGCCCGCCAACTCACTCAGCCTCACCCTACCTTTCATTAGCCCACTCTTTATCTCACGCACTTACTCGGATCGCTCTCTCTCTTTCCCTATCTCACCAGCTTGTACACTCCCCGCTCTCTCTCTCTCTCTTTTTTGTCTACCCCCTCAGTTGCTTTGGCTTTTTTGTTTCTGATATATCTTCATTTATTTCTCTCTCCCTCTCTTTCCCTGCTGACCCTATTATTTTTATATTCCCTCTCTCTCTCTCTCTCTCTCTCTGCCATCACTCCCCCTCTCTCCCTCTCTCTACCTCCCTCCCACTCCTCTCAGTCCCTCTAAGCTGCATTAACTCCCCAGATTACCTTGAGCCCTGCAATCCTCCATCCCCCACGCACTCACCCGCTCTTCTTTCCCTCCCTTCCTTCAGTCATTCACTTGCTCACTCAGACTACGTCCACAGCTAATTTTGACAGTGTGGATAAACAACTGCTTTGTGGCATTTTGTGAAGATCTCTGTCCACGCTCAAACACTTAAACTGTAGAAAAATAGATCTCTAGTCCACTGGCCTTAACAGAACTGTGCCTCACTGACTTGTGTTAAGGAAAGAGGCATACACAGCCGTCTTTAAGATACAATTTCTTTTTCTAATTTAGATATTTTTCTCTTTCTACTGTCCAAAAATTAGCCAAGTAAAAAAAAGAACAGTGATCACAGACCATCAAAGATGAGTCAGATGTGAATACTTAGTTAGGCCTTCTGTACACACAGAGGTCCTTCAAGCCAGTAGTTTTACAAAAGCAAATTAACGATAAAGGCTCATCAAAATGCTTCAGAATTCAGCCTTTTAGAATTATAAATGAAACGAAACTCCACTATGGTGAGCATTCAAATCAACAGAAAATTGCCTAAACAGCATGGCCTAAATGAGATTTTCTAATTGGATGTGTAGAAGGATATCAGCTGAGCCATAACCCCATGTCAGCTGACAATGATATCCTCCACCAGCTGGGATTGTTTGACTGAACTGACGCTACCTTTTACCTGTATGTCATTAGAAATCTCTGATACTAGTGGTTCACATACTTTCCATTATGCTTTTACTGGTGGATGAAAGTCCTGTGCATACCAGCATTTAAAAGGGCAGGAAAAGGGACATCAGGTCATTACAAAAAAAGTGCTGCTCGTATGCTGTGTTCTGACATTTTTTTTATTGAATCTATTCTGTCAGAATACAGATTGGTCCACAAAAGAGCAGACAGGTGCGAGGCAGAAGTTAAAGGTACAAATATATTTAGTGTGTTTAAAGAAAGTGTATTAAATGACAGACAAGGTCATTTCCATTTTAAAGGGAAGCATGTGACTAAGTAGATATAAAATGCATGCCAGGGTTGTCACTTATATACGTAGAAAAACGTGGCACCTAAGAAACAGAGCATGGAGCCCTGCCCTATGTGTGTTTGGCATTGCAAAAGTTTGCAATTCAACCATGACATTTTCCTAACACTAACTACATCATTCATCAAGCTCCATTATCAACCTCAAGAAGAAAATCAAACTGCGAGTAAAAGTGACACTTAAGAGGACCTGGCTGAGAGTCATTTGTGTTTGTGCCACTGCCACAACTTACATGGGAGGCTTCAGAAGGTACGAGCTAAACCTCCCATATGGACGCTAACGAGCAACCAATCTGAATATTTAGTCTGAGAACTTCTTGGAACTTAGAGCACTGATCCATTAAGGATCAAGCAAATCCAACTGTTCTCATTTGGACAGCTTATTCTTCTTAAGTCACTCCCTGTTGAATGATGTGATCTACAATGCTCAGCTCAGTGATATTTATATAACACGTAAGCCACAGAAAGGAAACGGTAAGCGAGAATAAGTGCAAAAGAGGCTGGCCGAAGTGTTAGCTGTTAGCTTGACACCTGCGGGTAGGTGGGCCTACGGATGTGTCGATGAATTGTGCTGCACTGCTTTGAAGTGTGACCGCCATTTTAAAAAGGGATAAATCCTACCTAGAAATACACGTATATCCCCCTCGTGAATACAAATGCACTGGAAAAACACTTGAGGAGGTTAACCGTGGCCAGATATTGCACCGTAGCCAGATTACGTGAGATCACATCCTGATTAATTCTGCCCACATGCTTGCATCTTGTGGTTGTTTAGCATTGCCGTCTTCATGTAGACACGGGCAAAAGCACAGAGAAAGGCAAGCGTTTTCAAATTTAGCTGGCTTTCCGTAGCCTACTCTCACACTCGCTCGTTCGCCCCCACCGTCACCACCCAACCCTCCCTCCCGGAGCCTCTGTAACCTCCCCCTCACCTCTCCTCGCTTCCCCTTCACTCACCCACCCACCCACGCTCCATCACCCCACCGTCCACCTCTCACCCCACCACTCTTGCAATCGTTGTGCTCCTCTTCTCTTTTCTCCTCTCCTCCCCTCCACCCACACTCTCTCTTTTTCCTCCGAGCCCCCAGCAGTACCACCATCACTACCAGCACCATCATCTCACTCTCTCTCTCTCTTTCTCTCTCCTGTCCTTTACCACTTTCTTCCCTCTGTCCCTCCCTCCTCTAAAGCCTTCAGGCACTGCTTGATTTATGCTTGCCCTCCCTATCCACCTCCCCACCACCACCCACCCACCCACCCATCCTTCCCTATCTCTCCTGGAGGTTGTGGCCCGGCTAGTCCCTAAAAACAACAGAGAAAGAAAGCAACAGCGAGAGAGAGAGAGAGAGGATAACAACCTCTTTTACTTTCCATCCTCCCTCCTTTTTAACCCAGCATTTTTTTCATTCTCCTCTCCCACACTGCTTTTTAAATTGCCTCTGAATTCTTGAGCTGTTTTAGTGCCTCACTCCCCCTTCTTAGCTGAAATTACTTTTTTACCCTCTCAAACTCTGGCATGCTGAGGAAGCAAGTTCCACCTTCCCTCCCCTCTTTGTCCACTCGAGGACAAACAGGCACTAATCACAGGTTCAGCGTACGAAACTGTTTGTAATAAAAGGTGAAGGAGAGACTTTCATTTTCTCATTTGGAAGCTTGACGCTGTGACGGCGGCGCGCGTGTTGCTCACAGTCTTGTGAGCAACACGGCTCTTGTAATGCCTTGTCCTTTTCAACCTCAGGCTGGTCAAGCCATTAACCGGGCCGACTTGGGGCAAGGCTTCTTTCTGTATCCTCCCCTGTCTCTCACGCACACATGCGCACATATATGCATGGAGAGATACACATTGAGAGAGTCTTTCTCCTTTGTTTGCGCTCTCTCATACTCAAACATGCACACAAGCCCTACTTTCTTCTCTGACAGCTCTCTTGTGGTCGTCAAGCCTCAGTAACTCGTTGCTTAACCACCCTGGACTTTTTCTCTCCATTGTGTTTGGTTACTGTCTCTGTTGATTTGAAGGCGGGGTGAGTTATGTGAGTGTGTGTTTGTGACTCGAGGTGTTGAAGGAGCGTGTCCATCATTAGCCAGGTCATGTGCGCTTGAGTGCGAAACCTGTAGAAATCTTTTTGGGGGGAGTTTTGTGCCTTTTTTTCTTTCTTTCTTTTTTTTTTTTATTTTTAAATCTATTAGAATCTTTATATTTGGAAAATGGAAACTCCCTCCCAAAACAGTGTCAGGCTTCATTTAGAGAAGAGGGAGGCATTTGTAGCGCGAAACACACACAAACACCCGCCCGCACACACACAATCAGAACAGAAGATCAGAGGTCAAACTGGGTCACCCGACCCTTCCCTCCCTTTTCAGGCCTTCTCTCTCCTCCTTTTTACTGCGTCAAAGCGTGCTCTCTAGTAACACAACTCCCCTTGTGAAACACACACACACATATCACTTAGATACAGTGCAGCCTCCAACCACAGCGCATAAAACTCTATCTTCTATCCATTAGCCGTAACTCGCTCAATGGATGATAAATTCAGGATTCCTCATAACACATTTGAAGTATAGTTCAGCGCACACCTATTTTATTTCCAAGGCAAGTCTTATTCCTCCTTTGCTTTTTCCCACTCAAGCCCCTGCATAGCTTGCAGCATCGCTCATGCGCGCGCACACGCACCCAAAACACACACATGAACAAAGAGAACCCACCATTTCCACATATGTGTCTCTCTTTTTAAAAGGGGGTTTTATTTAGCATAAATGTTGAAGCCAAGGGTGCCCGGCTACCATGGCAACCAAATTAAACGGAAGATCTCTTCAGAGAGCAGAAATCTAAATTATTCGGACTCTTTTATGAAGGGGAAAATGAAAATTCCCTTCACTGTATAGAGACCGCTGCACTGTAAAGGCAGAAGAAAAGAGGAGGGGGAAAAAAAGACGAGGAAAATGCTATTGTTTTTTTTTGTATCTGACCACGCAGTTCAAAGCCATATTCCACGCCATTGAAATTCATAGGTTGCCTCATGACAACCGGTACGTTAACACTCAGCATATGTGCACAAAGGAATGATGTAACCACAGTGTCTCTAAAACTCGGGATAAACCTATTGCCTTTGAAAGATACCACAATATGTGTATCTACAAATCCTCAACCAAACCCGGCACATGTATGATGAAATCCATAAGCTGCACGCATGGGATTAGGTGCGACTGGTTCTGGTGTGGTAAATGATTTTATCTGTAAGAACAGGATGAGGTTTAAGTAAGACAGCATCTACGCAGGCCCGATAAAGCTTACATAAGTAAAGGCGGATTATACCGTATATTGCGATTATTTAGCGAGGAAGCCTGTTTGCGATCAGCTGAATACTAATTTCTAATATCTCCCGCTTAGTCCCGGATATGTGGGTATATCCTCAGAAAAACAGGATATGGCACTGCATGTTGCAGGCAAGGGAAAGTGGCTCACTAATGCATCAAATACAAAAATTCATTTCACACATTTTTCTGTGCAAGACAGAAGTTAGACCGGCATCTGCAAGGAGACCATGAAGCAATCACTCTTCCATAACCCTTCCATTCAATCTACAATGTGTGACTGAAGGATTGTTACTGTATGACTGTGAGGAGTGCGGATATGTTCCATCTGTAGATGCACGTGTCTAAGGGGATGCTGGGAAACCGTTCTGGGGTCATTCACTCACCCAATGAACAGATGAGTGGAAGGAGATAGGGGTCAGAGATGACCCTCTTTTCCCTCTCTCCTCTTCTTTCTCCATATATGTGTGTATTTGTGCAAGTGTGTGTGTGTGTGTGCTGTTGTTGGCCAACAGCAGATCTATGTTATTGATTGACTCCTGTGGCTGCTGGGCTGCCCACTGAAGGAGGGGGCAGAGCTCTAATGAATTCCTGCACCTCATGCCCTGTGCGTCAACCCCTACACCCCCTCCTTAATTAACTTTGTGTGTGTGTGCGGGTGGGACGGGGGTGTGCGTGGATGCACGCATGTGTGTCTTGTGTGTATCATCTGTGCTTCCTCCACAGCTCAACACCCCCGCTTTTACACTCCCTTGCCTTTTTTATTCCTTTATCTCTTTCTACGCTGCCCATGCCTCCTCTTTTTTTCCCTCTTTACTCCCCCTACCCTTATTTTTTTTTTATATCTTGTGATACGTTAGCTAGCCGTTTGATGACTACTGATTACTTCGTATGTATATCACTCTCATCTGAGGCGGCCCATCCTCAATATCTCACTCATATCTCTCTACACCTTTCAGATCTATATGTGCAGCCATGCATACAGAACATGTATCCATCCATCTGATCTGGGATCATTTATCTATCCCGAGCATGAAAAATGACTGACAGTTTCCCTGTGTCTGTGTGTGAGAGAGGGAGAGAGAGAGGGTGGTCAGCATTGACCTAGTAAGCTGAGAAAAAGCTGTATACCCATCGGTATTCCAGACGTGGAGCCAAACTACTGTCTTTGTCACCTTGACTCCCCTGCAGCAGACGGCCACCAGGCTGCACAGGAAACACTTAACACTGCCCAACTGTAGTTAAAATGAACAATAGGGCTATTTTGTTTTCTTGCTTCCATTAAATTTTTTCATGTTTTCTTTCCTCTTTTGCTTCCCCACCCGTTTCTGTTCTCAGTGCCCCCGCATCACCCTAGTTACTGTCCTCACTCTGTTTATTCCCCATTAGCTCTGAGTGTGATTTCAGCTGTCGCTGCATGGGCGCTGTGCAACGGTAAACTTATATATTAGGATGTCAGAAGGTTTCTGTCCAGAACAGTCACACATAATTATGTACACACACCCCTCTCCTTAAGGCAAGACTCAAGTCTGCATTAGCTCTCAGAAGTCTCTGTGTTTGTTTTAGATGTAGACAAGCCATTCTTTCAAAGACTCTAAGCCAGTGATGTGCCTGGTGTGTATTTTTGTCTACTTCTTTGTTGGAGAAAGCAACCTGTCATCAGCTAAATGTCAATTAGGAGGTAATAAAAGTGTGTTTGTGTCTGTATTTGTGTGTGTTTTTGTTTGCGTGTGTGTGTGTGCTGAGCAGAGCTGTCGTCAGCAGTGTGGTCTGACAGTCTTGTAGATCTACAGTGGAACCTCCAGCGACATGTCTACTGCTGACAGCTTCTCTCTGCTTTCAACGAGTCTGATGGCTAAATGCACACACGCGCACACACACACACACACACACACACTCAAGCACACACGCTCAGAGGCATAGCGCATAAACACGCGCGCACACATGGATCACGTCTGTGTCTGCCATTCGGTCTCACACTGTCTCTTTATGATCTCTCTGTATTTTTGTTGACTGGCGATGATGAGGTATGTTAGGGAGTCGAGGAGAGCGAGGGATGAATCAGAGTGGTGACGTGTTGGTAGTCGCTACCAAAAACACTGGGTGTAAACGATGACTTGGCTGAGAGGGTTGAAAGGATTGGTTTAATATGGTGTTTTTTTGTGCTTTCACTCAGGCTGTTATCACTGTCAGGTGAAACCTAAAAGTGTCAACTTTTTTTCTTGTTTTTTGTAGTTTGGCCATCGCTGTTTATCCCCTTTGGAGATGCTTCACAGTGTCAAAAGTGATGGAATTTTCATCCTATAGAGAAACATATAATCCCTCAAATATATTAAAACAGTGCTTCAGTGATTTAAAACACCAGCTTGAGCTTGAATAGCATTTTAATGTCACTCATTTTTAGTTGTATAAGGACACAAGAACCTCACCCGTCTTCTGTTACTTCATCTCTATTCAGGGGCAGACGTGACTGAACCCAACAGCTCAGACAGCCGTGGCGAACGCCTCGACTTCTTCCTCAAACAGGAAGAGCCTCTTGCCACAGAGCCCAGCTTCCTGGGCACCAACGAATTGGAGGAGGCCGGGGGAGGAGCCGGGGGTGGAACAATCTCATCTGTAGCCAATCTGAAGGCAGCGCTGATGAGTAAGAACAGCCTGCTGTCACTGCGGGCTGAGATGATGGGAGATGATAACCCCTTGTTGTATGAGTACCTGCCCAAAGGAGGACACTCCCTGTCTTGTAAGTCACTATTTACTAACACTGCACTCACCCTGATTGTTATACACATACACACACACACACACACACCTCAATATAACTTAGACATACACAAATTTTCTACTACTTTATCTTTGACTACCTGCTTACGTAGTCACCTGCGATACATAAAACATATAGGCGTGACTGCTTCTGGCATGCGCCTCCTCTGTTGTAGTACTTTCCCTCATCAGCCACTGTTATCTGGATAACTCTGAATCCCTGTGTGTGCAATTGTGTGTGCATATTGGTGCACGCGTGTGTGTGTGTGCGTGTGTGGTGCCACTTGAGTGTGTAACCAGTTTGTGTGGTAATGCCAGTGATGACTAGTCAGCAGTGACTCAGTGAGAGAACATTTTGCTGGGATCGCTCGTGCTGTCTCGAGAAAATTTGTTTGGTTTTATGTGACAGTTTCTTTGTGGGTATCAGTGGGTCTACGGCTGTATTTCACCGCAGCAAAATAACACAACAGTGCAGCAGCAACTGTTCAGATATTTACTTACCGAATTGCTCCAACTACAATATATAAATCTCTGCAAGCTGTTAGAAGGTCTTTCAAAATGAACAAATACATCCAAACTCACCAAATGTCATAAACAAAGAACACAATTACAGCAAGCAATAAAAAGGTGATCTTCACCTATTTGTTCGCTACAAATCTTTGCTTCTTGTTATATATCTGTGCACGACCGAGCAACCAATAATTATTCTTCTCTTTAAAATCTGATATGCTCAGCTAAAATTAGTAAAATAAGCTCTTAAATCACAGAATTTTTCCTGTTACACTGTAATAAATCATTTCCTAATCATATCAATAATAGATCAATAAGCGGCCGCATTGGTGCTTAATTTGTCTGTGTTAACAAGAGATTTTTTTTTCTTTGTTCTGTCAGTTTTTTCTGCCTTCAATGAGGGTGTTAAACTGTGTGTGTGTGTGTGTGTGTGTGTGTGTGTGTGTGTGTGTGTGTGTGTGTGTGTCCCAGTGTGAGCATGCATTTGCTTGAGTCCACGTCCGCGTGGGCACATTTGTGTGCGCGCGCATGTGTGTATTCAACTCGTGTGTTTGTTTCTTTAGCTTTTACAGTCTAGTAATTGGATCTTTTGTCCCGAGTTCTGCCTGTTTTTGTGAGCGGAAGAAAAGCAAAGGAAGGGTACAACTCTGTCATGTCTTTTCAGTTGAGCCCCACTCACCTACAAAATAAAAGACAGGGCCAAGACTTAATAGACCAAAACACACATTCGCAGTTGCACGCGCTCGTACATGCACGCCACATCACATCGTTCCTTTTGTGTCAGTGTTAAGTGTGTGGGATTGAGATGTTTCTGTTGGCTTAAAGAGGAGAATCGGATGCTGTCACAGCACAGATAGACAGCCTCACAAGCCTCAGAAAAGAGAAGAAGAGGCTTTCTGATACACACTCAGACTTTACAGATACACTCAGCCTTGACTATATGAATAGGGGATTTGGAGAATTCAGAGAATGTTAATCATTTGCTCTGTGCATGGAAAAAAAAACACATTGAATGAGCACTATATCTGTATTTTAGTTGTCACCAAAGAAACCTCAGGGAGGGTTTTGGTTAGCCAAACCCTATTTTCTATTCCCTACACAATAGGGGTTGGGGAAATGGGCCTGTCGAGATGGCCAACATCCTCCCCTCCCTCCCCAGGTCTGTCCCTGTGTCTAAATGAGGACAGAAAATAAACAAACACTGTACCTCAGATTACTGGGCGGAGGATAAGTCTGCCTGGTTTGACAGATCACTGCTCCCTGCCTCCCTCCTTCCATTCAGCCCTTTCCCCTCCCCTCCTCTTGTTCTCCTCCCGCTTCTCCTTCAACCCATCTTAACATCCTTCCTGTCCTTTTTCCCTCCTGTACTCCCCCTCACGCTATCCGTCCCTCCTTTCCTCCATCTATTTCTCCTTCACCCCTCCTTAACACTCATCCCTCACACTCTCCCTCACTCCCTCCCCTTTTGGCCAGCTCTTGCAGTTCCTCCATATTTGTCTCACTCTTGTCTCTTCCCCCCCTCTTTTACTTCAGCTGTGGAGCATCAAAGCATGTTGGTCTAAAATAGTGGGAAAGTATTGATCTAGGCGCGGAGGAGGCAGAGCAAGGTCACCTGTCCCAATTCCAGAGAGGCTTGCATATAAGCAAAAGGCCTTGACATAGAGCTACCACCTCCCACACCCTTTCATCTTGTTCCTCTTTCTCTCATTCTTTTTTTTCCCCCGACATAACTGACGATTTAATAAACCGGGTTTCTGCTAAACATCCACGCATCCAAAAATAAGATCATACTGGAAATATCTCTCTCTGTATGTAGCAAGTCAAACTGATTCGACCCCCATCTTGTTGACAGGACATGGAATTAAAATGCACAGCTTCTCTTTTTGCTATCCTTTGCATGGGTCACGGACCACATGCCAAAATACAGTGGAATCAGTGTGTATGTCAATCAACCTCCAAAATCCAATTAAGATCAATGGGATTTGGCCCCACTACCCCTCTGTGCGTCAGAGAGTCAATTCCAGACAATGGATTTTGCAAAACCATCCCTGCACACCTGCCCACACTGCCACCATGTACAGGATGTTAGGAACATCCAATTAACTATAGAGATTATACTGACATTATTGAACTTTTCCCTCCATTGCCAGCTCTCATCAATTCACATCTACTTTTAAAAATTGACTCACCTCTGTGAGCTACCGTTCATTCCACAGCTACTGCCAAGAGATTTTCAAAATTTATTTATGATTGTGACACAAATTTTGTTCCAAATTTAACAAATGGATCCTATATAGCTTGTCTTCTGGCTCTCTCTCTCTTTTTTTTGGTACTGCAACTGTAAAGGAAGAACAGTGAGGGTTAATTCAAAAAGCAGATGGAAATGAATCTAATCCAGACTTGGATTTTCAAATTGAGTCTACTTTATATATCAACTTTTTTGGATTCAACAGTTCTTACCTGCAAGTGGAGGGATCTAATACGCGGATGTGCACAAAGCTGCCATGAACCCGAACCTGCACGGTCTTTTGTTCATATAGTTTTTCAAATAATAAAAAGTAAACAACACTGTCCAAAGGTTATGACTAGCCATGTGTCATTAAGCATTTTTCCGTGAGGTTACAGAGAGGTAAAATCCAATCCAATCTTGCTATTTTCGCCTAACAAACTTACAGAGCTTTTTAGTTAATTAGTAACCTTGGTCAGTCACCTTCCGGTAATTGCTTCCCTAAAGCCTAAACAGATGTAATAAGTACAGACTCCATTGGGATGGCAGGTGAAAGAAAGGGATGACGATTGTATGTTAGTTCCTATTGAGCCATGTTTAAGTAATGCAATTATTTTACTTTTTTCTTGTCTTTCTTCTTTCTTGCCGCTGTGCAGGCAGTCAGCTGACTGCTATTTGCATACTTTAAAGCTTGCCAGACACAACTGAAATATTAAACTCAGTGATACGACACTGTAATATATTCAGTTACATGTTGCATTTCTGCAAGAGGCTTGAACCAAAACTGATTAACTATTCCATGAAAGCCCTTTCCTGAGAACCGTCTACTGCCAGAACACCATTTGTTAATGAGCTACTCCCTTTCACCTGTATCTCATCCGTTTACTCTCGGTCTCTACTTCCTCTTCGCTGTTAATGCTGTTTCCCCTGTCACTGATGGGGTGGGGAAGAAGAGATGGGGAGTTAAGCATTTGTGTGTGTTCTCAGTGAGTGGGAGTGGGGAGTGTCGGGTGCGGTAGTTTAACATTCCAGGAATCCATCCACGGCCGAGCCTCATGGTTGTGTGATTCTGTCCGTTGTGCAGAGGAGGGCAATGAATGGCTAACCCACTGCATAACTCTGGAGACATTCCCCAAAATGCTGCCCACATTTGCACACGCTTGCATGCGTACACGCACTGTCTAGAGAATCTTGCGATACATTATGCTTTGATTAATACACACTATTAATCAAAGCGAAGAAAGAGAGAAAAAAAGAAATGCGCTCTCAGTACCAGCTAATGGTGATATTAATGTAGCAGAAAAAAGGCTCTGTGTGAATAGTTGTGGAAAGCTAAAGGTTCTGTGAAAAAAATTGAAATTTTATCCAGCGTGTCTTAACTTGTTGCTGGTAAACATCTTACATGGTCGATGTAGTCGTCCTTTACCCTCCGTGCACAAAAAAAAAAATCTTCACTTGAGCTGCAAGATGGCTCCTCTCCAAAACAATCTCCTTCCACGCTACAGAGGATCCTCAAGCCCTCTCCTTATATGCATTTTACTCACACAACATGGCACATACACACTCACAAAACACACACCCGCTGCCATCCTCTGCGCACGCATGTGGGTGGAAGGAGAAGGAGAGCAGAGGAGCGAAAGAAAAAAAAAGAGAGAGAAAGAGAGAAGAGAAGCCCTAACCCTTTCCCCTTGGCTGGTGGAAAGTGAAACTTCAGAGTTTTTCTTCCTCCCCCTCTGCATAGTGTTTGATAGTGTAGCACTGGCAGCCTCTGTGTGCCCCCCTGCCCACTCTCTCCCGTTGTGTTCTGGTGGCCAGCTGCTTGCAGAGTTGCAGTTGTACGTGAGTGGGTGGGTGAGACTCGTTTCCTGTGCTCCTCAGGGCTCTACTCCAACAACTACTGCAGCACGCTTCGGCCAGGGGCCACGGGGGCCACTATTCATAACAAACAGGGGGCTGGCTCCTCTCCTCCTCCTCTTCCTCTTCTTCCTCCTCATCTTCCACCATCATCATCACCACTACCGCCATCATCATCATCATCATCAACAACATCAACATCAGCATACTGCCCACCCACTCCACCCACACCACTGCACCCCTCTGAGCTTCGGCCCCTGGAGGCCCCCGGTCTGAGGGCTGGGGCACCCCTGCTGCACTCAGAGAGATTGGACATGGAAGTTGAAGAGGCCCCTGAGGGCCCAGAGCCCTCCACCTTGCCTGAGGTAAGTGTACCAGAGCCTGGCTCAGCTCCAGGGCACAGGCTGCTCTCTGGGCACTGCTACTCCACTCAGATAAAAGTTCTAACAGTGGAGATAAGTATCCAGGGGGCAGCATCACCCTGTTTCTATACACGCACACACCGAAGTGGTTTGAGAGGTGATGGAGGGTAGGAAGTGGCAAGTGATGTGGTGGGAGCAAGCTAGGAGTTTTTGCAAGAAGGAATTGGGGGTTAATGGGGATATTACCCTTATTTCAGAGAGAGTTCTTTTTAAAATGTTAGCACATCATTGCTCAATTCCTTTCTGTATCTCATTCTCTTTGTGGAATTTGGCATATTTCCTGCTTCGCTGGAGAAGAAATGCTATTTTTTTCCTTTGTTTGCTCTTTCTTTTCTGTATGCTTTGTTTGCTTTTCTCTTCCTTTCAGATTGCCAGTTCTTCGCTCATGTCTCCCTTCTCAAATAATCTTTTAATATAGTTAGACTTGAATTCACCTTCAAGCCAGAAATGTCTTTGCTCAACATTAGTGGTAATGTAGTCCGTAGTAGTTACATTAGTGATGACACGTCTAGTCACAATGGCAGCGTGTGCTTAGAGATGGCAGATAACAGGCAAGGTAGTGTGATGAGAGTGAGTAGAATCAATACAAGTAGACAATGAGAGGTTTGCTCTCGCAGCCCAGGAGATTGTTTGTTCTTCTCAGTGTGTGAGTGAGAGAGTGGGTGTGTGTGTGTGTGTGTGTGTAAGAGAGAGCATGGCAATATGAGCATGTGTAGCAGTGAGTTTTGTGCCAGTCTATGTGTGTGCGCTGTGTGTGCGGGTGAGCATTTAGGAGCAGCATTTGATTTCAGTGGACCTGCCTCCCAACAAGCCTCCCTATCTCTACGGACAAGCCATCTGTTTGCCCAGTGCATGGTGTTCTGTTCTTAGAGAGGAGGAAGGAGGAGGAGGAGGAGGAGGAGGAGTGTAGGGGCTGAGCAAATGGGCGGGGGTGAAGGAATGGCAGGAGCATGGAGTAGAAGAAGAAGAGTGGAGTTTAGTTTAGTTGCCGAAGGAAAGAAAGTGTGGGGACGGGTGTTTAGGTGCACCCGTCCCCACACCAAGAGAGTTTTGAGTTTATGAGTATCTCTCCTGTAATTCATTTATTAACACTGTAGCTCAGCATAACTGTTCATTCTGTGCCCATGAGACAGCTGTAGCATCCAGAAATGATTTACTATTTTTTTCTCTGTTTGCTTTCCAGTTTCAAAGTCGTTGAATAATCATGACCTTGTTTTGCTTTACTTTTTAATTTTCTGCTTCCATGTCTTTGTTTCTCCATTTCTTACAATTATTTTTTAAATAAGCTTGCCTTCACAGCTTGTACCATCTTCCTTCCTCTTGCATGTCCAGACAACATTCCATACAGGCTGTATAAATATGCCTGTGTGACATAACGATATGTTTTGCGCTTACAGGAGGGCACGAAAGACAAAGAAGACACGAAAGAATACAACACAGGTATGGAGTATGCTATAAAAGTTGTCACAATTTAATAGTCGTGATAACTTAAGCTTGTGCTTATTGTACCTCATTATTTCTCTGACTTTCACTCTCACCATCCTTCTCACTATTTCAGCCTTGGAAGGTGACCAGTCTCCTGTCGAGAGGGATCAGATGGGCGAGGGGAGTTGTGCGGGTGGCTTGACTGTGCCTGCGTCAGTGCCCGTGGTTGGCAGAGGGACTAAAGGGCTGCTTGGGCTGGGTGAAGAGGCTGGATTAGGGGAAAGGGTTGTGCCAGAGCACGGTGCCTGGCCCTCACAGGGGTTCGCCTGCTCCCTGTGCAAACGGCTGTTCCGCAGCCTGGAGCATCTCAGGGAGCACGAGTACCGCCACACCCTATCTCTGATGGCCTTGTCCCTTGACTGGCCAAGCATCCAAGGTTCGCACCACCAACCAACCCAGCCCCATCAACATCCGCAAAATCATCCTTTTCCCTTTCAGTCTTTATACCGGCCTGCGGTAGCTGAGCCTGCACCGGCGCGGTACCTGTGCTCGCAGTGCCCCGCCAGCTTCACTCTCAAATCTAATGCGGACCGACACGAGAAGACCATCCACTTCAAGAAGAAGTTGATGCAGTGTGTGTACTGTCTGAAACACTTTAGAGACCGCACAGACCTACACAGGCACCTGTCATCCGTTCACTCCAAAGAGAGAGGGCACACCTGCCCTGCCTGTGCCAAGGCTTTTAGCACCCAGAAAAACCTGGCCACACATGTAAAGGTGTGCTGCCAGGTGGGGTCAGTGCCAGGAGCTATACTGGGAGGCAACATTGGAATGGAAATGTCTCAGGGTGGGACTATAGACCCACTGTGGCGAGTAACGCAACAGATGAAGGTTGACAATCACAATCACAGTATCAATGTGGAAAACTGAGAGTGGAATTACAGGCAGCACGCTACACAATTTCCTACCCATCAGTTAGTCGTGTATCCTCAAATGTGTTTTACGTTCATGCCAAAAAATACTCTGTGGTGTCATCGCAGTAACAAAGTAAGAGTTCCTTTTAAAATCATATGTCTGTTGATTATGGATATAAATATCTAGGGACTTTTTCTATTGCTTGCAAAGTTTTATGTCACTATTTTTTTTTTAATGGTGACTCAAACTGACGACTAATGTGTCAAAACTGCACAACTGCTATGCAAAAAAAAAAGAGAGATACGTTTAAAACAAACCTTTGACTGAAAATATATGTGGTCTTTTTAGACTGAGCGAATAGTTTTAGTGAGCACTGAGTGTACCCATGAACAGGTGAATTACTTTCCACTGCAGTGCCGGGTTGAGAGATTTGGGGGGGGATGGGGGTTTCCACCTCCCCGACCTTAACCACTTGTCTCACTCTCTGTCGCCAGCCACCAGTCTGACTAAACTCTTCTCTCCTTTTTAGGCAGAGAGATCTTTATCTTTCTGTCCACCCCTGCATTAGGGGCACAAAGACATTCAAAGATATCTGCCAGGCATTACTCTGAGTCACAGCCCACACAACCACACCACCTGCAGGAATTTTGTAGCATTGCATCATAAGGACAGAATAAAAACCCAGGCGAGAATATGACTGATGCCAGGGGCAGTACGCCTCAGCTGATAGAAGGAACTGTCATAAAAGAACTGAAACACAGAACAAAAACATTCGATTTGAGAATTTGACCCCAAAATCCACCGCTATTGAGCACAGTATCTTGAACTCAGTGCGACATGACAGCTTTCAGTCAAAGACTGTCATATCGGTACAGATGAGGGGATGTGCTGAACGAGACAAAGCCAGCTAAAACAATAGATCAGTAGCAGCTAGGAAGGGGGGGTTGGGTGGTGTCATTTTCTCTTTCTCTGTCCATCTCTTCTCTCCCAGATCTGTAATTCTTGCAACGGCTGAGTGTGGTTGGAGCTGGACAGTAATTGGTCCTTCACGGCTCCGGCCCCTCTTAACCTCTGACCCCTCATCTGAAGAGGAAGTGGGCAATGAAGGGCAGATTCTGGATGATCTTAGTGATGTCACGGCTGCAGATAGATAATGGTGTGGTTGTGAGCACGGGGTAGAAAATGAGAGATCAAGAGAGACAAGTAGGCAAATGCAGGAGAATAATAAGAGAGGTGGTGGAGGATGTCGATGGGCAGAAGCAGGATTATTGGAATCAGCTTGAACACTGGCTTGAAACCCATTGCTAATGTAAATTTACACCAATTTCTGCCAAAATTTTCGCTCTTTCGTTTACAGCAGGCCTTTAACATGCAACAAGATACTGTCTTGATAAAACCCAATTACAGTAAATAGGTTTATTGTGTATACGCATACTGTGATTACTATGCCCAAAGAGAAGCTATTCACCTGTGTTTACTTCTAATTATCACTTGAGCACACTGAGCTGCAACTTCTTTGTGCTTAGAATAGCAGAACTGGTGTCAATTGGGAATCTGTCTGCTTCCTGTTGTGTGCATATCCTGTGGGGAATTCCTAAATGCCAAATCCTTTCTACCACAGAATCCCACATTTTCAGGTAGCACGCCCTGTCCTAGCCAGCAGCCGGGACAGAGCAGCAGGCTCGCAGAAGTCAGGAAATAGTCAGAGCCAGTCACTGAGTAGAAATGAAAAATACTGAAAGGCTGTTTTTGAGTGCTGTTGCAAAATGTGAAAATACTGAAAGATATTTTGTTCTACATTCTAGATTTTCTCATTGACATCCCTGTGTTGTACAAAAGCTGTACTTTTCAAACAAGATTCTACTTGTAGATTTTATGCTGTAATTAAACTATGATGGAAATTTTTAAACGTTGCTGCCGTTTTTATTCTTCAATGAAGCTATCCGTGTTATGTACACATGTGCACACATACACACACTGCAATATTTCTCTCATTACTTTTGCACTTTAACCAAAAAACAAAACAAAACTGTTGTGCAGTTCATGTGTATTTGCATGCTTTTTTTGTGATGTGCTTCTTGAATATTTAATCAGAGCAGAAGTCGATTTGCAGATGGAGGTAAATATATTGTAAAAGCTTGTAACCCCTACCGTATGTTTGACTCCCAACTATACGTGATTAGTGTTTGTTGTGTTTTTGTATTCGTAAATCCAATTCCAGTCTCCCCGAGTCATATGCTTTGTGTCAGTGGCTAGAAACAGACAAACACAGAGAAACAGTTTACTTCGATGTCTTTTACCTAAGCTACCACTTAAATCTAGACTTTAAATAAAAGATTCACCAGACCCCGACACAACACTAAGACATGGTATTAATATTTGTTGTATTTTGCCTCCCCTTGTGTGACTCAATATTCCTTCTTTGTGTGGGTGATTTTATTTTCTTGTCATTGTCTGTGTTTGTCTTTCTGTCTGTGTTTTTCGCTGTCCATAGAAGAGACCCTCTAGTGCAACTAAGGCAGACTGGCTGTTGTGTTATGTGTTTATAGTATCTCTTTGCCTTTATTACTTTAGTATAGAGGAAGAGCTGTTGCCAGGGCAACCGTAGCTTTGACGGGGATTGGGGTGACCATGGGAATTGATGGTACATTTCTAGACCATGCCGCTAATTAAATGCAGTAACTAAAAAGTGACATGTTGGTTTATTTAAACAAGCTTCACTCAACCTTCAATTCTTTTTTTCTCTCCCCCTTTTTTCTCTCTATCCTCCCTCCCTTTCTCTCTCCTTTCAGTGAATGACTTCACGGTGATCCGCAAAAAGTTCAAGTGCCCCTACTGCAGTTTCTCTGCTATGCACCAGTGCATCCTAAAGAGGCACATGCGCTCCCATACTGGTGAGAGGCCCTACCCCTGTGAAATCTGTGGCAAGAAGTTCACCAGAAGGGAGCACATGAAGAGGCACACACTGGTGAGTGCAGGCCTTCATTTACATGTAGGAGGTAGCAAATTACACCTTACTCAAAGTGAAGATTTAAAGATGTTATATATAAGAGACAGACAAAACATTATATATACATTACCGACTCGTTTGTTAATTCCTGTGTAGAAGCTTTGATTTAACATCAATGCTATTACCATCTTGGTTTTTTGGGGGGGGGGGAGCCATAAGTGATTTGGACAAAAGGCCAGCTTATTTAGATGCTATAGTGCATTCACAGACACCAGCTACTTAGTTCAAAGCAATCTTAGACAGTATAAAAGATGGACATAGCTACCACTGGGTTCTGAAGTGCCCCTTTTGAAGCCTTGGGATTAACGTTTCTACCATCGCCATCTTGTTGCAAAATACTGGATGTGATGTGAGGTTTACCGCAGACTTTAAAACCACTCTCTTGTTCTTAGCAATTTATTGTGTGTCTTCAGATCACAGAAAATACTCAATTTCGAAACACAGTATGAGCAAGATTTACAAAATAAGCAGAATTTTTTATTCAGTGTGACCCAAAACGAGTGACACAGTGAGTGTATAAACTCTGTGGGAAAGTGTTTACAGAGGTCAAATTAGGAGGCCCTAGATCTCTCTTGAGGTTTTACAGACATTTGACCATCCATCATATGATGTTAGCTTGTCTGCCGGAAATGTTACAATCATGGTCACAACCTAGCTCACAATTTAAGTAAACAAGGCCCCAGTCACAGAGACCTAAAGAGTGGTCCAAAACCATCTCATAATCACCGATCGTGAGTGAAAATATTTGTATTTCCTGACTTGTTATTAGTGGTTGCTGGAGGTTGATGGCAAATGAAAATTGCTAAAGCCCCATGTCACAGGTCTGCAGACTGGTCAATGACCCCCCTGGCAGTCACCTGTTGCCAGCAAATAAATTGTATTCCTCTTCCTCTTTATTTATTCTGTCACTAGCATATTGCTGCAATTGTAATTTGAATGGATTCACATTCAGTTTCAGCTGTGAAGTTGCAGGCTTTTGCTCTTCCACTTGGAATTTAAAAATTTTGCAAAAATGTTGTGTTTCCATCCCACAGGTCCACAGCAAAGACAAGAAGTACGTCTGTAAAGTCTGCAGCCGAGTCTTCATGTCAGCAGCCAGTGTTGGAATCAAGCATGGCTCCCGCCGCCACGGCGTCTGCGCTGATTGCTCTGGCAGAGGCATGGCCGCACTCCTGGACCACAATGGTGAGGTGGGTGGCGATATCTCTCCGGAGGAGGAGCTGTATCCTGGCGACCGTTTCCACGATGACCAAGCAGAGTGTGATGGAGATGGAGAAGGGGAGGAGGAGATGATGGTCGAAGGGGACGGAGAGATGCTGGGAGAAGGGGAGGAAGACAGAGGGAAGTGGAAGGACTCAGGGATGACCGCTGAGACGCACGGAACGCTGGACAATGAGAAAGAGGAGAGTGACTCCTCGGCACAGGAGGGGGAACAGCAGAATGGGAGCGAGAAGGACTTTGCCTGGATCTCATAGAGTCTGTCCGGCTCCTGTTAGTGACCCATCGACCGATCTCTGAAGATCTTTTGTGATCTCTCAGGCAGAATCCTCTGCTCTCTTTACCCATTCGTCCCACTTGGGGCAGGCCTTCCTTTGAGTGGAAATGCTGTAGGGTGATGCGCGACAATGATCTAATACCATTACGAGTAACACTCAAATGCACACATACCGACATGCACACACTTTTACCACACACACACGCACACACACACACACGCACGCACGCTCTTCTCAACCTTGACTGCCATAGTAGAGGAAGAGATGGCTCAGTGCAAGGCTTTTTCTGCTTACCTCCTTTAATTCTGATGCAGTGTTTTTGTGTTATTTTTCTCGAGGGTTCAGGCCAGAGTCCAGTAGTTTTCTACTCTGTCAAAACAGGAATCAATGGCGGCGCTGCCAAGGACATGGCCAACGCCAGACTGCTATGTATGTTTGCCATCACAATCATCATGGAAATCAAGGATCACTGACAGTGTAGGGAAATAGCCAGGAGGAAGGCTGTCTTGGTCTTATAACTATGACTATAATGCTTCTGGGAAAAGTGTCTCCCTATGAGTGAAGGGGGGGTCTAAATCTATTGCAAAGCTACGTGTGTCAGAGGACCGGGCAGCCCAATGGCACATTGTTGAGTCCTACTGCCACAGACTTGCACTTTAATGACAACTGACTCCTATCAATACCCTGAACCCGTGGTTTACATTTTTGATCTGATCTTTACTTACCTAAACAACTCGGTGACCGCACCTACCTTTAAGGATATACTTTATGTCCTCTTGACTGTTATCACGAAATAGAAATCACTGAATCTTTGTGCAGATTGCTGTTTATATAGCCTATGCCTTTCAGTGGGGTCCTTAATCTTTTCTTCACTTAAGTTTACCGCCTGGTTTCTATTGATCCATTCCAAGAAATACTGGAGTTTTGAGAAATGTACATAAAGTTTTGTTTTGGTTTTGGGGTTGTTTTTTTGGGGGTGGGTGGAAATTTAAAAGGGGCTGTAGGCTGTGCGAGACAGAGAGAGACAGAGAGACCGAAAGATGCTTTTTAGCGTTTCAGCCGTCTTCACCCACAGAGTGGACATCAGTTTCTGCTTCCTGTTTTTAAAATCAATTCAAGCACACAGTGGATGCTCTACACTAATAACTCTTTCCTTCTCTCTCGCTTTCTCTGGTCCAGATTCTCTCACACTGGAGGTTGTGACGATAGGACCTGAGAGCTAAGTCTCTCACACTTAAGGAGGAGCTGCCTTTGTGTAAATTTTTTTTTTGGTTTGTTCGTTTGCCGTGTGCGCGTTTTAAGTGAGTCATGTAATTCCACTTGCTGGAATCAGAATATGCAGACTCTTTCCACGATTCTTTTGCTGATATGCTTTCTCTGGCTTTGCAAGGTTAAAAAAACAAGAAGAATTGCAGAATTGTGCTTGAAATTCAGAGTTTGCTCTTTGCAGAGAGTGTAATTTGACTTTGTTTTGTTTGACAGCTATTTATTGAGAAACCTGTTTGTTTATTTGTGGATTCCTAATTTTCAGAAGTCCTTCCCTTGCTCTCGCCCTCTCTGTACGTGTTGAGTGGAACAGGATGGCTGCTTGTATGCAAGGATGAGTGTCCAGTGGCCAAAAGATATTCTATATTCAGTTCTTAAGATTATTTCCATGTTTTGGTTTGTTTTTTGGTTTGTTTGTTTTCGGCAAAGTTGACAATTCAAGTGAGTCAGATGACATGTCTTATTATTATGAATATCAGAACTATGATTACTTGTCGTTGATGTTACTATTATTAATTATTATTAAGTGCTGGATGCTAAGCTTTATGGTGTGTTCTTTTTTTTTGGATATTTTATATCTTGTATAAGAAAAAAAAAGCTTTTATACTTTGCCTTGTTGTGGACAGCAAGCCATGGGGCTTTTATCAATCTTTTATTGTGCCAGTTTATGCTTTCTCTGTCGTATTTGCTTTTATTTTTATTTCTTCTTTTTTTTTTTTTTTACCAGGGGGGAAAACACATTCACTGTCAAACATCTCTGTTAGATATTGATTGAAACATGTATTCAGCACATGCTTTTGCATCACTAATGTACACTAATTGATTAATATCGAACCAAAAACAATCTAGTAATTTGTATACATAAAGTGCTTTTGTTTCACGGTCTGTGTGTGCAGGTGCTTCTGGATTTATTGTTGTGGTAAACAGTTTTGTTGTTGGGTTGTTTTTATTTTTTTGAACCTGTCATTATTCGTCACAGTTTGGAAAAACAAAAAACAAAAAAGTGCACGTTATGGTATTATTGTGAATATGAAGGGCTGTGTGAAAGGACCAGCTAGCTTTTGAAGACCGCATCCTAAAACCAGGCTGATTCTTTTTCCTTTCTTTTTTCTGGCTACTGCTGTGTCTCACGCCTTTGATGACACGCAATCAAGTAGAAATGCAATGTGCAGACGAAACACGTCTATCGGACAGTAGAGCGTTGAGTCCACATGCTGTATTCCTATATGTCAGTGCTTTCCTGGCTTGACCCCAGTTCATTTACATAAAGGGAAAGAGTGCTGCAGTAGTAACTCTGGGAAACATTTTGTTGCCAGTGCTGGTCGCACACATTTGGCCTCTTCTGTAGGTGCCATGGACTGCACTTCCCATCAGCCCCTGCTGAGAGACTCTCAGTACAGTGAGATTTGTGATGCTTTCTTTATGTCTGACAGATATCTTTATTTTATTTGCATTATTTATTGTGCTTTTGTTTGACCCACTTATCAAACAGTTGTACTTTTCTGGGGTGAAAAAAAAAGAAGAAAGACAATGGGGTAGAATATGTTTATGAATGTCAATGGTGGGTGTGGAAGGAGCCCATAATCGGTGGCAAATCTCTGTCCTGTGGTGCTGTTTTGGCCCCTGAGAGGCATCTGGATGTATGTGTGACTCCCCCGGCCCCCGCGCTCTTCTCACGATCTGTACTGTACGTCTTCTTCCTCATTCTGGGTTGTACTTCAGGAAAACGTCTGCCATCAACCCCTCAATATGTGCCTCAATGACATTTCACCTGTGTGCTTGCAAGAGTGTTTGTTTCCAAGAGACGACTGAATATTTGTAACTCAATGGATAGAGATTATCGAGATGCGACCGATCAGATTAGAGGGCCGAAACGTTCGAGGATTTTGAAAACTTCAAAGAGACAAATCATGATGGGCGACCAGATTCTCCTTCCCACTGTGTGTTGATGACCTTTTGTGCCCTGATTCTGTGGTCTTAACTGCATGCCTATGTTCATTTTGTCATACCAAAGCGGCATCTTCGGCATCTGCACACAACTGTCTCATTCCACACGATGCAAAACTGGAATTTTTTGCTCTATTGCAGATGAATATGGGTATTCTTAGACATGTACAAATTGCAATCCTCATTTAGCCTGTATAGCTTGATTCACACGTGCAAATCATGAAGCCATAGATATGGGTATATCTATATTATACTATATTTCAAAATTGGCGCTTTTTACTTTAGATTTTGTTCTTCTACTAAGAGTGATGTGTGTATACCTTCATATATATAAATTTATATTACTATTATATATTATTTATTTTCTCCCTCAAGTTTCAGAGGGTCTCTGATTTGTAAAAGGTCGCACTTGAAGCTTGAGGTTTGTTTATTTTCATTGGGAATATTGTTCAATATGATGCTGACTTTATATTATCATAATCCTGTGTTTGTAACAAAATGTGCTAAATAATCAAAAAAAAAAACCTGTCCTGTTTTTACACCTGTTTTGTTTTGGGCAGATTTTAAGTGCTCTTGTGCTGATATTTTTTTGGTTGATAGTACTGATCACAAAACATTTTTACAGTCAACCATGAGCCTCCTGTTTTGATGTTGGGACAGGCCCGCCAGCCGTCCAAGCCTCTTTCTAATTCATGTTTAGTGGAAGAATTAGCTTGACTATTATTTGCAAAAACCAATCAGTCTCAATAAATTTTGAAATTGCTGCTGTAAAGAAGTGACCAGTGTGTGCTGTGCCTTTTGTTTTCATGAACACAGCTAATAGCAATGGTGCTGTCACACCACCTGTTGTCCACAAGGGGGAGGAATACACAAGTCAAAAGACAGCCGAGGTAGCAAAAGCAGAAGGAATGAATCCACTGTTGCCTTTGAAGCTTACACTTCGATAGTCATAGTCATCTTCATATAAACAAATGAACCCGATGACAAGGCTGCTTCCATTTAGGTTTTATTTTCCTTTCTGTCACATTACATCACAGAGATCACATTATCGACATCATACATGTTTCATCCATCTTTCCAAGCTCTCGTCATGAGCTTGACATTCACACAAATACTCCTTGAGTGCACCACTCCTCAGAAAGTGCTTCCTCCATGTGCGTGGGACTGCTGATGAGGACCAGAGGCCAAGCCCACACACAGGAGAAATCTTGCCCTCCAGTGAAGACCCAAGACTGATGTCAAGTTTCCCACAAAATGCTCTTAGCACTGTGTGTTTGTGTGTGTTACGGGTTGCAATGAGCATTTTTACATCTGGTGAAAAACAGACTACATCAGCCTTGGGTTATTGGATACTTGGAGGGGAAATCTAACACATAAAACCCTTCAGTGTTGTATCTCCTAACGAAAAAGAAAAAAAGGGGGGGAAATGAGCGATACTAGACATGCAAAATAACCTCAAACTCAACCAGACAATCAATCAATCAATCGAGAAATAAAAAGCAAAGGTTGGTTTTTATGCCAGCCAGCGTAAGGCTCAGTAAAAACACGAGATGGTACGGGGAAAAAATAGGTCATCGGATGAGAGAAGTGACAGACGGAGTAAACTCCCAGACAAACAACACAGCAAAGTAGTAGAAGAAGCAGAGAACTGTGTAGAGCTGCCATTGCAATGCATTACATTTGATTTGGAAGGAGATCTATTGGCTTTGCTGCTGCTGGTTTACAGACGACATTCACAAAAGCACCACATCAATTTTGACGTAATTGAAAAAAACAAAAAAAGAACAAAACAACAGCAAAACAAAGGCTTTCTGATGCACATTTCAAGGGTTTAGTTTAGCTTAATATACTGGGTAAAGGCTTGGGTGTGACCACAATAAAGCTGGACAGGACAAGAACAGGAAGTGGAAAAGGTGATCGGGAAAATCGCTGTAGTAAAAAGGAAGTGGAAAGGATATGTTTTTTTGTTTTTTGTTTGTTTTTATGTGAGAAGTTGGAAGACACTAAAAGCATGCCATCTATTGGAATGTGCAAGGCAGGATCAAAAATTTCCATGGTGCCCCATGATGAAGGTTATCCTGCCTAACAAAAAACTTAACATCAAATCCACAAACAACACCTCTGACAATGATAACCACACAGAAAAACAAAAAAAAATGCCAGGGTAAAAGAACAGCAACAGTGTGAACGTCACCAAAAAGCAAGTTAGTTCTTGTTCCATTGTAAAGCGTTTCATTGCACAAAGTAGGATAGTAAAGCAATACTGCAAGGTCGTGCCATTTTATATGATTTAGCACTGCGGCAACAGCTGTCTGTGGGTGTTAAAGATTTGGATACCAAAAATCAGGACATGTTAAAGGTTCACTACAGGCCAATACCAACTAGCCAGCAACTATTACAACAACAAGAACAAAACAAAAAAAAAAGACTTTATACTTTTTTTTTTTTTTATAGGTTTTACATTCAACATGTTTTGTTTTTCTCCCCTTTGCCTCTAAGCTACAATATACATTGAATCTGTTCACTATAACTTCTCAAACAACTTTAAAAATGAAAGAAAAACATTCGGTACTGTAAAAAAAAAATTCCTTTTCATATGACAGTTACAACAAACAAAAGAAAAGCGATATATGAAAAAAACCCCACAACAACCTCACGGTTCTCTTTATGTTGCATATGTACAAAAAAGCCCTGAAAATGCACAAAACCATCTATATCGTCACTGCTTTCCATCTACTGCTAATGTGCACACCCACAAACAGTCAACTTCTATCTCCATCTCTCATTATGTAGCTGAAAAGGGGTAATGGCTGATCTTGTCACCACAAATGTTCTCTTGTCTAACACAAGAGCAATTTTGTTCCCATGTTTTTACCCAAGATTCACTCAAAGAACAAAACTCCTAATAAAACAAGTCTAGGGACTTACCCTCACACGCCAGTTTAGTGCAACTTAAGAAAAAACAAAAAACCTGCCTCTGTGGCAGGCAGAGGGTCATACTAGCTTAACAGGTGCTAAAAGTCCCATTCTCTGCCTGCTAAAGCGCTGGCCTGTAACCACCGTTGGTGGAATCTGAAAGTGCTTGCACTGCGGATGGGGAGGAGAGAGAGAGAGAAAGAGCTAAAATGGGGTGCATTTGACACTAACCCAAAGCTCAGCGAAGGATACAAAATAAAAAAGTGGTATCCAGCACTAATAACATATGTACATGTTACTTTTTTCAGCAAAATGTAAAGAAGCAGGAACTTGTTTTTAAGTAAAGGAAGCACAAGGCTGAGCTTTGTGGATAAAAATTGTACTGTGAAAAGAAACTCCAGGCAATAAAACACTGTAAAGCATTTGTTATCAAGCTGATAATGTGTAGCTACTGGCTAAAACTGGTGTTTTCCCATCACTGAGACAAGGCTGGTGCTGCGTTCATCCCTTGGCACTCTTCCAAGGAAAGGCAAAGTGACTACCGAGTACCTCACTGTACTTCCAGTACCACGCTCCTAAAGCTGGCAGCACTGCCGTGTTTAGTACAACAACTCTGACACAGAGTGCAAGACACTGACTCTCAGGATCACGTGCTAATAATGGGGAACCGCAGAGGTTCGCAACCCCTGCCCCTGACACCCCATTTATTCCATCAGGCAGTGACGATACGCCTCCCACCCACGACCCCGCCCAAAACAAAATACCCCTTTCACTTAAAAAGTTTCGTATATAAAATTTTCAGTTATAAAAACGCGTCTTTGCACAGTGCAACCTAGTGCAACTTGATTAGTTCAGTATATCTTTTCCTTTTTGTGTTCTCTTCATTGGCACTTGGTGAAATGGTTAATTTTCTGACGTTAGAGGCCTGCTGACCTAGCTTATGTGAGATGCCACTGGAATAATGCTTTTCTTTTAAAAGGTGGGGAAATTAATGTTCAATAACAACAATAAGTGCTCGTGTGTGTTTAATGCTAGAAGGGGGAAGTGCTACCATACACAGTGGGGGAAATTATTATTTCATCCCTTGCTGTATTTACAAGTTTGCTCACTTACAAAGAAATAAACAGTGGCTAATTTTTAAGGGAGAATACCAACCAACCAAAAAAAAAAACCAAAACAAAAAATCCCCCCCCCCCAAAAACACCAACATTACATAAACATCATAAATTTATTTGCAATCAGTGAGTGAAATAAGCATCTACTACAACCCAGCCAGAGTTCAGGGTCCAACAGATTGGCTATGTGCCCATGTGGCATACAGATTACAGCCAATCAGTTAGAGATAGTCCTTTATCTCCACTGATTGGCTGCACTAGACCTGCACTAGGCTGGAATGAGCTACAAGACCATCAGTAGGAAGGTTGGTGAGAAAGTGACAACTGCTGGTGTGATTTTTGGGAAATGGAAGAAATATAAAATGACTCAATCGCCCTCAGTCTGGAGCTCCTTGCAGGATCCTGCCTCACAGTGTGAGGATGATCATGAAAAAGGTGGTGGATTAGCCCAAAACTACACGTGAAGAGTTTGTTAATGATCTGAAGACAGTTGGGATCACAGTCACCAAAAATACCATTGGTAACACACTAGTACGCTGTAATAGACTGAAATGTTGCAGCACCTACAAGGTCCCCCTGCTCACGTAGACCCATCTTAAGTTTGCCAGTGAACATCTAAGTGATTCACAGCAGGCTTTGGAGAAAGTGCTGCAGTGAGGCATCAACGCAACCTGTCATGTTTGGAGGAACAGAAATGCTGAGTATCACTCAAAGAAAACCATCCCTACAGTCAGAGGTGGAAACATTATGCTTTGGTGCTGTCTTTCTGCTAAGAGCACAGGGCAACTTCACCGCATTAAAGGGGCCAATGGACAAGGATGTGTACTGTAAAATCTTGGAAGAGAGCCTCCATCAGTCAGCCAGAACACTGAAGATGGCTCGTGGATGAGTCTTGCAGCATGACAATGACCCAAAATATACCGGCAAGGCAACAAATGAATGGAGTGGCCTAGCTAGTCTCCAGACCTCAGTCCTAGAGAAAATCTGTGGAGGGAACTGAAGCTGAAATTGAGCTTTAAAGTGCCAAACAGAGGCCAAGAAAACTGAGTGGATTTAGAGTTTCTGTAAAGAGGAGTGAGCCAAAATCTCTCCTGAGATGTGTGCAAACCTGGTGACCAACTACAAGTAACGTCTTACCGCTGTGCTTGTCAGCAAGGGTTTGTCCATCGAGTACTAAGTCATGTTTTACATGCAAACTTTTATGTAATGTGGGTTTTTTGTTGGGTTTTTTTGGTTGATATTCTGTCTGTCTCCATTAAAATGTAACTACCATAAAAATCTGTTCATTTCTTTGTAAGTGAGTGAACTCAGGAGATAAAGTAATTGTTTCTCTCACTCTAATGTGGCATCAACCAACAACAGACAGCACATGCGACTCTGCGATGACAAAGGACAGCACAGGTGTTTCTATGGCGACAAATGTCTGAAGTCATCCTGTACCTCAGTCAAGGAGACAGTTCAAAGATTGCATTCTCATACGGAGGACAGGCACTCTGTTTGTCATACATTTCTACTGAGATCAGGTAAAGGCAGTGTCGCTTAGAGAGTCGAGGGCATGCTGCCGAGCTGCATATAAAATCTGCTAACAATAAACACAGAGTTGAATCTCAAAAAAAAAAAAAAAGAAAAGGAAAAATATATATCTGTTTTATGTCTCTGAGAGAAAAAAAAGCTACCAGTTAAAAGTTTTTTCTTTCTAATGGAGTTGGGTTGTATCAGAATTAGCAGTCCAAAGAACAGGAGATATTACAAACTACACAGAAGATCCAGCAACACTTTCAACAGTCACATCCTGACACATGGGTCAACTACAAGAGCTCATGACGCCTTACTCACTTTCAGACTTCACCTTCTTTTCTGTGAAAGTAGGTGAAGTTTTGCCAGAAACCTTTATTTTGTCACTAAGAATGTCGGCACTTTTATTTGGCTCAATGGTTAATGGGAAGTATCTTTAGAAGATTATCTTTCATCTCAGTCATCTAAATCTAAAAAAATACCTCAGCCAGCTCTGAGAAACCTGATGAGAGATGTACACTATGAACGGGGAAGGGGAATATGCATAAATAATAATGCACTCTTAACAATTGTTCCTGATTTTTTTTTTTAAATTAATATCAAAAACAGATCACTACATAGATTACTCATGTCATTTATTTGTCAATTATAAGTGCTTTTTGCCATTGAAGCTCACAATTTAAAGCTAGTTAACCTTTAAACAGGGACAACCTAAAAAATATCTTGTTTTTATTTTGCTCTCTGTTGCTTATTTCAGATAAATGGGATTTTAAGACGTAACCATTTACTTTAAATTTCCAGTAGTGATGTAAAACGTCCTTAAAGGGGCTATGTTGAGCGGGAAAAAAGAACAATAAAGAATTTAACCTTCTAAAAATCTCCCACTTATATTTTATCTAAAGCATGGAAATCTTGGCCTCTCCTTTACTCTTATAGCCCTAATCTGAAAAGTAAGACTTCATTTTGGTAAAATATTGCTACATTAATTGTTTACATAAATCAGTCAATCTACAAAAACCCTGCCCTGCACTGACTTGACTTAATCCTGCTTATTTATTTCCAAATGTTACACCAGAGCAAAAGATAATTTCAGACCTATGAAATTAACTGTGGTGTGCAATGCTGGTTAATGCTAACTATTCCAAATATGGCAGAGTGAGTAACCTGTCCTCTTAAAACTGTAAGAATATGAATTAGAGCGCCTGATTGTCATCATCAGGTGGCAATCAAGTCAGATAATAAGTCAGACTGTAAGTTAAAGTTTCAAAGGGCAGTTCTCATTCACGTATCGTCGTGGTAAACAATCTCTTTAAGAGCATCAGCTGTTAGAAGAAAAAACTATCAGCCTTTCAGCCTCAACTCAACCACAAAGCAAGACAGATGATAATCAATCCTGCAACTCTGCCAATTGCACAGTGAATCTACTTGTTGCGTCAGCAACTCATTGCTGAAAATAAACTACACAGTATAAGAAACAGATGTCCACTTTTTTTTGTTACCATGACACTTTAAAAGAAGGTGCATATTTCTAAAAGTAGAGAGAAGAACAGAGGGAAATACATATCTTGAAAACATTTTGGTGCATCACAGGAAATATTTTTGTACCACTTAGTGTGAAGGGTTTTTGTGCAGCTTTGCAAAACAAATATAGCTGTTTGGCTACTCTGAATCTGTGTAACAAACTAGTTGTTTGATACTGGACAAAACGCATTTCGACATGCAGTCAGCCAGACTGCTGAAGACAGAGATGGTAGAGCTTACGCCAAATCTGCTGGCTGTAAGTGAACAGGCTTTTTGCACCTGGTAGGTTTGGAGTCCCTTAAACAGTGACACTGAGAAACAGATATGCTACAGAGGTCTTACAAAGCACATCAGGTGTTAACCCATGATCCGACTCAAAAACAGTAGCTTGCATGATGCTCTTCTGATAAACAACAGAGCATGCCCAAAAGCTTATTTGTAGTCTTTAAACAATGCCTTGAGTTGAAGCAATTTGAAAACAAAAACTCAAATCAAAAGGCTTATAATCGAATTTAAATGTTTCTTTTTTTTTCCTTAACTCAACAGAGTGAAAATGTTTCAGTCTTAGAACAAAGTATCCAAACCTGCATAAAGATTTTTTTTCTCTCTCTCTCGAGAAGTTTTTTTAAAATGTTTGTTTTGAAGCATCAGTTTTGTTTTGTCTTTGTGTTTGGAAACGGAAAAGAGTGAAGGCGAAACCCACTGCTGGGCTGGAGGAAGCAGTGCTGAGAACTCCATTGTGAAGAGACTCCCCTTATTTCCTCAGTGGAAGTGTCCACCTCGCTGTCGCTCCTAGAGGGGAAGAGCTCATATCGCAGACCGAGGAAGGGGACTTTATTAGTCGGTGAATCTCTGACAGGCCTTTTTCCAACGACAGGCTGTGCACCACATGTCTCTCTTCTCCATGCCGTACACCTTTCGGCACTTCTTCGCCTCCCCACGGGGTTTCCTTGGTAACAGCAGATGTGACAGCATAAGGACATGCACATAGACATCCAGACACACACATGGGCAAACGGCAAACATGTACGTACAATGTGCTTAAAGGTGAGTAGGTACAGTATCTCTCTTTTAAATAATTCAGTGATTCAGTACAAGAACACCATTTTTGAAGAGGCCGATATTATTATACCTATACACATGTAATATCTGACATGGTTCAGCACCTTGAAGAGTAACACAGGCTTTTGGCGGTGCACAATTATAATTACACATATGATCCAAACGCCATTATAAGAATTTAAAACAGTCAAACTACTTATCAGCAGAATTAAATACCCAGCCCAATAACATCACACAGGTACGAATGTAATCACATTCACGTTTCAGAAAGTATATTAGTGCAAGCAGCAGTTTTATTCATTTAACCTACTGTGACCCACTGAAATGATAATAGCTTTGTAGCTACAATAGCCAAAATCTTTCATTTTAGTTCCCAGCCTGAGGAGTTTGCATGGACTTCCTGCAGACTCCTCTAAGGGAACTAATGGGAAGTGTGTTGAAAGCATAGACAATTAAAAAAAGGTGGACGCAGGTATCATGACGTCACCAACTGGTTTCTGAAGTCCAGTTTTACACCCTCGAAATGAGCGTTTCTTGCCATCTGACAAGGAGGGGCACGTCTGACTGTGAAACCATGTGCTTTGTCGGCTATTGACTTGTGTTTTACAAGTTGTTAGCCAATGACTACGCGGTTTCATACCATTGATAATGCTCCATTTTTTACAGTATGGCCAAGATTTTCAAAATCTTATTTTTTTACTTCAGTATGAGCTAAAACAGGTGAGTGAGCCCATAAACTCACCAGGAAAGTATTTACAAAGGTCAAAACAGAGAGTCATTTCCCCATAGATTTCTATAGAACCATAAGTCTTTTAGCAACCACAGCTTTCGCCATCTGGTGGCCTTTAGATAGAATGCAGGTTTAATTTTTATAACCCAGATGCTACGTAGATGCTTTTTACTGTATATATTTGTAAGCAAAAGTAAGAAAAAAATGCAAAAGAAAGAAAAGATTTCACATTTGATATCAAATGCTGAATCTGCAAACAGAGAGAAAGAGCCAGTCATTCACACTCCCATCCACACCTATAACCAATTTATAACACCTTTAGAACACACATGCACACTTCACACAGAAAAGCACCAGCTGACCAACAGTTTAAAATCCCAAACATTCTTCCTATGAAGCAAAAGTACTTTTAGCACTTTGACTCAAGCAGACTTAATCAGCACTCTAAGTAAATTGTGGATGCATACCTGGCTCCTTGTGTTGATTTAGGCGATGGCATAATCAGTGGGTGGTTCTTGTTAACAATGGCGTGTGAGCTAGGTGCTGGCTGCCGCTTTTCTCCAATGCTAACTGTACGAACATGAGTTGTTGCCCCCTGTAAAAGAGTCATTAAGTCAATACTCAAAATCATACTGACAGAGAGCAGACCAGCTTCATCAAGAGAAATGATCAGATATCAAATACTGATTGAACAGACACATGATGTTTATGCAGTTACAACCACACAATGATGACAGCTGAAAAACAGAAAGACACAACCTGGATTTTTCTGCCCCTGTCTTAATGAACTACAGTACCTTAGTGTAGCACAAGACCACATCATGTCACTCCTGTTAGTTAATAATAGGACAAAAAAAGAACAATTGGATAACACAAGATTTGAACAATGTCAGCTGGTCTGATGATTGCCAATTTCTGCTGCCTGCAGATCGTAGAGTGTGATTTCGGCTTAAACAGCATGAAAGCATGCCTCCTTCTATCACTGGACTCCTGAGAAACTTTTTAAAATTCATCACTTCAACAAAGCCTTCAACCTCTAGACTTTTTGATTATTTATACTCTTTTGTAAAGTGTCCTTGGGTTTCTTGAAAGGTGCTATACAAATCTAAATTATTAATATTAAATCAACAGTTCAGGCTGCTACTGATGGTGTAATGGTGTGTTGCTATACTTGGGTTCCATAGTATCAAACTAATCATACTAATCATAACTAAAACAGCATGACATGAGTATTGCTGAGTATTGTTTCTGATCACGTCAATCTCTTCAGGATTCTGGTGAACCAATTCTATCATGACTGCTTCCAGTAAGATAATGCAGCATGTCACAAAGGTCAAATCATCTCAAACTGGTTTCTTAAACAGGACAGTGAGTTCTTTGTATTCAAAGGGCCTCCACAGTCATCAGATCTCAATCCAATAGAGGTAGTGGGATATAGTGGAGATTCACATCATGGATGTGCAGCCAACAAATCTGCAGCACCCGTAGGATGCCATCATGCCAATATGCACTAAAATGTCAGAGGGATGTTTCCATCACCTCATTGAATCTATGCCATAAAAAATTAGGCACTTCTACAGACAAAAGAGAGCAACGCAGTACTAGCAAGGCGTACCTAATGAAGTGGCAGGTGAACATACTGTTCAGTGGTCTGAGCACCCTTTGGCAAATTACATATATTTCTGAAGTGAAAAGTAAAAATAGCAGTCTTTTCTTTGCATTTTAATGCAGAATTAATGTTCATTTGATATACCCAAAGAAATTAAAAATACAACAACAAAATACCAATCTAAAAAGTCATTTTTTTATGTCTATGTTTTTCACTGTTTTTGATTACTAAGAGAAACAAGATCACTTTGTGGAGCAGTGTACTGTGCAACACCTATAAAACACACACACACAGGTTTATCACAAATATACAAATGACATTTAAATTTTGCATTTGTTTGGTTCAGACACTGGCACGAGCATGACTTAAAAGTTCTCTGCAACACAACCGTAACAAAACAGGGGAAACTGCCTTTCCATAATTACTCTGCTCCTTCTTCCAGCTCCAATTTTTCCTACCAGTGGGAAAACTACCACTATCTACAGTGGAAGACAAAAGAACTCTGCTTTTCTTTTGCTGGTTGTGCAATCGAGCCTTCATTCAAAGTGGTGGTAAACTCTGTTGGTATCATGTTATAGCCATTGCACTGAGCAAACAAATTGTATTAGATAATGATCATTTGAAACCAACAGAGTCGTCAACTGCTTTAGGTACAGAAACAAAGACTGACACTTCTCTGTATAAAAAGAACATAGCGTAAAGAAGCAAGGACAGGAAAAACAAAAAAGTGAAAAAAGCTTCCATGAAAAGAGCAGTGGAGAAGTTAAGATGAAGTTAAAAGGGTTGTGAGATAAAGCCTCACTCACCGGGATGCCTTTAAAAATGACAGGAGGGGACTGCCACGACACACTGATGCCATTGCCAGTCCCAGTTCCAGGCCCGATCCCATTACCACTGCCTATCCCAGCCAGCTCAGGACCCACTGGGATACTCACTGGAGCGGTGGCCTGGAACATGGACAGCCACCCCACATAGCCAGGAGAAGACACAACAGAAACGAGAAGGGATGGGAAATGAGCAAAGAGAAACAGAAAATAAGAGATCACAGAGGGAATAGGTTGTATAAATTAGAAAGGAAGGCATATCTTCAGCTTTTAATCTGAAAGGTGCCTTAAACTAAATACTGATCACAAATGTACAACAAAACTGCTAATATTTTTAAATTCACACAAATAAAAAGATTTGAGTGAAAACTTTAGTTAACCAAAACTGGCAGGCACTTGCAAAATGTTGCACAAACGGCAGTATAAGGAATAGCAGGAAGAATATGAAGTTAGGATAAATAAAAGAGTACGCATACAGTACAATACAGAGAAAATGAAGTAGTCCTATTCAGTTTCTTTGCATAAAAGAAACATTGCTGTTTCTTTAATATGTGTATTCAGTTGTCATGGCAACTAAAAGTGTGATCCTGCCTGAAGCCAATGAAAAGGACTGAATTCTGTGAATTCCTAAAGTATTTAAACTTTAACCAAACTTCCAGCTGACACCATGTAATTTTACCTTCAAGGACGGGTCAATAGAAACGGCGCATAGACAGGCAAGGAAGGCCAATGAGAAGAGGTTTAAGAAGGCATAGACACCTAAAACAGGACTACACAGGACTTTAACCATGATCTGAAAATCTAATAACTAAAACTTTTCTGATATCAAAATGAGCAAAAACTGGATTCGGACTTCATTCGTCATGTGAACTTCTGTCAATATTTGCCAGAAAGTTTTGTTTCTCTCCTTGTTACATACTCCCACACTGGCGTAGGAGCTAAGTAACTCACCCTGGCCTCTTTATTTATTCATTTATTTATTTGTTTGTGTTTGTTTGTTTGTTTTCACTGATTTGAAAAACTGCCTCTGCACATTCCACATATTAGAATACTGAATCCTGGATTTATCTTTGCTGTACTTGCCAAATGTTTAATGTTTTGTCTTGGTTTATTTATTTATTATTTTTTTAAATGCAGCTTCAGCTATTCTGTGTGTCTTGTCTCGCGCTGAATGTGAATTACCTGGTAGGCATGGTCAGTGCGGATGTGGCAGAGTGTGGAGGGAGCTGACTGACTGAGCAGTGAAGGGGCGTGGCACTGTGAACCATTCATGTTGATGTGCTTGGAGTGAGGGACATCGGTGAGCGGTGGAGGGAAGATGGGCGGCGGACCGGCTGTGGTTGGGGAAGTGGGTGTGAGGTTGGACAAGCCCTCCGTGAGGCTGTCCATGTTGACCTCAATCTCTGAGTAGTAGAAGTCCTCTTCTCCATCACTGTAGTCAGAGTCGCTGCTTCGCCTACAGGGGAAGGTTATATATTCCCGATTTAAAATAAACATTTAAATTGTTTTTTAAGAAAAACTGTAAACATACAAGTGATAATGATAAGAAACCACAAACAGGCTCTCAATACATTACGACGGAATCAAGATAGACACCTATAAATACGGATAGACAAGTTGTTGATTATAACAAAAAAAAGTGTACTCTCTCCAACAGAAGGGGGCAGTATAACCCAGTGTGCTGCAAAGGTCCTTAAACATACAAGCTGGGAATTAAACTAACAAAAACAAAAACTAAGTACAACGCCCACAAGAGAAAATAATCCTTCGAGTAACAGTGTCTCTTTCTCTTAACTTAGAATTGCATAAAGGTATGAAATCGCTTTCAAGCCTTCTGTTAGTGATTTCTGATTACCCAAGGCGTACCTGCTGCACAGCAAAAACAGCCACAGCATGACTCATCAATGCCAGTTGACCATATATAATATAATGTGATGTCTTGCAAAAGAAACAACATCTCCATGCACTGTAATAAATTATGGGTTAAGCTGAGAAAAATTGGTCTTAACTGGGCAATGCACAGTTGCAGTCATAATTATTCACCTCCATAAACTTGTGATGTGAATACAATGTGAATACATTTTTCCTTTTGTAATATTCACCTAACCTTTTATGTGCCCTTTGCTTAAGAATGTAGAATCTTCCTTCAAGCACTGCCTTTTTTGGTGTAATCAATTTAGTCTTTCTATCTTTTGAGACAGATCATTTATCTTTGCTGTACTTGCTTCTTGGCTTAAACACCTGTATTTTCAGGATTTATATCTGCACAGCAGGTCTAAATCCCCTAAAAAAAAAATCTTATTTTTGAGCAGTTAGAAATTCATGCCAGAAAATGAAAATGTTTTACTTGTAAACCTTTGCATACGTTCCATGGCTGAATGGTTTTTGATAGCAAATGTGCCTGTGAGCACCTGTGCAGAGGCACAGTAATTCAATAGCCCAGTTGGACACCATCCAAACTGTGGCAATGTGTGTCACTTTTCTTGTCTTACCACACTATTTTAAAATCACAAGGTATGGGAGTATTATCTGGAGCTGCAGAAAAGAGATTACTAACACAAACAGAAAACACAGCTTTAAACAATGACAGCTTCACAAAAAAGAATATCCGTGTGATCTCTTGAGATTATAAAACACATGACGGTGGCATGGGTATGTTTAAGTATTTAGCTAAGAAAAGCATGGTGCTAAGTGCATGATACACACAATATATAAAAAAAAAAAAAAAAAAAAAAACTATCTTTGAGAGCCTACAATTTTCTAATCATTTAATCGTTTTTTTAAACATCTGACAGCACAACATGAATATGCAGCTGTAATCTGGTCATATTTTACACAAATACAGTCTGCTGAGCCCCGAAGGCAGTAACTCAACACTGTGTGGGTTTACTTTGTGATGACTACCAACTAACCCCAGGTGGATGGTGCGGATGTGTCGCTGGATCCCTGAGGAGGTGCTGAGGACCTTTTCACAGTTCTTCCACAAGCACTTGAACATGACCTTCATTGAGTTCTGCAAGAGACGTTTACCAAAAACAAAACTAAAGTTAGCTGGCTGTTGCAAAATCTTAGCAGTTGTGCTCTGGTTTCTGAGTGAGAATCAAGCTGCAATTAAAACAATAAATAAATGAACACATTTTCTGCATAACTCAGTTATGCATGGGATGGCCTGTGTGGCCTCCTCAATAAGAACTGCTCTGTTGAGAAAGAGTAAGAGTACAGTGGGAACTCTTTGGGATGGAATGGGGATATATAGCACAGGAAATAATTCGGTGATTACATAAAAGGCTGGTCACACTGTTTAACAAAACATTCAAGACCTCTCACAAAACTAGACGTGTAATTTGGAAATTTTTCTCATAGCTGATCCTCTTGTTTTTTTTGTGATTTTACCAAAAGAAAGAACAACAAAAGAACAAAACATAAGACCTTAGTTCATTTAAATGGGAAGCTGTTAGTTGATGAGAGATAGATTGCCACTTTTTATTTTGACTTATTTTCTTTTTCCACATATCAGGCCCTGGCAGCTGTCCCTTTAGCAGGCAGGGACTTGCATTGCTGCTAATGAAAGACAGTGGGTGAAAGACAGTGGGTGTGTGCTTTTATTACCTTCCAATAGCCTCTGGAGAAAAAAGGGCAAGAAGAAGAGAACTGAGGGAGGGAGCACGAGAGACAGAGGAAGCAGGGCAAGAGAAACGAGTTTAAAGCAGGTTTTTAACAATAGTTACATTAACTTTCTCCTGCACCGCTATTCCTCTGAACTACTTCTCACTGACTCCTACAGCATACACTTACCCCTAAACCCTTCAAAAACACAAGAGGCCAAACTCCTAAACTCTTTGACTGCTGCTAGCTTTATGCACGTACCCCATGAAGCTGTTTGCAACAAAAAGTACACAGCAAAGCTAATCTGTAATCCTACAAACAATCACAAATCACTTAATTCTCAAAGTGTTTTTCTTGCCTCTTACCACAGTAACATTAAGACTAGTGAATGTCATGTTAAATAATCCTCTTAATTCAATGCCCGCACAAAAATCAGACAGCCTAAAATCCAGTGGGGGTAGTTGCTGTTAAGAGTTTGTGACAGCTATGTCACAACACAAAGCTAACCAGCAAATTAGCCAACCTTTAAGCCCACTTCCACACAACTTGTTTTTCTATACTTGCCCCAGCATCATCCTACTTAATTTCCTGTCTGCTTATCTATAGAATGGCATGTCCTTGGAGTCTCTATGGTTTTCATATATTCACTGCTGCCTCACTCCAGGGAGGCTCAATTGCAAACTCCCACATATACAGTATATGAGCTCTCCTTTGTCACCGTATGGCCGGAGGAAATATTGAGATTGATTTCTCCTTCTGCTGCTACCCTGTGCATCAGTTCTCCTTTCCGTCTTTATACCCTCCAACTGCCCTCATTTTTATGCATCCCTTGCATGCTTACTTCCTGCTGTTCATTCCTACACAGTCTGCCGATTTTCTTTCATTGTTATAAAACCCTACCACCTCTTTCCCTGAAAGGACTGAAAAGGCAATTGGAAGCTACTTGACAGCAAAAACATTTTGCTGTTCTGGACTGCTTCTGTAGTACAAAACGGAGGAGGTGAAGTAAAAGCAAGAATATAATCAATCGTCCACACAACCAGAGAGTGGCAGGCCATATGTAAGAGGTTATTTAACCTGCCTAGTGCTTATGTTTGACTGTTTGTGTTGTGGATTTTCTATCTCCTACCTAGTACTTAAAAATTAGAAAGGTACAGAGCTGTTTGTATACAAGCTCAGCTTGATTTACTATCTTCAGGATGTACTCTATATATTTAGCCTAGACATGTGTTAAATGCTCTTACCCTATAACAGCTGGGATAGCCTCCTGGCCCCTGGGACCCTAAGTTGGACAAGTGGTTAAGAAAATAGATGGACAGATGGGTGGATGAACCACTGATTATTTCCTATTCAAAACTAAAATTGAATCTGCTTTTTCCTCTTTTAAACTTCTCTATGAAACTTTATCAAGTTGACAACAGTCACTTCAAGGGGCTTTATATTGTGAGGTAGAGACCCTACAATAATACAGCAAACACTCCCGCAATCAGACGACCCACTAAGAGCAAGCGCTTGGCAACAGCAGGAAGGAAAAACTCCCTTTTAATGGGAAGAAACCTCTGGCAGAACCAACCTCAGTGCAGCCATCTGCTGCAATCAGCTGGGGGTGAGAGGAGTGAGACAGGACAAAATACATGCTGTGGAAACACAGTGTGGTGTATAAACACAGAGTGAAAAAAAGGTCAAGAAGAAGAAATGCTCAGTGCACTATTGGAAGCCCCCAGCAGCCTACACCAAATCTAAACACAAACTGTAATCATCAGGTGTACTAAGGTGTAGTGAGGTGAAAAAAAAAACTGTTGAGACCAAAACAAAGTCCAAGCTGCAGAGGTGTGACACCACTGCCTCAAGCCTCAAGCCGCTTGGATGCCACAAAACTGCCCAAGTTAAGAAAGAAAGTCAGGACGTAAGCGTTTATCTTTACCTTTCGCTTCCGAGGTATGGGGTCTTCAAACATGAAGTGCGGGCTCTCTGTGACATCCTCACTGCCATCATCACCCTGGGACGAGAGCGGGAAGCTCTTGTTTGTATCGTTTAAAAGTGGTGGGGACGGAGTGGAGGGGACTGAATGGTCACTGGCATCCCAGCTCCAGTTGCCGCTGGTCGAACTGCTGTAGCTAGCTGACAGCACCTCTTTCCAAGCTCTGCCGGCCGGCTCGGGGGCTGTAGTTTATACAACACAACAACTTATTGTTATTGGCAAGACGTGACTGAAATGAGGATGTTTTATGTTTGAAGACATACAAATTTGACCATGAACTAAGAGCCAAATGTGAACCAGTGAGGTATGAGAAAAAAATAGAAGTTCTGAGAACAGGTCCATAAAAACAGCAAACTTAGCTCATTTAAATCTGGCCATCTCATGGATGAGAAGACAGCTTTGAGCTTCCAACACAGCTGGTATTTTCAAATCACTTCCCGTCATCTTCTGACCATGCTGCATACCAGAGTGCCAGCTCAGAGCACTTTGAGTTTTTTTGGCCAGACAACATAACAATTTTCATTCACCATATGGGCCCCTCATTAGATTTGCCTCCTGCAACTTTCTCCATTCCCCAAAAATAACAATGAAATTGAAGGGCAGCAGTTTTGGCACACTGGACCAGATTCAGTGGCCATCGCAGACACAAATTAAGTGGACAGCTGCCCTACAAAAAAACAAAAACAACCAACAGTCCAGGGGGTGCACAAGAAGATGGCCTTGAACAGGACAACCAATTTTAACTTGATCTGTTATAAGAACTCTTTGATAATACCTCTCAATTTTAAATTTGTATTACTGGAAACATAATATTGGGGCTCTCTTGCAAAACAATCCCAATTCTAATGTCACAAAATAATTAAAACATATGTCTTAATCTGTAAACCTTAGAAGCTTATTTCCACAAATTATATAATATCTAAAACAATGGATTCTTTACTACACCACATATTTTTTAGCTACTGTATACTGAAACTTCAACCACTGAGTCCAAACTTTCTTTACTTCCCAGAACAAACACTATACGATTTCCAGTGTGTAGGCCCAGAAACCCTTTCAATACATTTGTTAATTTGTTGATCAATTATATAGTGCTTTAAGACTTGATTATCACAATGGCTTTATCTGACTTTTAATCAGGCAAATTATAGTGAAAAACACAGAGCAAGGACTAATATCATACATTTTGGAGAGACCTTCTACAATTCAATAACTGTTTCCCATATAAATATAAAGAGATAAGGGTTATCAAACTATTTTTCAGAATTATCAAGGGGCTTCAGTGGACTGTGTGTTTTAACACAAAAAATATAAAAATAAAAATAGGATATCCAATCCTGTCTCAACTCATAAAAACAAAAAGCTGCCACTTTTTTAAACAACCAAATGCACCAGGAGCTAAACAAATAAATAAATAAACAATTTAATTTTTAAGTTATAAAAATATAAGGAAAGGTTTTGGAGGTTGCATTAAATAAAAAAAAAAAACTATCCAATCTCAACAGGGATCCATACAGCCATGGATACTTTTTATAAAAGCACCACTGTGATTTACCACAGAGTAATCAAGCAACACCCCCTTTCTGAAATATTTTGTCAAATAAGCATTTCATCAAGCATTGCAATCATAAACTCACAGCATCCTCTGATCTGATCTAATGACTGCATCACAGATCATTTCTAAAATGAAAGCTTACAGTTCTTGGTTTATTTCTATTATGTCCGAAATGGTGCAGCAGTGTCAACAGGGTGCTTCTAGCCTTTAGAGATAAAAACTATAGAAGCTCTTCCTGAGAGCAAAAAACCAGCAGCCCGGGTTTAGCGCTGAGCTAAAAAGCTGTCAGGACTTTGACCGTCTGGTGGTTGGCATGGTAATAGCAACCACAGCAACACTGGAAACAGCAAAAGGAGCTGTGGTGAAATGGTCAAGGCTAAACAGTTGGCAGTAAGTGCTGGGCTTGGGTAAACATACATGCATGGAAAGATGATGGAATAAAGTGCTAATAACACTGCGTGACCCTTCTCTGGGATAAATACATGTTAACACATCAACGAGTCAGCAGCTCAGCCTGTGTCAGGGTAAACTAACATCAAGTGATTTGTGATGAGCACCGTCCCCAGCGAGCAACACAAAGTGAATGTCCTTGATTTTGTTAAACACAGTGGATGAGTCAGTGTGTGACAAAGCAGCTTGCACTCAAGGAGCAGTAGGTGCATGGGTACATGAATGCAACTGATGCCGAGCCAATGGTGTTACCTGTGGGTGCAGACGAAGGGTAATGCACCAAAGGTGATGTGGACAGTGAGGTCAGGACGGTGGCAGCCATCACCTCCTTATCAGCGTGACCTGACGGCTTCCTGAAAAATAAAAATGCACACTGAGCACAAGAAACATATCTGGTGTAGTTTTAAGGGGTACTCTTGTCTAACCAACCCCATGCTCTATTAAACAGAGGTTTGTCTGTTTTTCAGAGTATTGGAAAATATTTAAGGAAAAAAAAAGTTTAACCTTGTCCCCAGAGAAACATACAATTCTCTATATAGCCACAAAATACAAACTGTGATGTTAGAAGAAATTTACATTAGGAGGTAAACAAGTCCAACAAGCAGCCAGAAGACAGAGAGATATGTAATTTCATGTACAGTAAATCTTAGACAACTTACTATTGTGTGTGTTCAAATATGTGCTTGTGTGCATATATACAAACACGGGGACAAAGCCTCTAGAGTGAAAGTGTTTTGTGGTGTGTTTCTGCACAGCTTGTGCAACCTCGCTTAGAGGGGAGAACCATGCTTTTTGCTCAGTTCCTTCTCAGAACGCCCCATGCAAAGCAATCCAACCTCATCTTAAATCTTATTCATACTACTCACTTGAACTGACACCAGAAAACATTCACAAACACAGGCACAGACAGCCTAAACAGTGTGCTTTGGCATAAGGCATTCTTGTTAAAAAAAAAAAAAGAAAAGAAAAAAGATCCTGCAAAGACAAATAAGCTTATCTGCTTCAGACACACACTTATTATTCCTGTTGGTTCTATTTAAGACTTCTACTGTCCTTGAAAGCAAAATGTGGGGAAAACTATTTGAGGCCAGGCCAAGCGTTCATCCCCACACAGTTGTTCACATTTGCACACACATAAACAGATTTCAATTCTCATGTAACATCCTGAAAAAGATATACCAGTGTCCGTACCATATGTATGTAAATAAATATAAATCCAAATTTACCGATCTGTGCTATACACAGTAGACACATACTCATATTCTCATAGAGAATAGAGTCTGCAGCTTTAAGAGCTCTAGTCCCGCCCCAGACCTCTTCACTACACAACCAGAGTAAACTGGTTTGAGGCATTTTCTCAGCCAAGCCCTAAGCCCTGGCAGAGATCCACTCTTGAATTCTCGGTGCGCGTACACACACACACACACACACACACACACACACACACACAAAACACAAACTTCATGCTGGAATCAACAAACAAGAGAAGTACGTTTCAAAATCAGCAAGTCTACGTGTATCTGCGCACATTCACACACATTTTCAAATGAGAAGTCTCTAAAACATTTTACACACGCAGAAAAAAAGTTTAAAAAGTGCCTAAGCTCCCACGCTGATGAGAATGCGTCGGATAGGAAGCAAACAGATCAAAATGGAATGTACCCGATACGGAGGAATCTTTCAGCCAGTCTGAGCACAAATGTGCTCCCACAAAAGTTGTTGGTTTTACTCTCCAGCATCCCAAAACTTGTGTGTTTGTGAATTCAACGCAGACATTTGGAAAAATGGTAGGATATACTCTATAATATTCAAATACTGCCAAGATAGAAGCCATGGTCACACACACACACACACACACACACACACACACACACACACACACACACAGGACAAGAGATAAAGAGATAACAAGATTAGCTGTGTCCTATTGCAGTCATTAGCCTTGTTTTCAGCAATAACTCGGGCCAACCAGGGACATACTTCTGATTTTCCTCCATCTCTCGTTTAATAAAATCCATCTATAAAATTTGTGTTAGGGCTCTTGGTTACCTTCCATTTGGCCTTCATATAGTGCAGTACTCTGATAGCATACCACTGACAGTCATGCATGTCTGTTTTCTGGTGTGTGGCCTTAGCAAGAGAGATTAGGAAAAACAAACACAAACTGGGAGGACAACAATCCCTGTAGTTGATGTATGGCCTCATTCAAACTTTGATATTCCCCTCTCGTACACATTGATATAGACACACCCATTCCAGCACACCCCAGCACTCATTAATACCCATCCCTACAACCCACCCTGATTTCCTGACATTGAGTGTTTTCCTTCCTCCTTACCAGAAAAAGCAATGATAACTACACCACAGATTCATTGCATCTGGTTCAAGTTTTTAATGTGTGTGAGTGTGCATTGATTAAACAAAAACAAAACAGTAAAGGCCTCCTTCAGAAACCTTTTTTAAAAAGGGCACTTGTTGATTGACTTCTATTCTTGCTGACAGCAGCAGAGCTAATCTGATATCACACAGACTTTGATATCAATGTTTACATCAACTTAGAAGCAGACAGCTGTCACATTTTACATTTTATAAAAACCAGATTAGAGAGATAACCATCCCTGTCTGTCGCTCACTCTAAAGCAGATATTGCACACTAAATGACACGGCCTGCTACTCTTGTTTTCACTTCTCATCTGCCTGTGAACTAACTAAGGAGCCTTTAAACATGGTGAGAGTGGATGACAGCTGAAAGAGCAACAGCATTGATGTGCCGTAAATCTGTCTGCATCTTCTTATGAGAGGCTTTATTTTGGAGCAAGTTAAACTGGGGATGTCTTTATTTAGTGCCCAGAGTGAGGCAAAGAGAGAACAGCGATTGCTGTCAACAAAGTTGGTCTGTGTGTGGTATATATGGGGTTTTGGTTTCCAGGATGTTTACACGAACCATTGAGGCTATCCATGGTGCATTTATGGCATGCAGTAAATTTAATAGTGACATGATAAACATAGCAGCCCTCCACCCTCCCACACATGAACATGTGTAGGCACATACTATGTGGTAACTCTGGTATTTGTTGAACTATAATGACATAATTTGCAATTGAAGCTCTTAAATTTACAAGCAGTGCCATTGACAACTCTCTTTTATGAGACAGGTAATACATCAGTTGGGAAGTTCTAACTCTATTTTACAGTACTTGCATGTGTGTGTGTTTTGCATCTAGTTTGGTTGAAGCGTTTGGCACACTTAAGTACATGCAGAAACAACACCATTCACTCAATCTCGCTCACACACAACCTCTTACCTTCCTTCCTCCTCAACTTATATTGGCCTTGGCTGGGCCAAAAACACTCCCCTCTGGCAGTAGCACAACACAACCAGCTAAAAATTAAAAATCAACAAGCCAGGCCCAGGCACATACAGGGAGAGGGAGAGAAAGAGACTGCCACTTAAAGCCCAGCCAAGAAGCAGGCAGCAACAACAAGGTGTGATTATGGAAAGGGCGGGGAGGGGGGGGGGGGGGGGGGGGGAGTTCAGGGATGTGTATATTTGTATATTGTGTGCCAAAAACAGTTACGTTTTAAAGATGACCATTTCACCTAATGTGCACTGCAATAAGCCAGGCAAGAGCGGGCTGTTTCCGTGGGATGATTTTCCAGCTGACTTTTTATTACTTGGATGTGGAAAACATGGGGTTTTTCCAAGTTTCCTAAGGGGACACTTGAGGACTCTGATACTGCCGAGTTACGATTTGGCACCACCAGCCGGTACTATAGTGGGCTCTGTGCTGTTGTTGGGGAGACGACAGGGCCTCCCCACTATATTTAACACATCACCTCTGCTCTAGTTACCATTCCAGTCAAAATCCCTAGGATCTGCCTGGTTTATAGAACGATAGCCCACTTAAGATCCAGGTCAACAGCTACAAAACACATGACTGAAAAAGCGATACACTGTGTATATGGCTGAAGATTTGTCATACTTTATTGGCTTTTCTAAAGTACACCTTTCATCTGAGTTTTTCCCAACCTAATCTGATAATTGCATGTGTATCCAAGGTGCTTCTAGAAGTGTCTCACTTCTTGGTAATGCCTTTGGGCAGTTATTTTGAAGCCTCTGTCAAATAATTGGAACAAGGCCAATTATTATATTAGGTTCTCACTTTGATATAAAAACTACGTGTCCCATTAGAGTACTGTACAAATCTATACAAATTCCTGTTGTGGATCAGTAAATATAAATTCATGTCTAAGATAACAACTAGATATGGCTGCTATTACACAGTTAAAACTGCTGTGAACCTCTACTGTCCCTATCTATGATTGGCTCATGTATTTCCCACTTCAACTGTTGATTTGCTCTTTAGAGGGGTAAAACAGATTTCTATTTAGGATTCTCTATCTGCTATTTCTTCTTCATGTAATGCCACTGATGTATCTCACCTGTCTGCCAAAGAATATACTCATTTTATAAAAACTGACTACCAACAATCCCCCTCTTATCTAGGGCTTCTCCTGCATGTCAATGAGACTACATTGATGTATCTATCTTGTTTACCAAGAAAGAAACTGTGCCTCACTTGACTCCAGTTTTAGAAGTTCAAAAAAAAAAAAAAGAGGAAGGCAGAGTAGGGCTGTGCGATATGACCAAAATCTCATATCCCGATATAAGAATTCTATCGTCCGATAACGATATAAATCACAAAAATGTAACATTTTCTGTAAATTCTGTGAATCTCGGGCAGCTCGACTTGCGGGAAGTGTTTCCAGCTGCGCGTCATGTAGCTGGAGTCGAGTGTTTTAACAGATGCATGAAACTATACATTTCTAGACATAAGTTGTAGCGGCCGCCGCTTTCTTTGTGAGTATTTATTACACGGCGTGCTGCGGAGAAAAGCCTGTTTTAACGTTTGAGTCTAAGGTTTATTTTTTAGCACCTGGCGGCTCTTTTTTACTTCTCATCCGTAAATAATCTGCTCTTTCACGTGATTCAGTTTATTTTGAAAAGTCTCAACAGGATCTTGAGCTTTATTGTGAAAGGTTTATGTGGAACATAAACAAGCGGACACGCGATGGTGTTATCGTCGTTGTTGCTAACCAAAACGCATAAAAACAGGCGCTTGTCCGTCTGTAGTGTGGTTATATTAAATATAAGAGAAAGAGAGAACTTTAAGAAATTAACATAGCCACTACAGTGACCATCAAAACGATGAAAAAAATATTGCCCTAAACAGTTTATTTTGCGACACCACGAAACAAACGATAGCGTAAAATGAAACGTTAGACGTTTTTATATCGTCATCCGATATATATCGTTATATCGAACAGCCCTAAGGCAGAGGGACAGGGACTTGGCAGTATTTGTAATATTTATCGTTTGTTGTATCACTTCAGTATGACAGGTCCAGTTTTTACTGGAGCAACACACTGCCAACAATAATCTCTGATCTTCCCCTAAGCCCCGGTGGTGGAGGTTTTAAATAGCACTTATCTGTCCAATGTGATCATGTGTTCAACATGATCCCCAAAACAGGCATCAGATAGCTTTTTTGTGCCTGTATGTGCTGTATGTGTGCTGACTTCCTCATATTCAAAGCAGGTGCACGTTCCTTAAATTGGCAGAGGCTTGCGTGTGATTGGCAGTTAGAAAGACAGCAAACACGGCATCACAATCACACGAGTAAAATAAACTTTGAAGCACCTCTCTGTTTGAGTCATCATGGAACCTAACCCTACACATTCAGCATATGCTGACTGGTGTTTTTCCTGTTTTCTTATGAGGTATCTTTACTGAACACAAACAAATCCAAATACACATGGGGTAGAGAGATATGCACACCAAAAATAAAGGTAATATCTCCGCCTGCATTAGTCATCCTCATGCACACACTCTGTGAAGGAGGCTGACAGGTAAATAGATGGCAGCCACAAAGTGTGTTGCTAACATATTTTTTTCCTCCCTTGCTGTAATAGGTGTTTTCTTTCTTTTTGATTTCAGTCTATTTCAGACTAAGAGGGTTGTAAATGCTGCCCTCAGAAAATGAGGACTGTTGTCTAAAAATGAAGAAAATTCAGCAAAATGTCATCTAACTGGGATATTCTGTCCAATGAGGTAACGTTAAGACAATAGAGGCTATTAGAAAAGACCAGGCTTTTGTTGATGTTCCTCTTGCCTGGGGTGCAGCTCGGACAGCTGCCCCTTCCACACCCACACCCACTACTCTCAATCCCACACTCTCGCTGCCCCTCAGCATCTTGCCTTGACTCCACAGTATTACGTAATGCCCTCTGTTCATCTTTTTCTGTCTCACTATTTTTGCTGCAGGCAGATGGTAATGATTAGCACACTCTATCCCTGACCCAACACAAGCTGGTGTTAGTGTCCACTCTGCCTCTTTCTAGGCTTCCTGCTTTACACTTCTATGTAAAGGTACTATGCACTGTATGAACTGAATGAATACAATGTAAAAATATGTGAAGTATATAAATATAGAAGTGTGGGTAGGCATTAAGTATGATTATCATTGTGCATGTAACCACACATGTGTGTGTATATTCCTAAGTCCGCCATTATTGTCCATTCAATACACATGTTGCCGCTTACGTAAGTCTCCGAGCTTTGAACCCCCGGAGAGAGAGAGGCTGTCAGACAGGAGCCGTGTCTCTTTAAAGTGGGTTGTGAGTGTGATGGTTATTCAGTGGTGGGACAAAAAGCCCTCTCTTTCTCTCTCTTGATCCTAGAATGCAATCTGTGCCCTTAGGGAGAAGCACAAACAACAGATAGCTTTATTCTGGCAAAATAATACCGGCTAGATGTTGAGAAAAAGGCATGATTCCCTCTGTGGCGGTGGCGATTCACTCAAGATGTCATAAACTACACAACACAGAGGATGATATCTACAAATTTCAGCTGAACTACAAGCTCGCATTGATTCAAACCTCAGTGAATAATGGTTATTTCGTGTCGAGTAACCGCACATCCCATTTCAGGATCACACAGGTGCTTGTGACGAACATGCCTCAGTGAGAAAATGTTGACTCAGCAACAGCACTTAAAAGGATGATGACAAAGTAGATCATGACACACTGCCTGACTTGCATACCATGCTCATAAACTGTGCATGGGGTAATCGTAGGTGATCAGATTTACAGTGCGAGCTTGACACAGTCCAGTGCAACCAGACGCCGAGTGAAGAAGGGTTGAATTTAAACCTCACCTCACCTCGTCAATGAATACAAAAAAAAAAAAAATCCACAGTCACTTTTCCATAGCCACACTTTAGGGTACTACCACCTCACGTAAGACATTAAATCTGTATTATAGCTGTATATTGCTTATACATGTAATATTATTACAAAGTAATAAATACTACAATTAGTCAGTAGTTTTATTTTTAGACATCTTTATAATAGTGTTAATGTCTCTCATAACTAACTTAGTTCCCTCCAATAACAATGCTGTTGCTAGGGGGAATGTGGGGTATTCACTTCTGGCCTGTGCCCTTATTTTCCTCTAGGAAGTAAACAAGAAAAGACCTTTCTGCCTGAAAACCTCTACTCCTTATCAAAACAAATATGAATCTATATTTGATGTAGTAAGAAGTCATCAGTGCATATCACATGTATGGGTCAAACTAATTTAAACCACCCAGTCACTCAATGTACTCACATTAACTGGCAAAATACTAAGTAAATACTAGAAATGCTACTTAGTGGAAATGGTGAAAAGGCTTTGAATAACGGTCAAGTTCTCTTCCTGAAGAAGTCATGCTTTTATTTTGTTTTAAATTCTTCACTTCTCACTCCTACACTTGCCTACTCCTGAGATTTGTTCGTCTGCCATCACAAGCCAGAGCAGGCCTTTGCCTGGTTTCCTGTGTTTTGCAAAGGCAAACCAAAGCTGTTGCAAAGCCACACTGCTCTACTTACTCCTATAAAGCCAAATATCTGCAGGGCACCGTCAGACAGACAAAGACTCCAGCCAGTAAAATAAACTGACCCCTAAAAAAGATAGGGGTTGTACGAAGCACATCAGTAGAAGCACTCTCGCAAAAAATTTGAAAAAAAAATAAAAAAATAACTAAACAAAAATGAATGTGAAGCAAGACGTTAAAAGCAAAAGTATTACCTGGCTTCTAAGTTGAATGTTTGTCTACAGCCTGTTTGCTTACTGTGCAGTAAAAGCAAAGATGTGTTAGGAGTTATGTTTGTCATCTAAGGACGACCTTTGACACAGTTTCGTGGTGGACTGATAAGCATGCACAAAAAAACTAATAATTGTGGATTTAATGTACAACAAAATCCACAATTTCGTGGTAAATGTACAATCACAATAAATGGCTATTCTATTCTATTCTATTCTATTCTATTCTATAATGATCATCCTAATTTTTGCGCGACATGTATTTGAACCATTAGCAGAAATACATTTAAAAACTTGCACAGGGATTGGATAACTATCTATAGATTAAATTATAAAAATGGCATGAAAACAGACTCTCATTTTGTTATATATTATTTTGTATTATATGTAACAAAAATTTTTATTTTTTTACTCAACCCAGATCTTCACTGAATATCATCCTACTCTCAGCTCCTCGCTAATCCTGCCAAACTGTACCGGGTAGTGACTAATATAGAGGAAAATGCCATAAACCATATCTTTTGGTAATTTAAGCCTCCCTGTGGAGCTTCTGGCCTTATGACAGTATTGGGAATAAGGTAAGGAAAATGGTCCCTTTATCACTCTGCCACGTCAGGAATGGAATAGTTAATAAGATAAATGGTAGCAATAAGAGCACATCATGGAAACACTAGAGAGATGGTAGTGATGATGATAAAACTGTCACAGATTATTGAAATAATATTAAACCTCACTGCTGGTCCAGCCTCCTAGCTTTTTCTGTTTTGTTTTGTTTTTTAAAACATTTAGCAGCTCACTGAAAAATGAATGTTGGATGTAATATGATGAGGAGTATGACTAGCTGAATGCAAATGCTGGTTCCCCTCTGAGAGTTATGCATTTTCCAATAAGGATAGGCCGAGTGGTTGGTCAGACTAGGACAGACTCGTTCTCTCACACAGACAAACAAACAGATGGGAGAACTTGCCCCGATGGAGCTCTAGCCCAGTGAAAGTCATGCTTTGTGCAAGCAAGATGTCTTTCTGTCAGACATTCAGATCTTTTTCATCCAAGTCTCTGGGGTCTCAGACTCGGACACACATGCACACACATAATTTCTAGAACTACATATGGGAATTGTGCATTAATGACAAACATTAGCAGGCTTCAAGGCATAAAAATTTTTACATCTACAATTCCATGACAACTTTAACTTTTGACTTTTATTTTTACCTTATAAATGTGTAAAAATCTTTACTTTAATCTTTACTCCTACACATTACAACTTCCTGCACATAGTGCTTTTATTTTTTATTTTTATATTTCCATGCATATTATTTATTTTTTCTTTTTGGTAATTTTACTATACAATTACTTTAGTATCTTCTTGAGGATGTCACTTCCTTGACAGCAAGCAAAAAGCATAAAACACAAATGTTCAGGTTCTATAGAAACCTTGGTGTAAATTTTATATAAAAACTAAGCATATGGTTTCCTCTCTTTTCTCTCTCTCTTGTTTACTCATGGGCCAACTGTGGTGAAAAAATATAGTGTGAAACATATTGATCATTGTTTTGAATCTTGGCCCAAGCCAGGTCACGGCAATTCGGACAGAGCAAAAGGTGTTAGACAAGAGACTTGTGATCAGCCCAGTCTTGTCCTCTAAAGAGGTTGCAAGCAAGATAGATTTGATGAAAAATGCTGAGCTTGGAGAGACTTCACCATTGGATCTATCATATATGAACCAAAAAATAAGAAAAAAAAAAGTTCAGTTTCAGATAAAAGCCAGAGTTGAAAATCCAGCAAATCTGAAAAGAAAGACTAACAGGAATATGAAAATCTCTCACTATTTCTGTGCTTCGGAACAGCTATGAAAGTTCTACAGGTTAGTCAGGAAGTGATCGGTGCTGTACTTTACACCTCACTGAACAGCTTCACACACTCACTGCTTTGTGCAGTGGCATGTTGGTGCTGGAAGCCACTAAGATTAAGAGGGGTTACTTTCTGCATATCCACAGGCCGGAAATCTCCACATTATCTTGGCAGCAGTCAGGAGTCCAGTCACTGTGTTCCTGAGAGTACTCAGCTAAAAAGTAAATAAATAAATAAATAAATGCTTATAACCATCTTCATGTGTTATTAATAGCAACTAAAATTAAATTCAAATAAAGCAAAATACTATTGTAGTTATAAAACAAACAAACAAAACTTGGAAATATGGGCTGTGTGAAGTGCTTTCTCTTCAATAGGACTGATAAGATTTAGCTAGCACAAAGACAAAAAAAAAGGGTGTGTGGAAAAAAAAATCAATCCAGTCAAGTGGAGAGCACAGATCCCAAGTTAGCAGGTGAAAAAGCAAACAATATGCACATAAAGCACCACTTCTTTTCCCTTCTATTTCTCTGTTACACACAACCCACACACATACATTTATCAAACATTAATATGGAAACATCTGTGTATCATGTGGCTAAATCATGGAGTCATCTATAATTTGACTTTGTGCATATAACTGACTTGTGTGTAAATACTGCTGAATAGCTTAGCAGGGGAGAGCAAACAGTGTGACGCATGAAGCAATAACCTGGAGGTGAGAGGACAACAGCCTTACTGGCAGATCAGTGCTAAATGAAACCTGACTACCTCACTGTGGCTACAGAATGAAAGCGATTGTGTGTGTGTGTGTGTGTGTGTGTGTGTGTGTGTGTGTGTGTGTGTGTGTGTGTGTGTGTGTGTGTGTACATCTGTGCATGAGATAAAGAGAAAAATAGGGGGGTGAAAAAGGAAAACACACATCTGTTCACATGTTGCTTGACTGCTCATCTTGTCCACCAGCATGAGGATAAGTGATTATCAAAGCCTGTATACTGTAGTTCTTTTGTTCAGGATGCACATGTCTACACACACTTAAGGATACACACAAAGCGTAGGGGGTTTCTAGAAGCTTGTGAGGATTTGGGCCCACTGGTTTTTTGGAGTCTGGGCGTGGTAGCTTTTATAATCTGTTTATCTAAGCCCTAATCTTTGAAAATTATTTTGAAGAGAAGACTTACAGTCTATGTAGTGCTTCCAGGTATTTTCTTCCCATTTTGATGTATTGAATTGCAGTTCCTGGCACTTTGCGAAGTCAGTGCCAACACAAAAACGACTGAAATGCCAGTAGCCCAGTACAACTGAATTTTTGACTAAACCAAAAGACGGGGCTGTCAAAGTCGTTTACTACAAGTGAGATCACGTTCACCTGACATTTTTCAGGACACTACCCGAAATAAGCTTTTTCCATGTCCTGCATACTACCAAACTGAGATGCAGATAGCCAGTGTAACAAAGAAGAGACAGGAAAAAAGAAGAGGAAAATTTTCTGACATTATGTGTAGAAATTTCTGCTCTAAGTTCAGTAATGGCCAAAAGCTATCAAGAAAAAGCATCATAAGGACACACCATTTTAGTTAAACAGATAAAGAAATGTTAAATAAGCATCCTGCCAAGGAAAAAGGGGGGTGCTAATACAAAAGTACCACAAAGAATATCAGCCAACATATGGATTTTTTACAAATATTTTTATTTCCTAAAAACTGTTATCAGCAGTGACATCACCAAACCCAAAAACCATTATCAGTAATTTAAACAAATATAAGACCCCCCCCCCCTCTGCACAGGGCAAAGTACGCAGTAAGAGTCCATCAAACTTTTAAGTTTGCAGTACTGTCTGAATTTCACTCCTTGTTGTCAGCAGAACGAGATGACTTCGATAGAGTTGTGTGTGTATTTATAAGTGTTGTGATTTGAAACAAGGGAAAGGAAAACCCATGAATGTGGCTTGCTGTCAGCCATCCTGGAGCTGGTTTTGGGTGCCATTTGCAAATGCACCGAAGCATTACGCAGCATACTCAGAACATTTTCATTTTCCTGCTGTGTTGTGCCAATCTATCTTTCACAGGAAGGAGTAGTAAAATTGGCATATTTAGCTTTGCCATTGGATTTTTACAATTTAAATGTATAATACTGTCAGACTATATGCTTTGGAGGAAAAAAACAAAAAAACTTTTAACCTTGCACACCAGTAAACACATTTTCTACTCAAAATCACTCCTTGGCTTTTGAGTCTGCAAATCTGCAACTGCAATGCCAACAAAAACAATGTGAAAATTCCAGTGATGAGTGTGCCATCGTTTCCACACCTTATGGTTGGTGGTTTGATCCCTGGTCTGCATGCCAAATATCCTTGGGAAAGTTGCTCTCAGACGCATCCATCAGAGAATAAATGTGTGTGAACGTTAGATAGAAACCACTTAAATGGAAAAAGCACCGAAAAAAGTGCTTGTATGAATGGGTAAATGAGGCAGGTTGTGTAAAGAGCTTTGGTAGTGTAGCTCAGGTAGAGTAGAAAACTGCTAAATAAGAACCAGTCCATTTACCAATTACGTTATTAAGGGTGTTTTCACACTTATAGATCATTTCCTCTGGGGGAGAATCAGCTCAGGAGTTGGTAAACTCTTCTTTTCACAGAGAGAAAACTCCAAGCGATCCAAAATGTGGCACTACAAACCATGTGAGAATGTCTGGTACGCTTACTGGCCGGATATGTGAGGGGAGGGAGCAACCAAAGTAAATACGAGAGGAAGGTGCTGTGGTCTGAACAAGTGGATAACATGAAGAATTTACTCTTAACATTCGTATTTACCTGGTAATATTGTGCAGGTTTTGTACGATACACAATCAATAGTGCTCTGCTAGCTCAAAAAACTTGCAGCATATACTGAGTCAGATTGAGGTCGGATCATAAACAAACCTCTCTGGAGCCTGTTTGAAAGCAGGCTGAGACCACCTTGTCCAAAGAATTTTAGTAAAACTGTTTTGGTCCATATCCGACTGTGTATTCACATCTACAAAAGCAAACTGCACAAAGAGAGAAAACAAATGAGCGTTTGACTTGATTTGATCTCTCTGACTGTCTGTGTTTGTTTCTTTATCTGTTAATTCCTCCTACGCCATCAGGAGTTGCGAGACCAAGTGCATCTTAAATCTCTGGGGGTTGTTATCTATGTCAGATATTACGTAATCATCATGTTGCCTAGAAATGGTAAATGGCCTGTATTTGTATAGCGCTTTTCTAGTCCCTAAGGACCCCAAAGTGCTTCACACTACATTCAGTCATTCACCCATTCACACACACACATTTACACACTGGCGATGGCAAGCTACATTGTAGTCACAGCTGCCCTGGGGCGCACTGACAGAGGCGAGGCTGCCGGACACTGGCGCCACCGGGCCCTCTGACCACCACCAGTAGGCAAACATGGGGTTAGTATCTTGCCCAAGGATATTTGGCATGCCGCCAGGAGGCAGCCTGGGATCGAACCACCGACCTTCAAATTAGTGGCTGACCTGCTCTGCCACCTGAGCTACAGCCACCCTATAACATGATAGCAACATGATAAAAAAAACTTTATCAATCTACAGCACATTACAAAAGGATCCAATTGTCCATATAAGCTGATGGATACATTATAATCCCATGATGCTGCCGAATAACAACAAAACAATGGGCTAAAATCATATTTCATTTTATTTTTTTACATTTAGACACTAATAACAACTTAGAAAAGCACTCTTACCATTTTCTTTCACAGCCAACAGCAAATGTAGACCAAACAGTGCTGCAGTATGGTATGCACATACCAGTAATTGTAATCTGGTGCAATTACGGGGGAAACAAGTAAATAAATTAGTTACAAATAAAAATATTGGGTTGCATCCAAATACATTATGTCCCATGCAACGCTTCTGTGAGAATACAGAAGTTATTCTTTTTTTGTTGCATTTTCTATTGGCCCTTTTGCAAATCACGCGGGTGAGCAAAGGCCTGGGACAAACATCAGTGCAAGAAAGCATTCAAGAACCTGTCTCTACATTGATGCAGTGTCCACTTATTCCACAATGGTGATATATCTTTTTGCATTTTGTTTCTGATTCCGCCCGCATGTCAAAATGCATTACTTGAACCAACCCGAGTCTGTCATGCGAGTAACCAGCTGACCATGTCAAGGCAGGTGGCCATGTCTTGGGACAAGAATGTCTTTCAGAGCTTCAAATTCCAACCAAAATAAGGAAAGGCCTCTGACATTACTGTACAGAGTAAAGCGTTTTTTGTTTCTTCCAGCAGAAACTACCTCTCTCCAGCCTGCAGATGATTTGTTTTTGCTTTACACTCCTCTCTGTTGATTTGAACTGGTGGGAGTCTATGTGCAAGTAGTGTGGGCCACATAGACATTAGGATGCAGAGATCTAAATGATCGAAAGTATGGCTGCACCTGACTAAGAGTTGATAGGAACAATAACAGTTGTGACAAACCTTATGCTTGTATGGCAAAAAATTGAAGATGTCTTAATAAAGCTGGAATAAACACTAAAAGGGATTTATTTCTGAAAAAAAAAAATAACAGAATGATAAATAATCTGTAAAACTTCAAAAGTAACCTTCCCAACACTGAAACAGAGAATGTTAATGACTCAAGAGGGAAGGATATCGAGGGAATGATAACAGTTGTTTAGATAAAGCAAAGTTAAGGGAAGGATATAATGACACACAGGAAAGAGAAAGGTGGCAGTTGTCGGTGGGTAGGAGGGGATTGCACAGCTGGTGGTTGGTATAAAGAATTGGGCAGAAGGACAGAGAGACTGACTGAGGAGAAGGAGAGATAGTTGACTTTGGAATCTTTAAACGCTGCTGAGGCAGAACAGGAGGCGTTATGTAAGCATCTATTAGTGTGTGTGAGCAAGCGATAAAGCATTTTTCTGCAGCCTTGCCAGAGCTGCGCAATGAGAGTTTCCTTCCCTCGTGATAAGCATTTCTTTCCCTGTCCTTAAGGCATCTTGCCCGAGGACACTATAAAAACTGACATATACACTAGCGAACACGAAAAAGCAATCCAGGCCTTTTAACTGAACATGTATCCAACACATAATATAGAGAGCAGTGTTTTTACAACAGAGCGCTGTTTGCAGAAAACATTCCTGCATGCCTCCTACGCTCCTCCTCACTTATGAAACTGAAATGAAATTTTGCCTCTCTTCTTCACCGCATATCAGGAGATGATTAATGTCTCATTAGAGCTCTGTACACATACACACACAGTGCAGATTCCCCCCATTAGTCTGCGCTTCTTCCAGAGACCTTTATTAGTATTAAAGAAGGAGTGATTCAGAGACAGCCACAAAGGTGCACCCTGAAAACTTTTTACTTTGATAGTAGATCCTCATTCCTCCGTGCCCCTCCAAATCAGTAGACAGTAAAGCTGCATAGTTAGATGATAAGCTGTCTGCTACAATCCTCTGGGGTTATAAATCACCTATGTAGCTCATAACCCAGATCCTGAGGCTGACCTAGCAGACATTCCAGATGCCTGCTTGCGTCCTGATCTGACCCTCCCCACTTGCATGACTCCATTCATTGAAGATGACCTTTAACCCCTGCCTATCAGTGCAAGAGGTTTAACCTCTTGTACTCTGGAGGGAAGAAAGGAGGCTACAAGCAAGGATGAAAATGTACCTTCTAATTCAGAAGGGATTTTTCAGACATTGATTTTATGAAAAAACAAACATTTTTAACATACAATTACCATTTAAAGTCCTAATTATAAATGAAATCATGTTTGATTGCCATATTTTGAAAAAATAACAACAGTACTATTCACCATTAACCAAATTTAGCAACAGATGCAGCTGAACCAGCACAGCGAGTTTGTTTGGCCCAAAGACAGGGCAGATATCTTTTTTAGCTTTTTAATAGTAGGACTGACTTTTAAGTGTGGTCGTATTTCGTTTTTCAGCATAGTGCTGAGAAAGATGTGATTAAAAATTGTCACCCTGTCTGCAAAAGACAGGAAGGAAATCCCTTCACAAGTACTTCCCACTATTTAAAAAGAATCAAAAATGGGAAATATGACAGTTTGCCAGTCTGACTTGTTAGCACATTGCCAGCGATATAAACTGAAGCCATCTTTGTAACCAACACTACATGTTGTCCTGTTGCTGCATGTGTAATGTGTGTTTTTTATGTGTTTTAACAGCACTGCAATAATACTGATAACGGTCGTCACTTTCCTCACTTTAACACTGACATTACGGTAATTTTTTTTTATCTCAAATCTGGAAACCCTAAAGTGTCATTTCAAGGCAACTATGCAACTATATCTCCCTCAATCAGGACGAAATGTCAGCACCCTGAATGTGGGTTAGACACCTCCACACTACAGTGGGGGTGGGTTAGATGTTCCTCTGACCTTCAACAATCACCAGTAATGTCTCCTTTGGGAGAAGTGTATTGGTAATGAGGTGGATGAAGGGGGATTGAGAGGTGATGAACTACATTCTGCCTGCTCGCCAGACCTAAAACCTGCTGGTGATTCTTATACAGACTGAGTCAGAGGCCGGTCAGTAATTATGTTAAAAACAGACCTGTTTTTCCCTCCTGGTGTCTTGTTTATGCTGATTCTATGTTTTCCATTCATGTTACCCTACTGTGGTAACGGTGTACCTGACCAAGGACCGATAAGAGAAAAGCTTTTCATATCGCAACAAAACAGCCCCGCCCCCTTCACTTCTTAGAGCTCTTTTAATGTTCATTCAAACTGGTCTTTGTTCTGTTATCAGGGTACTAGATCTCACACTGATGACTACTGACAGGTTGACGTGGTATACTTAGGATGTGGGTGAAAGGGAGACTTTGCAGAGCGAACATAAAAAAGAGAGTTAAAAGGAGACACACACACTAAGACCGCAGCTGACAAGACAGGTGGGAATGTTTAAAAATGTGCTGCAGTTTGACTATGTTTAGATGACCATAACCATTTGTGCCCAAGTAAATGTGCTGATTCTTCCTCTTCCTTCCTGCAAGATCTTTGTCCAGGCTTGTCTAAGGAATAGTGACCTACTTTGCGGCATTTGCAAAATAACAAGACAAGGTGTAAAAGTATCAAGTCGTATTGAAGAAACAATATGCAACTGACAAAGCAGTTAATATAAAACACACAGAGGACTGAGTGACATCTTTAAAGTAAGTTCTTTTTAAACACAGTTAATCCTGTCCCACACTGACGGTATTACCCAAGTCGGTGGAGAACCAATGAAAATAAATGGCTTTGTTGACATAATCTAACGCAAGGCAAAGAGTGCTACAAATGCACTGGGGGTTACACCTAGGGCTGAACGATATATCGCATTTGCGATAATATCGCGACATGATCAAGTGCAATTTTCTAACCGCAAAGGCTGCGATTATACTGCGATTATAAGGCTGTCCAAATTACTACCATATCCCAGAATTCATAGCGCGGCCCAGCCAAACTCCAGTTTCCAGCAATGGCGGCCGCTACTAAGTTTTAAAATTACTCATACTAATCTTTCTGGGTCACAAAATAAACTTTTAACATATTTTCAGGCGAGAAAGTAGTTGTGTAAACATCAAATATCTGCTCGGTTTATCAAGATATCCCATATTTGCAAAAGTGCTTCGACGTTTTCAGAGGCGTCTGCTACCCACCAGCTCGACAGCTAGCCGGGAGCTCGAGGATTACTGATGCGGCCGAGAACGGCACAACTCCCGGCACATCATTTTCAGATCACCGCGGAGTTTCGCTGCTCGGGTTAAACGTAATATATAAGTCACTTAGACAACCTAAAAATGTTATTGTTGGGCTTTTTTCAGTGTTTTGTTTGTTCGTGAGTAAATCGGTTTGGCTGAGATTAAAGTTATTAATTAGATAAAATAAAACTTTATTAATCCCCCGGGTGGGTTCCTCCTTGGTTTTCACACAGCTGACTAAACGTCAAACAGAAAACTTATTAAACAGAAGTATGAGACAGTCGAGAATTTACGCCAGTGTCTGGTTATATTTTAGATAGCAAGAAGCAGACGGCCGAGTTTATTAAACTCCACCGAGACAGCGGTGACGCTAATCAGAACTAGACCGTCCAATTTCACGCCTTTAAACTTTAAAGGCGTGTTTGTGTGTGTGTTTATACAATTGCTATTATGTTTGCACTTTATGTGTAATGTTACTGACTGCAGAGATCAGTAAGATGTGTGTATTTTTTATTTATTAGTTTTATTTATTTAATATTATTTTTTAATTGAATGACTGTCTAGTAGTTCACAGATGTCGAAAAACTGAGTGTGGTAAAGCCACTGATTTTGTTTATGTATATTTCTGCAATCTGCACATTGTACTGACTTTCATTTTAATGTTTACACCAGGGTTCCTTGTCAGCACTTTATGCTCAGATGTTTGTAAGCTAAAAATAAACTATTGTGTATGTTCAAATATACTGTTGTGATTGAAGAAGTTAAATAAAAATGTCAGTCATCAATTCATGCATCACCTCATGTCATCATAACAGAGGTCTGTCTTCCAGGAAAGAACAGTTTAAAATTAATGTAATATAGTATTGGCCATACTATATGATGTATTGCTTGTCTTTGTTTAATAATACAGAAGACAAAGACCTTAAAAAATAATCGCATATCGCATCGCAATCGCAATATTGGGGCAAAAAATCGCAATTAGATTATTTTCCATAATCGTTCAGCCCTAGTTACACCCACATAGACAACTACCACTTTCCAACTGTGGCCAACACTAGCAGAAAAAACAGGTACCTTACACTGCAGCGCAGTGCTGTTACTTTGTGAAGGTCAAAGCCAGATTTGTCAAAACCAAATTACTGTGAGTGGGTTTGTGTGGCAATAAGAGTTCCCTTTTAAAGTGCTCTTATAATTTGTGATGAATACCACATGCATGCACATCTGGGTAACAGAGAGAGCTGAGATGAGCCAAGAAAATCAAACAAGCATTATGAGCTCTCCTACTAGAATCAGTACAAAATTCATTTTACGTAGAGATATATGTATTAGCTACCAAACAATAAAATATTGATAATTTCATATTACCAATATTATCTTGAGAGCTGGAAGTTCAAGTTTCAATACTTTCTTATGTTTTATAGAGCAAACAACTAATGAATCAATCACAGACCTAGTTTAAATCCAAATATGAATAATGACTAGGTAAACAATTTCATGGAGAGAGAGAGAAAGGAGATTCTATCACCAGCAAAACCAGTTGGAGCAGAGTAGAGACTAGAAGTTACTCCGAAAGGTCAATGGAGCAACAAAGAGGCCTCGCTAATATCACTGCGCAGTTATATAATGTTATGCAACCTCTTTTAGCCACTGCATAGTGTCAACCCAGACTATGTTCTTGTGCCTTGTGGAGATAAAAAGAAACATAAATGTTTCTAAACTGAACAGATCAGTAAAAAAAAAAAAAAAAAAAAAAAAAAAAAGAAGAAGAAGAAAAGAAAAAAAGAGCCATTTTGTCTTTGTTTAACACTATCACCCTGGTTTTTAACGCACGCTCAGTCTTGCATGTTCCCAGGAGACACTCCCTCACATCATACATGACCAGCAGCACGTGAAATTCATGTGATGATGAGAGAAGGACGGAAAACAGTAAACGTGCGCTGTGCAAACCCCCAGACCCATACAAAAACGATGCCTGCTTACTATTTGTACCGATGAATGTTATTACATTTGCAGAAATTATCATACAGAACCTCTTAAAGAATTGTGACATTTGCATATAAACATATTCAACAAGAAGGTGCTCAGTTTTTATACAGCTAACAGGTATTTCAGCGTGAAAGTGCAGTCTGACAGGCAAACAGTTTTTGGACACGGACAATAACCCCAGCAGTTGTATAAAAAGAAGGAAAATGCTCTTAGGCACCACCTACAGCCTCTCCCAGTCCGCTTTAACTGTTACATAATCACTTTAGTGCAGTAGGCTTGTCTCAGGGTGCACGTTCTGCATGTATGTTTAACGAAGACCAATCACAGAAGGCTCTGGGCAGGAATACTCATGTGTCTCTGTGTGAAAATAGTGTGAAACAACTGGAGGAAAAGCAAACTGCAATGCACATGAAACATCTAATAAAATACACTCACTCGCACACACAGCAAAGGTGCATTTTACTGCCTGACATACAGTGAACACATCACGCTGATATATCCACTAGCCCGTCAAGAGAGGGTCAACAAAGATGGCATTGAGCTTAGGTGCAATCAATACATTTAGACATGCGAGTAGTAAAAAAAAAAAACTTTCCGAAATCTAGATAGTGGAGTTATCAGCGAAATGCACTGTCACTATTTCATGCAGTCTCCTTTTCACTTGGTCAAGCGCTTGAGCAATCCTGGCCCTCATAAAGCTTTGGCTCTTTTAAGACGAGTTTCGAAACCATTCTGGATGAAATACCAAACATGCAGTCAGTTAACCAGCACGCCCCCACACCATTCATGCCCAAACCACTGTACAGTTTTAGCCAGATGTCGAAGCATTGGCAAGGAACAGAAGTCCAGAGCTGTGCATGAAAACTGCCTGCAACACTTTTATCACCACATATTCAGTGCCAAACTAGTAGTGGGATAGGGGCTTAATAGAGATAAGAGCACAAAATCTGGTTTGATTGTTTACAATGTGCTGCATAAATCTATAGCTACAATCTATTCACATATGCCCAAGCTTGTGAATGAATGCAAAGATAAAAGTAGGAAACACATCAGATAACTATATTTCTTGAAGTTCTCTTTCATGCAACAAGGAACACTAGAGAAAAGAAAACCAAAGATTCACCAAGTGTCCATGACTATAGATGACATCAGCCTCTCCATACCTGTTTCTGGGGACAGGGATGTGGGATGATGAGAGGGAATATCTCTCTGTCTGTGGTAGGATCTGCCCTTGCGCTACTCTGAAGTTGTTGGTCGGGTCTGGCTGCTTCCCAGGGTTTCTGATGTCCAAATGCATAAAGCCACCTGGCAACTGCCCGTTTACACCCAGGCAGTGAGTGGGGCTTGCCCTTTTCAGGATCCCCGTGGAACCTGTGTCTTTTTGGTCCAACAGGCCATTCTAGAAAATGCAGCAAGAAAAAATTACAGTGAGTTTATCTCTGTTACAATCAGGCCTCGATTAAAAACATTAAGTCTAGCAATACCATTAAGTTCTTATTTAACTGAGCATAAGATTACTGTTTTTCTCTAATTATATATATATATATATATATATATATATATATATACACAAGCCAGGGTATGGTGTTTTTTAGTGTAACCGTTTGCCTTAAATAGCATCTTCTTTAATTTTTCCTTCCTCTCACTTAATAAACCCAAGGTTATTGTCCTCTCCACTGGACATGAACGCTGCTGAACCAACCAGAACAGAAGCAATCCTGGGTTAGAATATGGTTATCATTTCTGTTCCTGCCACCTAAATTACAAAACAACACAAATCTAGAAAAGTAGCTGTGTAAATCTGCTAAATACACATAACTGCCAGGTCCAGTGTCCAGTTTTGTGTATTCTGCGATGCAAATGGAAACTCTATTGAATATTACATGATAATATATGAAAATAACTAGCACGTACAGTGTAAAAGTAACTATATGCCTCATTGTGTTATCTATATAACTGATTAACCACTAACTTTATAAAATGTTACAAATATACTTTGGCAGTCCAGAACTGCTTTCCACATGCTTTTTTCAGATTTAAAAAAGTTTTTAAATCTGAGGTGACAGAAATAAGGGCATGGCCACGCACACCAGACCTCTGGGATTGTCCTATAGTGTCTGCCACTGGGATGCAGAGTATCCATTGGGTTTTGTGGGTTGTGGGGTGGGGCTCCTGTGGCTCTGGCTTGTTCTGCTGGGACAATCAGATTGCGATCTTGGGAATTTGGTAGCAGGGTGCACTATCCTGCTAAAGAGAGGCTGCTGCAACCGGGGAGGGCCCATACTGTTACGGGGTGTGCTTGGTCTGCAAAAATGCTCCAGCCGGCAACAAGTGTCAGAGCCGCATTCATATGAATGGCAGGACCCAGTATTTCCCAGCAGTGTTACATTGTGAGGAGATTATTTTGATAAGTTGATGTCGTGGTTTTAATATCGTGAGTAACTGGCATATTTATTATGAGATTTATTTGCTGTCTGCATAAAGGCTCACAAATTAAATACAGGCACACACAATGCAAGTACAAGGCCGACGCAAACAACAACAACAACAACAACAATATATCACGTGTCTTTACTGTTAAGTCCGTGGCGTATGTGTAGTTATAGTCGGGCCTTCCCATGTCGCCAGGAAGCCCAAACTGTAGCTTCACCCTTAAGTTATGGGGGAGGGGGGTTGGGCTTGTAGTTTGACGTCCCTGCCCCCTTTTCTGTAAACTTTGCAAAGAGTGAGCCGCCATTAAAAGCGGTTACAGTACGATGGAGTTAATAATGATAGGAACGGGCAGGAATTGAAATAACGGGCGCTTAAAAGTTATTTAAAAATAACGACACAGTAGTGACGTATAAGCCTCACAGTCGCAACCGTTAAAACGTAATAACAGCACATGAAAATGGCGTAAAATGTCAAAACTTTGAAGTCACACAGCTTGCAGACACGCTAACATTACGTGGGCGATATTATCTTGAGCGGTAACTCGGGTATATGAAGGGACTTTACCGGCTAATGGAGTCGTGCGCACACGCGTAAAAATTCTCAACTGCACTTACTTTTTCCACGTCGTGCAACAGCCGACCACCCAGAGACAGCCCGTTCCCTTTTAGAGGGGTCCTCTCGCTTTTAATCTCCGCCGCCAAGCCGCCGTCCATTACGTTTTTGTACGGCACGGCCCCGTTTGTGTACGCCGACATGGAACCGGTTTTTTCCACCGAAGGGACCCGGGTGTCGCGGAGCACCGAGCGGCCGGTCCGACAGTTAAAGTCCGCACCGCCAGCTCCTGTCCCAACCGACGACTTCTCCACAATATATTTGGACTCCATATTCAGACAAGGCGAGCAGGAGAAAGAAAACCAGCTTTCTAGAAATTTTAGTGCAAATTGCTGGAGTCAGATACATTTATTAGGATTGTCGCAAGTTGATGGGAACTGTCTGTGTCTTTACTTATATCCTAGCCTACATGTAAAGTTTTCTACCACTGCCGCCGCCGCTGCCCCAAAAAGCCGCCCGGTCAGGAGGATAAAAGATTGTTTTGCCTCTTTCCTCCAAACGGCTGCCACGCCCCCTCTGCTCCACTCCTATTGGTGCTCTGCATATATAAACATTACATTCTGGCACGCGTCCACCGCAAAGCTGCAGGTGATTGGCTAGTTTCACTCTGTCAATAACATTTTTTTCGAAGCTAAGTACTGTGGGTGGAAGAGAGAGAGGGGCGTGTTCTCAGTTTACCGGCCGGTGTCTGTCGACGCTGAGCCGGTCTGCGAGGGAGGCGAGGTCGAGAGAGTACAGGAAAAACAGCGTGCAGGCCTCAGCGGCTAACTGCGCATTTATAATTTTGCAATTCAAATAGCACTTTAGCGAGTTGCAAACTATTACACCTGAACTTCTCATTGTAGGCGAGTTATTATAGAAAAAATGCATACACTGCTTTCTCCTTATAAGTGACTTGGCCTGCATTAATGGGGAAATGTATGCTAATTCAAAAGTTAGCATTTTGGAAAACTAACACCGTCCGGACACAGTAGCATGAAACACTGCAACTCACTGCAGTAAATAAGGTCATTTGCAGAAGCAAGGTACAGATTTATGGTGATTAATTCAAATCTGCGTAAGCTTGACTTGCACTGCATTGCACGAGAGGTTTCAGGTCATATTCCTCTATTTTTATATGTCGTCCATGTGTCTGCTTCCTTTTTATAAAATGCCTTTTGAGTGTGGTCGGAAAGAAAAAAAAAGATTTCAGCAACCTTTCTTCATTCAGCATAGCTCCTGTTATTGAACGACACAGTACACCTCCCAGCTGTTCCTGCTGTATTGCTTAATTTCTCACACAAAAAAGCATTTTCTTGTAAGCTGCACTTTCAAATGAGAGGCCGCTGCAGAGCAGGAACCAGGTGTAGTTTGAAAGCTGTCACAAAGCAATGAAACTACAGGCAAAACAAACACTTTCTGATGTGCCACTTTATTAGAAAAGTAAAAACTCACTTTAATGTTTTATGAAGGTTAATATAAAACATTACAATCTTCTGCATACAGTATCTGCACTGTCACACTATATTTTAATATATGAATTATTTTGAAACTAAAACCTGTGCTTTAGGAACATACAACATTGGCTACAGCTGTCACAGCAGTATTGGCCCATATTTATATAAGAAGACAATTAAGAAACAGGGTCTGTATCTGCATGGAAAGCATGAAAGATTTTGCATCCACAAAGTACAATGTGTCTGTGACAACCATCTCTTTTTTTTCAACAAATGTATACTGTATGTTACATTGCAACAACATCAGAACAGCAACAGTGTATTTTACACATTTACATCATCATACTGTATTTGTGCAATGAACATCTGTCTCGATGTGTGTATAACAACCAAACATATCCATCAGTGCTTTTTTTTCCTCTCGGGATAAAGGAAATGTGACACATTAGGTGACAGCCAAAGAAAAAGGATTAAGTGCGATAGCGGCTTCCAGCCGGCATTGTTTAAGGGAAGCTTCAGCGGAGCTTGTTAAGCGTCTCAGCTGTTGGCCATTTCTCACATTAGATAATAGTTGAGCCGAGGGTGCATTGTTGATATCGGACTGGGGTTGGCGTGACCCACAGCCTCTGCCCTCTTCCTCAACTTCCATTTCGCTCCCAGTCCCTCAGAATAGCACATCAAACACCTCACCTGCACAGCGAGGGAGGAAGGTGAAGCTAAGGAAAAAGAGGTCTGTATTATAGAATGAACACAGCTGGAAAAGGGAGCATTATGCAAGAGCTGACCAAATGTAAGCAAAATGTGCTTCCTCCCCTAAACTGGAGAAGCACATGGTTGAATGTTGCTCTCTGTGCACACACTAGAGGAGAAAGAGGAGGAGTGTCCTGTGGGTCTGTGTCCATTTGCAGTGAGCCTCATCCAGCTTTATACTGCGTGTGCACCCTCACCCCCCACCCCCTCAACATGACACTTTCTTGCTCCCCCAGAGCAGAGAATAAACACAGCTCTACCCTAAACTCCCAGCGGCTCCTCCCTGTTAGCTCTCTTGCTCTGCTCCTCCAAGTTGTTGCTTTGGAAAAACTGCTTTGAGTCACATGGCAAAAAAGAAAAACAAAAGTACAACAGAAAAGATTAACAAACAAGATCAGTTATGTACCACAATATTTTTCATCTCGATATATTAAAGCATGCACTTTTTTTTGACCAAGCAGGAAATATTGCACCAACAACATAAACATACTGTTTTTATGGCAGTGGTATGAGCTATTCAACCAATAGAATTGTCAGTAGGTAAGAAAAAATAAACAGTGCATTAAAATACAGAGTGCATTTGTTTTTACATACTTTCTGACATTATTAATTTAATTTACTAACCTTACTAAACCTGTCTTCTCTCTGCATTTGGTCTCACAGTGAGATCAAATACATCTTATTACTCTCAGCCAGCGAGCAAGTTTGTATCCCTCTTCACTTCATATCTTTATGCCCATTTATTAAGCCTCAAATATTTTGTTTTTTTCCCCTCTGTTCCTTTTTTTTCTTCAATGTTTCCCCACAGCTACATGGGAAAGACATTGTTTATAATGGAAGCAAACTCAGGACAGAGGCTGGAGACATGGGTGGGGAGAGGGGCAAACTTCCAAAAGACACTCGCTGGTCATTTTTATGCCCAGCTCTTTATTTTCCTTGGAATCCAAGACTTCTGTTGCTATTTCAACCACAAGACTTAAATCTGGTAAGCTACCGGGAGCTCTGGGTTTAACTTAAGTCCAGAAAACGAATCAGAGCTGTGCTTTTTACGGCACAATAATGCACAAATAAGCCCAGCAGTCCTGCAGCTGTCCAGCGCTAAATTACAATGGTCATAAAATCAGATGTTTACAGTGCCCAAAAGATATGACATTAACTGCGCATGATGAAGCATCCTGTATTATTTTGGACACTCTTTCACTTCCTTTTTTTTTTTGAAAATATTTTTCTCTCTGTATTCACAATAATACTGTAAAAGTCTTGCATTGTGAAATCTATCATCCATATCACAAGCCATTCAATACCCCTGACCTGATCACTTTTCCCTGCATCACTGCCAAATATGTGTGCATGTGTGTGTGTGTGTGTGTGTTGGGGTGTGTCAACATGCCTCTAGCTACAGATGTCAAATTTAGGTGGATTTTTAGCTAATCTCTTCATTCAAGTGGAGGTTACACTATCGAGCCAAACATATGCGTCGTGATTATTAAGTGGGCTATTACCAAAAACTGCTAAAAAGCTTGGGTTGGATCATTTCTGAGGACAACATCCTTCACATTTAAACAGGTCTACAAATCATAAGCCAGTATTTGGACACAACACCTCAATCGCGTCTTCCAGGCAACAGGTCGGCGCACAATGAAAATCTGTTTCGAGTGTTTATTTTAGGGAGAGATAGCACCGCAAATCTCTGTGACATCCATGTGCTTAAGAGGAGGCGTGTACATGTGTGTTTGTGTGTGTATACTGTGGACAATACGTTACAGTGTGCCTCACATTCCTTGTACAATATAGCCAGTTTCACTGCTACTGTTTTTAGTTGCACAATGCATGCACATTTCTTTATATTATATTTTATCATACTCAGGACAGAGTATTATATATATATATATATATATATATATATATATATATATATATATATATATATATATATATATATATATATATATATATAAGTGTGTTCTTCTGAGGTTGTGAGTTACACCACATATGCTTTAAAGAGTTTTCATATAAAAATAAAGATATTATGGAAAATGTTGCACAAACAGGTGACTATGGTGAGTGACACAGCAGATTGAAGATCTCTATCCCAGTTTTATTTGTTTGTTTGTTTGTTTTTTCAAATGATTTTAGTCCATATTTGGGCTGGACTAGGCTTAGGCTGGTTCTTAAGTACAGACCAATCAAAGGAAGTCTGAACCTGGATAAAGACCCTGTTTGTACCTGATTTCAACACAAAATGGATCCTCATGTTGTTTTACTATAGAGGGCCTTGTGTCTATGTACAGCAACCTGTTGTTCTGTAAACAGGAAAATCTCCAGACTCTATACCAGTGGGTTCTGGGCCCTTTTGCCTGTCAGTCAGCTACAGGCCTGTGACATACATCTCCATGCCATCATTGAAAGTAAAGATGGTGGTAGTGCTGTTGCCCCCTTGTTTCACATCACTGATGGTCTCATAGAAGTTTTCCCCACCAGGCAGGCCTCTAGTAGGAAGGGTGCTTGGTCCTGAGGCCTGAGGTGCTGCTGGTGTTGCCTGCTGCTGCTGCTGCTGCTGCTGCTTCTTTCTCTTCAGAGTGGCACTACCCCCAGCTGTGCTGTTATTGGTTCCCCCTTGCTCACGTTTCCGGTGTGGGTCGATAGTCGCGTATGCAGGGTCTGACTCAGCCACTGGGGAAGACCAGGACCTGTCTCCTACAGGCTCGTAGCAGGGTTCCTCCTGCGAACGTGCTTGGCTCTGGACTCCCCTACCTCGGCCCCGAGAACCCATGTTTCCTCTATCTCCACCAAAGGATCGTGGGAGGGTCTTGGCTCCATTGTGTTCCATAGGAGGTTTCTTTTTCTGGGTTTTACATACGATAGAGTAGGTGTCTGCAATCTGAGAACACACACAGTAGGAGAAGGAAGATGTTGTTAGTTAATAACGCTGCACTACAACTCTATCCTGTAGTCCACTGATGACAGCTCCTTAAATAGAAGCTATGTGTTGGTGAAAGTCCGTAACCACACTTGCACTGGCATTTAAATAGTCACCTCTTTCCCAGTTCCTGAGTTATCTATATGTAGCTCCAATATTTTTGTAATTACCCGTTTTTGTCCACTTCTGTATGCATTCCAGATATAAAGGTATAATTTGTGAATAAGTCGTTTTGTATATACTACAGGCTCAGACAAATAATAATTGTCCGAGCCTGGACTGTGTACGTATGCAACAGTTTGTGTATGTGTTGACAGAGCTCTGTGCTGTGACCTGACCTTTTTTTTTTTTTTTTTTTTTTACAGGGCAGGATAAGAAAGAGTAAACTATGTTATCAGTCCGTTAAGTTCTAGGCCGAGAGGCAGCATTAACTGTGCAGTGGACGAACCTGTTAAAGTTTCACCACGACTGCTTTGGCAACAGAAGTATAGTGTGAAAGAGCTGGATCACAGCCAACTTGCAAAAAAAAAAAAAAAAAGCTTTGTGCTCATTAATGGACTTTGTTCTCGTCTTATTTGCTTATGTGCATTTTTTTTTTCGTGCTCTGCATGTGCGTGCAGCATGACTGCATATGCAGTATGAGTGAGCTCATACTGCATATGCAGATGTCCGAATGAGAAAATCGGACATCTAGAATTTGCCACTTAAGGCCATGTGTGAGGTCTTATGCAATTTTGACACAGAAATACCAGAGGTCACGACACTGGTTTATCAGAATTCCCCACAATAGAAGCATAAGAGCAGAGGATTGTGGGACATGGTCTTGTTTACCTTCCATGTTCACACCCAGGCCAGCAGCTCTGATCTACTGGCCCTGAGAAACACTGGCTATGCAAACTCTTGTGTCCACCCCCACACACAAACACACACACAAAGACATGTACACGCTTACACGCGGAGCAAGATTAGTCTTGTTTTTGTGCACTCCCAAACAACTGAAACCTGAGAACACAGAGACAGTGCTCTTTGTGCGTGTGCTCACCTTGCATTTATATGTCTTACATATTTACCGTCCCTTTGAAATACACTTTAAGTGTAAATCACTTTCACTGTCTGTAAATCTTTCTCTCTCTCCTCTGTTTGTTGGTTCTATCTCTGAGAGATTTCAAGCGATGCACACTCCCTCCCCCCACAAATCTCTCTTTTGTGACCTTTTTGGATAAACAAAGACCCTAGCGTATGGTGTAAGTGTGTGCAGCCAATGTGGTGTGTGTGTGTGTGTGTGTGTGCCTGTGTGTGTGTATGTGCAAGCGTATGCACACGTGTGCACACAGAATTTGCAGCTCTGCTGCAGAGGAAGGAAGTCACAAGATGATGGGGATTTCAAAACTGGGCTTCGTATCTGCAGCTGTTGAGGAAGCCTGCACATTGTATGTTTTCTTTTCTCCTTCCTCACCCAGTACTCCTTTTTGTTATGTTTCTGGCATTGCTTGAACACTCTGCTTAGACCGAGGCTTCGCTAAGTCACAAATTTATTTTCTGCATTTGCTGATTTGCAGTGGAAACAGCCATATGCATGATGCATCTGTGTGTGATCAACTTTATGAATAGCAGATATGGCGCAAGTTTCCAAACAGTCTTCTAGCAGTTGATATTCATCTGGTAAGACATGTTTCATGCAATGCGATTGGTTGGGGAAGGCAGCGCCTCCTAATAGCCACAAATGGAGTGGAGCAGAAGAAGAGAGCGCCAGAAAAGAGGAGGAGATTTAGTCGGGAGTGGAAATCCAACACCTTTCGACGATTGTAACTGACAAACTCTAGAGGATACAAAGTATATCGGCATGTTAGGGCAACTGAAAACAGAAAAACAGCCGCTAAAAAGAGAGAAAAGTCTGTAAAAGACAAAAAAAAGAAAAAGAGATAGCAGGATGCATTCAAGGCCAGCTGCTCTGTGTATCAGTCTGATTTGCAAAAAGAGGAGTTAAAGTGAAGCCAAACAGTTGAGACGTAACCTCTTCGTCTCCACATACAGCATTCAACAGCATTGTGTGGCTCAACACAGGCGTAGACAAGAAACTTAGCAGTAGCTTTAAACTTGTCAGGACTGCTGCTCTACTGTTCTGAACATGCCTACAGATAGACAATATGGATACAACCATACTTTATTTTAGTTCATCCTTTTTTCCTCATCCTTAATGCAAGAAAGTTTTATTTTGTTGTCAAAATTAAGAAACTATTACTGCACAGAAACTATCCCTGGCCTGTTGAAGATGATAGAAAAGATTGGTGAATGGAATGGAAAAAGAGAAGTTGTGTTAAACACAGACTAATTATAGACAGGGGTCTGTCCATCTAGCTGGACTGACTCCCCCAGCCCCTCGGGCATAACAGAATTTCCTACACAACTTGCAATTCTCTCACTTCATTCTGTATCCAGCAGAGAGAAAAGATGAGACAGGGGACCGAGAGTGGAAAAGTGGGGGTGGCGTTGCTCTGCAGAAACGCATGCGGTGGAGTATCTGACATGACTGGCAAAGCGCAGGTTTCCTCCTTCCCCCACCAGACATATGCTGACCCAGTCGAGGTCATGGTCTTGGATTGATGAAGCGAAAAAAACCCAACCAAAATCTAGCATATAACAAGCATCTCCATGAATGTGAAGAGATTATTAATTATTTCAGGGCAAGCAATACTCATGTCTGATCTGTCTGCTCATACTTTCAAGGCAGATAGATGAGTGGGGGGAGGGGCTGGAGATTAGGGTCAGGGTTCACGCAAGCAGGGTGTTGGATCCATGTCACGCAACCTTTGCCTGTAAGCAGAAACCTTGTATGACAGGCAGGTCACAGGGCAGCAGTACTATGACGGCATGCCATATGAGATGGGCGCCCCCTTCGGTAAACACAGCAGTAATCAGAAACCTGTCTATCTATCCATCTTCTTGTAGCCCTTACTTTTTAGTAGTCCCTCCCTCAGCTCCCACCACATACACAGACACACATACTACCTCCTTTGCAGTTGGAGGCGATGGGTGTCCCTGTTCATTCTCCCCAGGTGGGTGATGTGGAGGTGGGTGCAAGGTGATGATGTCGTTGTCCTCTGGAGGCTTCCAGATGTACTGTTCCCCATTGCCCATGAACACTGCTTCCTGTTAGGAAAATCAAAGTAAGAGCTCAGGCAAATATTGCATTTACAATCTTTAAGCGCTGCAAAAAGTACATATCACAACATGTAACAAATAGCAGGCTTTTGAAAAACAATTCTATTTCAAAATAAGCTGTATAGTTATTTTTGAAAAATGCTTTAGAGGTGTAAACTAGTGCCAAGCAATGGATTCTATCTGGAGTGAGTTAATCAGTTTCTCCTTGTTGTGTGGCCAACTCTTCCACAAGCTTTTATGCAAATCCCTTCAGTCAAAGACATCCTGCTGACAGACAGGCAGACCCACTGACACACAGACAATGCCTCCGAAAACACAACCTCCATTTAACTCTGCCTGTAAGAGTTAAATGGAGGAGGAGGCAATTTTAGCAAGAGTTTAGGGAAAACAGCTAAGAAAAATCTCTGTTTTACAAAATTACAGGACCTTCTTAAACTTCAATTCCTACAACTGAATTCACAGTTGCATAGATTCGATCAAATTATGTGAACAATGCCATTCTATTTGTTTCCATGCTAAGAAACAGAAGACGCGTGGGAAACTAACACTAAAATGGACGCAGTAACTACTGGTGATGAAAAACCAATTAGAAATCATGTAGTGGTGTGTACACATGTGATCAAGGATGATTAAACTTTTATATGTTCCTCCTGTTCCTCAGTCAGAGTGAGTAATAGAGGCCTGGGCAGAGTAAATGGCTTCAATATGTGAACAATATTTATTCCCACTCTGGCTGCTGGCTACCTGTTAGCCGTTTCTAGACAGACTTGCTGATAGATTCAACAGGACATATATATATATTAAATATATATACATACACACACACATACACACAAAGCTGGGCAGCCTGCCAAACTCTTACATAATCTATCTTTCCACCCTTTACTCAATATTACTGCGCTGCACAGCAAAGTGCAAAGGAGGGAAAGAGTCACACATGCACATGCATTTTTTAAACACCCTTAAATAAATCTCCTTAAAAACACAGTAATAGCCATCCCCATGCTCATAGGTGTTTATGAATACATCCCAACTGGCACATGCAACAATTTTAATAAAACAAATACAATTAAGATAGGATACAAAACAATAAAAACAGAACTTATTGAGGTCAGTGATGTGGTGAACGTGATCACTTCTGCTGTTGTTTCAAAATTTTTTAGCAATCCAAGAATACTAATCTTCAATCTGATTTTAGAAAGCTGTTTGTTTGTGGACAGTGCCCCCTGGTGGTAATCAGACAGCCTTACAGTTTGGAAAAGTGGGTGGATAGTTGGGCGTTATGATGGGTCGCATAGAGCATTCTGATTCAATAATTTCTCTACCTTTGGGAAGGAGTGAAGGTGAAATGGCTCCAGTTGTTTCCGTGGAAACTCTTGACTGCGATGTAGTGGAGGAGGACCAGCAGAGGGTGAATCACTCACGCTCGATTGGCTGTCTGACTGGCTGTCGGCGCCGTTGTTTTCCTTCCTGTTTATCTTGTCAGCCTTGAGGTTTTGAATCATCATTGAAAACATTATATGCAGTTTTAATAAAAGTTTTTAATATAATAGACGATTTTAAAAAGCAGTGTAAAAGATTGAAAGCGAACGTCTTTATTCAATGAATTCAATTAGTGTGTTTTCTTACATTAGTCACAGTAGGTAACAAGATACATGAATGTACAGCTGAATCTGTGTCCTTTTATTACCTCAGGTTGGGCTTGCTGGAAGTTTTAAAGTGAATGCAGGTAAATGATTAAAGATTTACTCCTTATACTAAACTGACTTAGAATAGTTCCCTACTCATAGCTTTAATGAGGGAAACGCCACCTCTTTAATTTTAAAAGATACCAGCTTAAAACACTGATAAAAACAAATCAATGTAATTACCTTTCTAAACTTTCGTATAGATGCATACTCGGCTAAAGATGGATCTTGAACAGCCAGGGAATTCACAGAAGAGAGAGGTGACCTACTGACCCCACTTGCTCCATTACCTCGTCCCGTCATTGGTCCATTAATAGTGTCATTCCCTCTGCCACCCTGGGAGTAAAAAATATAAAATGGGAACAGAGAAAACATGTAAGCATTGCCTAAAATTATTAGCGTCAACCATCCAAAAACACACACAGACACACAAAAATTACATGCAAAGCACCCTAAGCTAATGTTGCATGAACAAGGCAATGATGCAAGCCATCTATATGCAAACAAACAGCGATTTTAGTTGTAATACTGGTTCTTGTGCGGCACATTTTATTTCACGTGACTAATAGCTGCTGTTAAACTGCTTAGTGCATGTACCTCCCCAGATGTTTTTCGGAGAAATGTACATGAATGCATGATTGCTCGTGAGCAAGTTGCTTTATATTTACAGCTATTTAAAATGCATGTACGTACGTTTGCGTGCCCGTTTCCACTCCGAGCTCCGCTGGCATGAGTAGAGGGGCTTTGAGGAGCCCTGGCTATAGCTGGAGCGTTGGCTGATGTGGTTGGTGGGGCAGAGGGTACTTTTGGGCCTTCCCGGACACCTACGCTTTCATATAGGCCATCATCCAGGTAGTGGGTAGGGGTGGGGTTATTGCGTAGGCCCACCTCAGTGTAGGTGTGATCTCTTGCTTCGCCTCCTCCTCCTCCGCCTCCCCCTTCCCCTCCCGTTTCCCCTTCTCCCCCCTGGCCAGATCTCTGTGGACTGGTGGGGATCTGGGGGAGCTGTCGGCCGTGGGAGGGCCTCAGATCCGTCTGGGAGCGGCGACTGTGGAGAAGCAGGAGGTCCATACTAGCTGGACGGCTCTTACTAACAGCTGCGCAAAAGAGAAAGATGAGGGAGAAGCGTAAGGAGATGGTTGTGTCATGGCTGAAACAGTGTAACGGCTTATTGTAGTATATCATTTATTATCACTTAAGAGCTGTTAGCCACCACTTACAGTTTCCATTGCAGGGAAAGCGATTGATCTCATGGAGCCTGGTGTCAGATTTACTCATGGAGTTGAGTTTTGGGTGGCGAAGGGTACCCTGCTGTCGTGCACACATGGACTTGTTAATACAGACGTAAAACATGCAAACGTATGCATGTGCATCTGTACTTAGCTTGGAGGAAAAAGAGCAGTGGCAGATAGAGAAGTGGAGAGAGGAAACGAAGAAGGGAGGAAAAGATAGAATAATGAAAAGATGTCTCACCATATTTACAGATGTCCCTTTCTCCCCGGCCGGAGGGTGCTTGCTTTTGCTTTTCCTGACACAAAATCAAAGTGAAGAAGGTCAACAGAAGCCAGTGGACAGAAAGAGAATATACACACACACTCAGAGCAGATAGATACTATCAGCATCCAACTCTGGTTAGGGCATAAAAGTCCTCGGTTGATAACAAGAGCCCAGTAAAACATTGAACGAGCGTGACTCAGGCTTTTTTGCCAAAGTGGAGAATGACCTTCACTGCAATTTGTTTTTCAAGATAAGAGCAGGCAAGCTCACAATTATTAATATGTTGTTTGCTTTGTGCCGATTCTCTTTGCAATTTCACGTTACTTTCCTCTAGCATTAACCTCGTGAAGCAAATGTATGGAGTGCACTGTGGATCCCCGGAGGCTGTATCTATAGGAAACAGTTGATATGGCTGAGAGTGTGACGAGAAGACAAGAGCTCCTAGGTGCAGGTGCAAATGTGACAACAGTTCTACCCCCACCTCTGAGATCTGAGCTCTTACTGCTGTGCTGCAAAACAGAGCGCTGCAAACAGGTGCAGAAACCATACACTGCACCTTCTTATTATGCAAGTCGCTTAAAATAAATCTGAATATAAAAGGTGCCACGGGAAGTTGTGGCAGATCCATGTCACTGGAGCTAGATATTATCTCCTCTAGTAAGCTGGAAATCTTTTGTTCAAACATATGGCCATCATTGCCCAAGGAAACCACGAGAAGAGAGCTCCCCTTGGAGCTTTTCATAATAACATGGCACAGCAGAAGGGTTTAAGGTAAAAATGACGTGAAGGCATAAAGTCAGATCCACTGCAATCTTTGGAATTTAAAAGAACCTTACATCTTAAAAATCAGAAGCTTACATCTTCTTTACAATTTAACACTACTGCAGTTATGTTTTCATAAAACAAACGAGGTTCTCTCCACATGCTTGTCTTTGTATACCATAGCAACAAAACTGCAGTGCCTCTGATTGGTCTCTGAGGGCTCGGCAAAAAAGTCATAGGCTGTTCCATTGCTCCTGCCTGGCTCAGAGTCTAATCCTTTGTAAACCGTGGGGTGTCCCATTGCTTTTGCCTGCTGAGTAGTTTGCTGGAGAGGGATGACGTGATCCTGCTCTGACTCTGGCCTGTCTCGTCAGTGTCCTGTAAACATCATTTCATCTGATCCGACACTCGCAGCCATTAACATTCATTAGCGCCACTCTGCTCAAAGCAGGGGATAAATGAGATGGAGAGGAAGGATGTAGAAGTGAAAAGAAAGGAAGGAGGAGAAGAGTTCAGAAGAAGCGGAGACACATAAAAGAAAGAGGGGATAGTGAGAGTAATTTGGGAAGGCACTAAAGCAAGAAGCTGCAAAGATCATAAAACTGGCCGTTCATCATTTTATTCCACGGCCTACTTATACCACATTTCAATGTCACGTGACCACAAATCATACCTTTGGCAGCCGACGCAGACAAGGACGATCAGGATGGTGACCACGAAAGCAGACGCTGCTGCAATGGCTCCCAGTAGAAGCAGGTTTTGGTAGGTAAGGTTGTCTTGAGAGCCCCCTTGTCTTTCCATGACACCCACTCCGTTTTGCTCACTTCCTTACTCAAGCTTAAACTCTTCCGCTCACACCGTCTGCTAAGGAAAACCTGCAAAGATAGAGGAGAAGGATAAAGCACGCGATACAACATATGAGTGACATGAGAGATAAGAAAGCAAAATGCTGCCTAGAACAAGGTGAAAACATGTGCGTGTGTGTTTGTGTGTGTGCTCCTGGTTTGCCTCTGGCTCTTTGTCACTGTCTCATTCTGACATATCAGTTTCTATTTTTGACTCAGTCGAATAATGCACAGAAAATAGAACACCTTACAAAGCAGCGGCTACGAGCACGCCAAAATTTGTTTCATCACATTCTTTCTTTTTGCTGTTAAAAAAAGATCAAATGATACCGTAACATTCATTTGACTAACCAGAGAGATTCTTGCAGTTAGTTTAACAGGAAAAACCAACTGAGCTCCCAAGAGTGTGGCCTCACTGACGGAAGGACCAGGCTCGCTGCTGCTACACTCCATTTGCCTGCAGAATTCTTTTTCTCATATCACAAGTGGCTCAAACACTGACGAGCAAAATGTTTCAGTTTTAATAATGAAGTGTACGACATACAAGGTAGGATTTTCACTTCAGGTCTTTTTATATAATTTACTTCACAAACACACTCAATTTGATTTACATAAGCCTTAAATGAGATTCGTTTTCCAAAATGTGCTGCCTACTATCAGGTTAAAATGTGTTAATATCAGCATATTATTAAGTATAGTACATCAACAAGGTTGCAGTAATGACCAATTTTTATAATAAATTGAGTATTTTACAAACTAGGCTGAATTTATTTTATACCTGTGCATTTGTGGGAGTATGGTACTTCTATTTGAAAGTGGTATGGAGTACAGTATGTAGTAAAGGAAAAGTTAATTCTTCCTCCAATTGCATTTCTGTGAATATATTTTTATAGATGGACTGCATTCATAAACTTTACTGAACAGTACAGAGAGAGGTGTCGGGGAGACACAAACATCACGGTGAGATGAGTCAGATATTTCAGTGCTTTTACCCTGTCTGTTTCCTAGTGCGGTATATTTAGGTTCAGCCAAAGTGACAATCGAGGAAAATGATCCGTGAAATTGCAGCAAGCTGATATAACCTACTTTCTGTATGCTCTATTAAGGATACTGATATTTAATTAGCTAACTATTTAATTACGCTAATGATCTTTAGCTTTTAGTGCACTAAGCTGCAGTATTGGTTTTATTCCAAGCAGAATATTTTAGTGTTTTGCCCAGTTAAGTTATTTTTAATATAAATGAACCTTACATTTCAGTTACTACAGGACAGCCTAGCTTTCAAAAAGAGACTCACACTTTTGACGAATGTCTTACTTAATGAAAAATGCTAGATGCTTTTTAATGATATTTAGTGCCAACACTAACTTTACCAGTACCATATGATCAGTACAGTTAACATACACATACCAGTATAATGTTTTTATGTTGATATTATTATTATTGCTTTTTGCATTTTTTTTTTTTACTAGAGGCTGACTATTAGTAGCTCTTTGCCAATATACTGGTACTGCAAAGAAGACAAAATGAGACAAACACATTTCAACCATGTTATGAGTGTTGTGGTTGCATAGTGTGTCCACAAAGGCAACAGCCAACTGATCCGAGCAGAGCTAGATGGACCAAAGTAAGATTATTTCTATACTACATACACATATACACACATACACACATACATACATCAGCCAATATATGAGATCCAAGTCCAAATATCTGCACTGGTATCAGTTTCAAAACTCGTATATCGATTGGGCTTTATTTTTAAGTATATTGTGTCTTCACTTGAACAGAGTATTTATACCTTGTGTTAATTTACGTCTTTCAGCTTTAACGGGCCACATTGTTGCAAGCTAACCGTAGACGTCAGCTATGGTTATCTAGTTAGTCTGCAGTGTTAAGTTATCAGTGTCAATATTTAACACGAACTAATGTCTACTCATATCTTAAGTTCGTTAAGTGAACATCTAAGCTTAATTTTGCAAAAGGCTGCTTCATCTATCTCTAAAACCTGAACTGAATATAGTCCAAATATACTCGGAATTACTAACTTATCAGCCCAAGTTATTAGGAATAAGGCACACGAACACACTATATGCTTTGCATTCTTCTAGAAACACAGACAATGGCATCCATGCGGTTAAGGATTGCATCCAAGTGACAAAGCGTACAGTGCACAGAAAGAGGTCATGGCAGGCTGTATACAGCTGTACATAATGTGTGTGAGAGAGTGATTCTGGAACATACCACCACAGGATCTGGCTCTGGCTTCCTGTTTCTTGGAGATAAAACTACATCTTTTCCATGTCCTCTTTTTTCTCATCTGTCTCTCTCTCTCTCTCTAGATCTGCTTTCCTCTCTCTCTTTCTCTATCTGTCTGTCTGCATAACCCTGCAGATATGTGAGGCGATGCACAGCGAATGAATTAGCAGAGCAGAGGCCTCAGACAGCCCTTTATGGAATAGACAGACAGGGAGGCAGAGTACATCACAGTGGAGAGAGGGCGGGGGGGGAATGAGGCAGAAAATGAATGAAGGCAAATGGTAAGAGAGAGGTGGTCAGACACGGGAGCAAATGAGTGGAGATGAAAGGGGAGAATGGTGGAAGATATGCAAGAAAATGGGGGGATGACTGGGAAAGAGGGGAGCGCACTTCAAACGCGAAGGAGGAACGAGGAGGGAAGGGTGCAATAAACAGTGGGGGAGGGAAGAGAGAAAAGAGAGTGATGAGACTAGGAGGATGAGGACAGCAGAGAAATGCCGTTGCCGTGGAAGCCTTAGAGAATGTGCGATCTACGCGGGAGTATGGAGGGGGGCGCAGAGAGGGAGAAAAAGGAGTCGATGAGAAGGAGGTCATCAGCGGTCTGTTTCTGCCTGCATTTTGTCAGCCCCCTTCTGAAATATTCAGAGGAGAAACACATACGACGGGTGTGTTTCTGAACTGCCAGCGAACACAATGCAAGACGGGAGCACATGTCTAGCAGCATACTTAACAGTATGCGAAGCTCACAAGTGGTGAACAAGCCTCAGGAGGAGGAGGAGAGGCAGTTCCTGCATGACGCGCAACGCCCCTGCAGCATGCTCAACAGTGACACACAGTTAGGGTGCAAGAATGTTTATTCCAGCATCTGTCTTCATTTCAGAAGATTACGTGTAAAATGATGACAGTGATAATAACAGCATATTGAGAAAGATGACAATGGTGGTGATAGCCCTATTGAGGCCCGCTGCTGGTGATTATAATATAGATGTCAGCAATGATGATGAAAGGTGCAGTAGCTAATACTGATGGTAATGGTACTGATGATAATGAGTAAAGAGGTCAAAGGGATTGTTACAAAGACACACTGAGGTGCGGATGCAAGCAGCAGAACTGAGAGAGCAGCAAGCAGGATGCAGCGGTGCAGCACAACCACAGGGTGGAAGGTTTCCTCTGTGTGTCTCTGAGACTCACATACACACACAAACACACACACAGAGAACATAAAACAATTTCTGTGTTACAAATGCCAGTATTTGGATTGCACAATCACTTTGCAAATAAAAAGTCAAATCGTCACACTATTTAACCCTCTAACGTGCAAATGGGGTCTGGCAAGCTTGTGCAGCCTTGTGATTTTGCAATCTCTGCTTAACTAAAGCTAATTATAGATTCCACTTTTAGTTGCTTAAAATAGACTGATGAAAAAAAAAACATCAGCAAGTTTTTCAGGTGCGTGGAAATCTGTTTTAGAGACCAGCAGAGGAAATTTATCAGACTCGTTTCTGCAAATGAATAACTACAAGCATTTTTAGTCATTATCCCTTTAATTAGATATTTAAAAAAATCATTATCAACAAGCTACTTTATGAGCAATGTCTTTTTTTACTATGAACCGACCTCTCTTAGATTGCAGCACTACATCAAAAGTGGGCTTTTTTGTAAAGTTTCAAAATAAACATAACCTGGCTCACTTGCATCTCTAAGATGACATTTATATTTCTCTTTAAATTGTGGATTGCATCATGGGTTGTTATACAATTTTAATAACTTTCAGTAGTCAAGATTTGTTGGGTCAGCTTCCTGTGAAGGCTAGCTTTAACCTCTCATTAGGCAGGGAACCATGTATGCTAACATCAAAATTAGCCTCCCCATGCTTCTCTGTGAGGTTGTAGAACCACATGGCTTTCTCCCAGTTAAAAAGCAAAGATCTGAACAAACATGAGCCCGGAGTATTTTAAACTCAAAATGTGTTTTTATTTATTTTTTTTGCCTTTTATTATTCTTACACCCAGTTCATTTTTAGACATACACCAGATGCATTCAGTAAGCCATAACACATAACTCTGGACAGTAGTGCTTAATAGTACACTGGATGTTGCCAAAGGTTGGTATAACAATATACAGTGATACAGTAAGAAGTTTACTTCACCCATAGACATTTTCAAACAGTCAAATATGTGTGCGTTCTTAAGTTTTATGACCTTATAGCAGTTTTTATTATACGTACTTATATTGCATATACTAGTGTATATTTATGCTGTGAGACTTGGTGCAGCTAAAATTGATTTAGTAATCCAATATTGGGATTTATATAGTTTTGATGAAATTTTGTGTAGGAAAAAAATTAAGTGGTACCACTTAATGTTATATATTTACGATTTATATGTCAACGTATTTTGTTTTCAGTGGATCTGCACTTTACTGTTACAGTTTCACTTCAAAGTGGGATATCAATACTGATTTTAAAAAAAATCTTCTTTTGCAACTGTGATCTTCCCTTTTATGGAAAAAAGAGGATGTTGCTGTGCCAGACTATCAACTACCATGCCAGAGAATAGTTCAAGCTGTATTTGGATTTATACACATGCTTAATTCGATGTTTATGAAAGAGCTTAAAGAGCTGCCACATTACAGCAGTTTCACCAAGTGCTATGAAACAGTTCCCTATGACTGGACAGGACTGCACTGTGTGCTATATTTCTGACAAGTGCGAGTATCAGTAAAGATAAATATTCCTAAATAATAATTATTTTGCCTTAAATGTGTGAGAAATCATATAATTGACCTTGATTTGCAGCATAAAAATATTAAAAAAGGGGGGCTGTGCCATATCATATTGTCTGCGATAACATCATGTACATTTTTATGTGATATAAAAGTGTCACATCGCGATATTACATGCCACTAGCTGTGCTCACTAGTTGCAGTCCATATGATATGATTACATGGTGGAAAAGCATAACTGTAGCCAGCTGGTTAAACAGCTCAGCGTAAGTAAGATGGAACATCCAAGGTAGAAAATATATCTCAACTGTATTATCTGACAATCTTCTGCAGCTTCTGAAGTGTTACAAGGTTAAGTTAGTGTTAAACTAATGTGTCGAGCAGTTATTTTATACTTTGACTTAAAATTTACAAAGAAAACATGACCTAGGCTACTTTGCTGTTTAAGTTGATTTGTGCTTTATCACTGAATACAATGCTGTGTCACTGTAATACTGCTGCAGACATCTCGTACGTTCACTCTTTGAATTACATAGTGTGTCATCATTGGTGGTAGCACACTTGCTTACACTTGCTGTAGTCTGTAAGCTGCAAGCATTAATAAAATGTTTTTCAGTAATTATTTTTCTATATCGTCAGAAATATTAAAGCAAATTTCATTTAAATATTGTGATTCAATTTTAAGGCTGTATCGCCCAGCTTACAAAAGTAAGAAAAAATAAATAAATAAAAACAATTTTAACTCACATCATATCCTCCAATAACACACGAGGGTCGAAATTTTACATTTCCAAGTATTTCAATGAGTGCCCTATGAAGGGTTCACTGAAAGAGCAGAAGAGCTGAATAGAAATGACTTCAATACCAACAGCGCCAAATGTTGCACAAAGCACAAGCTGGACGGCTTTGGGGAGTCTGAGTATATATTAAGTATATTAAGGTTCGCCTCAGCATTTCAACAGTGATTCCCTGCAGTCATCCAAAATTAAAGAAATCTGTGCAGCTGCTCTTCTTCTTCTTGTATCCTAGAATGGCTCTCTTATAACGACTTACATAAGGTTACTTACATTACTTAGTTTCTGATTTGGCAAGCTTTGCGAAAGAGACATTTTTGGAGCATCACGTGCGTAAACACAATGCAGAACATGGAAGTAAAAATATTATGTAAAAATAAATCTATTTTGTATTTTACTGATTAAATTATTTTGACAATGCAGCACCAACTTCTCTGCCATTGGTCTCCATTAAGCATAAAAAACATACTGTATAATGAAGATGTTAATTAACGCTCACCGTAACACACATTGTCATGTTTATGCATTATCAAACTGGACAGATTACACATCACAACCACAGTATTTCACCAAGGAGAGAAATTAACCTTTTTGTTTCCATCAATCACATCACTATCTTTGATTTGATGTCCGCCACTAACTAAAGTTGATGAATCTATTTGCTAAATGTGGGGAAAAACAGAACACTACAAAACAAAGAGGAAAATCACTCTCTGCCTACATCCCCACTGCATAAACTATTATTCTAAAACTTAAGCATAATAATATCCAATATCACATCAGTACTAAGAATGAGTGTGTAAATGAGAAAAGACATTAATGTTACCATAAATAACCTCATAAATTAAAATACTGTAATATCATAAACATATTCTTTATTTCAGTAAATTATCCAAAAATAGACTATAAGTTAAAAAGGACACTCTTACCATTAGTGGGGTAGAATGAACTATTAATATGGCAATACATTATAATGATTCCTCTTCAGGTACAATTATTGACAGAGTAGTAACAAATATCAGTACTTCAGAAAAACATGCAGTCACTGAACTGCACACCCAACAGTTTCACCAGAGTTATTATTTTATGAGTTCTCATGCAGCTTACTTAATGAAAGTGAGCAAAAGCTGCAGCGAAGAAGAAGAAACTCACTTTGGGTAAACAATATTGAAATTAAATAACACAATCCTGACATTAAAGAACAAACTAACACCACAGTGTAGTGAATGAAGACACAATTTCAGCTTCTTCGGGTGTATTTTCATCTTCGGTTACATAGATATTAAGATTCATTTTAAACTATTGCTGTATTTTCAATTCAATTTTATTGATAGCGTTAAATCACGGCAACAGTCGCCTCAAAGCGCTTTATATTAGATAGATACAGATACAGACTGTACAATGAATGTTATTTTGATGCCATAGCCACTGTGGGCAACACTTTGTGATAGAATGATAGTAATAATTTAGTAATAGCTCAAATAAGAAATAAACAATAATAAAACAACAAAAAACTAAGATATCGCTAACAAGACTGCTTGGTTAAATTTACTTATGTAACTATATAGTTACAATCAGGAATAGTATCAGAGTTTTAGCAGGTAATTCGACATTAAAAACTTATCAGTAAAGCTGTAACATCTGGAAAATCTGTCAACATCCCACAAACTATTTTTACACACACACACACGTAACAGTAAAAGCCAAACGTAACAACACGTGACAGTATGCAGTGTTTTATTCATAGATGACAATCATTTCCACCTTTTTTCGCTATTTATAGTTTGGCTGGTGTTTTAAAAAAAACATTGTGTTACCTCAACAAAGTTTTTTATCTCATCGTTTTTCTCTTAAAATAAGTTTCAGATTTGGCCATTTTGTTTCCAAAAACTACGCAAAGAGACTTTTTTTGGTTGGCATGACTGTCAACTTCAGTTGAAAATAGTCACGATGAAAACTGACGACGACTCGCTGATTGACAGCTTGCTGTTGAACGCTTTTGTATTTTGGTAACTTTGAGCAGCACCAATAACCTTTTCAGAGATGGATATCTCAAAACCTCAGTATGTAAAACCGAAACTGTCTACAATGCTAGACAGGTGAGTTAAATTTTCTTTTCCCTCCAATTCCCACGTTGGCCACTGTCTCTTCTGTCCCCAAGCTTATTGAATTTATCACATAAAGACTCCCCCAAACCCCACTGTTCCCTCTTCACACTTGATTAATAAAGCCAGCATTCATGCAATTTTTGTAAATGCAGCCAGACAAGGCTGATATGCCCCTGCCATGATCCTGAGCACAGCTTTCAACCTCTGTCATCACATTAGGACAAATTCAACTAAGTGATTATTAATCAACGGCAACAATGGAGTTCTGAGATATGAGGGTTGCTGCGTAAGTGTGTGGGTCTTTGTGAATGAGCGAGTGTGCAGCACTGCTCTTTCCCAATAAATCAACACATCAGTTACAGGCCACCAATGCCCATCGAGTGATATGACATATTTTCACTTAAATCACCTCCACAGCACCGACTTGTAACTAAACAGTCTGTCCTCTTTACTTCCCACCTCCAAATCAATCAATAATGCCATTTGAAGATCAGTCATTGAAGCACGCATTATCTGTGTTTGACAGAAATAGATGGCAATCAGAGAAAGAAAGAGGAGAGTGTAGAGGACAACATGCCTTATGAGGCAAGTTCATCAGAGGCCTGTAGTGCAGCATATTACAGCTAAAAGGAGACGCGGAATCACATCATGTCCGTGGCAATCTCAGGCCCAGCGGGACACCGCTACGCTGCGCATAACAACATGGACTGATGGGGAGATAGCAGTAAAAAGGGAAAGAGACGCACAGGAAGGCAGGTGGGGTGGAGGGATGGGGGTGCGCAGCTTAACCCTCTGACATTTTTGCCATCAGCTAAGCCTCACTAACACACACGGACACACACACACAGGCACAGGACTAAGACCTTGTACAGGAACTTGAAAATTCAGTTTGCAATTTAATGCCTATCCCGAAGTGACCTGTTACAAACGGTCGCATAAAAGATCAAGTGAATTTAACCTGCTGAGCTTTTGTCCTGGACTAACGTTCTAATCTCATAACCAAGAACAAATATGATTTGGACTCTGCTAAAAGCTTACTAAGCATACTTTCCTTAATGAGCAAAAGCATTAAGTGGCAAGTGTAGGGTCAGTTTTTTTGGTTTTGTTTCAGAATAGCCTGTTTATTTATGAGATATAAATAAATATGTTATATATACGGGGCGATTGTGGCTCAAGAGTTGGGAGTTCGCCTTGTAATCGGAAGGTTGCCGGTTCGAGCCCCGGCTCGGACAGTCTCGGTCGTTGTGTCCTTGGGCAAGACACTTCACCCGTTGCCTACTGGTGGTGGTCAGAGGGCCCGGTGGCGCCAGTGTCCGGCAGCCTCGCCTCTGTCAGTGCGCCCCAGGGTGGCTGTGGCTACAATGTAGCTTGCCATCACCAGTGTGTGAATGGGTGGATGACTGGATATGTAAAGCGCTTTGGGGTCCTTAGGGACTAGTAAAGCGCTATATAAATACAGGCAATTTACCATATATATTAATTTTGGAGGGAAAATTCTACATTTTTTTGACATTTTAAAAATTAAGTAAAAAAAAAAATTAAAGTTTTATCAAAAAAAAATTAAAAAATTTTTTTTTCCTCAGTTAGGTTCTAACTTCATGAACATCAGTATCCGGCTCTGCAGCTCTGGCACTGCTGCTGACAGTTATCCTTTGCTGAGCTGCTGAATGTGTCTTTCTTGCACAGAATGTATGACTTTTCTCTGTTGACCACAAGATCATCAACTGCCATTTCACCTAAGCCTTACGTTACTTGTGATTTAATATGTTCACTTATTAAACATTCAAATAATTCCAAAATCATGCCACATATTCAAAACCCCTTTGCTGTACACATTTAAAAATTTACAGCCAGGCACGCACTTTGCTGATGCGGTGATCTGTCTATGAGATGAATGGTCTGCTTTGTCTTTCCCTAAATTCAACCACGGGTGTCGTCTTATTTTCAAGGCCCTCTCTCTCTCAGCTATCCATTTTTTATTTACAGACCTACATCCGTCATAAAACTACTGGTAGTCACTGCCTTCGCTCCCAGGCGTTGTTCCTTTTATGTATCTACAAAGCATTTACTGAATTAGGAAAGAGCATATTCAAATTTGCTTGGAATCAGGTGCAAAAATCAACCGATTTAGTATTATGTTAACACTTCACCTGTGCACCTGTGACGACTGTGTGAAAATTCAGTTGTGTTTCTGTAGCTTTAAAGTTTATAATATTGTATGTTTTTACATGTCACTGTCCATCTTTTGCATACATACAGTCTTTTTTATGTTTTGCTGTGTGCGCATTATTGTGTAATCCATGGTAACTAAACAGACTGCTGCCCATCCCTGAGCCTGGTTCTGCTAGAGGTTTCTTACAGTTAAAAGGGACTTTTTCCTTCCTGCTCTTGCCAAGTGCTTGCTCAAAGGGGGTCATTTGATTGTGGGGGTTTTCTCTTTATTGTTGTAGGGTGACTACCTTTTAATATAAAGTCCTTGACTTGAAACTGCTGCTGCTGCAATTTGCCACTATATAAATCAAATAACATTGAAGTGAAATGAATTGAGCTGCTTTCCATCTTGGACAAGACATGCTAATTTGAGATTTTTGATCTGTATAATTACTATTACCCTTATTAAATGAAGGTTAAATAACATCCATCCATCCATCCATTGGCTTCCGCTTATCCTTTTCAGGGTCGCGGGGGGCGCTGGAGCCTATCCCAGCTGTCATAGGGCGAGAGGCGGGGTACACCCTGGACAGGTCGCCAGTCTGTCGCAGGGCTAACACACAGGGACAGACAACCAGTCACACTCACATTCACTCACACATTCACACTTAGTGGCAATTTGGATTATCCAATTAACCTATTCCCAGAAGCTGCATGTCTTTGGACGGTGGGAGGAAGCCGGAGTACCCGGAGGGAACCCACGCAAACACGGGGTTAAATAACATAAATAAATGAATAAAAATAAAAGATTTTCATATTTTTCACATTACATTATATTTACATTTTGTCTACTACATCTACTGATACTCTGCATTTATGTTTTTTAACCAATTACATGGATCAAAACCCATCACATTACTAACAGACTTACTAACACCATCCAAGAACTAAACTCGCATATTTGTCCATGCCACAGCCCTGCATACTTGTCCAAAATCAACAGTGTAGTTTATTTTCTCAGCTTGACAAACGTGCCAATTAATGCTGTTTGTGTAGCGTTTGATAAAACCTGCAGACCTAACATTACTCAGAACATGATAGGAAATAGCTAATCTAGAACTGCCTTTTAAAAGATTCGTCAGAAGAGGGACGGACTAATGTTTTGTTAGATTTAGTCTTCTTATAGGATTTGCTTTGAGTACAGAAACTACAGAATAATGTCAGGCTTATCCTTTAGCCTTAAGGCTGTGATGGGACTAACTATGATTTTATTGCATCACACAGCATTTGTATTACATCGTCACAAAGCGTATTATGTAATTCAAATGTAAATAAATGATATTTTGCACATTATGGTGCATTTTGGATACGCTGTGCTGATTAAAGGCCCTTGTTGTTTGTCTGCCATTATAAATCTTAAGGGCACTTGGTTTAAAATGTTAAACAGGTAAACATTTCTAAAATCCGCTCTCTGCTATTCTCACCAGAGGACAGTTGGCAGCTCTACCCCGGTTGCTGTTGGGTATAAAGAACTGTTTGTTTTATCTGTTCCACACCCGATCGAGCGCCTATGATGTCCTCGAACGGCAGCCCTTGTGTTGTTTTATTTTTAGAGTTACACAGGGTTTTGACATTTCACTTGTTTGCCTCATCCTTTGTCGCATGGCGAAATCTTTCCACCATAACACAACAAAGAAAATCCCAGAGGTTGCTCAACAGATTTCTTTGTTTCTCTGAGTTTCGGAGGGGGTGGGATACGTGTTTATTTTAACTGCAGAATGCAGGATGTGCAGAGCAAATAACATTTACCATGAATTGGTGGGAGTTGAATAATAAAGTGTGAGAAATGAAACCATTAGCGTATCTACTGCCTGAAAGCTAATGCTGAATGGGAGCATTTTCTCTTGATGTATATGTAAATTTCAGAGCTGACAGGAAGTGTGTGTGAAATCTTCTGAGTATAAAGAGGCTGTGCAGGTCAAGCTAATAAAAATAGGAGGAATAGACTCAATACAATTTGTTCCGTTCCTGCTTTGTGAGTGCACAGAGGACAGTTCCAGTGAGAGACTACATAAGCTGCAAATACAGTATAGTGCTGATCCTACAGACTCAGGGAAGGCAAGACCCCATTTTCCTCTCACTTGACTCGACTTAATTAACCAGAATGAGTCAGAAGCAACACTCAGGATTTAAGATTTGTCCTTATGGGATTGGGGATCTCTCTCGCTTTCTCTCCCTCACTCCCTGTTTTCCCCTCTCCCTCTCTAACTCTCTGTTTATGGTTGACTTCAGTGCTAACTTCCTGCTCATTACTTTAATGATGGTTCTACTGTGAGCTTATGCTCACGAGTGCAGTTTGCTTTTTAACACTGCAGTTTGGGAATAGCAAGAAACGCACACACACACATGCAGAGAAACTCATGCATACAGTGACAGAGAATCAAATGAAATCAAACTACTATGTATGCATTATGTATGTGCGTTGTTACTAAAAAGAAAAGCTCCAAAATTCAAGAATCTTTCACACTATGTATCACCATCCGACTTGCATGTTATCCGCAGTGTTCTGCAACCATACATGCTCACGTTTCCCGAGAATAAAAGAGTTAATAACAGACGGGAAAGTAAATGGGAAGAAGGGTAGAGTGCGTCAAACGTCTCTTTTTCTCTTCTGAAGTATCAGCAGAACTCCGTACATAACTGTAATACAGAGAAAGAGTCTGACAGACAGATATATCCAACACCAGCTCTCTGCTTTTGCTTTAGATGCATTATTCATCTGTGTGCCAATTTGGAGGAACCCTCCCAATTCCCCAGCTGGCAGCAAAAAGACGAGAAGCGCGAGAGAGAGAAAGAGAGAGAAAGAGAGACAGGCAGACTAGAGAAAAAGAAGTCGCCGCAAGAATGTCAGAAAAAAAGAAAGACAGAGAAAGAGAGAGAAGAGGGAGAGGAAAACACCAGAACAAAGAATGGGTGAGACAGATGCAGTAAAGCGGGATTGGGAATGGCTCAATCTCTCAGCTGCAATGTAGTGAAACATCCAAACAGGATTTCGAATGATCCAGGGAGACTTCTCCCTACATGTTTTAATATTCCCAGCTCTGTTTGACTCGTCTGCACAGAGCAGATTAATGACGATTTCCACACTAAAGACTCTTAACCCCTTAGAAAACACATAGGAAGCAAAGAGCAGGGGCATGAGGCTCACTTCTTTTTGCCTGAAACCAAACTGCACACTATCGCTAAATCCCAGTTTCACACACGCAGCAGTGTAAATGTCAGTGCAAGCGTGCTGTCAAACATATGCAAACACTTGCTTAACGGCATGATGACACCAGAAACTCACCATTTTTTTCGCAGCATGCTCCATCATCATCTCTTACTACCTTGAGTGTCTTGATAATGTCATCCCTGCACTCCCTCCCAGTAAACCCCATCACGCTGACAGCTGTGGAAGCTATCCATCCTGGGACAGCCTGCCCCAGATTTAACCCTATCTCACCCTCGCCCTCTTTTCAGGTTTGTTACCTATTATGGCAAAACACTGCCACATGAACAGAACAGATTACAGCCCAGCAGAAGATAAAATGGTCACTCACAGTAGCACCTCCTCGCCGTGATGAATGTGGGCGTGTATGAGGGGGAGGGGGAGTGGCGGGCTAACTGTGTGGGGCTGGATCAGCGGGATTGCTGTTTAATCTGCTGCTGTCTCCCCATAACGGAACACCGGGTGTTTAGACCCAACAGCTGGTTGAGTCCACCCCCAAGCCTGTGTTACTGCAGCACTAACACTTACTCTTCAAAGGTTTCCTCCTTATTATATAACCTCACTTTTATACTGTACAGCACACAGTACAGTATATGTACCATATCTGATAGGTGATCTGCCACATACGTGATCATTTCCACCGTAGTGTTATGAAACAGCATTAACCAATCGCGCTCCCGTGGAGGGCGTTGGCTTGTGCTTCTCCGCTGAAGGATCTGTCAAAATGTGGAGCTGCTCAGAGGATTCGCCTGTCAGATTTGGCCTTATTTGTCACTTTGCTGTGATTCTGCTCCCTCAGCTTTGTCATGTCACCGTTTCGACTGCTTCAGAGGGCTCCTGGGAGGTGCTCGCTGGGAGAATATATGCCAGGCGTTGTAGCTGATTTACATCAGGTCAGTCCTCTCTGAGACAGATGGAATGCTTAAGCTCCGCACAAAACACTAGTTATGATTATTTAAACAACTACGATAATCTCCAGAGCTGCTGTTACCACAATCAAACTACAGAAACAGGTCGTGTCCTATATTTAGCAACGACAGTTTATGGAAAAATATGTCATGTTGCAGTACTATTGGAAAACTGTAATATATATATATATATATATATATATATATATATATATATATATATATATTTTATAACTGAATACAAAGGATCATTAGTAGTATCGATTTTGATCTGAGCATCTTATTGGTAACGGCTTAATTTTTCAGCGTGATTATGATCCCATACCATAACTGGATTTTTTTTTTTTAAAGGTAAATAAACTGGTTCCTTTATAGCGCTTTTCTACTTTACTTGATCACTCAAAATACATTATACAACAGGCCTCGTTTGCCCATTCTCACCCATTATTCACACAAGTGCTTTTTTCTATGTTTAAGGTATTTCTATCTAATGTTCACACAAATTCACACTCCGATGCATCAGAGAGCATCTTGGGGTTAGTATGCTGCCCAAGGATATTCGGTATGGAGACTGGAGCAGCAAAGGATCAAACCACCTGAACCACCACCACCTGAGCAACAGCCATGCCAGTGGATCATTCATGTGCCGGTCTCCCAGACATCAACATTACTGAAGCAGTGTGAGATCATTTCGACAATACAAAGAAGAGTTTCGGATGTCCTTCAAGAAACCTGGACAACTATTCCTGAAATCTACTTAAAGAAATAGCAAGAAAGCTTGAAAGAGAGTTAGGCTGTATTGAAGAATAAAAGTGGTTACTTGACTTTAAAGCTTGTTAGAAGTGTACAAAGCCTGTTTTTTTGGTTATATATTCCATTTCCATTTATGTTTGTGCATCTCTTTAAATTTTTCTAGCAAAATATTATATTTTTAAGGTTTGAGCTACATGGGCAGGGTGTGTGATCAAAATGCTGCTCTTACGACTGGAGATGGACTCAAAAAGATTCCACATTTTAGTTCTTCTTCAAATCACACAGGCCTGAGTGATCGGAGCATCACGCTGAAGGAGGCATGCTCTCATTTCAACGTCACAATATTTGATACGTTTTCATTTTGTAGCTCAGATACGCAAACGTCACCACCTCAGCATGTAATGAAAGGCATGTTGAGACCGTGACTCCCTCTCTAAAATATTCACAGATTAAAACACAAAAAATGACAAAGGTCCCAATATAAGCTAATACAGTCAGAAGCCCACACGCATACACGTGTAGACCCACATGGCAGCACCAGTTCCCAGGTTTCCGGTGGCAAGTGATGTTTTCACACTTATGTGGGGAGATTGCTATTTCTGCGCAGAGCCAGATAACTCAATTATTCATCACGGATGCTGGTGCACTCACTTTACCTCAGTTAGGATGGAGGCGGGTGTGTCTTCCTTTGAGTGTGTGTTCCACTCGCGCTTGTCTATGCTCGATTCGGAGCGTGCGCGCGTGTGTGCGAAGACCTCCAACAGAAGATGAACTGCTGACATGCCACACCACACAGCAGGAGAGGAAAGAGGCAAGAGGAGAAAAGGAAAAGGAGCTGTCATAAACATGGCAATCAAAGAGATATGAAGCGGGAGGTGAGGATCAAAGAGCAGAAAGAGAAGAGGCAAGGAATTAGTTCCCTTATCTTCTCTCTAAGCCAACCGCGCACCTTCCAATCCTCTACAGCTCAATCAACAGTTACAAAGAAAAAAAGATTTTTTGAATTACCAGCAAAACTGAAACTCAGCTACCGTGGCGCTCAACCTTTTCAGCACAAGAGGCTTTTTTTTTTCTTTTTTTTTTATCCACCTCGCGTACTCTTGCTCAGCAGCTGTACTCATGAAATAAAGCATAACATTTCAGCCTTTTATTAACAGTGCACCTAATCTTTTCCAGTTTAAACTTAATGGGACAATTACTCTGTCGCTTAGCATCTGATGTGCTTAGCCGTGGTCTAGAGTGGCTCCAGCTAATCTCGAACCCAGAGGGGTTAAAAGCGCAGCTGCATGCCAAACTAGACCTGATTGCTCTGTCAAAACAAGCACAGGTTCAGCTGAACCAAAGCTAAACTGGAGCTAAAAAGGGGGTGTCTGTTCCGCCCAACGCAGTGAAACCTCAGTATCATGCAGAAAACCGAAGGACGGCTTCTCTGATGACTTATGACTATGCCAAGGGGCGATTAATTGCGTTGTTGCACTGTTTGGTATTGGTATAATTGTGATATGCACTGTATTCTGTTATGTTGGCACTGCTGCTCATGTTTCCATATTAACATGCAATTAATCATTACAAGCATGGGTGTAACATTACATGTATCCGGTCTGAACTGTTCGTTACCGACGTCTGAGACTTCTGTTTGGTACGTCATCTTATCTAAACAGTTACTGTCAGAATACTATAATTATGTCCACAATCCAGTCTTGGCAGTCGGGGATGAGTTCCTGCCCCAAGTGGAGGAGTTCAAGTATCTCGGGGTCTTGTTCGCGAGTGATGGGAGAAGGGAGCCGGAGATCGACAGACGGATTGGGGCTGCAGCTGCAGTAATGCGGACGCTGCACCTGTCCGTCGTGGTGAAGAGAGAGCTGAGTGTAAAAGCGAAGCTCTCAATTTACCGGTCGATCTACGTCCCTACCCTCACCTATGGCCACGAGCTGTGGGTAGTGACCGAAAGAACGAGATCGCGGATACAAGCGGCAGAAATGAGCTTCCTCCGAAGGGTGGCTGGCCTCTCCCTTAGAGATAGGGTGAGAAGTTCGGCCATCCGGGAGGGGCTCAGAGTAGAGCAGCTGCTGCTCCACATCGAAAGGAGCCAGCTGAGGTGGTTCGGGCATCTGACAAGGATGCCCCCTGGGCGCCTCCTGGGTGAGGTGTTCCAGGCATGTCCCACCGGGAGGAGGCCCCGGGGCAGACCCAGGACACGCTGGAGAGATTATATCTCTCGGCTGGCCTGGGAACGCCTTGGTATTCCCCCGGATAAGCTGGAGGAGGTGGCTGGGGAGAGGGAGGTCTGGGCCTCTTTGCTTAGGCTGCTGCCCCCGCGACCCGGCCCCGGACAAAGCGGATGAAAATGGATGGATGGATGGATGGATGTCCACAATCCTGCAACAGCAGAGTAGAAATTCCTGACTGCAAATCCCAGAAATGTTTGGCAGTGCACCAGGTATCATCTATGCTGATAGAGTTAGCCTGGAAACCCAGGCAGACCCTATACAATTATTGATCTCACACAATGTGTTCACGTCACGTTTTAAGCGACCTTTCTGAAAGGTCACAACCTACAAGTTATGTGCACACACGCTGTACAAGTCAACCGATCCTTAAATAGGAAAGAATGATTTTGTCACGACTGAATGTTTTTATGTCATTGAGTTATTTGATGACTGATTCATGGCACTTTAGTTCTTTTTCCACCAATGAACCACATTAAGTGAGAAAACATTTCCTACCTGAAAGTATCTGACCTTGTATTGACAGTATATTTGACAGAGTTGACTCCTTAAATTTTGAAGTCATATCATTTCCTTTGGGATTAATAAAGTATTCTGAATCTGATTTCATCACAAAGTTTCCAGTTAGTTTCCTTTAGGCTGATCAACACTTAACACACTGACCAGTATCGATAATCTATTAAATAACAGCACTTACTAACAGTAAAGCTATAAATGGGATTTGGTCTGATGATGCACACTGTATAGGATTAATTATAGGGCATGCAACATGGCTACAAAAACCCCGGATGACAAAAACAGCGGACGACAGTGCAGCATCTTCAGCTGTGTCGTTAGAAAGGGTGTAATGTGCAAATGAGGTGGTCTGGGTGGGTTCAAATCCAGAGCACTCTATACTTTATAATGAGCAGAGAGCCACTTAACCACACGCCCTTACACACTGGAGGGTAAAGGTCATGGTTCAGGGTGACTCTGCAAACAGCTGCCGATTGTTCCCCCTAGAGTCCATTTATTGCCCCTAACGCCATATGGACCTCTTGGAAGACCTGACTAAACCCACTGTACACACGTAGCCTTTGGACACAGACAGTACGTCTACATATGCTCAGACATATTGTTCATGTAAACAAAGACATTTCCAGGGTCATAGTTAAAACTTCTATGGGTCTAGCTAGATATGAGATGCATGAACATGCACGCATACAAAATGTAAATGACTGCATCCTGTATCTGCACATTCTGCACATTTGTTGCATCTCCAGGCATCAGTCTTAATGCACAAGAAAAACCTGCAAATATGGGAAAGACACATAACTCTGTATCAGTGGCAGGCTATCTCGCTTGTGCCGGTGCCCTTATTTCCCCGAGGACAACTCCGGCAAGCCAATTGGAGCAGTTACACATGCCAACACTCTCATGCAGCCATTTAGCACACCCACCCAGTGGCTCTTTTCATCACCTTTACAGTCAGTAACTCTCACGAAGACGCAGACTACATGCACATGGCGTAAATTCACAGAAACAAAAGAGACACAAATGCAGACAAACTGTCTTATTTCGAATGATCACACAGAGACACAAACACACTCTTCCCCCACTTTAATCTTCAGGGCAGGCAGAATCTATGAGTGATTTATTTTAAACCTTTCCCTGGGGGTTTTACAGGATTGAGCCAGCACTGAACCTGATCACAGCACTCACTTTCTATGTCAGCAATTTGTGAATCCACCCCCTTAGTCTGAATTTGTCTGGATGCGCATGTGTGTTTGCAAGCAAGCTAATGAGTGATAGCGAGAGGTGGGAAGCAAAGACATGGCGAGTGAGGGAGAGAGAGAGAGAGAGGGGGAGACGCAGGAAGAACGAACTGGCACTGTGATGAGTGTGTACTGTAACTTAGCATACTGTCTGTACCACACACCCCCATGGTTTTGGGTGGTGAGTCACCCTCTGCACTTGCAAGCTTGCATCCAATCGTACATGCCTTTGATATGAAACACAATTTCTTTTTGCGTGTTTTTGGGTGTGTTTATCGAACCTCAAAGACATGAAACGTGAACCTCGAATGTTCTGCACAAACTAAGCTCTGGGACAACAAAGTCAAAGCGTGACACACCCTCAACAGTCGCCCTACCATCTCCCATTCACAGCCCCATAGCTACTCAGTACCATCCAGATAACTGTGTCTAATTTCACTGGATACTACATTTCCATTTGAAAGGTGGTTAGTGCCTATTGAGCAGTGTTATCGTTGCTGTGCAGACAGAGACAGGTTCCCTCGCTCCTCCCAGCCTCAGACGGAGAAGCCATCGATTTGATTCAGTCTTAAAAGCCAGGTCAGCCTCAACAATGGCAGCTTATGGAAAAACCATTACCCCAGGTGAATTCTGAAACGTTAACCTACATGCATGTTTCCCATCACTCTCCTGCTTTCCCTGACTGTCCTACGAAACACCACAGATGGAGAAGAGACAGGAGAGGGAGCTCTGTGGGTTGCTCGTCAATGGAGTATTGCATGCTCCTCACTAGGTGAGTCATCCTGCCTTTCTTTACACTCCTTGTCCAAGGCCACCTACCTTACACCTCCACTGTAGCACAGCTGCTGCCAAGTTACTACGCCTGCTCATCCATTACACTACTCACAGCCTCTGACACTGAAGAAAAGCCACAGATGACTAATTTTATCAGCACAAATCGTGCTGCTACATCTAAAATGATATGTGGGGTTTGAAGCAGAGACCCATACCAGTTAGCTAGAATATCATTATCTTCTGCCTTTCGCCTGTGTGAATAATGTTAAGAACAGCATTTTGACTGTGCTTGGAGTTCCTTTCTATTGAGTCTAATATCTGTTCACTTTGGCTTACAAACAGAGCTGCCAACCAAGGGGAAGATGGGGTTTATGTGTCATTTCAGTTTGGTTAATTTTCCATACATTCATTATCCCAGGTGTTACAGGGCAAATGATAGCGTACACACTTTAGAGGCTCCCATTCAACTACAGCACTTAGTTGAATGCACTTAGTACATATAGTCACCAAACACTTTACTAGGTACCCCTTACTACAGGGAGTGCAGAATTATTAGGCAAATGAGTATTTTGTCCACATCATCCTCTTCATGCATGTTGTCTTACTCCAAGCTGTATAGGCTTGAAAGCCTACTACCAATTAAGCATATTAGGTGATGTGCATCTCTGTAATGAGAAGGGGTGTGGTCTAATGACATCAACACCCTATATCAGGTGTGCATAATTATTAGGCAACGTCCTTTTCTTTGGCAAAATGGGTCAAAAGAAAAGTCAAAAATAGTGAGCTATCTTGCAGAGGGATGCAGCAGTCTCAAAATTGCAAAGCTTCTGAAGCGTGATCATCGAACAATCAAGCGTTTCATTCAAAATAGTCAACAGGGTCGCAAGAAGCGTGTGGAAAAACCAAGGCGCAAACTAACTGCCCATGAACTGAGAAAAGTCAAGCGTGCAGCTGCCAAGATGCCACTTGCCACCAGTTTGGCCATATTTCAGAGCTGCAACATCACTGGAGTGCCCAAAAGCACAAGGTGTGCAATACTCAGAGACATGGCCAAGGTAAGAAAGGCTGAAAGACGACCACCACTGAACAAGACACACAAGCTGAAACGTCAAGACTGGGCCAAGAAATATCTCAAGACTGGTTTTTCTAAGGTTTTATGGACTGATGAAATGAGAGTGAGTCTTGATGGGCCAGATGGATGGGCCCGTGGCTGGATTGGTAAAGGGCAGAGAGCTCCAGTCCGACGCAGACGCCAGCAAGGTGGAGGTGGAGTACTGGTTTGGGCTGGTATCATCAAAGATGAGCTTGTGGGGCCTTTTCGGGTTGAGGATGGAGTCAAGCTCAACTCCCAGTCCTACTGCCAGTTTCTGGAAGACACCTTCTTCAAGCAGTGGTACAGGAAGAAGTCTGCATCCTTCAAGAAAAACATGATTTTCATGCAGGACAATGCTCCATCACACGCGTCCAAGTACTCCACAGCGTGGCTGGCAAGAAAGGGTATAAAAGAAGAAAAACTAATGACATGGCCACCTTGTTCACCTGATCTGAACCCCATTGAGAACCTGTGGTCCATCATCAAATGTGAGATTTACAAGGAGGGAAAACAGTACACCTCTCTGAACAGTGTCTGGGAGGCTGTGGTTGCTGCTGCACGCAATGTTGATGGTGAACAGATCAAAACACTGACAGTGTCATGGTCCTGGGCCATGTGGGCCCAGTATTCTTAGTTCTTTGTATTCTCGTATTTCGTTCCTTATTTAGGCCATGTCTTCTGAGTTGCCCTGTTGTGTTGTTCCCTAAGTGTTTTTCCCTTCATGGCTCTCTCCCCCCTGTGTGCCCTCTATGTATTGATGAGCCCTCGTCTCCCTTTGTGGTTGTTTCATGTTTCCCCAGCCCGTTATGTCTGTGTTTTCCCCGTGCTCTCTCTCCTCCTGTCGGAACCTCTGTGCCTCTACATGTCATGTTCAGTTCACCCCGCCCTGTCTCGTTATGATTATCAGTGTCACCTGTGTTCCCCGTGTGTGCCCACTTTCCTCGTTTTCCCTCTGTGTATTTCTGTCTGAGTCTCCCTCTGTTCGGCGTCGTGTTCTCCCTCATGTTGTGTGGATCTCCCTGTGTCTCTCTGCGTATGTTAGTTTACTTTTCCCAGTTTAGTTTTGTATTTCCTATGTTCTGCCATTCCAGCATTAAAGCTGTGATTTTGAGTTCATCCCCGTGTCTGTGAGTTTTGCGTTTGGGTCCTCCTCCTGCCTGCCACACAGCGATCCATGACAGAAGAACACGACCACGATATGGACCCAGCGACTCCTGGCAGAGACGTAATACAAGCGGTGGAGTCGTTATGCTACCAGTGGAGCCGAAGCTCTAGTGAGGAGGAGAGGGAGGAGTTACTTTCCTCGTTGGGGACAAGCGTCACGGTTTTTCCCTGGTTATGGGAGGCGCTACCCCCTCTGATCTCGGACTTCCTCCGCACCATCCTCCCAGCCTGCCCTCGGCAGCATCAGCGGTCCGGTGTGCGGACTGCGTCACCACAGCCCCGTGGCCGCGCAGCCTCCCCTCCGCCTGCTGTGAGCATACAAGTCGGCACGCTGAGGTTCGCCACGGCACCACACTCCTCTACGCTGGCGCCGTCCCTCTACTCGCCGGTTTCCACTTCGCTGTCGCAGCTCAGTCGTTCACCCTCACCGCCTCGACCGACCTACCCGTCTTCCGCTTCCTATCTGGCACGGATGTGGTCAGAAGACGAGGAGCCGGTCGCCACAGAAATCGAAGTTTCATCCACGACCACCTCAAAGAGGAAGCGGCGTTCGCGTCGCCGTCGCCCAGCGCTACGGCATGTTTCGCCCTCCAACGAGCCACACGAGGATGCGGGGGAGGTCATGGATTTCGACCTGGAGGAGCGGCAGCGTGCAGCATGCGATCAACTGGATGAAGAGCTCCGGTGGAAGCCGTGGCTAGCTCCTGACTATGAGGAGATCTTCCGGGGAACCCGCCTGGCTCTCGGGGGTCCCCTGAGCTTCCAGGAACTCTCATCTACCGCTCCATCAGCACCCAGTTCACCAGCCTCTGCGACGCCGCCCGGCGCGCATGAAGCGCCGTTGTCTGGTTCATCGGGAGCTGCAGTCAAGAAGGAACGGCGTTCACGCCGCCGTCGCACCACCCCACAGCCGGACATTCGGACTCCTAATTTACCTGCTGTGGTGAGTGAGGACTCTGTGTCTTTTCCAGACATTATGACTGTTCATTCAGGAGCTGTGTCTTGTGTGGCGGATGTCAAAGCGAGCTGCTTATCGCCTGTGCAGCTACCAGCAGTTCAGTTAGCACCCTCGCAGCCACCCTCAGTTCAGTTAGCTCCCTCGCAGCCACCCTCAGTTCAGTTAGCTCCCTCGCAGCCACCCTCAGTTCAGTTAGCTCCCTCGCAGCCACCCTCAGTTCAGTTAGCTCCCTCGCAGCCACCCTCAGTTCAGTTAGCTCCCTCGCAGCCACCCTCAGTTCAGTTAGCTCCCTCGCAGCCCTTCACAGCTCAGTCAGCTACCCTCCTGGAAGCCCCCGCTGCCTGGTATTTTCAGCATCGGCATCTTTTCCCGTCAAGATTTATCGCTAAATCATTCGATCCTCCCTTAAGAGAGAGACTGCATCCTCGCTGCCTTCACCCCAGTACACCAGTGTCACCTGGGTCTCCAGTGTCACCCCCAGTTCAGTCTCCAGTAGCTCCAGTGTCACCCCCGGTTCAGTCTCCAGTAGCTCCAGTGTCACCCCCGGTTCAGTCTCCAGTAGCTCCAGTGTCACCCCCGGTTCAGTCTCCAGTAGCTCCAGTGCCACCTGTAGCGCAGGCCCCAGTAGCTCCAGTGCCGCCTGTAGCGCAGGCCCCAGTAGCTCCAGTGCCGCCTGTAGCGCAGGCCCCAGTAGCTCCAGTGCCGCCTGTAGCGCAGGCCCCAGTAGCTCCAGTGCCGCCAGTAGCGCAGGCCCCAGTAGCTCCAGTGCCGCCTGTAGCGCAGGCCCCAGTAGCTCCAGTGCCGCCAGTAGCGCAGGCCCCAGTAGCTCCAGTGCCGCCAGTAGCGCAGGCCCCAGTAGCTCCAGTGCCGCCTGTAGCGCAGGCCCCAGTAGCTCCAGTGCCGCCTGTAGCGCAGGCCCCAGTAGCTCCAGTGCCGCCTGTAGCGCAGGCCCCAGTAGCTCCAGTGCCGCCTGTAGCGCAGGCCCCAGTAGCTCCAGTGCCGCCTGTAGCGCAGGCCCCAGTAGCTCCAGTGCCGCCTGTAGCGCAGGCCCCAGTAGCTCCAGTGCCGCCTGTAGCGCAGGTCCCAGTAGCTCCAGTGCCGCCTGTAGCGCAGGCCCCAGTAGCTCCTGTAGCCCAGTCCCCGATAGCAGTACGGTCCGCTGGTCAGCTTAACATCCAGCCAGGGGTCTCAAATCTCTCTGGCTCTGCATCAGCTCCTGCTGGGAGCTCGGATGAGCTCATCCAGGACTCCGCGGCTCCCACGCCGCCATCTACCTCGTCAGCTGGAGGGTCCGAGGGGCCCGTTCAGCCTCCTGTCTCCGCTGGAGGGTCCGAGGGGCCCGTTCAGCAACCTTCCTCGTCAGCTGGGGGTTCAGGAGAACCGCACCAGCCTCATGCCACGTCAGCTGGAGGGTCCGAGGGGCCCGTTCAGCCTCCTGTCTCCGCTGGAGGGTCCGAGGGGCCCGTTCAGCCTCCTGTCTCCGCTGGAGGGTCCGAGGGGCCCGTTCAGCACCATGCCACATCAGCTGGAGGGCCCGAGGAGCCCATCCAGCCACCTTCTGCTACGCCTGGTCCAGCCTCAGAGCCTTCGCCTGGTCCAGCCTCAGAGCCTTCGCCTGGTCCAGCCTCAGAGCCTTCGTCAGCTGCAGCCTCAGAGCCTTCGTCAGCTGCAGCCTCAGAGCCTTCGTCAGCGGCAGCCTCCGAGCCTTCGTCTGCTGCAGCCTCCGAGCCTTCGTCTGCTGCAGCCTCCGAGCCTTCGTCTGCTGCAGCCTCGCCCGCCGCGGCTCCGGCCTGTGCCTCGTCTGCCGCGGCTTCGGCCTGTGCTTCGTCTGGTCCTGTGCCCACCGGGCCATGGCCAGCACGCCTGACACTGGAGAGCCGCCGCTGCCTTCCGCGCGGCCGGCCCCCTGAACTGCTCCGTCGTCTCCTCCGCCGCTGCCTTCCGCGCGGCCGGCCCCCTGAACTGCTCCGTCGTCTCCTTCGCCGCCGCCGCTGCCTTCCGCGCGGCCGGCCTCCGGACCAGCTCTGCCACCTGTGCCACCCGCCTGGTCGGCCCCCCGACCGTGTGACCCGTGAACTCTTGTTCCCGTGGGCTCTGGGTCGGCCCCCTGAACTTTATTTTGACTATGGTCGTGTGCTCCCGTGTTTTCTGTTGTTTATTTTGTTTCCCGTTCTGGTCCCTCCGTCCTGGTCCCCCGCCTCCCGCCCTGGGTGGGTTGTTTTCTGTTTTTGTTTTTGTTTCTCGGGTTTGGGCTGTCGGGAGCCAGCCCTTTAGGGGGGGGGTGGTGTCATGGTCCTGGGCCATGTGGGCCCAGTATTCTTAGTTCTTTGTATTCTCGTATTTCGTTCCTTATTTAGGCCATGTCTTCTGAGTTGCCCTGTTGTGTTGTTCCCTAAGTGTTTTTCCCTTCATGGCTCTCTCCCCCCTGTGTGCCCTCTATGTATTGATGAGCCCTCGTCTCCCTTTGTGGTTGTTTCATGTTTCCCCAGCCCGTTATGTCTGTGTTTTCCCCGTGCTCTCTCTCCTCCTGTCGGAACCTCTGTGCCTCTACATGTCATGTTCAGTTCACCCCGCCCTGTCTCGTTATGATTATCAGTGTCACCTGTGTTCCCCGTGTGTGCCCACTTTCCTCGTTTTCCCTCTGTGTATTTCTGTCTGAGTCTCCCTCTGTTCGGCGTCGTGTTCTCCCTCATGTTGTGTGGATCTCCCTGTGTCTCTCTGCGTATGTTAGTTTACTTTTCCCAGTTTAGTTTTGTATTTCCTATGTTCTGCCATTCCAGCATTAAAGCTGTGATTTTGAGTTCATCCCCGTGTCTGTGAGTTTTGCGTTTGGGTCCTCCTCCTGCCTGCCACACAGCGATCCATGACAGACAGAATCCATGGATGGCAGGCTTTTGAGTGTCCTTGCAAAGAAAGGTGGCTATATTGGTCGCTGATTTGTTTTTGTTTTGTTTTTGAATGTCAGAAATGTATATTTGTGAATGTGGAGATGTTATATTGGTTTCACTGGTAAAAATAAATAATTGAAATGGGTATATATTTGTTTTTTGTTAAGTTGCCTAATAATTATGCACAGTAATAGTCACCTGCACACACAGATATCCCCCTAAAATAGCTAAAACTAAAAACAAACTAGAAACTACTTCCAAAAACATTCAGCTTTGATATTAATGAGTTTTTTGGGTTCATTGAGAACATGGTTGTTGTTCAATAATAAAATTATTCCTCAAAAATACAACTTGCCTAATAATTCTGCACTCCCTGTAGTACTAGGTTGGACCCCCTTTTGCCCCCAAACCCTGGAGGCCATTTGAGTACAGTGAACTTCTTGCCATGTTTCCAACCAACCATCAGAAGATGTGCACACTATAGTCATAAAGGAAGTGAAATGGTTATTAACAATGTTTAACACAATGTGTATTTAGAGATACAGTAACATTCTACATCCCTTGGCTGTAATGAACGGTTATTCAGTTCAGCTCCATTTAACAAAAACTGTTTCCACAAGGTGCTGTTGCCTACAATAATACACAGAAAACAGAGAAAACCCCAACAGTTAGATGCCCCCTATGAGCAAGTGCTTTAGTGACATGTGGGAAGGAAAAACTCCCTTTTAACAGGAAGAAACCTCTGGTAGAACCAGGCTCAGGGACTGCTGCGACAAGTTAGGGTGAGGGGAGGATGACAGGCCAGAGATTAATAATAACTAATGAATAAATGCAGAGTGGTGTATCAACCATCATCAAAAAGAAAAGTTTTAAGCCTAATCTTAAAAGTAGAGAGGGTGTCTGTCTCCGGAAGGTTGCGCCACAGAAGAGGGGCCTGAAACATCTGCCTCCCACTCTAGTTTTAAATAGCCTAGAAACCACAGGTAAGCCAGTAGTCTGAGAGCGAAGAGCTCTATTGGGGTGATGTGGTTCTACGAGGTCTTTAAGATAAGATGGGGCCTGACTATTCAAGACCTTGTATGTGATCAGAAGGATTTTGAGTTAGAGTCTAGGAGCCAGTGAAGAGAAGCCAATAGTTTCTGTTGCCTTCCTATCAGCTCGAAACAGTCTGCCTGTTGTCCTCTGGCCTCTGGCATCAACAAGGCATTTTCTCCCAGAGAACTGACACTCACTGGATATTTTCTCTTATTCAGAGCATACTCTGTAAATCCTAGAGATGGTTGTGTGTGAAAATCCCAGTAGATCAGCAGTTTCTGAAATACTCAGACCAACCAGACTGGTACCAACAGCCATCACATAAATTCACCTAAATCTTTCTTCTCCGCTCTGAAACCTCAGCAAATCATCTTGACCATGTCTACATTCCTAAGTGCATTGAGTTGCTGCCGCTGATTAGACATTAGGGTTAACAAGTGGATGAGCAGGTGTACCTAATGAAGTGGCCAGCAAGAGTATTTTAATCATTTTAATTATTAATTAAACTAAACAGTACAAAAACAAGCGAAATGAGAGCCAAACAGATGAACTTCTGTAGCATAAATATACAGTATAATGTATTAAACCTGCTAATGGCAATGTTTTATAATGTTCAAACACAGCACGATGAGAGCTAAAAAACGTCATAACAGTTGTTTTTTCATATATGTTGTTATAACTCTTTGTTTTATTGGCACAAATAATAGCAGATAAATAAATAATGAAAAGTGAAATAAACAGAATATGCTTATATAAGCATCTAACAGTAGGAGACAATGATGGCTGACATCATATGTATAGCTCCACTTGCAGTGAATTTTTGAGCATGATGAAAAGCATTAGCTGAGAAAAGTTCAATAAAAATACGCATTTTTAACATAAGCACGGGATAAACAAACATCATCATAATGAACCAGCCGTTTTTGCTGTGGAATCATCGACTTACTAATGGTCGCCAGCAGAAAAACAAAACACAAAAACAACAAGAAAAAAACACATAACTGGAGACGTCACAATGCTTCTGTATATAGAAAAAACAGTATAGGTATTGATAACATTCATGAACAGAAATGACTTTGGAAAAGTACCAAACATCCTATTCAAGTCCTATTTCCTGAATTATCCAATACTTAATTTATTTGAATAAAAAAAAAAACAACAACAACAACAAAGGAACAGACATTACAGGCCATTAATATTTTACAACCATTAATGCTCGCTATGGAAGAACCAAAGGGTATGAGTAGTGATAAGGACATTAGGTCTAAACCTGTTATATGAAATGTTCTATGCACTTGACTTCATTTCGCTGAATGTCTGACCAGCTGCATGGCCTTGCATGCTTCATGTCAGGGAGATGTATGTGTACCGATGTAAATAGGGTTAATATAGTGCAGGGGCACTGCTAATTGGGTTAGCAAAGATTCCATTACAGCTACCACACTGACAGAGCCAGCCTGCTATCGATCAAATGGGTGAATGAAGGGGACAAACAGCAGGTGCTTTAATTAAACAAGTCCAAGCACATGAAAAAACCCACCAGACTGTATCAGCACACAAATGTGTCTCTTTACACTGAAATGAACTGCACCAGCTTGGTTGCAAAAGGGCAGACGTATGTGGATATGTGTATATACACACACACACACACACACACACACACACACACACACACACACACACACACACACACACATATATATATAAAAAAGGGTGATGGTAGTTGCACAAATGGTAGCAAATAACTAAATAAATATGGATTTGTGCATGTGTTTGCATGAAAAAGTGTGCATGAGCGAGAAAAAGACAAACCGCATGGGACCTAAGCGCTCTTTCATGTGGAGGTGAATACATAAATAATAAAATTAAATCATCAAAAACAGCCCAAAATAGTCCCAGCCCTTCTTTCAATAATATACGCACCATATTACATGTTCTACATTCACTGGAGTCACATTAGTCTGTATCAGTCCTGACATTAAATTATCTATAAATTGAATTGTCAAAATGATGATTACTATTTTTTTTGTTAGCACTTGCTCAAAAATTAAAATGACCTAAAGATAGCAATAAGAGGCTTTCTGATTAGAAATGTCATTTTGCAATAAAATGTAAAAGAACTATTGTCAGTAATGCGTTGTTTATCTTCCGGCTTTGATGTGCTGCTTGCTTCCATAGCTACTCATTATCTGATGGTAGCTAGGTGCAATCTGCAAGGTGTCGGGGGAGCAGAGTACTAAATAAAGATATTTTCAAGGTTTTCAGACACCAAGAAATCTCAACCCCAGTTGTGTCACTTTACTTCCTCGCTTAGCACAATGTGCTGCCTCCTTAAATAGCTCAGAGTTTCTCTGAAGCCAGGCACTTGACTTAACACCAAGATAGGCAGATAGGGGAGCGTGCAGCAAAAAAGGAAAAAAGAAAAAGAGACGTCAGTGCACAAAAAACCACACCATCCCCGCTGTGACAGGCGCACAAACCCAACGCAAGATCTCAAGTTTCGTTTTGTGTGATCCTGCTATGTACTATGTGATAGGTAGATACATAAATTCTACCTTTTAGGTTTTGAATCGGATGTATGGACGCGCTTGTGACAGGGTACTCATCTGGCCATGTGTCAAAAGTTTTTTTGGGCCATTATATTGCATGTTTGAAAACCTGAACTGACCTCAGGGAGAAAGTGCAAGTAAACGACTCTGATGTGAGCTCTTGTGTAACGAGATACCTCTGAATCCTGAAAGTTGTGGAGTGCCGAAAACCATTATTTAAACGGATTAGCCCCCCTCTTGTTTATGTTTTGATTTTGCTGTGAACTATTCTTTAAAGCCAGAGGCAGCCTCTGGAGTGGAGTTCAGATGATGTGATCTCTCTTTCCACAAGCCACTCTTATTAAGCAGCCCCACTAAAAGCCTGAGGATTCTCTTACTAAACCAATCAATAAAGGATCTGTCTTGCCATGGTCCGCGGAGCCCTCGACTCCACCCTTCATTCTTCCTCTGGCTTTCACTGTCCCCCACAGGCTCACTCATTCATGGTAAGCACAGGGTGAAGCTGACGCTACTGTGCATGCGTGTGCATGTGTGACAGATGTGGTGCCTGATGTGCCACTATCTAAAACCTCAGGAGGTGAAACGGGTGAAAATAGTCCTCTGAGGTGGAGCTGAGGAGCAAACCGCCTGTTAATGAATAAATAAACAGGGAAGTCAGCATGAATGCCCCACTGTCACCGTGTTCTCTGAGTGCAGAGGCTGATCTTCCATCGCTAACACCTGTGTGACTGTCAGAGGAATCAATAAACAGCTACTGTTGCAAAGGTGAACTCGCCCACCAGTGCACACTGTGCTCCCACTGTCTGCGTCTCTAACAGAAAGAGACTTACGGCAGAGGAACACCTCACATTCAAATTGACGCATGAGTGTGAGTCGCCAGTGAGAACAAACATATAACAAACATGCATACGACATAAGTGGAAGTACAGAGACAGATGGCTGGTATAATAGCATCAAATCTAATACATTCAATGGGAAGATATAGCTGCACTCAAAAGACAATAAAGAACTTTTAGCTCGTTTCCTCTTGTACATTTTTTTCCTGACGTCCACTCACAAACAGATATTCATTGCAATCAATAAACACTTAAAAATGTCTCCAATAACTAACTCCATGTATGTTTGCTAGATGGTGGTAGCAAATGTGATTTATTTGCAGCCAAAGCCAATCTAGAGGTCTCTCGCACAGATGCCGGTATTAAGCTTAAGTAAAACACCTGATGCAACACCTCTGTAACTATATAGACGATGGCTTTAGCTCAGCCTAAATCTGATCATGGAAAATGCATATGTAACACTCTTTTCTTGAACCAAGAGTAGGGAGTATTTCTTTTGTTATTTACAGCAGTACAAAACAAGAGGCAAGCTAAAGAAGAGCATCCCATCCTCGCTAATGAGATCAAGAAGATATGCTCTGTTTGTGCAGATTAAACTTACAGTATAAACACTTCTCCACCCACAAGAAGTCAGAAACTCTAACTTTAAGAATGAAAAACTCTCCTCCCTCTTTTATCAGCATGGAAACAGGGTACTTGTTGTACTGTAGCTGTAAGGCTTTTTCAGTGTGGCCCTGAACATTCAGAGGAGCAACACTGCAGACAGCAGAACGCTGTCGGGAGTGCTGGAAAAGGTCGAGCCAAGTCAAATTTCCTTAGGCAAATGAAACTAAAAAGATTCACTTTTTATTTAAAAATAGGAACTTTGCACACTTCGCACTTTGTGACTACACAAATGTCGCAAATGGTAAATCGGTTCACGCACAAAAAGGGGACATTTGTGCAAGACATCACATGCAGCTATTTATTTTATTTTTATTTGTTTACTGACATTCTATGGTTACTCACAATTTTGGCCACAACAACTGAAGAGATTTTTCTGCAACCCCTGGACATGCTTAGACACACCACATTTTCTAAATTATAAGAAAGAAAAGAAAAAAGTCTGAAAATACAGACAGAGTTTATCAGAAATCACCTCTACTTAGGTAATTTTAGAAGTCTCAAAGACTCATTTAGCGATCTGACTAATCAGAAAAAAATCCACCTTCTCAAGTTGCACCTGTAATGCATCACACAGTTATGAATTCTGTGGATTCACATTGTGCAAACTGAGCAACTGGTTTACGATGCATTCATTTTTTCCCCCCCTTTTTCTAAAGAAATAAAAAGGCTCAGTCACTCGTGACTCAAGTACAAAGTAGGGCAAAAATGGCACCTACACACGTCTGGCACTCTGAAGAGAAAGGACTTTGGTGATGATTAGGATTGGGACAAACTATGTAACCCGATATAGCACTTCTTTCCATGTGATACAGTGGTCTGGTCTACACCAGTGCCAAATATTTTAATAACTATTTTTTAAACCATTAAGAGGTCCTGAGTGGATTCCCAAATTTAATTTTCTGGAATTACTACTTCATGAGTTCTTGTGGTGGAGCTTACTGAATGAAAGATGACGAAGAAACTCACAGGGGACATTTCACAGACAGCTGGACAAAGTGACTCAGAGAGCTAATTAATTAAACAATATTACACAATACAATAAATCAAACAAAATTACCAGTTTTTACCTTTATGGTTATTTTATTCTCCCTCATTTCCACAGATAGATTCGATCTACTGTAAATAACTGTCCTGCTACGTGACACGTATCAAAGAACTGTACGGTTGCATTATCACATTATCGTTATTGTGGGTGATTTATCGTGTTTGCATTGAAACATGAACTAGGTTATGAGTTAACTTGTGGTTCCCACAACGGGGAAAAAAACCAACACACAAGCGCATTTTGTTCGCCTTCATGCAACCCTACCAAAGAAATAATGGATCACATGCAGTGGCAATGCTGAGTATGAGCTAAAGATGGAAGGAATATTTCCTCAAAGCATAATTTGACAACTATGCCTGCAGTTGAGACTTAAAGGGTTTCAGACTTTCTAAAACCGGCTAATAGGAAGTTTAATGCGAGAAGATTCATGTGTCTACTACAGTTTCCTCTGCCTAAATAACCTGACATGTAAAAACTGCAGCATTTTATTACAGTAGGGTCATTTTCTTCAGCTTTTCATCAAATTACTGGATGAGGTTGCTTACTTCAAGAAGTAATGCTGAATAAAATAAAGCCCAAAAGCTGGCTCCCCCCAGGGCTGTGTGCTCTCCCCCCTGCTCTTCATCCTCTACACTGATGACTGCAGATCCACACAGCCCAACTGTCACCTGGTTAAATATGCTGACGACACAGTTCTCCTGTCACTGCTGTCAGGCCCCTCACAACACCACGGGCCTGCTCTTCAGGAGTTTGTAGAGTGGTGTGACAGCTCCAAACTTGAACTGAACGTGAGCAAAACAAAGAGATGGTGGTGACCTTCTCCAGTAGGCAGAGGGATCTGGCCGCTTCAGTCACCACCACCATCCACGGGAAACCAGTGGAGGTAGTTGAGGAGTACAAATACCTGGGAACCATCTTTGACAACCTCCTTAAATTCTCTGCCAACACAGAGGAGATTCTCAGGAGGTGCCACCAACGGCTATACCTCCTTAGGAAACTCAACTCCTTTGGAGTCAGCACACCCATCATGATGACGTTTTACTATGCCTTCCTGGAAAGCATCATGGTCTTCTCCATCACCTGCTGGTTCCACTCCCCCAGCCTTCAGAACAGGAACAGACTGCAGCACACTCCATCAGTGTGCTCTAAAATCATTGGCCTGCCTGTCAGAACTCTGGCACAGGTTTTCAGCCAACAGGCCCTTAGACAGGCAGCCAAAATCATCTACGACCCATCTCACATTCTTCACCCTGCATTCTAATGGCTCCCCTCTGGGCGACGCTGCATTTCCTGCAAGACTGAGAGGAGGAGAGCCACCTTTGTCCCCAAAGCCACTCTGCTTTTTAACTCCAGCCGATAAGGCCATTTCCCACACCCATAAACATAAACTACACTCTTCTTATACTACCGACACTTTATTCACTTTTAGTCACTTACAGTTATTTATTCACCTTTCAGTCACTTTAATTTTAAAACTGTATATACTGTATATTCATTATTTCACTCTTATTGCCTGTTCTTATTGTGCTTATCTTCAACGTCATGCTGCTCTGTTGTTTGTTAATTGCCCCTTGGGGATAAATAAAGTCTTTCTGATTCTGATTCAAGGTTCAAAAGAGGAGAATAACTTCTCTCAGGTCACGTTCAGCAGAAGAGGCTGTAGTACATTACTTACATGTAATAGTAAAGCTAAAATGTTCTAAGTACATTATTTTATGTCGTTTGGATTATAAGTGCATTACAAATAGACATAATGGGGAGTTAAAAGCATAACTATGTAAATCACTGCCATTTCTTTACTTTATTTATTGTTCGCGTTTGTTTTCAGGGACATTATGCTGTAGTGCCGCTGAGACATGAATCAATACTTACTGTATGAATTACCGTGCTCAGACTCTAATGGCAAGCTTTTGCCACGCTAAGCCTGAAATATATTTAGTGCACAGCGAGACAATGGACACTAAACATTCCATGCACTCGACAATTAGTCGGGAGGATCCTGCATAATTGTTAGTTAATTGCGTCAAGTGATGACTCAGGGGATGAGCCGTGGTAACCACTTCCGAGGCTTTTTTCATGGAAAATATGGTGAAAATGATGAAGGCCCAACGAACCTGTTTTTGTTTTGTTTTTTTAATTAGGCTAAGCAAATAGTAAGAGAAGTGCTGTGCAGTCACTGTATTGATCTGTGGTATGGTAATTTTATCTGATATAAATTTGTTAGAATGCACATTATATGTATCTATTGAATATGTTATCCTTGAATGGCCACTGCAATGCCATTTACTGCCTTATACAACAGAATTAATAATTTAGAGCATTTTATGCTGAGAGTAACTTTTGGTGCCCTTTGGTAACAGATCCGTGGCACTAATGCTGGGTGGCAGGCCAGTTTGAAGCCCTGCACTACAAGTCAAGGCTAGGGCACATCTGTCTGGCTGACTGGCCAATCTACAGCCCCTTGATCCCTGAGCTATTAGGCACACAGCTGACATGCTTGCATGTGTATGCACATGCACACTTTGAGGATTCATGGACCATTAACGCTGTGATCTGTAAAGTTACCATCACGCTTAACAAGCAAACCAAAAGCCACTGACAATGGCTTACATTTTCAAAGCTCTCAACAACTACGTGCTGCCGAGGGTCTCTGCCAGAGAGATTATAACAGAAAGACAAAAAAGGAAAATAAATAATAATAAAGAATCCTGATGGGAAAACTCTGTAGCGGCAACATGTAACCCAAAAAGTAATCTGCTTTGTAAAGTCAGTTGTGTTGTTCCATTGCTACAAGCACAGTTTGCAACTGCAAAGTGTTGGTTTCACAAATCACTTCAGAGCGTGCAATGTATTTTGAATCTGGATGAGTCAGTATTGCTGCAGTTTGAAGAACAGAGTTGACATAGATCTAACATTAGTTAGCTAATCAAGTTAGCCGTTGTTGGATTTGGGATCAGTGTAATCAGCGTTCTTAGCGTCAGTCTCACATTTGTCAGATTATGAGTCAACCCATTTCATGGATGTGCAACATGCACACAATGGTCACCGGCACACTCACAGCCATACACCAACATGTCGCCATGGTGTGGCTGTTAGCAAGTTCTTCACTGTGAGTGAGGAGGGCACAAACTTCACTTAAATTGCAGAGGAACACCACCTAACAACTAACCTAATGAGACACTTAAATCACCTTCACCTTTGTTTCTTATGAAAAAAAGTGCACAAAAATGAAAAGTTGATTTTTGATTCTGTACGCTGTCAGTTGTAGTTCTTTTAAAGAAAATCAAAACTGACAAAAGTTAGCATTGGCAAATCACACTTAGAGAAAAAACAAACAAACCACAAAAGAGAGAAGTTGAAATTGGACACAAAAATTGCACTTGGTTCAAACATATTTTAAAAAGGAAGATTTGTGTGGCTTTTCTTCTAAACATTATCATTCTTACTTAAAGTCGGGGCAACATATCCCTCTTTTTATCATGTATGCATAACTGAATGGTAGTTTGCATGATTTAAAAAAAATCTTTTTAAAAGAGAGCATGATACTGTGAGTGGGATCAGAAGGATATCTGCTAAAAGCTAGCATGTAGGCACACATCAGTGTGTGGGGAAGATTATAAATGAAAGACTATAACTGTTGTATAATTGTTTGCATGAATATTATGAGTCAGTACGATTGTACCAGAAGAAAAAAAATGACAGTGAATAGGCACTTTACATCTGTGTCAGTGTGCAGAGCATTTATTTGAAACAGGGGGTAGTTTCTCTGAACAGAGAAGCTGTTGAGATTCTCAGTTTCTGATTGGCTCGCAGCCTTTTTGGAAAGAAATCGTATCTTCTGGCTATCTTTACGTTTCAGAGAAGATTTCAAACCAACCGCAGAAGAACTTAAAAATTCACTAAGTTCAAGTTGTTCACCAAGAATAGCAACATTTTATACAAAGATGATTTTTCTCTTCCAGTACAGCCTTGCAGTATCTCTTTTCTAAGCATGCTAATTTACCCAGCTGGCAAGCAGTTACGTGAGCATTTAGTGAGTTTAAGGTCATGCTTGTGCAACAAATCAGACTGATCTCACAGTGTGACAAAACAGCCTGACTTTATGAGCAAATGTATACGTGTAAGTGACTAATACTACCTTTATGACACACTGACTGCATGTATATGACAAAGCGCTGCAGTTTAATTCTTCTATAACATTTTAAGTTTGTAGTACTGAGAGGCTGTTGACAGATCGCAGATAAAGATGCGGTGCATGATAGTGAGAAGTGTTTGTACTTTTTTAAACACCTCTGAACATAATACAGTCCTTTACATAATCATCTTTATGACATAAATTCTACTCAAACACAGTTTAACACTCATAAAAATGAGACTTTATAAGAGAACAAATGCATTTGACTGCAAATAAATCAATAAATGTGTGTGTTGTAGAGAACAGCAGGGTATGTAATTATGACAAAATGCTAAAAAACGTGATTGTAGGTATTACATGTGAAGTAGAGCTGTGCTGTGTGTGAGAACAGGTCTGATTTACGACCTAAGCAGCCACTCATAAATATTAGTCCTGAGGCACACGTCTGCATGTGTGTTTATAAAGGAGGGTGTAAATGTTTCATATGTCGAAGCGCAAGGAAAACGGAAAGAGAAGAGACGCCGTGGTGCAGGTGTGCAAGAGAACCAGTGAGACTCTTTTTTCCCCCCCTTTTTCATTTTTTTTTTCCATTTCTCTGAGATGAAGGTGGGAAGGGATGATGGGATGTAGGTTGGATGAAAGAAAAGGGAGGAGGAAAGAGCGCTCCAGTCCTGTCGCCTTGGGTGCATCAGCAGCAGGAATTGTTCTCTGCCCTGTGGGGGCCATCTGACTGTTCTGTCACCCTCAACAGAAGGCTAACTCTGCCTTAAAGTGCTCGGCCCCGCGCTCGCAGTTCGACAAGCTTGATGTTTAATACATACACAGGGAGAATATTGAAAATGCCTCAGGAGAAATGCAGCACACGGGCTGGAAGGGAGAGAGGGTTTTTTTTTGGTCAGTTTGTAGAACAACCAGGAATAGTGGGGCTCCTGTACAAAGCATGCGTGGGCAGGCTGCAAAATATAATTGCTGAAGACTCGGACCAAAGCCGGAGCTCCGTAGCAAATTGGAAATCTATTACGTGCAAGAGTTAAGCACCTCTCAAAAACAAAGCACTTGTTTTGAGGGGGGTACTTCTTCATTGTGGTGATTGTGTAATGCACTGGCATATCTGCGGCAGGAAATATACGTCACACTCATGCATGATGCTTCAGTCGAAATAACAGGCCGTGAATTTAACACGTAAGCTGAAAAGCCTCTCCCTCGTCTGTAATCAGGGCGAGCATGGTGAAATTCAGGGCATCACTCCTCAATAAGGCAGGAGAATGGGCCTCAGGGGTGACTCTCCTGCTTAAGTCAACACAATGGGTGTAATGAGGTGAAATACACACACACACACACACACACACACACACACACACACACACACACACACACACACACACAGAGGAGATGGGAACCCTTATTGCATAGTTAAGTGCAATTCACTCATCTACATGCACTGAGCCTGCTGCAGAAGTTCTGCTCACACCCACACATTTAGCAGCACAGCAAGGATTTCACTCTTATTTCAGGTTACTGAGTGAATCAGATGTTATGAAATGATGTCATTTCTAACTGGCGAGCTTATATTTAACACACCACGTGTCTTAACGGCCCGAACCTGTATTTTGAGTAAAAAGAAGAAGAAAAAAAGAGCCCAAATGCCACGACTGAATTGTGACAATCCAACTTTAAGCTGATCTGAAAAGCCACTGGTTCTTTTTGACAAGCCCGCATCTCCTCGGCACTTAATAGTCAGCGAGTTCATCAGTTCTGAGTCCATAATTAATCAGCCCGAGCGTGTGAGCGGGACTGGTGCCTTTCTCTTAACATCACGTACAGCAACCCACGCCCTCCGAGCCATCAGTGGATTAATGATAAGTGCCTTTGATAGGAGAGCCCCTCACAAAGGCTTTATTAATTAGCCTAACACCGACGCTGTGGCCGCAGTGTGCAACACGTCCCCGCTAATCAAAACTTTAAAGGGGCACGATCGACCTCCCAATCACCCGCACGACATCAAACCCCTGACGCCTGCGTGCATTAAGTTGCCGCTGAAAGTGCACCATTTGCAAATGAGGGGCAACTTTCACACGTCGGTGAAGACACGGTTATGCGCGCTTTACAAAGACGCCCGTGAATCATTGATCAGACAGGTGGGATCGAGTAGTGGCTACGGCATAAATCAGAGGTAAGGAGGGACACTATCCAAAACTGCCCAGATGTCGCCAAAGTGGAAGCAAAAATGAAAACGACGGAGACCAGATGCGTCGTACTCACTCGTCCCCGGTGCCTTAGAGGAGCATCCCGGTCTCTCACGGCCAGCTTTTCAGATGAGTTCTCCTGGGACAGCGCGCCTTGATCCTCACTATCATTCTTTGCAAGGCTTCAGCCTCCTCACAGCCTCCCTTTACTCTTCTTCTTTGGCATTACAAAAGAAAAAAAATACAACGAAGAAAATCAAACCCGTTGCATGCCAAATAAAATTCTCCTTCAGGTGTTGTTTCGGGGTTGCTCTCGTCCGTCTCTCGGTGTGCAGGGCAGAAGTGACAGAAGCGGATTCCTATTTGAGGGGATGCTGACGCGCAACCGGAGGGGTTCGCCTCCTGTCTTTTTCATCTGGCTCCATCAGCAGCCCTCGGTTGGACAGCACCATGTGACTGAAAATAGCGTCAAACACACGCGATGGCACGCTTACTTCCTGTTACCGTACTTCAAAATAAAACACTATAGCTAAAGTTTTGGGGAAAGGAAACTGAAGAAGAATCCCATTAATAGTAAAGTAGAAATCACCAAAAAGATAGTAGATTAAATTTGATTTCATCTTGCAAAATGATAAATAAATAAAATTATTAAAATCTTTTTAGTTCCTTCTTCATCTTTTCTTGTCTTAAATTGGTCTGAATCGATTGTGGGGCTGATATCTCTCTCTAGCAGTATCTGCTGTTGATTTAGCATAAACTCAAGCTGATTTCTTCTCTGGTTAGGAAAACTTTGTGATTTCCCCTGAAGTCTAACCAGCACGAAATATATTACTTTTATTTTGAAGGGGTTCCTCTTCACCTCTTTTCCGGCTTCAATCTCTATTGACGCACCTGTGAAGGCACCCATTCAATTAAGACTGACCTCACAGAGAGTGCCTCCAAGCGACCGCAGTTAGAGTAACACCGACTTCTCAAAAAATTATCCTGAGGAGAAATATTTCCTTTCCGAAGTATTGTCAGTTATTGACGTGTTCCTTATAGCAGCCTCTGTATTCCTTGTTTATCGAGTTCTGAACTCTTTAATAGCAAACAAAGAAAAGGAAAAAAATCAGATGGGACTGCGCCCCCATCGCCACATGCACTGTATATCGTTAAACTTTTATGAGCATAGCCTAAATAAAGAAAACATTCATATGCGTGTTGGAAAGCCGGCGGTGGCTGTAATTTGAAGCTGTGTAAGCTAGTTCGTGTTGACAAATCTCCCACAGAGCTGAAGGGAGCAGCTCATTTCGCGTTTGATTTAAAGTTAGGTTGTAATGTATTTCAGTTGCACCACTGCAAAAATATCCGGTGTTGTTTTTGTTAACCCCCCCTAGCTGACATACTCATTTCTGCCTGAATAATAACATCATTTGCGAACCTTTGGTGTGAGCAAACTACTGTTGCAAGAACAATAATTTGGGGGAAATCAAGTCTTTCAGGCTGCTGTAATTATATGGATTCAATTTCTTTTGCTCTCATGTCTCAGAAATGATGAATTGGCCCTTTGATAAAAGTGAAAAAGACTTCTGTTGAGTGCTGCAGGACAAAATCCTCACTGGTGTGTTTGAGCGCCAAAAACGTGTGAGAAGAGAATCAGTGAGGAAAAAAGAAGGAGAGAAGGAGAAGAAAGAGAAGTAAAAGCGACAGGCTAAGACGCTTTTTCAAAGACAGACAGGCCTTGTCCTTTTGAGATCTTTTCCTATTGTTGTCCACTGTGGGCCAGACTCTTGGGTCTCCTCCACAATGCAGGTCCCCTCAGAGCAGTGCACCACTGGCTCTCCTGTCACTTCACATTAGTGTCTTCATGGAGAACAGCAGCCCCGGAGGGCCACACTTGTCATGAAAGAAGTACTCTGGATACACACCCACCCACTCACACACACACACGCATACACACACATTATGCAGACTGTGAAGATAGGAGGTGTCAGGCAAAATGAGAACACAAGGAGAACCTCCATCAAGGCTTCCAACAGAACTTTTAACAGTGACCTTATTTCAGCCTTGTGCTTGCCTCTCTGTCTCACTCTCTCCCACCCAACCAGCAACCCAAATACACACAAGCACAGATTTATGGCACACGTTCAGAAGCCGTGTTCTCATGAGAAATGCGGCCTAGGAATAAATAAGCTTCACTTATGTCTTGCACTTACAGGCTTGATGTGTAACAGTGAAACATGCCATCTGCTACAGGCAAACAGAGCAATCACTCACACGGAACCAAGCAAACACCTTTATTCAATGAAATATGACAAGATAAATACTATTTAGAATTTGGAATAAAAATGTGAAAGTAACCACCCCTAGCCCCCAAAAACAAAAACAACCCAAAACAAAACAGTATCACTTGAATGTTAAGCTTGAACAGTATTTCCTGGCTATAACTAACTCAGGTCCCCGTAACCTTTTGAGCATTAACTGCAATTACTGTCATTCTTCTATTATAATGTATTTGATTGTCTTTAAATAACTTCTAGCTGTTAGTTTACAGGAACCAGGTGGATCTTGAGTACATAAGCGAGCACACCATGACAGCTGATGAAGGTGGTGTGATTTGGCGAAAAAAATATAAGGCTGACAGTCTGACGCCTGGAAGAATACATTGGCAAAAAATATTTTCATATTTTAGTGATTTGATTTTTAATTATTTATTGCCATCGTCACAAATTTTGAATAAAAAGTAATTCATAGTCCAGCTGTACAACATGTAGTAAATGCTCACCTGCTGAGATTATGTAACACGATGCGCCATTGCTTATCTCTCTGAAATAAAAGTACCGGAGCATACGCAAACTGTAAGTCATCACTCTATTGGGAAACAGGGGCAGGTGGATTGCCAGAACGTTTACTCGGGTTTCAGCTTTTCAGTTTTTCTTTTCTTTTCTTTTTTCTTTTTTCCATGCCTGATTCGTGCCTGCTCGTCGGCTTCCTCAAATACCCTGAGGTTATTTCTGGCGATGGGAGGGAGGAGCTCCTCCTGGGCCGGCTGGACGCAAGAGGGCAGGACGGCGCACGGAGGAGGAGAGAGGAGAGGAACAGTACTTTAAAGGGAAAGAGCGCGAGAGTGTGTGATGAAATGAGATGTGAAGTGTTCCCTCACTCAGAGCCTGCAGACACGTAAAAGATTTAAGAAGCTAGTGAGGGGAGAGGTGGGACCTGCCTTCGTGCGCTCCTGCAGAGGGAGAGGTAGACTGAGAGACTTGCTGCTAAGATCCTCTCTCTTTTAAATTATACCGACCACTGGTTGCCTAAAAGGCAAGTGGAGATTCACACAAAAGGTCTGGGGAAGCAGGGCAAGAGGGGTTTTTTTTTTGGGGGGGGGGGACAAAAGATGCACGTAAAGTGAAAACAGACTGGAAGTTGTGCGTAAATAAACTAAGCTAATTACATCACGGAATTAAAAACATCTTTAAACGGAACCCCTTAAGATTTAAGGAACACACAGGAGCTTAAATAGTTTTAATTATTAGTGAAGAAGCTGTCAAGAGCACCAGTACGATGGTTTATTAAATATGAAAAGAGACGCCTTGACGCAATAGTAGAAAATTATGTTTTGTGTGATGTAGGTCTTTGTTGAAACTTGCCAGGGTGTGTGTCGACATACAGCCACGAGATGGAGCCAGTTCTCCATCAACTGCAACCTCACAGATAGCAGCGGTGTAACCTGGTATCCGTCCTGACGCTCTAATATACGTCCGAGTTTCTCTAGCGTCATTAATTCACAAATAATACGAAATTCTAAAAACACAAGTGCACTTCTTGACAATTTCCACTGCCCAAATGAGATTAATCTCCATTTCTGCAAATCTAATTGGCTCATTTCTTTTTAATTAGTCCAACAGGGACCGAGTTTTATTCGCCACGATAATAAACTAACCTGTGTTAAAATATTTCGACTTATAAAGCGCGAAATTTATCGACTGCCACAGTCAGAAACCAGTTGACGCCCTCAGTCAGCCCTGTCTCAGCCTCGGTTTTACTACCCCACCACCGCGACCACCTCCCACCCCCTCCTCCCTTTTTTTCTTTTCTTTTCTTTTTTTTTTTTTTTTTTTACACACCGGCTTGCAACCACCCTCCCAGTCAGTCACCTCAAGTGCGGCCGAGCGGCTGGAGCGGAGGCAAACAAACACATCCAGAGCATCCGGAGCGACTCTCGTCTATCGTGTTTTGGGCTCAAGTAAAAGAGACCGGGGTGGAAGAGAAGAATGGGACGCCGGTGCTTGGATCAACACTGAGTCCTGCCGGCACACCGAGAGCTCCTCTGACTTTTTCTTTTTCCCCCTCCCAGAGTCACCGTGTTTTCACCGCTGACACAATGGGCTGCTGCAGCGGACGATGCACTCTCATCTTTATTTGCACTTTACAGCTGGTGAGTTGTTCCACACTTCTGCACTTTTTAGCTGTTAGAAGTTGTATTCTACGAGGAAGCCACTGCGTGTTTGACAAAGGAATTAGTTTCCAATACAGTGTCTGTTTTTACATGGGCAGGAGCTCGGCTTCTGTTGGAGGATGCTGAAAACTGATGAGGACATGTTAAATTATTTATTTATTTTTAACTTTAAGTAGGATCCTACTTAAAACAAATCTTCATTCGTCATGTCTACTGAATCCAGTTTATTTAAACATAGTAGTTCTGGGAATAATCGTGGATTTCTAACTTTTGTGTTTTAGTGAAGAAGTGTTGTGTTGACATGAGTTGTTGGTCCAAAGAACTCAACTTCTCTGAGCACCAGAAGCCTTAAGCAGCTGTACAGAGATATGACAGAGCAAATTTATACTAATCACAATATTATAATTGAGTCCCATCTTCCACCTGCACTAACCATCATTCTAACTAACCATCATCTTTGTATTGGTGTTACTTAAGTGTTCATATAGCCACTTAATGTATTTCACATTTGTGTAGTATAGTTCTCATGTAAAACATTGGCTAATATGTCAGTTTGTGAATTTTGAAATTAATTTCTACGAAATGTGTTTCTTGGAAATTCTAACCAGCTGTAATTTGCGAATTTTTAATAACAAGAGGAGGAAAAAGGTTGTTGAGAGATTTTAGTTTCTGATCAGTGGTGTGTGGGCTGTGACATTTTACTGATGATACGTCTCGGATGATGCTTCCTATTGACTCAGAGGCTAGCTTCCCTTTGCCATTATCCCGAGTGAAGTTTACCTGACAGGCTGTGACAGTGTTATTTATGATGGCATTAAAACTCAGCTTGCTCACACCATAAGCTCCCACGTAAATGCCACTTTCAGAAACAAACACAGCTATAAAATCGTCTCAAGACAAAGAGTGTAATGGGAAAGTTGTGATATATTGCACCACACGGAAGGGAATTCAAAATGGAGCATTAAAAACAAAAAGGAAGCAAGTATCAGCTGGTGTCAAACTTTAAAAATCCGGATTTAATAACAAAGCCCACAACTTCTAATTTGTAAAGTCTTTTGGCCCTAAAACCAACATTTTACACCAGTTTTTAGGTTTCTGGCTGCTGGGTTGTCTCGCGGTCATACCTTTTAAATACTGCAAGGCTGCTAAGAGCTCAATCGCTCTTTCAGCTCCTAAATATTTGTTTAAGCTCCTGCTATCTTCCTGCTGCTCAGTGTCTTGCTGTTCTTTTGTGTCTCGGACCTGTTCATCACAGTGTGAAGAACAGGGAACTCAGACTTTTTCTTGATAGTTTGCTTATTAGGCCACAGGGGTCTTTGTGTTGCCTCTTGATTAAAATGTGACTCGCTTCACTGGTGACACAAACAATCGTCTCACACTCGCACGAATACAGTAGGCTATCAGCCCACTTTGAACCACACACCTGTTTTTCCTTCACAGTCCTCGGACCTTCTTGCCTCATTAGAGAGAAGGAGGCTGACCATTTGTTACGAGGTTTATAAAGCTGTCAACTAGCTGCCTAAAAAGTCCCCAAAGACTTCTGGAAACAGCTTTATTTTCCCCTGGCAGTATTTCTGGATGACCTGACACTTCCTGTCTGGAGGAACACACACATACACACATACACACACCTGCACATTGACACGTTTAAACTGCAGCGAGGGGTTGTATTAAACCCTGCCTGACCTTTGAAAAGGTCGTCAGGCAGTGTGTGTGTGTCTACGTATGTGTTCACATGAATATGCATGTGTATGTAGAGCAGCAAGAGGGACCCTCAATCTCCCCTGGCTGAAACCTATGCATTTAAAATGAGCCAGGTTATTCCCAGTCCATTAAAGGGTAAAACTACCATTAACAAAACAACATACTCTGCTCCTCAGATGTAAAAAAAAAAAAAAAAAAAAAAGCCCTTGTGAACCGCTGTGTGCTAATTAGCCTGGCAGAGTGCTTTGATCAAACCTCTTTTGGCATCTCGGCCATCCCCTAATTGAATTGTGGTGCGCTTTCCTCATCAACAGGCCGAGTGCTGGGACTGATCTCTCTGGGACAGAAGGCAACAGATAATGAGCCCGTATTGATCGAAAACGCCTCTGTTCCCTCTTCTCTTTGCAGCCTAACTGTTCCAGACAGTAGTGCTGGATGGTTGTCAGAACCCCGATCAGCTCCAGAGAATAGCGAGCGTTGGCAGGAAGCCCCGTCTGTGTAACGATTTGTTTGTACTCAGAGACACCAGGGAGCTCATTTTGTTATCAACCGGTTGGGTTTTTGAGGTGTTGACCTTAACTTGACCTGGAAGTAAAGCACTTCCATTGGTCAGATACAGGACCCAGTCTAGACATATGAATGTCAGCGACTTGCAATGACGAGGAGGTTGTCCTTAGTAGAGCTGATGGTTATTGTGGCTCAGCGGAGCTTGATGATAGATGAAGGAGGCCTTTTCAGTGGTCATGGTGGTTTTTCAGGAGAGGGCAGACAGGCCAGCACACAAACGCACACACACACAATCACAGTGGGCAAAGGCAATGAACTTAGAAGTGAACATTGACCCTGACATAACTAGTCTGGCTACACTGACAGATGCGTCTCGCAGACACACCCACACAGTCACAGCTGCACATTCTTAACTTTGAGTTATAGGTTATTAGGTCTAGTGGTGGGTAAAGATTAGAGCCTTCGTACGAGTGCAGCTGTGTTTGACCTCTGACGAGACGAGGCAAGCAAAGGAAGAAAATTGAAGCTTTTTAAAAAAATTAATTAATTAATTTTTTAAATTTGATCACATGCAAGGAGAATAAACAATGTCCTTGTTGTCACAGTAGCTGCATAATTTGTGTCTAGGAAGGAAAAAGTCACCCACGGTACAGCGGCACAGGAGAACTGCAAGTTTTACCTCATGTTCACCCTTTAAAGGAGACTACCCACAAGCACCGTGTGAGTGTTTGTGTGTTACATCTTGCATCACACTGCCCACTTTTCCTCTAGTCTTTTGATGACAAAGCTGGAGAATATACTCGGTAGAGAAAGCTTCAGAGAAGAAAAGCGAGTTCAACCAAAGTACTTCCAAGAAAGTTTTTTAGCAGAAAAACAGAGCGCCTCGTCCTGAAGAGTGTTATCTCTAAAGGCGCAACATCATCCCTTGGCAAGCTTCACGTCATCTTCTACATATTACAAAGGATTTAGGTTGTGTTTCTCCCCAGTTTCCTCTGCTAACTCATCTGCTTTATGGAGGCACGAACATTCAAATTTCCTGCTGAATATTCATGATCTCAGACATGCTGGATGCCTCTAACATACTGTCTCTCTCTCCTCACTAATCTGTGTGTGCTAGCGGGCACACAACACATGGAAGGTCTTGGCCTGTAGCTTTGATATTGATGTGTCGCACAGCTATAATTAAGAATAATTACTGCAGCTGGAGCAAATTGTGTGGCAATAAAACACTATATGCTGTCAGACCAGCAAACCAGGGTGTGAGGGTTACTGCTGCTGTGTAATCCTTCCGTGCCTTGCAAATTTACTGGTGGCGTGATGTTTTGAAAGCTGTTTACTACAGAAATATGAGCGCAAGTGCTAGAATATTTTAATTTTCCCAGTTACAGATGCCTCGGACATCTGCTCAGTGGGTTTTGCTAAGTGCATTTGTGTGTAACTTCTTTACAGAGTGCCTGAGTGAACCTGGAGTCGTAGCTGTCTGATCAGTGATAATAAACTGCATTTCTTTGACATTGCCAGGTTGATGGAGGAGATAGGCCGGCAGGAATAAAATGAATGGTCGTAGCTCTTTATCGCTCCACTCCGTTCTCATTGTCTTCACCTCTCTGGTGCTCCTATTATGTTTTATAAAACTTCTCTGGACTGTGATTTATATCACTGTGGGCACAAGCACATTTTTTACTATTTGTTTTGGCTTGCACAGATGGTGGAGGACTAAGGCAGCACCCGTACTTGAATTATCCATGCAAAAACAAAATGTGTTGTCAGTGTATGTTAGACTCCTCGCAAACTCTGTGTATTCACTGAATACCAATAGCAAAATGACTTCTTGGGTCGGTCTGTGTACACTCTCAGTCAGTCATAGTAATCTCATAGTAATCTAAGGAGCTTGGACAGAAAAGTGACTGGACTTATAAGTTTCTCAAAGACGTTGCACCTCTCATGCGATAAGCTTCTTCAGAACTGAAGTCATTGTCATTTTTTCAAGTACTTTACTACAGTATATAGCAAATTTACATCTGCTGTCCCCTGGCAGTTAGATGTTGAAAACAATATAAGTGATCATGCTCTGCCTTAAGCTTAACAGGGAAATGCATCCCTGCCCCCAGTCCACTTCTTGCAAATCTGGTAATGAGCTTGTATAAACTGTTTAAATCTTTAGGGGGTAAATCTTTTTGCCCCTGAGTTTTTCCACTTCTTTGTAAATTCTCTCACATCCACTCCAATGGTTTCAGCAATGTCCCTCCATGAATTTGCTGTCATTTGTGAGTCCTTTTGGTTGATGCAGCATTAATTTTTTTCTTACATTGAGATGATAATTGTTACTCTCTCACTGATAAATTTACAAAATTCAACAAAAAAAGTTTCTAGAAATGCATAAGAGTAATTGACAGTACTGTATAGGCCAGTTTCAACAGTTGCAGGCTTCGTCAGCCCTACATGTAGTTACATTTCTGGGGAGGTGCACATCAGGTTATGCTGTAGGTAATCCAGCAAAGAGCTGACACAGAATCTGAAAGATGCAACTGGATTTTCAGTAGATCAAGTGATTATTCTTATGGAAGGGAATTGGGTAGAAGATGCTAAGGTATGCCAAATACTACTTTGTTTTTGTTCCACCATGCAATACCATCTGGAAGGCATCTGTTTGGCAACTACTTCCATTTTTCAGTATGGCAATGATACCAAACACACCGCTAATGCAGAAAAACACACAATTGAACTCTATCTGTCATGGATTAGCCTCACCAGAGCCAGGAGCTCAGCATTATTGAAGCAGTGTGCAATCATCTTGTTAGGAAGAGAACATCCAACATCCAAAGAACAGCTATGAATGTCCTTCTACAAGATTTCAGAATTGTTCCTGAAGTCTACTTACATAAATTCTATATATTGTCATAGTGTATTTCCATATATGTTTGCATGTGTCCACAAATTGCTGCAATTATTTCCCAGCAAAACATAAAGAAATGAGGAATTGCTAAAGACATTTGTCCAGTACTGTAGCTTTGGATCTGTCCCGATATGTGCTTTGGTCTTAGAAGAATTGCTACTTGTATCATACAGTTTATAGAAGCTGATTAACAGATTTGCAAGAAGTGGACTAGGTGGGGGAGGGTTACAATTTCCTGTTAAATCCTAGAGCAGCACCTATCAGCTAACGGACCAGGGACAACCGATGTAGAATTGTTCTATACTGTAGTTAAGTGTTCTTCCTGTTTTATAAACTAATAAATCAAACTAATCTGGAGTCAGTTGAACACACTATGAGGCCTTAATAATACATTTATTACATTATTATTTTTAAATGTATTTAAAAATAATAATGTAACAGCCTGCCCAACCTATTATAATTGATTAATTCTTTCTGCATTACAAATTGCTCTTCAAACTGCATTAGCTAAATAGAAAAAAGCATTTTTCTAAAAGAACGTTCACATGCAGAAGCCTATTTCCTTTCAAAAATTGCTGTGTGTGAAACGGGGAGCTCAAAGGTCTGACAGTAAATGACTATAGCTCACAGAGCTCCATTAGTTCAGATAATCTCAGAAATGAAGGTCTTAACCTCATCTTATATTGTCTATGGGCCCATATTCTTTTTGTTTTGAAGGTCATGCGGTTCACCGTAATTAGGTACCGTAGGTGTATGTGTGTAAGTGCTGTGCTTGTGCTGTCAAATAGACCCCCAGTGTTCAATGCTGATTGTGGTCTTGACCCAGGTGCTCTGTTGATTGCTATTCCTGAACAACCCTCATCCACAGAAGAGCAGTTTCTGACAGGTCATGCCTGACCTGAGCTGGAAAGTTGATTAAACAACAGCTTACAATGAGACACCAAGACAAGGTGACTCCGTAATAAATTCACAGTCACATCGCTGACTTCTGGAGCTCCAATGTGTCATCATCTCACCTTAGAGCTTAATGTAACCTGGGTACTCGGGGATGGGAAGCACTGCTTGAATCTGTAATGAATGTCTTTAGCATGTATCCTTTGTGGAAAGACAATAAGGCTCTGCGCGATCTTCTTTCCCTCTTTTTGTATCCTCCACCCCTCTACCCACCCTGTTTTCTTTTCTCCCCCTGCTGGGATCGCGGGCAGGTTGGAATATGTTTGCATTATTGATTACCATCTAATTTATCAGTGGGGCAACAGTCACTGGAGATTTGGAAGACATACAGATAGAAAGAGGGAGAGAAGCAGGGAGTCAAAAGAGGGGCGGTTGTGGTAGTTCAACCTCTCACCCTAGACCAATTATGAGCATGACCCTCGAGACCTGAGATCTCTACATTTCACTTTCCCCTTCCCCTCTCTTTCATTTTCTTTCATTCTCCGGCCCTCTTTCTGGTGCGCTGTTACCAGGGAAACCTTTACTTATACAATAAGATGCTGAGGAGCCTGCAGGTAATGAAAGCCAGCTTGTCAAAAGGAAGCTTGGTAATGTATGATGCAAATCTGAGTTAGCATGCTGAGAAGGGAGATGAGTGTTAGTAGACAACCTCTGGGCGTTAGACTGCAACGATGATGGCTCACATCCTTTTGTCAGGGCAGCTGTCACTCTAAAGATAACCTTACTTACATGCAGTATGTATCCTCTAACCGTGCCGCAAAAATGTCTGAAATCCAACATTCGAATCAGTATGACCCACCTGGTTTGTTCACAAACTTTATCTGAGAGCAAGAATCAGCTGATCTCAAGCCAACCGTCAGCCGATGGCTTGTCTGATAGCCTTCAACCGACAAAGCCTAACATATTACAGGGAATATTACTTTAAATTGCCTACCGCTGCTTCTGCAAGCCGCTTTGCAGTCCACCTCAATCTCCTCTTCATGCTGTTGTGTCACCAGTTACTGATGCTTTCTCAGTTTTTTTTTTTTTTAATGGGTCAGTGTTGCGTGTCCCCACATGTGAAGATGAGGAGGTCCCAGTACATAACCATGCTACCAGTGCAGATGGCAATAACAGCCTTCTTTTGAATATAGTAGCCCTGACTGGAGCGGGCATGGTTATGCATTGGTTAGCACTGTTGCCTCATAAGAAGGTCCTGGGTCAAGACCAGACTGAGGCTTTTCTGTGTCTGCAGTGGTTCTCTCTGGGTACTCCGGCTTCCTCATAGTTCCAAAACACCCATGCATGATTCTGAATTGACTGTAGGTGTGAGTTTCTGTGACCCTAACCCTCCAGGGTGTACCTCTCACCCTGTGACAGCTGTCTTAGTCCTCCACCCGCAACCCTGATTCGGACTAAAAAAAAAAGAATGGTCCTGACTGGAATGTGTTTATAATATACCTCTGTCCGTGATGAGATGTTTAACAGATTAAAGCAGCTAGGTGATGACCTTCACCGTCACGATATTGCTCATGGATGTGAGTTTATAATAATATGAGTGTTTGTCAAAAAACCCATCTCCTTTGTCCCTTGTTGCCCTTTTTACAACTATTTGCAATTTTAATGTCTTCAATTTACTAGACCATTAATTATGTTCTTAGAGAGAAAGCCGTGGACTGGGAAAATGTGACCGTGCACATATGCCCATCCATGCAGAGGCTTGTGCCAGTGTGCCTGTGTGTGTGTGTGTTCCACATCAATGATATTGCAATATTAAGCTATAATGGAGATAGAACTAGAACTATTTGCAAGCCCATTTCTCTCTTTCCATTCCAGTGGTTCCAGTGGTGTCATTTGTTATAGTGTGGCATCGAATAAATTGCTTGGGGAGCACCACAGCTGGGATGACTATCTTGACAGATCATACTCAATTGAATGGCTGCAATGCATATTCATCCCACTCAAATTCCCCCCCACAGTTTTTGGCAGCCTGTCCTTGTTTTACAAGCAGCTGATGACTTCACGGATGTTTTTGCTCTAATTGTGTTTTGTGATCAAATGGTCGGACAGCACGGATGCACGCAGCGTAACTTCCTCTACGGTGGATGAAAGATTACGAGTGATGGTATTATGATGAAAAGAGCAACATTACTGACTCAATTATGGAAAGCAGAGCTGGAGGGTGCAAACTGCTGACAGCTGTTTGCTGTTCTTGACTGCATATTTTTGATGAGAATTTCCTCTGTCGCTGCTAAATTGCCTACTTGTTAACTGGGGCGAAACCTAAACAGCTCTTTGTTAAATCTGGGACATGATGAAGCAGAAGAGCGGAGACGATTGGCTGGTTTAAGCTGCTCCCATTCTTAACTTTTTCTACCATCCCATCTATGGTTGATGTGTTTGGGTTTTAATCACCACTTTATTCTTGTAGTGCTTTTCTTCTATCATCTCCCTAGAAGATGTTGTTACTTTATATTTTTTGCACATGAACCTTTTTTTTAACGTGACCTGATATAATTTATTTCTTTTGGAGATGAAGTAAGATTCAGTCTGCTGTCATTTTTTTCAAGAAAAGCACACATACCCACTAAACTTACATTAAACCTCTGGTCTGAGGCTAAACTCATAAGAGCTGCTACATTTACCTGAAAGATGATGCAGTAAAGTCTCGTTTAACCTTCAATAACGTGAGCATTACTGTCCCTGATTAGCTTAAAAATGTTATCTGAAGGAGGAGAAAGAGGAAGAGATATTGAGCAAGACAGCCATTTACCAGAAACGAGAAGGCTTTCTGGTGTCACAGTGTACACATTTGGGTTATTTCTCAGTGTTAATCACCGAGTCAGCTTCATGACGAACATGTGCTAATTCCTCTCAGTGCTGGCCAATTTTTTCCAGGTGTATTATTCCATTCTCTAAGACTGCATGCATTAAAGGTTAACTATAAAAATATTACCTTACTTGTAACTAAAGATTTGCCAAGAACCTTTGGATGGGCTCAGTACATTTCCACCACGGGGACCAAGGTCTTAGTTAAGTTCTGAGGAAATTATTTTTAGGAATGTCCTGAATACTGTTTCTTTAGGCTCTGGGGCTTCAGTAGTAATCACCATGAAATTTCCAAAGATTAGGTAGGTGATTTTAACATTGCAGCTTCACATTCCTGCCCACTTCAAAACCAGAGAAGCCAAGAGAAATAAAGGTATGCAGAAAACTGATCTTCCATGCCTATTGATGATAGTCTCTCACAGTTGTTGCTTTTTCGTTGAGACAGTATGTCTTGTATGTCTGCTGCGCAAACACTGATTTAAATACATTATAGATTGACTGCTGTCTCATCAAAATCATGTTTAACGTCCATCTAAAAGATTTCTGAGAGTGGATGTAATAATTTTTAAGCAAAGTACAGCAAACTCAAAATAAAAGAAGTACAGGGTGAAGAAACTTCGTAGCAGATGGAGAAATGGAAGTGGGACAACTTTTACCCGTAATGAGGTCAGTGGACAGACAGGCTAAGAACTCTGAGTCTCAGCGTGAACGTATGCTATGAAGTAAGCTTGATTCACTTGAACTGATTAAGCTCAATTACCTGAGCTGGTTGTTGCCTCCAGTCCAGAAGATGTTTAAAACCTGATCCTAAAGCAAACACATGAGAGAGCGAGCACAACAACACAGGGCAGAATCCAAAAAGTTTAAAGTGGTTTGTCACAGTTCAGAGAGAGAGTTAGTTCAAAGCGCTGGCTTTTGTCACGTTTCTTTCAGGAGGGGCAGATTTACGTGCTCCCAGTAGCACTGACAGATTAGCATGTTATTAGTAGTAGGAACACTTACGGTTTTACATATTTCATCTTAAATAAGGTTGATTATTTTTTATATACTTGAAATAGCTTCTTCTTCTTCAAAAAAGAGATGCCCCGAGCACCTCTCTTCCCCTCTCTTTAGCACTGCCACTTAAGCAATTGATATTTAAAGGCACTAGCTTCTCTGTGTTTCATTGTGCAGGCCATATTTCAAACAGTGAAGAAGAAAGTGGCTTATGAAGGCACCCTACCTCTTAATCCCTGTCTCAGCTCTGCTAGACTAGGCACGACCAAGGGCTATCTATCTGTCCAACTCTCCATGTGCCCAATCAAAGCCACACACGCATACACACCACCACCACCACACACATACTGAGATTGGCACCATTAGTTACACTGCTACACAAGGACCAGGCAGCCACCAGAGTATAATAACTTTACCCAGGCAAGAGGTGAAAAATTGGATTGTAGAAAGTTTTTGAGAAGTACTTTAGTGCCTGCTGGGAGTCACAGAATAAAAGACAAGTCAGAGCAAAAAAAGAAAAGATATGACAGCCAGCCTCTGATTCATGGTTTGTCCCTGTTACTGTCCTGCTCCTTATTTAGTCTCAGAGTAAAGCATTTTAGTAGTTACCTCTAGTAACAGCAGTTTGGTCGCACTTCATTTAAGCACGGTGTCTTCTTGGAATCACTGAGGTTCATTTGCATATTGACACACAGACCCAAGATGATGTTCGTTTGACTCTAAACCTGGTCTGTTTCGTTTGTTATTCAGGACTGAGTGAACCTGTGAAAAACGTGTTTAAGGATTGTCCTAATCCACATGGAAAGGGTGATTTCCTGTTTCTCTGATCCACCTGTCTCTCAGTTCTTCCAGAAATTCACAAGAAAAAAAAAAAATACATGAAAATGACATTTCGGATAAAATGTGCAGCAGAAAAGTTTTCTAATTTGCTGTCTCGTCCAGACCCCTTAGACTAGTATCCCCTCAGGGGTATTTCAATACCCAAATTGGCAACCCCTTTAACGGGGCCATGCAGGAACTCATATTTCAGTTATTAGGTGTGGAAAAGTCAAAAAATTAGAAGAGACAAGCATGAATCTGGACTAGATTTTTTTAATAGTCTGCCATGCTTTGCGCTGACTTTGTCTCTATTCCCAGTAACTTCCAGCAGGCAGGATAGTGCCAGTTAGAGGGCAAGACACACGTGAAACATTAGTGCCTGTTTGAATATTACATACAAATTGGCCCTGTGAGTCTCATTTTATCTGGCTTGCTCTCACTGAGTCGTGTGTTTTTATGCAAGTAAAATCAACCATTAAAGCCAATGAGATAAGAAAACGGGAGATGGCCGAATAAGTAGGAGTTGTCTTTAATTTACCCCTCATATCTCCTGGCTCGCCTCAGTGTTGTCCTTCAGCCTGACAGTGTGAGTCAGAGTTATACGCTTGAACACAGAGGAGTCTGACTCATGCAGCCTAAAGTCATAAAGAATGGACACACGTACACGCACACACACACCTATCCTGATGACACATCTAGTAACATGTTATTAGAGGACATTTCACTGAGGACAAAAAGAAAGAGAAACACTGATGTGATCTCTGGTATCTGCAGGCTAAGGTGGGAAGCTGTGGAACTGAGAGGGTCAGCAGTCACCTCTATCTTCTAGCTCGGGGTGGAAATCACACCTAACACCTCACCAGAAATCTGCCCTACTTTCTGGATATCTCGAACTCACGGCAACACGGTTTGAGTTAATAATCATAAACAACTGCCAAGACGGCGCGACACATGTTTCGGTCTCTGTCTGAAACCCCGGTTGGATGCGCAGTCAAAGCACGCTGCCTTTCATTCATTTCAGCCACTTATCTTGAGCACACATACGCGTCTTAATTAGCTCTCAAATGATGCAGATCAAACGTTTTTTTCTCCCTCAGACAGGTTCACTCTGATCCCCCACATCACTCTTATGTGTGGCTTGCTTCCTTCTTTCCTTCTGTTGTGGCACATTTAAAAGGTGGCGGTGATTGAAATGTCTTTTGGATTTGATATTCACTAGTTTCATATTGGAGAAAATGGGGTCTATAATGTCGGGCTGTGTTCTTTATTGCTCTGTTTGTGTTTGCTCATGTATGCAGACCTCTAGAGACTGAGTATATTTACCAGCTAAGTGAGAGAAGCAGCAGCACTGAGGTCTGTGTTCCTAATTTGGTATTGCATGGCCATGTAATTGACAGCTTTAAATAGATATTAAAAAGCAGAGAAGAGAGAGAACTCAGAATGGACAGTAGTAGAAGTGTGAGGAGTGCTTGTTGCATCCTGCTGCCGTACCCATCCCATAATTGGCAGTTATTTATAGTGGGAGGAGTGGTATGTGTGGCCAACATGCTTCTCCACATATACACACCCAAAACCAAAATGCACACTAAGAGTTTCCGTCACCCAAGAGGGAGTCATTTGTGCTTGCGAGAGGTCAGTGGGAGGCTTTTACGGGCCGTTATGTAGCCGGCTCAATATTCCTGGAAGAGCATTGGTATCTTTTGATCAAATTCCACCCCACTCTCCAGTAACCCACTCCCTTTGAATTGTGGGCTAATTGTGCTATATAGCTTTTGTGTAAGTGTGTGTGTGTTTGGGGGTGGGCAAAGGCCTTTCTATCCTTGATTGATTGTTGTCATCTTGGTGTATTATTGAGTTAGCAGCTTGCGTGATAGGGCAACTGCAGCTTCTCAGAGGAGAGGACACATACCAACGCGCACACACCCACACATGCCTCATGCCTATATGATCTTTAATTCAATGACTGGTGGAAATAATTCAGGGAAAAGGTCTATGGCTGTGTGTAATAAATACATCATGGGATCTGAATTATGTTTGTTGGATGGATGGTTTTTATGCTTATTAACTAGACTTCTGTCCCAAGCCGCGACAGCAGTCCATGTCAGATAACATATGTGCTGAGGACAGTGTGTGTGTGTGTGTGTGTGTGTGTGTGTGTGTGTGTGTGTATTTTTACATTAGTAAGCAATATTAAAAAAAAAAATCAGTGTCAGGATAAGAATTATTAGGAAACAGTTTAGCATTTTGGCTGGCGCCACATTGCAAAATGGATGTCACGGACAACAGATGGCCATGCGGTAAAGCACACTCTGCTTTCTTGTCTATTTCACTCTAAATGAAACTGTATTTTACATCATGAACATCACATTGCGCTAAATAAGGCAAGAGACTGAAAGCTTTAATGCGTGTTTACTGAGGTTATAAATTACATCAGCAGTGAGGTATTTTTTCCATGGACTTCTATATAATCAGACTTCCTTCTGAATCCAAAGGAGTTGACCTCTGTTACTCATTAGAAAAAAATGCAGCGTTAAGGCAATTTCTGTTTGGTGCTGCTTCTGAAACCCAAATGTAACATCCATCTTCTATACGTAAAAGATAAGTACACCAGTTCAGTTCTAAGGTTTTAGTATTAGGACACAATAAAAAAAAAATCAACCGGTCTTAAAATCAGGTAAATACAGCGTCAGATGAACAATAAAACCTGACAAACAATTTAACAAAACCTAAACCACAACGCAGAAGCAGTGGGTGAAAAACTTCTCGCTGATTCCTGAGGAATTAAGAGGGTAAGTAGCAGCCAGATGCTGCTATTTAAATGCACTTGATTCAGTGATCATCAGCAAGCCCGAGCGTCTCTATAGAAGCAGAAGTTTTGAGATTTTGCTTGTTTGGAGCATTCGACTGTCTGTTAACATGATACCAAGGAGAAAAGACATCAGTAATGATCTTAGAGATGCAATTGCTGCTGCCCGTCAATCTAGGAAGCGTTAACAGGCCATTTCCAGACAATTTCAAGTCCATCATTTTACAGAGGGAAAGGAGTGTGTATGTCAGCAAATTCACCCAAAGATCAGAGTGTGCAACACTGCACGCTGTGCGACCCAACAGCAACAATTCTGACTCTACAGACCTCAGTTAGCATGTGAAATGTTGACGGTTATGACAGTATAATTAGAAAAATACTGACCAAATATGCTTTGTTTAGAAGGAGAAAGCCTCTTGTCTCTAAAGAGAATATGGCTTAGGTTTACAAAGTTTAATGTGAACAAACAACAAAACATTTGAAACAATGTCCTTTGGATAGTCAAAACCAAAGTGGAGATGTTTGCCATAATACGCATCACCACATCTGGAAAAGCAAACAGCACATCAGGATTCAGGCTTGTTTGGCAGCCACAGTCATTGAGTTGATCATGAACTCTTCTGTTTACCATTTGTTTGACAGCTAAAGCAGCAGGATAATTATGCAAACCAAAGGGTTTGCAAATCTACAACAGACTGGCTGTAAAAGAAAAGATTTAAGGTGTTGCAATGGCCACATTCAAAGTCCAGACCTCAACTTGACTGAAGTGCTGTAGGAGCTTAAGAGAGCTGTGCAGAAATAAATGCCTGCAAACCTGAACTGAAGCCACGTTTTAAAGAATTGTGGGCCAATATTCATCCACAGCGACGTGAGAGACTGATAAAGTCATACAGGAACAGCAGCTTATTGCTACTAAAGGTGGTTCGCCAAGCTGCTGAATCATAGGGTGTACTTTTTCCTCACTGCTTCTGCATTTTGCGTAGCTTAAAAAATGACACACAGCCATTTATCATGTGTTGTTGTTCATCTTATGTCTAATTTAAACCTGGTTTTGTTGTGTTTTTATTTTACGTTGTTATGCATAAAACCTTAGAACTGAAAGATGGTAGACTTGACTGCAGTCTGTGTTCTCTAAACCGACAGACACGCTAAGTTTTAATGAAGAAAATATCTAAAATTACCTCGTGACTTTTCCTCATTCTTTTAGCCTTTTCAGAAATTGTGCCAAGCACACGCAGATAAGACCCCGGGGCTATTTTCACTTATCTAGCCAAAGAGAATAAAAGCTGGTTAATAGAATTTGATCTCTTTTTTTTTTCTTCCACCAGGATTAGCGCACAACATTTTGGGGGAGCTGTATCATCTGTTCTTCCCGTTATTTCTTTTCTTCTCCACCCCACCCACATTTCACTCCCCCACTTAGATAATTATTTTGAGATCAAGGGTGCTCGGGGAGTTCGGAGTAACATATAACTAGATGAAAAATATGAGAAGTCAATTTGTTCTTATTTCAGATTTTCTTGCAACAGTAATAAAGCTCAGTTTTAACCTCAGGGAGAATCCTGGCAAAAAAAATATAGCGCAAGTAACCGAGAGCAGAACAAATATAAAGTGAATACTGGATAAACAGACCAAAGCAAAAAGTTTTGCAATCTTAACTTCCTCTCAACTGAAAGGACAAGAGAAATGGGAGAAAAAGAAAAAAAAACGTATAACAAAATGTCAGGCTTTCCCTGTGGAGCTGAGGAAGGCTGACAGGGAGATGGGATATACCTCACACCACCATACAATGGGCTAATATACAGGGTATCATTAGGCAGGAAAGGAGTGCAAGATACTTCAAAGTGCAGCTCCTTCAATACTCCTGCATGTGATTGGCTGCAGGACTTTGTGTTCATCGGCCTGGAGCACAAGCCTGGATAACTAGAGCTGATATCCATCCTGCCACATGAGAAGTACAGCGCATTAATTCATTTAACCATTACACAATCAATTATGGATTTAAAAAAGCTGCTTTTTAGAAAGTCATCTGTATCAACTTCAAGAGCCTGTTTTAAAAAGCTCCTTTAAAACCACAAACAGTACATGTTTGCTTGTCTTCCATTAAGTTTATTATTAAAATTTAAAATTTATTATTGATCGGCCTGAGGTATCGCATTAAAATCATTGATCAGGCTTAAAACTGGGTCTCTTTCATGTTTGATTGTAGCCAGTGTGATGCAGGAGTAGCACTTGATTCTTATTAACCTTCTCTTATGTCTTCACAAAATAGGGAGGGATTAATTCAGATATTTATCCAGACGTGCATATAAAAGTCATAGCTGAATTATAACTCCAATAATGGGGTCTGGGTCAAGCCGGCAAACACTTCAAACAAATTAACTGCAGCCTATAGCTGCATCTAATTTTTGCTGAAGTCCTCATGCATCAGTTTTATTTAGCTCTCTAACCGTGACCCAGAGCTGGCCAGAAGATCTATGACTCCTGATTTTATTCATTCCCTCCAGGCTTTCTCAATTCTGGGGATAGACAGAAGTTATCAGGAGAGTTGGGGGGGCTCAGTCGTCTTGCATTAGCATATGTTGTTTGTGATTTTTTTTTCCCCCTTTATCCTTTCCCATCTCTCTGAGTTTATACCATGTATTTCAAATTCAAATTCAAATTTTATTTGTCACACACACACAACCATAAGCAGTATGACATGGGGGTGAAATGCTTGTAGCTGTACAATACCCGACCATTAAATGACAGAAAAAAAGTTTTACAATATTTACAATTTACAGTTTACTACAGAATTTACAAATTAACTTAGGAATTTACAGTAAAGAATGTGCAAATAGCAGAAGAGATTATAAAGATTATAAAGATTATAAATTATAGGAATTATAGGATTATAGGAAATGTGTGGTGGTGCGTGTGTGAGAGTCCAGTCTTATAGTGACGTGTGTGGGAGAGTCCAGTCCTACACCTGGTTCAGGGCCCGAATAGCCTGGGGGAAGAAGCTCCTCCTCATTCTCTCTGTTTTGGCCTTAAGGGAGCGGAAGCGCTTCCCAGACCTCAACAGTGAGAAGAGTCCATTGTTGGGATGGGAGAGGTCCATCATAATCTTCCTAGCTTTGGACTTACACCGCTTGGTGTAGATGGACAGCAGGTCAGGGAGCTCTGATTGAATAATGCGTTCGGCTGAGCGCACCACTCTTTGCAGATCTCGTCTGTCTTGCTTGGTGCTGTTCCCAAACCAGGTGCAGATGTTTGCCGTCAGGACGCTCTCGATGGTGCAGGAGTAGAAGTTCTTGAGCACCTTCAGTGGCAGATGGAAGTCTCTAAGTCTTCTGAGGAAGAAGACTTAGAGACTTAGACCCCAGCATTTGCCCGATCTGTCTCAGTTTTCCAGCCATCTTTTCTTGTCTGTTGTCTTATTTTCATGTGCATGAAAAGTGCAGTTCGTGGGGATGTTCGTTGACTTTGGCATGGTAAGGCTTGATGCAGTTCACTCACCTTTTGTCACTTCACACCCTGCCTGTGGACTTATTCCCCTCGTTCATTTTTAATTATCACTCAGTGTTTGATCTTCTCCCTCCCCTCCCTGTCACAATGTCTCATTGAGTTTCTAGTAACATTTCCATTACATCAAGGAGCGCAGCCACCGTGGTGTATGGAGTGTGGTGTGTGTGTGTGCTTGATGGGTTCTTCCTATCTTTGAGGCAGCAACAAGATTTCTCCCTCTCTCATCCATCTTCAAGCGCTTGGCTGTAAATGACATGTCAGCACCCAACGAAACACATCATTGGTTGAGACACACACACACACACACACACACACACACACACACACACACACACACACACACACACACACACACACACACACACACACACATTGGGAATGGAGTGGAATTGGATTGGCAATGGAATTTTAATTAAGCGGTTTGCACCCTCTCCCTGTATTTTCCAGCAAATGGCATGCTAATTGCGTTGATGCAAATAGGGCCTGCTACTCTTGAAAGTTCAGCTTGCTTTGTTTTGTGTGTTTTTTTTTTTTTTTTCATGTCACAAAATACTGCACAGAAAGATTGGAGCTACAAAGAAAGGTGAAAGAGACTGATGTCCTCTTCAAACAAAAAAGAAGAAATAAAGCAAAAACCAAAGACATCATACTAGAACAAATCTTTATTTAAACGTAACTAGCCTTAAAACATTATTGATGCAGGACTAAGAATGATTACTGTACTGGGAAAACTGTGGAATTTCTCTTCTTTTTTTAAAAATTGTAGATGGTTTTACTTTTCTTGTGCATGTGAATATTCGTTGTTGTTTGTAAGCACATACCGTAAGCTCACTGCAGTGGTATTATTAAGGAAGGCCCACACCTCCCATAAAGATCCCAGAGCATTCTCTTTCCTGGCAGGCATTGGCAGAAAGGTTGGAAATAGTGATCTAGTCCATGGCTCAGCAGGGGCTGAATCAATAAATCTGTCATTGTTTATTTTATAAAACTTCTGCCCCCCCACCACCACCACCCCACCCTGGGTGCTTCCATCGTTTGAGGCTAAACTCTCAAGCTGTTCATGTCAAGTGGCTCAGTGTCTCCTTTGAGGGAGACACATGTTGTCTTCAATAAACCAAGAGCAGCACAGGCTTGTAGTGTTTATCTTGATTCTTTATTATTATTAATTATTGCCCGTTGGTGTTTTCCAGATTTAAGTAATCAGGTTTCATTTCTTGCAGTTCCCTGCAGCCTCGAGAAAGACGGTTTTCTTCCATTGCATGTTAACCTGACTTTCTTCTTCTTCTTCTTCTTCTTCTTCTCACCCTTTAGGTGTTGGCTTTAGAAAGACAGATCTTTGACTTCCTTGGTTACCAGTGGGCCCCCATCCTCGCCAACTTCTTCCACATCATCATCGTTATCCTCGGCCTCTTTGGCACTATCCAGTACCGGCCACGCTACATTGTAGTGGTGAGTGCACATAAATAAATCACATTTGTCTTGCAGTTCAGTTGAAACTCTGTACAGTCTCTCACATAATCCTATTTTTTGTGGGGGTTTTGCATCACTTTGCGTCTGCTCTCTGTCTGTGCATGTACCATACCTCGGACATGTTGTTGCTTTTCAGTTGTGCTGCACTCTTTTGTGCATTGTGCGACACCCTTAAATCACTCTAATCCCTTGGTAATTAGGCCTAATTAAAGGGGGTGGGATCTTGAGGGGGTGGTGGGCCACTAAGGAGCTCATCAGATTTATACACGGCTTCAAGTTTGGGGACAGAGAAGGTCGTTCTTTAAAGCGCAGTGGAATGCATATGCAGCTTGTTCATTACTTTGCCAGAAAGCACCACTACAAGGCTTTATAAATGCACTTTTACGCACGTCGGTTTTTATTTGACAACGTAACGTTCATCTAAGGCATTAAAAGCCTGTTCTGAGCAGCATTAGTGGAAGCACAGATGGCGATGTTAATGACAGGAAAAGACTGGAGGAGTGTGCAACAGATACAGAGAACAGAATAAATAAAGAGAGGCAGGGGAGGATAGATTGAAGCCACGCAGGATAAAATGAAGACACAGAGGAAGCAGGAATTGAAGGGAGGGGAGGAAGGAGGAAAAGTTTCAGCCATTGTCTATTGTCAGATGGAAAATGGAAGAGTGCAAGCTAAGGGGTTCCAAGATCTAACACGAACATTTTTACAGGGGCGCTGATTTGCCCTTTACTCTTTCGCTGACATTTTAAATACACAGTTCATCATGAGTCAGAGGATTTGACAATCTTCACTGTGATGAGTCTGTCAGTGAATACCGCTCAGTAGCACTCTATAGCTGTCAACAGTTGGCTGTCTAAGCGTACAATTTTAGAAGTGGTTTAGTTTTGAGCTTCACTCAGCTCTTAAAAACCTGCAGCCCCCTTAGGGCTCAGATAGACTTGCTGAACTTACTGGCATCATGAAGAAAAAAAAGAGGTCTTCCATATAGATTTGTGTGTGTATAGTGTCTGCATGTGTATAGAGCTATGTAGGTTTGAAAGCCCAGTGGCCACAACCTTTTCTTTGTTTACTAACAGTTTTTTATTCCCCTCCAGTACACGGTATGGGCCGCGATCTGGGTAGCCTGGAACGTCTTCATCATCTGTTTTTACCTGGAAGTAGGAGGCCTGTCCAAGGTGAGAATGTCAAAATTCCAGCCTAGCTGTTTTCTCAGGATCTTCCTTCATGTGTCTTCGTCCCATTGAAGCGTTACTGTTTGTGCCTGAGATAAATGTTTGTTATGTATGTGCACATGCAGGTGGATGGAAACATTCCCACTTTTTTAAATTAATTATTAAAAAATGTGACTTGTAAGATGTACCCCTAATACTTTCTGAGTACTAAATAAAAGAGTAACATAGTAGCCAAACCTGGTCAGTGAGCCAGCTAGCAACGAAATTATGAGAGAGAAAGGGCCGGGAATATACATTCAAAATGCGAGTGATGGTGTTGTTTGAAATCCATTGTAGCACTGATGATAAACCAAAAATAAAAATCACAAGTTAACTTGCCAGATATATTTATATAACTGACCCATAGAATATGGGTAAAACGCCCATGCGCAGTGCCTTTGTTTTCATATGCACATGGCAGAAAAAAAGCATGGCGGCGACAGAGAATGTGAAGGGCAAAAGCGGATCGTTGAATGAAACAGATGAACCACAATTGGTTTGTAAAAATGGTGCCAACTTCAGTAGTGTGGAACTGGTTTCGTTTTCATCCGTCAGATACCCACCAAAGGACAGTTTTTGGTAGAACATGCAAGCGGGCTGAAAAACCTGGGGCTGCACAGCGTCAACGCATTAGCACCGTCCAGTAGGGCTGTTCGATATAACGATATATATTGGATGACGATATAAAAACGTCTATCGTTTCATTTTACGCTATCGTTTGTTTCGTGGTGTCGCAAAATAAACTGTTTACGGCAATATTTTTTCATCGTTTTGATGGCCACTGTAGTGGTTATATTAATTTCTTAAAGTTCTCTCTTTCTCTTATATTTTATATAACCACACTACAGACGGACAAGCGCCTGTTTTTATGCGTTGTCGTTAGCAACAACAACGGTAACACCATTGCGTGTCCGCTTGTTTATGTTCCACATAAACCTTTCACAATAAAGCTCAAGATCCTGTTGAGACTTTTCAAAATAAACTAAATCACATGAAAGAGCAGATTATTTACGGATGAGAAGTAAAAAAGAGCCGCCAGGTGCTAAAAAATAAACCTTCGACTCAAACATTAGAACAGGCTTTTCCCCGCAGCACGCTGTGTAATAAATACTCACAAAGAAAACGGCGGCCGCTACAACTTAAGTCTAGAAATGTATAGTTTCATGCATCTGTTAAAACACTCGACTCCAGCTACATGACGCGCAGCTGGAAACACTTCTCGCAAGTCGAGCTGCCCGAGATTCACAGAATTTACAGAAAATGTTACAATTTTGTGATTTATATCGTTATCGGACGATAGAATTCTTATATCGGGATATGAGATTTTGGTCATATCGCACAGCCCTACCATCCAGCCCCACGCACGGGCCGATCCGCGTTAACTGGCTAACGGAGATTTGCTGCGTTAACGCGCTTATGGCGTTAACGTCATTTTAATGAGATTAACGCTGACAGAACTAGTTTTAATACGACTTTGGCAAGCTACGAAGCTGCAACTCTTGATGGATTGTTGGAGCATTACGGCTACCGTAGTCAGGAGCCTGGTGGATTAATACGTACTGTGCTTCAACATAATATTACCGTATTGTGTGTGTTTAACCTCCGTTAAGTTTTGTGGATATTATACATGGTTATGCAGAGGGTATGTCGGCCAATTTCCACTGGAAATGCCTTTTGGTTAAACTGTCAGCAAGGAATTTGCTTTTGCACTGTTAAATTTTTATATAGCTTTAATGCACATAAAAAACAGCTGCTTGTTTAAGTGAAAATACAAGAGTTTCTGCACAATGAGCTATAATGTGTACATATGCCTCACTTTAGTTATGTTACCAGATGCAGACCTGGACGTCTTGAATCCTTGCTTTCTTTCCTTTGCTTTTGTTTAAGGCCATTAAAATTTTTTGCATTTCTTTTTTGTTGACGCTTTTGTTCTGCAGGTGTTCAGTTTGAGTTGTTCAGTCTGGTACAATCTGTGTTGATATGATGAGCAGAGAGTGGGTTAAATCCTGTAAGGGTAACTGTCAGGTTCTGGTAGGTGTGTTCTCTAACCATGTTGGAAGGCATTTGTTTTCAAAAACCACACTTAGATAAGGTTTAAAATCTTATTTTTGTTATTCCACTCGAGGACAGAGGGTGAAATCTCTGTGAAAGGCTAGCTAATTAAATTTTTAGTGTTTTCAAATTTGAGGTTTGATTACAAATTCCAAAAGAGAAAGGGTGCAGTTGTCCTGAGAGCCAGGACAGATGAAGGCAAAGATGGTTCTCTGGAAAAGAAGCCACAAAAAAAGCCTCAAGTAATAGTTTTCCTGAAAATGATTCAGCTTCCTTTTGACCTTGTGCCAGTGCTGTTGCTTTATTGCACCATGCAGGCTGCACCTATAAGAATTGTTGCCATGTAATATAAAAGCATAATTAAGGCTTCTTGAGCTTTATCGGCACTGAACACATATTTCAGCTTTAATTAGATATGATGCATTGCCGCCAGGTCTTTTCTGCCTGAACAAGCCCGAAGGCCTTGGTGAGAATAACAGTGAAGGCAGAGTAAACACAATTACTTGCAGTGTATAATGAATGTGTGACACAGCCATCTATGAATCCACTCTCTGAACAAATCACTCCCTTGAGGATTCTGTACAATATTCACCCACAACAGCAACACCCCCAGCATGTGTGTGTGCATGTATGTGTGTGTTTTCTTATATTTGGCTGGTGCGTTTCTGTCGACCTGTGGGTTACCCTGCTGTGTTTCAAGTGGAAGCTTAAATGTAATAGGTAAATAATCAGGAACAATCCCTCCCAAAGCAGTGTGAAACCCACACACATGCATACTTTTGAGTTCTCTGTGGCTGGATCCCCTGTGGTTCCTCAGCACAGATCAAATTGGTATTCAACCAGACAAAGGCAAGTGTTTGGGTTGTCACCTTCACTCTACCCCCCTCCTCTTTCCCTCTTTCTCCAAGTGTTTTCACTTTGTTCATTGTGCCTTTGAGCGATATATATAGTTATCTATATATAGATATACATACATACATACATACATACATACATACATACATACATACATATATATAAAAAATATTTTTTTTATTTATTCTAAACTTATAAAGCCTAGAAAATGCAGCTCCTCTCCACTCCACTTCACTAATGGGTAGCTTGTCCAGTTGCAGGCTTGACCGTTGAGAATAATGAATTCTTGTCGGCAGTGTTCATCTGACACCTGCTCAGACAGCCAAAATGAGTTTCAGAAACACCTTCCCAGGCAGGCTCTGGCGACTTTGTCATTGTGTGATAGTCCTTGGCTCCATCAATTGTGTCTGTCTCTCACTGCGAATTTCTTTGTGCGTCCGCTGGGTGTGCGTGTGGCGGTTGTGATTTTTTTGCATGGTTCCTGCTAGAATAATGAGGCTTGTAGGGGACAGCTGCTCGGGGCTGAGGCTGGGCATTAACCCGACAGATGGAGCCGGCCTGGGCTCCAAGCTCTGCATATGGTGGCCAGGAGAAAGGCTGGCTAATGGAGCACACACACGCACACAACCATATCCCATGCACACATGCATGGCCAAACTTGACACACAGGACCCTAACACATTTTATCATAAAACAGCGTCAGCTAATTTTATCTGGCTTGCTCTGAGTGATGTTGACAGAACTTTACTGGAGGGTGTGCATGTGTTTGTGTGAGTGGTGTGTGCTAGCCAGACCCTCAAAGTGAGGGGGCAGGTTGTCAGAGTCATATGCCACATGCTCTGTCACCTCCTATTGATCCCTTATCCCCTCCCCCATGGTACAGCACAGACTGACAGACAGACCCCTGCTACTCTGCACGCACCTCTGTTTTAAAGAGTCCCTGGTCATTCACAGTCTTAATTCTCTCTCATGCTTTGCACACGAGACACTGGTTCACAGAAAATTGACATTTTACCCTTTTTTTCTGAATTTTTTTCAGAGGGGTTGTACATAAAAATGGCAGTGTCCAAATTAGTTGGACCACACATTAAAAAGACTTCAGCCAGCCAGATGTCTAGTACAAAATCTGTGTAATGTTCAATTTAACTCATAAAGGAAACATTTTGTCCTGACTCATTCCTGGCAGCTTCTCGCCTAAATCAAACCTGTAGATTTAACGCAGCTCAGATAGTGTCCAAACCTGCAGACACTGTCCGAAATTGACATGTGACTAATATTGCCTAATACTTACAGTAAATACTTTCCTAATCTTAGTTTTATCTGGTCGGAAAGTGAAAGGACAATTATTTATTCTTCCTGTAAGAATAAAAGTGCTGCACAGTAGAGAAATCTGAAAACTCTACTTTTGTGTTTATCATAAATATGCCTACCTCTGTGATCGCTTAATTTATTTTGACGAAAGCAGCTGATCACAAATTACAGTTTTTGAGCTTTTGTGATGTTCAGTCTGTTGTCCGTTCTTCTGCAATTCACAAAAATCCCTGCTCCTCCTACAGCATTGGACAGATGTTAGTCAAATGGGATTAAGTTCTCCTTTATGTGACTGTGTGTGAGCTCCCTCGACTTCCCATTAGTTTTGGTTTTTTTAAATCAATTTTTAGTGTTTTTTTTCTCCTCTATTTTCTTATCTTAAAACAATAACTCGGACAAATTTTCATACCGATCCACCTTAGTGTGAACGGAGCGTGAAACTTTACCCTCTGCCTCTCTCTGTCACTCATCCCCAGCACACACTGTGTCTGCTGACTGTGTTTTAGAGATGATAGAAGACCACCGCGAGCACTTTCTTTCCAGCTCATGAATCAATATGCGGCTCACGGTGTGTGCTCACGGTTGTGAAATTTAAGTAAATTCGAGACTAATCAGAACTAGAAGAATCTAAAGCATCTAAGCAGGTTTATTTCCCCAATGCGATCACTCAAGCATAGTTTCTAATCTTTTTATTTCACAAACGACAAATTAAATAAGAGCCTAATCATTTCGACGTTTAGCCTCATAGACTGCCTCGTGTTCCTAGTATTCCTCTAACAGAGCTGTCTCTAAATCTCTATTGACTTTTGTTAGAGAAAATAGTTTGAGTAACATCAGTAGACTGATCTTAAATCTATGATATGGGGGGATTGATTTCTGCTTTGGGGTGCTGGAAGCATAACAATAACACTCCTGACAGTAAGTTGCCCAAAGCCTCTTCAGTATCGACTGCTGACGTAATGCAGTTGTGAGCATGGCTACAGCTGGGATAGGGATGGTTCCCTTCGCTTGCAGGATCCATCAGTGGCATCTGTCAAGTCATTAGTCCTCACAATCCTATCTATTGACCTTCAGCTGTCCTTGTTTTTGTGACTGTTGAGAAAATGACAGAATGATGGCAAAATAAAATAAGAAACTGAGGGGGATGATAGGTAATCTACAAGAAGAAAGAGTGATAATATCAGCATCATGATTAATATTTTTCTGACTCCTTGAAGACTTTGCTACTGACTGCACAGATGGATTGGTGTTTATGTGGCACTTTTCTGGTGTTATTGACCACTCAATGTGCTCTAACACTGCGAGCCACATTCACACACTTTTTTTTTTTGTGCTTTCTTCTATGCACGCAAATGCCTGTCTTAGGTGCACATTTAGATTTGATATCTTGGCATGTGGACTACAGCTTCTGGGGACTGGAACCCCTAAACATCTGAATCCTGAGCCGGAAGATCGGTGTTCCTGAGCCAGTTCTGCCCCTGCTCTTATAATCTGGTTATATTATGATGTATGTGTTGTTGATGTGTCCATGTATGTGCCAGTGGGGGTTGATAGGAATCAGATGTTTCCTGACAGCACTTGGCAACGTTAATAATGCATGTCTTGTCACTGAGGGGCAGATGCAAGGTTAGATTGCTGTATCGGGGTATTGATTTGTGTGTGTGTTTGGTTGTGTGTGTGTCCATGAGCTCATATGGTTGTGTAAAAATTGAGCAACACCGTGCAGACTTCTATGCATAAAAAAGTTTTCTCCAAAAGCTGCAGTATTGCTGTAGTATGGCTTAAGAATTTATAAACCTCACATAAACAGCAGATCTCCTGGCTGAGACTTATGCACATATTAATAATATTTAGTTCAGCCAAATTCTGAAATATTATTTGTCTAGTCCGGCAGTTGTTTTTGATTTTACTCGATTAAATGTAGGATATAAGCCTCTGAAGATTTCTCTGTTCAACCCAAGACAATTGAGGTCCAGAGAGAGGAGTGCATTTTTAAGATGTCAACAGAAAGATGGCATTAATATTATCATTTATGCTGTTTTTTTTTTCTTTTTCAGAAAGTAGTTCCATAAAAAGGGACTGAGATGTTTCCAAGTTATCCTGAGAAACAAGCAGCTTCTGGAAAGGCACATAGATGATTTGAAATTATGACATTTTTAATGTTTTTAAACTATAAATGCTATTTTATTTACGTCAAATATAGTGATGGAAGCAGACATTTGAAAAAATAATGCAAACAATAACTGTTTACATGGAGAGATCGCACTTTTTCTAAGTGGTAGAATGTGTTTTTTGGTATGACAAGTTCAGTCCACTCAGTATATAATGCCATGAAAATGTGCTCATACTAAATACCTGACATACATGTGATGTACGGTCACTTATTGTATTAGATGAATGTGTTCATCTGTGTGCAGACATGGTCACGACAACCTCCTGAAGTTCAAATCCAAGTATGAAAGAAAGGTGATTTAAGTGACATGTGACACACAGTGACACGGTTGTTGGTGCCAGACGAGCTGGTGTGAGTATTTCAGAAACTGCTGATGTACTGGGAAGAGAAATTATCTAGTGAATGGTAGTTCTTTGGGAGGTTGTTCTTAGTTAAGGACAGCGATTAGCGGAGAATGACTAGACTGCTTGTTTTCACAATTTGACATAAAAAAAATGAAATCCATTCTGGATTGTATCAAAGTTTAAGAGTAGTGGTGATGTAATGGTGTGGGGGATATTTTTTGGCACACTTAGACCCCTTAGTACTAACTGAACATCATGTAAATGCAACAGCCTATCTGAGTCTTGTTGCTGGCCATGTCCATTCCATTTAAGACAACAATATACCCATCTTCTTATGGCTACTTCCAGCAGGATAACACGCCATGTCACAAACTCAAAACACACACACTGGTCCAATGTACTCAAATGGCCTCCACAGTTACAAGGTCTCAATCCAATAGCTTTGGGGTGTGGTGGGATGGGAGATTTGCATCAGATCTGCAGCAACTGTGTAATGCATCAATATAAACCAAAATCTTTGAGGAATGTTTCCAGCACCTTGTTGAATCTATGCTACAAAGACTTAAAGCAGATTGTACCTTCGCAATCCCTTCAATGCTACAGCGAGGTCAAAATTTAAGAATTTTTGCACTAAAACGTTAGTGTTGAGTTATTTGGTGGATTGCCTTCAAATGAACCAGATGCTCTGCAGCTGGATGAAGTGTAATAATTGTCACCACTATGTTTGCCTGAAGGGTTTTTTAAACCACATTTTCCTGGTTGTGATTTTCTATTAGTCAAAGCTGCACTGGCATAACGTTGACATGCTAGCACACTAAGGAAAGACGGTGAACATGTTGTTATATTGTGTTTTGAGAACCAGCTCAATGCAGCGCTAACATAAGTAAGGCTTTGGAGAGTCATTAGCAGTCTAAAGATGCTTGTCTGTAATTTTATGAACCAACCCTTTCAGCAAAGGATTACAATCATAAAAAGTCTTCCAACAGCTTCTGTAAGTTTCCAAAGTTAAGCTCCCTGCCTTTTGAGCATCGGTGCTTTGGTTGCTTTGAAAGCCAGCCTTGGTTTCCTTATAAAAAATACATGAATGTGCTTAATAACTAAAGAATACAGTCCTAGCAAAGAAGTTAATGTTTTTCCTTCTCCTTCCAGGACAGTGACCTGCTAACATTTAACATCTCAGCTCATCATTCCTGGTGGAGTGAACATGGCCCCGGCTGTGTGCGGAGAGAGATGCCACAGGCTCCTGGGGTCCATACCACGGAGAGCCACTCCTACATCACTGTCATGGGCTGCTTCGTGGACTATCAGTACATTGAGGTCATGCACAGTGGGGCACAGATTCTTGTTGCTGTGAGTACAAGTTAACAATACCCGCTGACATTATGCACATTAAAATACCGTTCATACGCTGAGTCTAGATGGCCAGGACTTCATTGTATCACAGTAAGTTGGATATCTGTGAGTTAAATGTGAACAGAATAGAAAGGAAGGTGATGTTTTTGTCTTACTTTAAGCTTAAGTTATTTTGTCCGGGACAGCTTCCTCTGCCCTGGTCTCCAAATGAAAAATTGCTCAGTTGTTTTGTCTGCTGAGGCTCAGACTTGCCAGATGCTAACAGGTTACTCAAACACTGGAAGGACTGTTATTGTTCTCTTTATAAGCTCTGTATCAATTCGCCAAAAACTCCCATCCTGCCAGCATGGACATTCTCTCACACACACACACACACACACACACACACACACACACACACACACACACACACACACACACACACACACACACACACACACACACACACACATATATGACCGACTGCCCCAATCCTGGATGGGTGCCAGGGCACTCTTGGTGACCAGCTCTGCAGGAAGTTTTGGGTTCAAGACACGCACAATGGCACAGATTTACTCACACTAACAGTCACTTACCCTCTGACTCCACCGTGACACACCCACACCTATTTTTCACAGTTATTGTCACTTTAATACATGTGGAGTAGTTAATGTTGGCAGTAGGTGACAGACAGAAAGAGAGAGTGAACACACAGTGATGTTGTCAGCCTTGAACTACGATGTACCAGTGTGTTTCAGAGTCCTGTTGATTTTATCTAATGCTGGAATTATTTACAACTGGGGAAGTGTCGTGAATGCAGTTTGATAGATTGGAAACAAGCAAAGGGACCCAGCCATGAGAAGCACTGGATTTTACCATTCATCCCATGGCCCCCACGGAGAAGGATAATAAAATGGCTGGCCTCACTTTACAGCCCCGGCACTCTCGCTGAACCTCATTACTACTTGCATTATGCACAGTGAATTGGTTTATCCTTCGCCTTCGTTGGATTTCTACTCCACATGAGATGGCAACACCCTTTTGCCTGCAATTTACATGAAATTGTTCAACCAAGCATTCAACTGCAACTCCACGGGACTCGTTCCCTAGAGGAGCAGGGAAATTGGTACTGAAATCTTAGCGTCACGAGTGACATCGTTTTCCCTGTATCCCCACTTCCTCTCCGGGTAAATGCAGGGCTCTGCTTAGGAAAATTGAATCCTTTTGAGATGTCCACTGTTGTTTTGGTTAGTCCCCTTTTCCTCTCTCGCTGGAAAACGGGGCCAGACGGGGAAAAAGAAAGAGCTGAAGGGATGGTTGAAAAGAAAAGGAAGAAAGTGGGGTGTCCCTTTGTCTTTGTTAGAAGGGTTTCAAGGTCGCAGTGAGAGACCATTAAATATTTAGTTTGGGCTCCAAGGAGCATGTTTCATTAAGTTGAAAAATGTGGATCCATCGGCCAATAATGGAGGCATCGCTGTCATCTATCAGCTCAGATTTGTCATAAGCTGGATGGAAGGGCTTCAGAAGTAAAGCTTTGGGTTAGGGGGAGTCTGCCTTGTTTTGTTGCTACTGCTGCTGCAGGCAACATTCAGCCAAAAAAGGAACTTCAAGATTTGAAGGATGAGCTTGAAGTGGAGGCAACCTTTTCGAACTGGGTTAATGTATTATTCATTTATCACTGCGAGGGATATTTTCCTTCATCTCTGTCCTTCTATTCTTTGTTGCCTTCACTAAATCGATATTATAGTACACATCGCTGTTTACTGGGTTTGGTTATCATAGTACCGTTATAAGAATGAGTCATTAAAAGATCAATGCAGGCAGCAGAAAACCCACAGTTGTTTTTGTCGTCTCTCTGTATCGTCCCGTCTTCCGTCTTTCTTCTTTCACTCCTGTGAACTTGCTTTACTGGTAAATAAAACAGTTGTGTCTGAGAAAACATTTCCAGTGTGGTAGGTAGAGTGTGGGTAGGAAGACGGCCAAAAAAGGAAAAGAAAAATGGTGCAGGATGTGAAATTGAGTTTACATCTGTAGACATAACTCTTACGAGCTTAAAGGGAACAGTGAAAGCTGTCTGAGATGCTGTGCTACTCATAAAACAGCCGGAGAAAGTGCTTTCGTGTACACACATACACACGCAGATATCATATCATTTAGCGTAGGTTATTGCTGCCACAGGCAATGCTTTCTTCTGTTGCATCTCTATTCCCTAGAAACCCGCAATGGGTGGAAGATGATAACGGGAGAATCGGCAGTGTGCGTCATTCTCTCGTTCCATTGCTCATTTCCTCTGTTTTCATGTTTTTCCCACATCACATTCTCACAGCTCAGCCCGTCTTCCTGTCTTTTTCCTGAACAGATCTCGCACTGTTTGACCTTCACGTCATTCAAATTCACAAGAACCTAAACAACAAACGATGACAATGCATTTCTTGCTCACTCAGTGTCACTTGTGCTCCTTTTTCTCTTGCGCTTTGACAGCTCTGTGATGTCGGTCTACTCTCTGTTTTAAAGGCGCAGTTTGCTTTAGCACCAGGGGGCAGGGTAATATGGTGGATGAAGCAGCCGCAGTTGATTAGATGGGTATTTTCAGCAGGGTTGGCATGAGTAGACCGCTGTGATCACTACTCTGGGGTCTGTTTGTCTACAGGGTCTGTGTGTGTTCTTTGGCTGTTGAGAATCTCTCAGCTCACCAGCGTTAAAACATCACGGGCACCCAGGCTGCCCCCTGATACATCGGAGAGGTCAGAGTGCTCTCTCTGGCAAGTCCTTTAGTCCATGCTCTTTATTCCAGCTCTCGTGCTGAGCAGCACTACTGGGAATGCATTTTTTTTTCTGTTTTTGTGTAAGATGCACTGGGAGCCATGTGGAGGATTTCTCCAAAAACATTAAATAGCTGTGCATCGTCCAGTATAACAATGGCACAAAGCACCTCTCTGATATGTCAGCATTGACACTGCGTTTTAGCTGCACTGTAAGTTTTACAGCTTCTGCCTCAAAGGATTATAAAGATTCTGGGATTAAAAGATTTATAATGCAGTAGTGAGCAGTTATTAGGGCTGTACACAATACCATCGTTCCCTCGAAGCTGGACAGGAAACTGCAGGATCTAGGACTGAGCAGCTCCCTCTGCAGCTGGATCCTTAGCTTCCTGTCTGACAGACGCCAGGTGGTCAGACTGGGCAGCATCACCTCATCCCCCATCACACTGAACACTGGTGCTCCACAGGGGTGTGTACTGAGCCCTCTCCTGTACTCACTCTACACCTACGACTGCACAGCCACTAACAGCTCCAACATCATTGTGAAGTTTGCGGACGACACTACAGTGGTGGGTCTTATCACCAACGGTGATGAGACGGCTTACAGGGAGGAGGTCAGCGCCCTGACCCACTGGTGTCAAGACAACCATCTCACCCTCAACGTCGCAAAGACAAAGGAGTTGATAGTGGACTTCCGGAGGTGCAGAGAAGTACACACCCCCATCACCATCAACGGCGCTGCTGTGGAGAGAGTGAGCAGCTTCCGGTTCCTTGGCGTACACCTGGCTGAGGATCTTACGTGGTCAGTACACACAAACAAAACAGTGAAGAAGGCGCAGCAGCGCCTCTTCTTTCTCAGGAGACTGAAAAGATTCGGCATGAGCCCCCGCATCCTCAGGACCTTCTATCGCTGTGCCATTGAGAGCATCCTCACTGGATGCATCACCACCTGGTATGGCAACAGCACCGCCTACAACTGCAAAGCTCTCCAGCGAGTAGTGCGGTGCTCTGAACGGATAATTGGAGGTGAGCTTCCCTCCCTCCAAGACATCTACAGGAAGCGCTGCCTGAGGAAAGCGGGGAGGATCATCAAGGACTCCAGTCACCCCAGCCATAAACTGTTCAGACTGCTTCCATCAGGAAGGAGGTTCTGCAGCATCCGGTCCCGTACCAGCAGACTGAGAGACAGCTTTTTCCATCAGGCCATCAGACTGCTGAACACGTCATAGACACCTCAGCTTCACTACTGGAACTTCAACATTATGCACTCCACACTGTATATAAATGCCACTTGTTTTGCACATATTCAACTCTGTATATTTTATATATTTTATTATTATTATTATTATTATTATTATTTTTTTTTTTTTTTTTTTTACTATTTAATTTGTAAAAATGTGTATACACACACACACACACACACACACACACACACACACACACACACACACACACACACACACACACAGGAAAATATTTAGTATACACATTCAGAAATGCATACACTATTATATATTGTACATATATTTATTAGTTTCAGGTTGGCCATTCTTGTATTTTGCTCGTTTGTGTTGTTGTGTTTGCACATCTCTGTTGCTTGTGGGGCTCGCACACAAGAATTTCACTCGCATGTGCTGTGCCAGTGTGCCTGCACATGTGATGTGACAATAAAAAGTGATTTGATTTGATTTGATTTGATTTGGTTGCAGCCAAAAGCGAAGCGGAGAAGAGAACGACCTCAAGACCAGAGGAGAAGAAGGGGAGAAAAAAAAAAGCAACTGGTCGCTGTTATACTTCAAAGGCTGTCTCGGCCAAGAGCTTTAATTGTTAATCTGGTTTGCAGGGTGAAGGATAAAGATTATCTTATTATAGTATTTGGTCTTTTTAAACTTAAGAGAGAGCGCAAAAAGAAGAGTCAACAGAGGAGAACGTGGAAGTGAAACACAAGCAAGTTTAAATGAGTTAACTTCATCTCCAGTGCGATGCTCGCTTACCTGTTTGCTCATTGAGCGCCTACTTGTTTTGTTATTTACCTTCTTGTTTCGGCTTCAGTCCATTCGTTTCTTATCCCACAGAGCCCCATTTTTCCTTCCTTCACTCAGACTTCATCTAAAATCTATTGTGTGGGGCAGCGTGTGAAGAACAGCCTGTGTTTGCTTTCTTTATGCAGCTTTTATTTCTGCTTGGGTAAGCCTGTTGTGTTTGTGTGACATTAGCACGCTGTTAAGTGCAGTTACTTGATGTGGAAGATGCAAATAAGCACCGCAGACACTTCCCAATGCCTTGTGGTTGTATGTCAGCTGTACAGACCCGTGTTCTTGCGTATGTGGGAGAAAACATTGATAAATGTGGACTGTGCACTCCCTTATAATGGTTTGTCATTAAACATGCAGCTGTCTACACACGAACACACACATCTAATTTTCTGCAGATGAGTTGGCACCTTATTGTCAGGCAGAGTCCTGTGCAATTAACCTACAGGACATCTGTACCACCTCTCTATCTGTTTTACGCCTCTCTGCATCCCCTCCCCCTTTCTCCCATGTGGTATGTTTTACCTGCAAATTCCTTTAATTGTAGTGCACTCAGTGAGTTTTCTCCTGACACTGAGCCACAGTCAATACTGTGTTAATTAGCTGTCAGATCGACCCAGATATCCGTCGTTACGAGCACATACATTAACCAGGCAGCAAAGAACTGACGACGTCTTGAGATAAACTGAATTTAAGTGTGGCATGGTGGAAAGAGCAGTATATGGGGCTAAAACTGTTAACTAAGGCTGAAGTTGTGCAAGGCAAAACAGTGGCTGGAGACAACTTGAGATCTTGTTGCCTTTGAAATGGTTGCTTTGAAGGGGAGGGGGTCAGGCCTGTGACCATTTGCAGTCAGTTGCTGTCTTCAAAGTGATGGATGGTGATAAAACAGCAATAAGACAGTCAGTCTTCTATCAGTTTGTGGCTGAATGGGAACAAGTTGGCAATTAAATGCAATCTGTTTGTGATAATATGGTGATTAACTTTGATAAATCTGGAAAAATTACGACTCGTTTGTAGTCTATGTTCATCGGAAATGCAGAGTCCAGCCAGAGCCTCAGATTTGAAACTGAAATTCCTCCACAAAAAGTGATGCAATTGCTGCAAAACAGCTATTTAACAGCAAAATACCAGGCAACCCTCGAATATGACCTGCTGGCAACTAATTGAGTTGGAAAAATGAATTGCAGGGCTGATGTCCTCAGCACAGATTGACTCCAGTTGCTTGCAACATGCTGGCAGCACGTCTACATACATAGTTTTGACAAACTGCACTGTGTCAGGCAGTGACTGCAGTCACTCCAAGGCAGACTGCAATTGTTTGGTGACAAGTTGCTTCCCAACAACCACAACTTTTTTTTTTTTTTTTTTTTTTTTTTTTTTTGTAGTATCGCAATAGTGCAAATTTGCGTATGTATTTTGCGATGGACGTTATACAGAGAGGTTTTGAAACATTATAAGTGTGCTTCCATAAAGTCCTTCAAAATCCCAATTGCACGTTGCTGGACACAGATGATGCTGTATATGCTGTGGATGCTGATTGGTTGACAAATGAACCAGAGCAGGGAAGAAACCAACAGCAGAAATCACCAGGAAAGGAAGAAGTTTAAAAAGAATCAAAGACTAAAAAGGTATCAACAGGGGCTGCTGTGGACACTTTGCATTGTTTTTAACACTCGGTTTCACTTTAGTTCTTTGTGTGTTATACCCAGCCGCCTGGAAAAAGCAACAACGAGATGAGTAGTAGCACACAGACCAGTTTTACCACATATTTTATGCACTCTATCCATCCACAGATGTTTTCTCCTCTCATATCCATGGACTCCCAACATGCTACCACTAGTGAACCACAATTTCAGCATTAGTTGCAAAGAGGCTACCTTTTACCTACTCTAATGTGACCGAAAAAAGCTAATGATCAGTATTTTCATAAACTGTCAAATATTTTTTTTGTGGAGTCTTAATTATCTTTCACAAAATCCTTTGTTGATATTTGTCATTTATATGAATATCAAATTACTTATTTGAAATAGTAAAGCAGCATTTCTTCCAGTTAGAAAAGCTGTAACTAACGAATGCCTTCCTAAGTCATTATCACACATGAACTGCAGCCTTTAACTTTACCTGGCTGAGCTGCATGCGAGAGCACAACTGTCTGACTCAGATTAGACATGAAGTGGTTTTTATCCTACCAGCTCCAATCAGGCATGACTAAAATATCTCAACGACAAATGTACTTTTTTTTTACTGGAAAACCACAGGCAGGTCCGATTTTATAGTTAACATCCACATTCATAATCTCCAAGTGATGAACTCGATGTTTTATGATTTCGATCAAAATTAAATAACATTAGTGATTTCCTGACATTCGTTTCCTGAAAAACTGACACCAGAGCATCGTGAGCTGCACTTTGCATTCATTTTACAGCGGTTGACCAAAGTAGCTGCATGCCCAGTGGATTTATGTTTATGAGTGAAAGTCTATTTTCAAAGGTGGCTTTGTGTCTTTCTGGACAGACACATTCATTGTAAACTTGACCTTCATTAGCCTATGCAAATAAAAGTAACCTTTCTCTAGCTCTGTGCCTGATCTTCTCACTCACACACACATTAATGTCAGAGCCTTTAACTTCTCTTCGGCCTCATTATCTGAGAGAAGAAATGCAAATGGCACTGAAATACTATTAATACCTGCTTAGTTCACTCGGCTTAATGAAGACCCACTGGAGGACATCTTTACTTGTTTTCCTGAACTGAAGTTATAGTATCCAATTGTCCGCCTGCTTGCTTCTTTCTCTGTGTTATTAATTCTGGAGATCACTGTTCACTGCTCAGCAGCCCCGGAGACAAAGGAGAGAAAACAAAGAAGAGAGTGGTATTTAGTGTTAGAAGAGCCGAAAATCGGGAATCACCGAGGGCTGGAGAGAAAGAGAGTAGAGGAGGTTTGCAGATCGCAGAGTGACAGGAACATATAGACCTGTGTTTAGAAAAGTGACTACTATAAAGACACATAAAGTGCACAGCGCAAAGGAGAAGGAAAAATGATTGGCAGCCAAATTAGTTGGCTTTAGTGTGGCACGTCTTCACAGAAAGACTGAGGTCAAGTCACCGAGGACATGCGGGGGCTTTATGTGCTTAATTAATATGACATTCATTTCTACACATAGGTGCCGAAAACTGAGTGTGTTGGTGTGTGTGTGTAAGTTTGAGTGTGAGACACAGAGAGACAGGCATTTTATTAGCTTCATTTAAGGACGCTTAATATGCAATGATACATAAGTGGAGCTCTGTCACTTGTTATTGAGGACACCGACCTATATTGGCTGCTGCCTCCAGCAAAAAGCCGCCCAGCGTTCGCGTCTCTGATTTTTTTTAAATCGCATTTCCTGTCGCACTAAATGCATGGAAGCAATATAAAAAAGGACTTGAAGACAGATCGGTTTAAGATTAGCTCTAACATGCAGTGTCCGACTTTCCTGCAGCCAGTTGTTATGAGCGAATGAGTAAGAGAGATGTAATTTGTTAGCTGTTAATTGTTAACAGGAGAACTGCTGGAATTTTTTTGGCCTCTTGACACATGAAGTTTTCCCATTTGTGAGCTACGCGTCAGTACTTGCAAACTGCTTTTGTGAAAATGGTCTGCTGTCAGTGGGAGTTTCAGAGCTCTATCAGACACCAAAATTCGGCTTTTTACACATAAAATCAAAGCTGCAGTCCTGACTTTTCTAGACATCACCTGACAGAGTTGGTTCAGGCTTATGACATTAAGTCTTCTACCTGCCAGCTCCTTTGTGCAAAGTCTGTGTGATGTTGGGATTGAACCAGTGCATGAATAGCGCAGCTAATAAAACTGTGCATTTACTGTTTGTGAATTGGAATCATGTGTGTTCCCGCCTGCAGGCAGCAGTCTCGCTTTAACCGCACCGAGTAGTTGAAGAAGCGCAAACGCATGTGAAGCAGACTATTTCCTGCTGTGTGCTAAATCTGAGAAAGCACAACAGGGAAAAATATCCTGACCTGATTCTTCCTAAATTGTCCAAATTTAGTGGAAACCATATAAAAGAGGAATGGAAGATAAAAATCAGCTGTAACATGCAGTGTTTGATCTGTCTTGCTGTCAGCATTTATTTCCCATGCCTGACCGTTCGATGGGCACACTTTGAGTGTTTGGCTTCGGTTGATAGTCAGTAAAATTGTTATATCAGACACCAAAACATCTCAGCATTTTATGATACTATGAATCACAATTTTGCATCTCTCGATTGTTAAGAGACAGGAAATATTTTTCATCTGTCAAAAGGTACACACTAGAATTACCCTGTTCACATTACAGTGTAATCTGCCAGACATCTGTACCACCAGCAACCTGCTTCTACATGTATTAGGCAAAAGCAGTGTTGGGTAATTGCACTGCAGTGCACATAGCTTTGCTTTAAAATTACTGCCCATATTTTCTTTGCTATCGCTGAATTGACCATGAACTATTAGATTGTTCTTCACTGCCATAATCATAACAGCAAAGGTATTCAATCAAAATGGCAAAATATTTATTCGTGAAAGAATGTCCAGACACCGACAAAATCAATGAAGCAGCACATGAAAGCTTTTCTGGCAGCTCAGTTATCCAACAAACCTTACGTAGACAGTTTATGTCGACGCGCACTTTAATTCGACTCACTTGTGTATGCTACACAGGCATCTGCTTCCTGCTCTGGCCTTCTACGCTGATGCTTTGCCTATCCTGTGTTTGGGTCAACCCCAGACTGGAGAAATCAGGGCCCTTTTTATGAAGTTTAAATCAACATGCACTCATGCATATATTAACTCATAAGAGCACACACTTTTACAGGCAAAACACACATGGGCACACACACCGAGACACAATAAAATTGAAAAACGGGGTGTGCCCCCTGCTGTTAACACCATCTTGTGTTTGACACTGGCTTTATACATATGCTAATTCACCTCCATTTCACTGCCAGTGTAATGGATGGGGTGAGACCAGCAATTAGATATTAGAAAGAAAAAATATAGTGACAGCGAAGCAGAAAGAAGAGTATCTTATCTAGCCCACACAGAGACAGAGACCTTCCCTTTTATACTAAATGTGACACCTGCTTTTCACTCATAAATAAAACATTTAATCTACATCTGGAACTTCAGTGAAGGTCCAACAGATTTTGTGCGTGCGTAAAATGGAGCAAAAACGCAAACGACAGAGACGAACAGCACATTATCTTTGTTTCATCTATAATTACATCAGCCAAGCTGAGTTATATGTTGAATGAATCTTACATAAATAGATATCATCGCGCACAGTCATTACCCCCTCGGGTTTTGTGTTTGTGAACCCAGTGTGCGAGCAGGGCAGCGTGCCCGACGCTGTTTTAATTGGCATGGCAGAGTGCCAAGTGATGGATGGGTGGCTGGGTGCAGAGACTCGCTGTGTATATTTCTGAGTTGACAGCCATCTGCCAGTGCCACGGGCCATTCCCAGTGCTGTGTTTCCCCACATGTGTGTTCCTCCTATAGTCAGCTGTGTGCTGGCTCTGCTGCTTTCTGCTGTGTTTGTGGACACGGGCAACCACTCTATGCACACTCCATAACCTACGGCCAAAGTAAAGCAAATTACAGTTAGAGCGAACACACACACACTTATTCATATACAGCCAGTATAGAGAAATGCTATCATAATAATGGCTTTGTATTTTTATTTTCTGGGAGGGAACTTTTCTTTCTATCAGCCAAGGTTGAATCCTGGACAGGGTTGAGCATAGGGACATTTTTCTGGTGACAAAAGTTGCAGCTGTTGGGTTATTTAATGTATTTTATAAGTGTCTAAAAGCTCAAAGAGTTGCAGTGTTAGTAGAAATAAAATGGAAAACAAAGAAATGGGGAAGTGTTATGACTAAACACACTTTTCCCTTCAGTTATTGTTTAATGTGTACTCAGGGAAACCGTGACTTGGTGTTTTTCTCCTGCTGTATCCTACGTTTCTTGGTAGAAAGGGGAAATAAACTCCCCTGTGTTTGACTCTTTCTCTTCACCAGAAGCAGCTGGTGAATAGAACTGTGCTAATAGAGTGCAACATTAAATCTCCCACTGTGGGGCCAAATCCAGCCACTGGGCTTAACAACGTTTCTGGCAGAAACCCTCGACTGCAGTATCTTTTACTGACTAAATGTTCCTTTGTGTATTCCAGCCAGACACTAACTTTGCCTTTCTATGCCGGGCAGGTATTGTGGCAAAGAGTTTTTAGAGGTTATTGTTGCTGCCTGGTTCCCAAGAAAAACATTTAGTATCAGCAGTAAGAATGGTCCAAAACAGTAAAGCTCCAGCCACACTGCTGAGAGGCGCTATGAAGCTCTGTAGAGCAGAGGGAAACTGTAGAGTCAGATGGCAGTTCTCTGAGGATTCCTCACCACAGGGATATCACATTATCAAAAGAGAATTTCTAAGTGCTTTGGCAGGTATTTACAGTGCTTAAGACACCTCTCATGTCTTTATACTTTACTTCCAAGGAGCAGGACTTGTTTGTCTTTATTAAAGTGCTCTTGAGGAATAGTTATATAAAGCAAGACGCTTTATGGAGGTCTTCCAAAGTTTTTCTTTGGACACTGGCTGCTTATTTAGTCATTTTCAGTCTAGGCGTTGTACCTGATCATTTTCCGAGGAATGTTGTTTTTGGGGTTTTTTGTTAAGCCACTTAATACTGACCTGTGAATCATTCAAGCATTTAAAAAAAGGGATCTAACTCAAGTTATGAATCAGTGTTGTGTCTGCACATAAACAGACAGCTTAGCAAAGAACCAGTTTTAGGCACTTTGTTACAAGCAGTCTGTTGCAAAAACACATCATTTGATCTAATTTCTTTAGTTGAACCTACAATTAAACTAATGATGGCACAAATTGCCAGGCATAAAATATTATTTTGCAAATATTTGTGATTCCCTTAGAGCTGTTACCATAAAACCTTTTCATATCTCGGCATTACGTGCAATGTGTCACGGTTTGGGGCTACAGTTATCTCAATTATGAACTCAGAAAAGTTCTTTCAGATTTTGAGCCACACTGGAACGCCATCTGGAAAGGGTCTGATTGGCAAGGGCTTCATTTTTCAGCACGCCATACTGGCACTGCAGTAGAGCCATACGTGGATACACAATGGAACACTATCAGAGTGCAGACCTCAACATTATTAAAGCAGTGTGGGATCATCTTGACAAATGAACGAGAGTTCAGGCTGTGTAGAAGAAGAAAGGTGTTCATACCAAATATTTACTTCCAAGCTCATTAGAATTGTACAAAATTGCAAAAAGAAGAAGAAGTAAAGCACAAATTTGTAAGGTGTCTTTTTAAAATGTTTTTGCTCAATAAATGTCTTTAATGATTACTCGATATTCTTGTTCACAGAAAGATTTAATTAATGAACAAGTTATTCTGGCTTTGACCCTGCTCTTTGAGCAGTGTTGCATCACCAGTTACTTAAGGATGCGGAGAACAAACCCATTTTCCTCCTTTATTGTCTCTTTGTCTATCGAGGAAAGCACTCAGCAGCTTAACTTCAGCCTTGCAGGTCTGTGGTGTCTAACCTCCTATGTTTGCTTGTGTGTTCGCAGCTCCTTGGCTTCGTGTATGCCTGCTATGTTGTCAGCGCTATCACTGAGGAGGAGGACAGCTGTGAGTGACTTAACACACACACACACAAACACACATACACACACTCATTCTTGCAAAGGAGCCTCACAACAATGAGTGAATCACACCCAGAGCCACTCGCACAAGGGAGACGAAAACGCCTGAGTTGAGGGGAATAAAGCTGCATCTTTCTTCTCCCTCTTTTCCTGTCCCACCCTATACCTCTCCTATCTGTACCTCCTTCCTCCCCCACACCAGCTGGGCCCTCTTGTTTTTCTTTCCCTCCAGAACCAAAGGAGCCCTGTGTTACTCTCCACACCTCCTTCAGCCCATTCTTTCCTCTCCTTTCGCTTTCACGTGTACGCTGGGCGCCTTGTCTCTCGCAGCCTGTCATCCTTGCTGTTGTTGGAAACCTGTTATTTCCCTCCTTTAATGTACTGTGGCCTTTTGTTTTCTCACTTTCTTCTTTCTGTGTGCCCCACGTTTTAACACTCCAGCCGTCTCATACCTGGTAGAGGTGAGATGGGGCTCTTGTTAACAAACACAAACCTTCTGCCTTCTGCCTCCCCCCCCCCACAGGCCTGTTTCTTTTGGTGTATGCTGATCTGTGTTAGTTCCTTAAGTTAAAGTTAGTTGAGGGTGAGAGGCTCATTCTTTTCCTGTCAAGCATAAACAAGCACAGAGCTGGTGAAGAGTGTGGGAAAAGACAGCAGGGAACCATGAAATAAATAAGAGAAGATGGGGGGGAAGCAGAGACGGACACTTTTGACAGCAGCTGCTGTGACCTCATAGGCAGCAGGTTGGAGGTCCTGCAAGAGGTTAGCCAATCACAGGCCAGGAAAAATTTGATCTAAGGGTCAATGGTAGTCATAAATTTCTGATTTGTTCTGCAGTAGCTCTCATAGCTACACAAGCCTGTCCACAAGCTTGAGAATCTGTCCTCACAAATATATCATTTAGTAGTTAAATGGACCACTGGCATAGTTATGTACACGATTTTTATAATACTAATTTCTAGAGCCTGGCTGTGTTCATGTCTCTTTTGTTGCTTTTAATGTGATTTGAAAACAGAGTAATGAACAAAACACTACATGCACTAATTGAATTAAAACTGCAGGCTCTTGTAATTTGGTGGAATTGAGATGTGTGTGTGTGTGTGTGTGTGTGTGTGTGTGTGTGTGTGTGTGTGTGTGTGTGTGTGTGTGTGTGTGTGTGTGTTCCTACACACCAGTGTTACAAAGGTCTAAGCAGTTCTTAGGTGGTCACATACCAAAGGCTGTGAGGGGTTTGCATCACCACCCAAGTGTCTTGCAGTCTTAGCTCTAGCTGGTACAACTTAATCAGCAGTCAACCATAAGTACTGCTTTGAAGGCAAAACCAGTTCTATCAAGTAGGGCTTTTAAAAAAAAAAAAAGTAGGGTTTTTTCCCTCAGCAACTCCTTCTTTTTTGAATTCTGTTCATTCCCAGTGAGAACATCCATTAAAACTGAAGTGGATAGTTATCCTCTCTCAAAAATAAGAGATAAAAAAACCCCAAACGAACAGCGAAAGGATGGCAAAAGAAAAAAGCTTGGGGTGAAAAAAGATTGTGGTGTGATTTTTATTGGTTTTAATTATCTGGCCCAGGCTGTGTTGAAGTGAAACGCTGCTACATCGCTTCCAAGTGCTAGCTCTTTGTTATTGTAATCAGCCCTTTGCCTGTACGCACCCACCAATATGCACATGTTTGTTCGAGCAGACACAGGTGCACACACACACCAGCTAAGCCACTTTCTGTGCTCATTTTCTCCTCCTATTTGATGTGTAGATTAAAGCCAGTTTCTCCACTGAGCTCCCTGGCTGTCTCAGCATTTCTCCTCCTACTCAGAAGTATATCTTCCATATTCCTCTCTCTCATTTGCTTCATTTCAATTCCCAGTTTCTTCACAGGTTTAGGGAATGATAATATATCATAGCCCAGGTTTATTGTGTTTAAGAAATCCTCTCTTTCCCCCGCTCTTTTACCATATCTGGCTTTTGAACTTTAATGAGGTGTGCTTGTAAAAAGTTAAAGGTCTCTGGTCACTCGTTGTATCAGCCTCATTAAGCGCCTTGCTGGTCAATAACTTCCACGGCTGATTGCGCCTTACTGAGAGAAGAAAGGTAGAGACAATCCTCTGGAGGGATGGAGAGAAAAGGAAGCAAGCGAGCGAGAGAGAGAGAGAACGAGAAAGAGTGGGCATACGTTAGGGGAGCAGAGGGAGGTGTTTATCGGGAGCAAGTTGGGAGGAGAAAAAGGACCCAGTATGCAAAACAACAAGAGACATGATGAGCTTTTCATGAATAAGGAGATAAGAGAGGAATTCCTTTCACGCAAAGCACTCTTTCACTCTCCAGGGACAGGACTGAGTTGGATTTGAGTGCTCAGACTTGCGTAAAGACTAGCAAAATGAACACACACACACGTGTATAGAGGCACATACACACTCTCAAAAAGCCAAGAAGACACAATGGGGAGAATAACAAGCATCATATACCATCAGCTCAGGGTTTGACATGGCTTTCAGGCTTTATTACTGATAGAGTGTGTATGCGTGTGCATGAGTGAGCTCCCTTTTGATGTGAGTCTCTCTCCCTCTGTCACTCACAAGTGCATCTATACGTGGTCGCGCACTCGTTCGTACCTGGATGCGTTTGTGTGCGCGTTTAGCTGACTGTGTGTGACTGACTGACTGAGTGTAGGTGATTGTCTATATTTGTGTGCATGAATTTGTTACACAGAGTTATCTGCGGTGAGCAGACACACCAGCAGAGTGAGTGGTGGGGAAAATCCTCTTTGTAAAGTAGGTCATGGAGTTAGCCGCCTAGCACTGGGATAAGCTTGCTTTAGCTTGTCTGCTAATTATGCTGCCGCCCTCTGTGCTGAGTCACATCTGCAGAAAATGCTCTAAAAACAGACAGAGGAGCTATACGGCAGGATGCACAGGGGGCAGTATCATCAAGTTGTGTGAGAAGGTCAAAATAACAAAAGTTCTAGTATCTTCAAAAACATGGATGCACGTGTTCAGGACCTTTTTAATACTTTAACCTAACCTTAGTAGTGCAGTCAGTCATTTTTGAGGTCATTTTATACATAAAAAATAATATTGTACATATAAAAAAAAATACATTAATTAGTGTGCAACAAACTGATGTGTTCTCATGAACTTTGAATGAATCCATTAAAAATACACAGGAGCAGGCATTGGAAAACCTGTTCACAAAGAACACACAGAATATGAAGTCGACATCAAGTGATGATGAGCTGGTCCTGATGTTTCTAAACAAGCAAAGGAAGAAACTGAAATTCTTGGTTCATCCAATTCTAATGAGAAGGCAGCAGCAGGGAGAATTTCATGGTTTAATCCGGGAGTACATATTTCAGGATGTCAGTGGAGCAGGTTAAGCTCTTGTTGGCAGAGTTAGGACCACACCTGAGGACGCAGAAAAACGATTTCCCAGTGCAGACTGACTCGAGCAGCGTCTAGCTGTGTGTCTGAGGTAAAATAGTATTATTTTACTATTTGTATATTTTGTACCACTGCATTTTTGAGCTACGAGTCCACTTGTTCCCAAAGGCAGTGATCAGATTGGTCCGTTATCTTTATTCGTATCCGAAAAGTCTGGAAAATCAAGCTGGGTTTAAGAAAAATGCCACAAATTGGTCCAGCAAAACTATGTGGTCGGCATGAATGAATAGGTTAGTCTGAAAAATATTTTTAAGCTTCAAAATATTCACATGAATTTTACACGCCTGGTGAGTAAAGGCCTTCAGACTTCAGATATGAAGGTTCATATTTTTATCGTCTAAGAAAGGGTCCCCCCCCTCCCCCCCACTAAAGAAGTAAAAATCTTCCTCTTCTTGAAATCAGGACTTTAACACGTGAAAGTTTGTATAAGCGTGCTGATTTATTCCTGATAATAACAAAGTTACTGTCAGCAGATGAGAAACTCAACAATGAGCCCACTAAACAACAACAGCTAGTTTTAAGTTAACGTTATGACAGTTAATGTTACGCTTGAGTGTCCTAAAAATCACACGTTCCCTCTGATAAACAGTTTGATTACGTTCTCACATCATATGAGAGTTTATTCACTAAGCGTCAGAGTCCAACAATGATAGGTCGACTTCAAAGAAAATTTCACGTACCGAGAGAAAAGTTCAGGATATCCTCAATGACTCATTTCAGTGTTGTTGTCATAGACACAAGTGAACTTCACTGACTCATTGACTTGTATCAGAATTTCTTCACAGTTTTACAGCCTGCTTCAGAGTAAATACATGTAGACACCAGCTGAGGTGAACAGCAGACTTATAGCCTACAGTCAGTACAGATGAACAGTGGCCACCATAACTACCATTATACCCTTGAAGTAGGCAAAAAAAAACAGAACTCAGTTAACTGCAGTCTGCAATCTACTGACAACTAGCAATGATATTTTACACACTGTAACGTTAAGATAATTTCCATTGACATTTAACAGTATCCCAATCACAATTTTACAAATGAAATTTAACTTACTCATATTGCAAATCTGAGGTACCTGTACTTCATTGTCCATCTTATTTTTTATGCCATGAAAATAAAGCAACTGACCAAAAGAATAAAACATGCTAATTTTAAAACAGTAGCAAAGTATTAAGTAGAGGAGATCGAACATATTTTGTGGATTCATGATGGGTTGAGAAACAAAGCCAGTCATAGCTTGGTAGTGTGAGGTGAGGCAGAGACACATGTTCATCAAAAGTATCCTGATATAAACAGTAGGGACAAGCCCAGATCTTTGCTTAGGGATAAGAATTTTTAATTTTCTTTTTTATTTGCTTGTTTGCTTTTTTGTTTGTTTGCTTGTTCGTTTGTTTGTTTGTTTGTTTGTTTTTTAAGGGAACATGTTTAATATTAACATTAGCATTGTATCAGAGTTAGCTTAGAGCTAATTTGCATCTGCAGTCCCTTGGTGGGTTACAAGTAAAATATCACAGCAATAAAATATATAAAAACTGAACTGAATTATAAAATGCATTGTTTTTAAAGCTGACACTAGAGTTGGAGGTTTTAATGATACTGTGGCATTCCACCAAGTTGGAAATCAATACTGTCAGAGATTTTGTGCTAATTAAACTACAGTCCCTTTTCACCAAAGCTGTTTTCATTTGCTGTAGTTCAAACTAAATAATGGCTGATATTAATCTGATGTTTATGTTGTACCTATGAACATCTCATCAGTGTGACACTGGGTCAGAATGTTCAACATCAGATCCCCGAAACTGGAGGATCAAACATCGCTCCACTGATGCATTGACCTAATAGCTGATGTTTATGCAAATAAACTTAAGTTAGTCAACCAAGATGACAAATCAGTTTCTAATATAAAGGTCTTGTTTTACCCAACTAAGAGTTAAATACCCAGACATATGAAAACAAAAAGAAACAATGGAAAGGCTGGAACCAGAGAATGCATTAAATATTGCAAATTTTACAGTAGACAAGTGTGCTCTCCAGGGTCTTTTGCAGAAACACAATGAAATGGGGGTGATCTGCCAAAACAAACAAAAAGCCAACAAGCAAGTGTTTCGGGGTGATTAGCCAGCCCCATAATATATGCTAATCAAGGATCCAGGCAGCAAAGATGCATGAATTTCTGTCTATAAGCTGCCCAACAAGCAATTGAAGCAAAAATAATAATAAAACAAATATTATTATGTTGGTCAGCAAATTTCAAAATCAATACATGCTTAATGGATCAGCAGTCACATTAAAGTAAAATTACGGTGGCAACCTCTTTGCGACTAGTAAAAGTTAGTGGTTGACCAGTGATTGCAGTTGTTCTCAGACAGGTTTGCACATTACTGTATAAGTACAGACAAATTGCCAACACATTGAAATCAGTCTGAATTGTTCTTTTCATTTCCCGTTTATCATCACAGATCTGGTCCCTGCCTTTGAAAATGGCAACAAAGTCGCAAGTTCATTGAACAAAGTTGCAATAATTTTGGTCATACTATGATAACATAAGCTAGACGGTTAATGGAATTGTTTATGATATACTATCTTCAAAGACTTTATAATAATAGCTCATAATAAGCGCAAGCAATTCCAAATTCCAGTGAAAACCAGTGAAGACGGTGCTGGATGTTGGAGTTTAGAAACATCATTAATGCAGACAAAGTTTCTACAGACTCCATCTCTCCCTTGAACATCTTACTCTCACTCATCTTTGCATGGATCATAAAATTTAAATGCACTTTCAATCAAACACACCCAACATTTTTATGTGCAGAATAACAATGCATAAAACAGCAAAGATGGCTGCGTGTGTGAGGCGAGAGATGCAGACATGCAGAGCCAGCTAGGAGTGTGTGTGTGAAAGGGACCACAACTGTCTTTTAATTGACCTCTTCCATCATTACAGATTCTCTCTACAGAAGTCTTGAATGAGCTGTCCAGTCTTTTATCACTCTCTCTGTCTTTGTCTCTGCCATTTCTCACCCTTGTTTTTCATGATTTTCCTTACACTATACTCTGTCTGTTTTAGTCTAATTTTTCAAGCGAAGCCCCGCTGTCCCCACCCACCACACACACACACACATGCACACACACACCACTGTCTGCTGACTGTCTGTATCTCTGCTTTACATTACATTACTCCCTGCTTGTTTGGGGGCACTACTTAGATGCCTTAACTACTGACCTACATACCTTTCATATCTTGCATGTGTCTGCAGAAGGGGGAAAAAACCCAGCTTGCTCAATCTGCTGGGAAGAAAGTGATCTTGCTTCTGTCAGTGTTGGTGTCAAAAAACCGCCAGTATCTGTTTTAATAATCTCTCCTGTTAAAGGTTTTCTGTTTGCACTGGTGTTACTAGATTTAATGTTGAAAACACAGTCATATGGATTTTTTTTTCCAGTAATTTCTCAACCATCAAGAATCAGTGAGCTGCACAGAAGACCGGCCTCAGAGCAGGATCAGACTGATGCATGCTGTAATTAATAGGGAAATGATTCAACATGGAACAAGCAATTAACTGGCTGAAAAACAATATAGTCTGTAGGAGGAATAGAGGTCGGGGTTATAAATTAAGCATTTAATAGAGAGCAAAGTAATGTTTTGACACACTGAATGTCTTCATTAGAGTGAAAAGAGGCAGCTTTAGAGGCAACCTATTATGCCCAAGCCAGGATTTCTTTCTTTCGTTCTTGAAATCTTAATAAAGCAGATTTAAATGATTCACACAAAATAATCCTTATTTGGGTCCTGGCAGACACAGCTCCTCAGTTCATCATCTATATGCAACAATCTCTTTCACAACCCTTCCCCCTCCCTTTAAGCCAGCTTTCTTATGATTGGCTGTCCCTGGTAAACAAAAGGTTTGAACAGCAGGTGGGTGGGGCTTCTGTACTGTAAAAGCCTTAGTTTTTAGTTCATAGGTCCTTTTCTAAGCAGCAATTTTAAGCATTGTAGCTCAGGTTGATTAAACAGAAGCGGCCCCATTCTATTTAGTGTTTCACAGCTGTTTCCTGTCTTAAAAAACAGAGCCATAATTAATCTTACTGGTTAATTAGTAATACCTGTGTTTACTTAGCAATTATATGCGAAAAGACTACTGTGAAAAGAGCTTATGTGGATTGCTTGCACATGCCCGAGCTTATTATTTTTAGCTCTGGCTTTGCTAAATAAGAGAGACTAGCATCCTAACAGTGTATATACATGACAGAAAATAAGGATATAATACAAAATAGTACATCATACACACCGGGCCCAGTTTAAGTTTAGGTTGGTCAGTGCATATGTCACAAGATTCTTTACAGAAATCTGACTTTCAAATACTTTCCAAGTGGAGAAGTTGACCTATTTGTAGTTTTACATGAAAGGCACACATATCGCCAAAGTCATTGGGATTTCTGCTCCGGAGTCCTCGAATATCTGTGTCAAATTTTGTGGCAATCCATCCAGTAGTCAAGCTGATATTTCACTCTGAGCCAGAGTATTAGATTCACAGACTGGTGGAGGGATCCACCGAGCGATATTGCTTTGCTATCCCACGAGCTGTAGCGTGTCTAAAAATGGCAACCATGATTATCATCCAGCTGTATTCCTCAGCACGGTTTATCATGGCAGGAGATGGATCCCCACCTGCTTATAATGAGAAAATCACTCGTACAGAAAAGAGCAGGGGAGAGGGCTTTGTGTGTGTGTGAGTGTGTGCATCTTTGTATCTTTTGGTGGGTGGGTGGCATGTGTGTGTGTTTGTGGTGTGCAGATGAAACAGTGAATGCCTGGAAACCGGGACAGGGTCAGAGGAAAGGGGTGACACAGCACAACCCCTCTGGCTGGTGTGCGCATCCTGTCTACCTATCAGCATTTAGCAGACCACCCCTGCCTCCTCTTATCTGGATGGAACTGATTGGGCCTTCCACTAGTCTCTATGGCTGGCTTGTATGTGTGTTTTTCCACCACAGGTGCTGGGTTCCAAAAAAGAAACAGATGTGCTCATTTTGTTATTCACTCAGCTAGGGTCCTTTATATATTTGGTGTCTTTTCCCACTGAATAGGGTGCAGCTTCTACTTTTCTTCCACTCGCTGTGTTTAGAGGAGACTCGCAGCTCCTGGACACGCTGGCCTTTTTCACACGGACTCCCTAATCTCCTTGGCTCCCTGTCAGTCAGACCGACAAGCGTGACGCACCCCGTCCTCTCCTCCTTTTTCCTCCCCTCTCTGTCTGTCTCCCTCTCTGCCGTTTATGTCCCCTCAAAAGCCCCAAGCCTTTTCCATCCATCTCAAAAATCCCTCTCTCCGCATGTGTGAAAAACACACTGCACTTTGGTACCAGCATGTCCTTCTGTTTCTCGCATGACATAACACTCGCTCGCTCATCTGCACCTCGCCTAGAGTCTGAACTCTTAACTGAGAAATTAAACAGAAAGGTTTGAGGATCAATTTGGTGGCTGAAGGTCACCTCTGTTTCTGAGCGATAAAAAGGCTTAAGCTATTTTGACAGCTGGCAAGCTTTCACCTGTTCCCAAGCTTTCCCTTAGGCTTGAGGCAGATGCACAGATGAAAAACAGTTTTTTCTCTCTCTTCTACTTTTGTAGATTTTGTCAAACTAAAAGAGACTCAAAGTTTGCACTGTTGTTCACAAGCTACCTTACAACATCTGTGCACTCCATTTGTTCCCATTGTGTCTTTTTGTTTCCATTTCATTCTTCATTCAGTTTCTTTTTTTAATCGTGCATGTATTTTTAGTTGTCTGTCTTTTGATTTACTCCGGGATTTATGTGTTCAATACTTTGTTTTCAGTTGATTTTATTGGAGGATTTGACCCATTCCCACTCTACCATGTCAATGAGAAATCATCTCATCTCCTCTTAAAGCCCATGTACCCGTAAGTACGAGTGCGCTCTCATCCCATTACATGTGTATTTGTCTCTGTGCGTTGGAAGCATATTTATGTGACCTTTCACATTGTTGTTGGTGCAAGTTGTGATCGTGAAACTTTTACATGCGTTGGAAAGTGCAAGAAAATAATCTCCACTTTCATGTCCGTGCCAGAGTTTAGTGTCAGCATCTCTAGGTTGCAACACAGCGTTTACTGACAGAGATTACACAGAGTTGCTTACTCAGTATCTGGAGAAATGACTCATGTCTGGGGAGTAAACTAGTGTCTGAAACATGGTACATCCTGTCAGTGTGCTTTGGGGAATATGGAGACCTTTCATAGCACTGTGTGCGTGTGCGTAAGTGTGTGTGTCCACAGGCAGCTACTGGTAGAAAAACACATAAAAATATGTCTACAATTGGATTAATCACTTAAGTCGTGCAGAGGAATTAATAAAAATAAGCCTGGGAAGTAATGTAATAATTCTCTGCCAACATGAAATGAATATTTTATTAGCTTCTTGACAGTTTAATCAACTCTGTCTCTAATAGGAGGAAGTTTTCATCTCCCCTCTTAACCTACTGAGAGTTACCTGTATATCCTGGAGAAATTCTTCTAAGTGTGTGTGTGTTTGTGTGAATAGAAATATCTTTTTCCTTTGGTTGTTCAACAAGTCTTAAAGCTATGCCCTTTCTGTCTATCTTTTTGTCCCTTCCAGGTCTACGTAAATAGGAGAACATCCAGCCGGGAGGTGATGCAGCAAATTCCTACAGAGACAAAATGGTTGCTTTGACACAAACGTCCCAGTGCGCTTCGGTGCACGAGACGTTCCTCCCTCTTTTGATTTCAGTCCTTTAAACGTGTAATTTGCTGATGTACTGCCCAGAAAAGCCAACATTTCTCTGTAAGGGTCCATCGTGACGGGTTTAGGGAGCTGGGGAATTGCAGTAAAACAAAGCATGTATTTAGGGGTATTTGTGTATTTGGGCAAGTATCAATCATTTTGTTCGTGTTGATTTCTCTGCTGTGCTCCCACTGCTGCAACCTGCCCACAATGGGCAAATACCCCCCTCCCAGACTGTGACTGTATAGAACATGTACAGCTATTAAATACATTGTGGATGTAATCAGGGGCTGCCCATCATTGCCAGTCTGTGGTGCTGTGTCTTAGAGGACTCACTGATTTAGCATATTATTGCTGGTTTGGCTCAAATCTTAGCCGGAGGGCTGAATTACAGTGGAGCCTGTGGAATGAGCTATTGTGTGCTGTCTGTTTACTTTAGGCCAGGATGTGTGTGCATAAATACAGAAGCAGAGCAGGAAGAGACAGGGGAGTGTAGAGGTAGAGGGTGGGGAGGGAACAAAAGCACCAAACCTACAGGGGCATCTGTCAAAAATAGAAAATGTAAATAATGAAACTGGGAGGGTTAAAATTAGCTTTTGATTTAGAGTTTGAAAATGTGAGCTATCAAGAATGCAAAATAGCGTGAGCCTGCAAGAGGCATTCAAACACAAAGGATGGCATGCGAGTCTTAGTTTTATTTCGGGAGTCTTATTATTGTGACTATTTTCACCAACAACAAAGTCGGTGTTTCTGAAGTGTCAGGTGTTTGTGCTCGATGATACGCTGAAAGCTTTGTTTTCACGTCAGTCCCCCTCTAACTACTGACAGATCTGCCAAGGGTGATCATTACACACACTCAAACAAAGGTTACATAGCATATTTTTAACTTGAAGAAAACAATAGAAGTTGTTTCGTTGTTCATATTTAAGCACAACAGTGCTGAGATGTCTGGGTATGGTCTTCAGTGTAGAAGTAGCGTGGCATATACATGAATAGATCAGAGAGTTTTCTCCTGTCACTTCAGCAGTTTAAATTAAATTGTCAGTGTTAATAGTCGCAGCTGTGATTGTTTGAGAGCATGTTGGGGTGTTTTTTTGTTTTGTAATTTTATGCATATTAAGTAATAAGTAAAAAGCAAAACTGGTGTCTTTAAATTGCTTTATATAAACTGGCAACTTAAATTTCTTGTATTCTGACCCAGAAAAACGACAATTATTCAAATGAAATGAAATGAAAAAGTTCATATCTCCCATACTGATTGGTAGCACTTCTTTTGTTCCTGTTAGTGTCATCAAGAAGTCAGATTCGCTCACGCCTTACTGGTTGTGTGAATCACTACTGCCCTCTGGTGTTCATAGTATTCATGTGCAAATTTCAAGGCTACTGAGTTTCTGCTGCATGCTTAACCTTCCATAAAACTCCCTTTTTTTTTAGCACTTTCCCTGGCCAGGATTTGTTTCTTATTTTTGTGTTGTCATAGTTGTATTTGCCTTCAGTTGTATGCTACATCATATAGACTGAGATTTGGTCCATTTGAAAGTAATTGCATTGTGTTAATTGATTGGAATAGTTGGCCACTTGGCTTGTTTTCTGTGGAAGTTTTTTCATTTCTGTTTTCAGCAACTTCAGCTATCAAGTGCGTGTCAGAGTCCTCTGTGATCTTAAATGTGCTTTACTGCCAGACAAACAGTTTTTCAACTGTTAGGATTCTTAAAATGATCTGAATACTGTTTCCATTCGATTGATCACCTCGCTGTCTGAGAGATGCAATAATTTTTGTGTCATTGTTTCTTTATAATTTAAAGTTTACACACTCCTGGGAAGCCAGCTAGCGTGTGAGTAAAAACACAAAGCACCTCATATTGTAACATAATCAGTATTAACAGGAAAATGCTTCTAAAATCCTAATGTAAAACAGGTCTTCCTCTCAGTGCAATACAGCCTTTTCCTAACCTGGTGACTAGTATTAGTTGAAACATGTTATATTTGTTAAATTTCCACTGAAAAGAGTCTATCTCTGTGTAGATACTTTTTGTTTTTATAGAAAGTGGAAATGGTTCTTTTTCTCTTCAATTTTGCGTCCTGTGTTCCTCCAACCCGATGTGACCTGAATTTGTATTCCTATTTATCCAGAACTGTGCTTTGTGCTCATGTAAATATGTGTTTGTTAATAAAAGAATGTGCTCTTTTGATGGTCCCATGTGTCATTTAGTAGGTAATTCTGTTTTTGTAAAAAAATAAAATCCAGAAGCTATAAATATGATGGCAGCTTGAACTGTTTATTGTAGAAAATGATCTGGTAACCCTGACAAAATAAGCAATCAGCACTCTTTATTCTTTCCAGTACAACAGAAACTGGGGCCTGTGGAAAACTCAAGGCCACTCATGCAACACCTGTATAGGGGTGGCTTTTCACTACAGCCTTAGGACATGAAAGCACGGACGCTGCCTCTGATGACAGCTCTGCAGATGGGGCAGTGACGTAGGCTGGCAGCACAATCACCACAAACCACCAGATGACCACAGGGGATGAAGACAATGGACACAAGCTTGTCCATGCACACTTTACAGGTCCTCTCCTCCTGCAGCTGCCTCAGCAGCTCCTCTGGACTGTTTTCCTTAACTGTTGGGAGAAACCGATGAAGACAAACACACAAACTATTTGTTCAAGCACAATGTTGTAAGTCAAGCCTATAGTAATTATACACATTTACTGTTTAATTGGTTGATTTCAAATAAATAAAACTACTACAAGCACAAAATTTTGATCTTTTTTGAAAATCTTTGAGATATTGACTGCTGACCTTTCTCTCTGACAGGTGTCTGTGTTCTTACATTTCCAGCACTGGAGCCTTGCCTCATCTCTGGGTCTGATGTATGCGAACATTAAGAGTCAGTCAGATATATTCGGAACTTAAGGATCCATTAAAATGGTGAATTTTCCTTAATAAAAACAAAACCATTTGAATTCTAATTGAAATACAATGGCTGTTGAACAAATACAGTGAAAGGAAAAGTAGAAACCCCCACCCCCCCCTTTCTATTGTGAAGTGGAAATATATACAGTAGCAGAAAATGTATGTAAATAAACTTAGTTGCTTTCTAACAATGACAGCTACCTCTGCTTCGAGGCCTGCTCTGTCTGTCTTCCTCCTCCGCCTGCAGTACATCAGTAACCAGGTCAGATACAGACGTGTAATGCTGGCCTGTCAGAAGGTACTTGGTTTGGACCAGACTCTCCACCAGGCTGGCTTCAAAGCCCATCTGGAGCACAGACTGTACCACAGGAGAAAGCATGGCCGATGAAGCTCCCAGACCTCCGACCAGATCTGGGGATCAGAGGAAGGGAGATGCCAGGATGATTAGAGAAGCAGCAGCCTTCACTGGACACTATGTGAATTTTATACTAGTCTAAGCACCCCACACACTCTACCCTCTATAAGATAATGTGTAAATAATTGCCAAATTGTGCAAGCTTACCTCCGTCTGCCAATATATAAACATTTCAAAGCACAGACCCCTTCTGCATTTCAGCTGCTATGGATTATAATTGTGCTTCCTTCATTGTATGGAATAATTGCCCTGTCATGCCTGCCCTGCAACCATGAGCAATAGTCAAATGGCTTCCATAGCTCTCCCTAATTACTTCAATTTTAGAGCAAACATTAGCTCAGGTAATTGATCGCCCATTAATTTCATTTTCAGCTGCCCCCAAAGCAATGAGAATAGAAAGAAATGGACCTGCTACTCAGTGGCTAATTTAAGGTATTAAATCGAGTTTGTGAAAGGTATGCCTTTATCCATCAGATCTGTATTTCAACAAAAGTGGTTGACTTAGGAATAAATCAATCAAGTGGCCGCAGACCTCTTTTCTCTCTTTGTGTGACTTGCAGTGCAAACAGAAATGTTTGATCCCCCTTTTTCTCTCTTGTGTGAACAAGCAAGACTGAGTGTTGATGGTTTAAATCTTTGCTATATATAGAGTACACATATATAATTAGAGACATGAAAGCAGAAGGCTGCTATGTTGTTAATCATATCTCCTCAGCAAAAGTTAGATTTTTGTTTTTTATAGGACTTACCGCCTCTGGAGCTGATATCTCTACCCGAGGAGGTCTGTGATCCTCCCTGGAGAAGTAATATACTTTTTTTTTTTTACAGATTTAAATGCAGCAGTGACAAACTACAGCTCATTAATGTGCAGCTATAATATCTCCAATGTTCCAAATAGATAAGAAGCAAAAGGTCTCACCATAGTGTCATCCAGGTGGAAATGAGTGTCCTGTATGTTGCTGATGTATTCCTGCCCCCTCGTTTGGATTAAGAACTCACATCTGAAAACAAAAGCTGCTTTATAATCTACAATATACAGACACACATTTATGCATATGGTGTATATGTGTATGTCAGAGATTTGGCCAAGAGCATCTTTTCAAATATAATACCACCTAATTATTTTTTCAGTTCATTTCTCAAATCAAACATGAAAGATCTTGATAACTCTGGCTGTAGGTTTGTGGTAATTAGGTCATGCTGCAGAACGAATTTGGGACTGATCACGTGCATCTCTGATGATATTATGTGATGCGAATTTTGACATCCAGAGTGACTAAAACCTTTGCACATTTCTCATTATAAAAAGAAATATTGCCATGGCATGACACAAAAAAAGCATTCAGCTGATGTTTCAATATCTGCCTGGAAATGTCCTGTTGTTACCGTGGAAACCATTTGGCATGTTCCTGCCAGGGGTCGTCGCCTGGCTCCCAGTTCCTCAGCCCTCCGTCGCAGTAGAAGCATTTGACATTGTCACCGTGACCTGCGATAATATAAGACGGCTGTGAAAAGGGAGCAATGACACACGCCCACTTAATCTTCGCAGCTTTAGAACGAACTCAGAAAATCTCTCACGCACCAAAGGAATAAAATACATGCAAAAACTATAACCTGAACAAATTGTAATGAAGGTTAATCAAGCCTTCCCTGATACTGTCTTGACAAAACTACTTGGAATGCTGTTCATGATATTGTGTCCACACCCTGTGTACTGCCTGAAGCTGTACACATCCTACCTCTTTAGCAGCTCCAGCTTTGTCTAGGTTGTTCTGTCCACAACATCATGAGTCAGCAGGACAATTGTACCATGAACTCTCACACAGTGGGGTTGGTCACTCTAGCAGTGACAAGATCTGTGCTGGATATTTTACTTACAAATACGAGTAAATACTATAGTTTTGCTCATCGTTTGTTAAAAACAAGAGGTGATCAGCATTATTAGGCTTTAGAGTCAGACATTTGAGTACCTGTGTAGAAAAAGCCTGCTCTGGCAAGAACATCGGGTTGGATTGAGGCTTCGGTGGGCCAGTTGTGGAAAGTGGTGAGCCGCGAATCCTCTGCTTCCATCTCTGGGTAGACTGCTTGCCCAGCTGTTCCCTGGTCATCCATAGTCATCCTCTGGAGCTGACTCAAAAGCTGTCCATCCACAGAATCTGAGGAGTCAGCTTGAAGTGGGATATTTCCTACAGCTCGACCCAGAATGAAGCTGCAAGCAGGGAAATGTCTTTTATGCTCAGTGGCTGGGCTATCCCCTTGTACCCAGCATCTTAAAATCCCTCCACAGCAGAAACACTGTACTTTATCCCCAGGGCCTAGAAAGAAAAACCCTGCCTTGGCCAGATCTCCAGATGTGACAGGTGCATCTGCTGGCCAGTTGTGAAAAGTTCGAAGTCTCTCTCCTTCTCTTCGCATCTGAGGCTCCTCAAGGATGTGAAGCATAGCTTGCCTGTCATCCATCATTGTGTAGCATATAGGTTTCCCTTTCCCTTTTTGTTCTGTGCCAGTCATCCCTTTTGCGGTCCATAGTGGAGTGCACACTGAAGGTCAGCGCAGCACATCCAGTTGAAAATAATGTGATCAGCTGCAGGGGGCCTGCACAGTGACCTACAGGAGACTGCTTTCCAGAAAATCCCCCAAATGCCAGAATATTTGCTCTTTGATCCTTGAATGAATGACAGCCTGAACATGCCATGTTGCTCCGCCTCTTAGGAAAACACTGCAAAACATTTCAGCGGCATGCCTTTCCCTAATAACTAATAATTTTTAAAAGGATGCTTTTCTTTAAACAAAATAGCAGAAAACAACTTAATGTATAGATCATAAGAATACAGGTAAATAAAAATGAGAGCTTGCACAATAAAATGTGAAAACAAATTGCTTAAATACACAAAATAATAAGATGTGTCATCTTCTTTCTTGGAAGGAAAAAAGTGTACATTTAAATCTAATTAAAAGACCTTCTATCTAAATAGTCTATAATATATGGGATGTTGAATATCTAGATGATGAGCCACGAGGCAAGCCAAGTCGAAACATAACCTACACAAGATGGGGAAAATAAAACAGCTCTTATAGCGACTTTGATTTGATTATAGATAATCAAACATTTCACCATCTATTTACACTATACACAGTAAATAAATTTGACCTTTGACTGAGTTTAGGGGATTGCGTATGTCTCGTTGCTTCCTCCTAGTGGTTAAAGGGTGTAACATTTACTGCACAATTGCATTTCTAATCTATGTAAAATTAGCTATACTAAAATAATCATGACAACTCAACTGTTTTCCTCACTGTGTTTCAGGCTGATTATATACCAAATTCATAACAATGGGAAACCAGTGGCGCTGTGCACACAGTCTCACATGAGCGCTGTGTCTGACTGAACTGTCAGTTCTAGGGGGCCTGCAGAAAACCACCAGCAGTCTGCTGACACCTCCTGGCGCTATTTACACCCACAGGGGATGCAGAAAATAGCACTCGTGATACTGGAATAGTACTTATAGAACTAGAATTATGTTTTTGTGTTTTTTGTTTTATTTTGTTTTTTGTTAAACGACTTGGATTTATTCGTTGCTACCATTAAATCACAGCCATGGATGCACTTTGCCGATGGTAAGGATGCCTCAAACTTTTGCCACCCCGTGGGGAACGACGTGAACTACAGCGGCGGCTCAAAGCCCGGATGGAGCAGCCATTGGGGAAGTGTACAGGGCTTTAACGTAACTGAGGAGGTCTCTCTCTCTCTCTCTCTCTCTCTCCCTCTGTGGAATTAAAAAAAAAGACAAAGTAAGAGGCGACCGAAAATATTCACGGTCGGAAAGGCCCGTTCGGCGACACGTACCATCAACTTGAATACCTTTACCGGGGACTTGACTGCTTTCGGACGCAGTATCCGAAGCGACTGACTTGAACTGTGGAAGTTGGGATACGTCCACACAGTGGAAAATATACAGCTGAGCCTGCGCTACAACTGCTAGCCACACGCTAAGCGGCGCAGCTAGCCACAAAGCTAACTGTAACTGAGCTGTGAACTTGCTTTTCAAATCACGGGGGTTGCAATTCAGTCACAAGCTCAGGCTCTGTGAGAATCCAGGGATTTGCTTAATGAATTATGTCTGCCACAAGCATTGACCCTCAGGTAGGAAGGACGACTTACTTCGTCTGTAGAGAGCTTCTAGGCTACCTCACCCGCTAACGTTAACGATTTATTGGGCTATGGCTATTGCTCGGAAGTGCTAGCAAGCCACTAGCATTTGGCCGGTGCTTGTAGCTAGCGAGTTAGCCACTTTCCGTGAAATTGCTAAATGTTTTATTGGACGAGTAAGAAAGATGACACTTTTGCGAAAATATTCAGGCTGTTGTCAGATGTATCTTTAACAGAATCGATATGTTTTGTTGCCTATTGGGGACGGGGAAAAAAGTAGCAGCCAATACCTGAATACGTGAAACCCAAAGCTAGTTAACGTCAACAGATTTACATAAAGGCTCAGGCTAACTTATTCTTTAAATAGTAACTTTTATAATGGAATATTTTCTCGTGTCTGGGCTGTGAAAAATATTTGAATCTGCTAAGAAACACTAAGCTGAAAGCTGCATTAAGTCTGATGGCTTTTGTAGAGCCATTTTAAGGGAGCTATGGTAGTTAGCAAAGTTGTATGTGGATTAGAGCTATCATAAACTGGTTATTTAAATAAACAGTTAATCATAGACCATTACATTGTACAATATGTCAAATAAAAGTGTAATTACTATACACCTTTTAATATAGAATAGCGTAAGGCAAGTGTTTCAGATGGCTCTCTTCGGGAAGTAGTCTCATGTTCAGTTTCTAGGCAATGGATAGGTAACATTATGGGTTGTACTCACAAGCTACGTGTGATATCTCAGGCCGACTCAAAATAACTTTTTGGTCTTCTTTTCCCCCCTTTCCTATGATTTACTTGGACACAGAGATCAAAGGGACAAGCATCTAAAGGTGAGTTGTGGATGACTGTATCAAGATAATTACTTTTTACATCTAAAGACCAGGACAAATTAAAGGAAAACTTTAAATGCTTGGCCTGGAGATATCCAGTGGATCTGTTTTGCTGTTGTGGTTTGAGTCCACTTATCACCTTAGAGGGAAGAGTATCTGAATTACTACAATATTGTTCTTGAAGATCACCTTTGTTCTATGACGAATAAGTTTAATTAGATGTCAGTGGCCTTTTTTGGATGATAGTACCCTCATCCCTCAAATATAAATTATATGCTACCAGAGCCATGTCACAAGTAGCATATGATTGATTTTTGAACCAATGTCTTGGACAGTGCACCATCACATTATCATAACACTAAATATCTTTTAGTACAATGTTTTTACAGTCCCCCACCCCCCAGACACAGACACTTTTTAGAATAAATGCCAACTTTCATAGATGAACTCTTTAGAATTTGGCAGATTAAGATTGGGTCAGTGTCCAAAATTGTCCTTTTCCACATGTAGCAATTAAAGGAGATAGTTTCCCAGGTTGGTACTACTTAAAACACTGTAACAACATGTAACAACATCTGTGTTACAACAGACCGAAGAACCATAGTCTGGTTTTACTTAAACCAGTGAGATTGGCATCCTTGTCCTCTCTGTGGTGTGCAATACCATATTTCTGAGTAATTAGTACACTATGCTGGAGATTGATACAGTGTAATGAAAATTTATAGTTAAAATTATCTAATTGGATTGTCAAACTACATTGTTTATTGTGTTTGACACTGGTAGATGAATATCTACATTTAAAGGTGATATCCTTTCCGCTAGCGATTTTTAAAAAGATTTATGCTCTTATTCTTCATAAGTCAAGTGTTAACATGTAATACAAATAATATTAAAGCCAAATGGCAAAATATTGTACTATTTCACATTCAGAGGGACATACTAGATTAGAATACCTTTGCTATTAAAAATAAAAATTTCAGAAACCTCTAAATTGGTAGATTGGGGGTGTCAAACACAAGGCCCGTGGGTCAGAATTAGTCTGGCAAAGACCCCGTTCCGGCCCGGGGGATGGACATTTAATTGGCAGTTGGCTGGCAGAATGTTTTTATTTGTACAGACGGATCTCTTACATTTGTGGCCTTACATTTGTGTATATGGCCTATGATGTAAAATTTGACATCCTCCCTTTCCTGTGGATTCAGTAACATTTTTTGAAGAATGTGGCATTTGGGCGAACGTGTTTTATTTTTATGTTTACATACGAGATTGATATTTATGAAATGCAATGATTTATGTCTCTTATGGTTTGGCATTTATTTAGTTCATGATTTTATAGTAAGGGCACAAATCCATCTCTGCAGTATGACACACACACACACACACACACACACACACACACACACACACACACCCATAGCCTAGAAAATTGCCTGCAAATTTTTGCAATATAATAAAGGGTGGGGGGATAAAGGTTCCAATCACTGGAGATGCACTATATTCCAGTTTACATTTCCTAAATCCCATGTTGATAAAATTTCACATCCTTCACACACTTTCCATCCACATTAACAGTCTTTTTCCAGTGAATACTCCCATTTGGAAAATATATATATAAATCTTATAAAGTTTGTATCTGTCTTGTGTGAAACTTGTATGAACACACAAGAGTGAAAACAGATATAAAATCCCTTGAAAAATTATATAAATGAAACCTGTATGTTTTGGATACTTCCTAAAACAATATATGAAAGTAATGAGAAAGTGGCCACTTTCATGAGTAAATCATATAAGCCTTATATGATTCACTATATGAAGCAAGCCAAATCTGATGCAAGTCTTTTATAATTTTTTTCTATTTCTTTTCCATATGGGCCAACATAATCAGAAACCCTTGTAATCAGAGTGAATTGTATCATACCACCAAATTGTTAAAAATTGCAATGAAAAAGCTATTTTGAAAAGAACCTGCTTAATATTGTTTTGAAGGCACAATAAGAACTTCCTGTTGCTTCAAAATTGCTCTCATCTCACAGGTGAGGGGCACACTTGTGTCTCCAGAAACTTGGTATTTTCAGTGTAAAACACAAAAGTCCTGAGTACTCAGAGCCTTAAATATCAAAATGTAGTTTTTGACAATAAATCACATTTTTATTACATTATTACTCCACCTGTGCCTCAAAATTCTTATTACTGCAGCTGTCCAAAACAATGACTCCTTTGTACTGTAATGTTGTAGCTGATTTGTGTAAATGAACATTTTTTTTTTTTTATCCCAACCAATTATTACACAGAAAGATTTACTTGCAATTTATTATTGTTGGTTCTTCATGAACACTGATATTGGTATATTTGATCTGCTGAAGCTTTTGGACAGACAGGTCTTAAATTGTGCTCATCTCAGGTCTGGCTGGCAGCAGGCCACAAGCTCATCCACATCTGGTTGTCTGGCATGGTTTGGCAGTTTTGGTGTAATGTTTGGGGGGGGGGTGCTTTTGGAAAAGCAGAGACATTAAAAACTGATTAAACTAACATTTATAGAACTAATATGTTTGAGAAATCGAAGACAGCATCAGTGTGATTTGATTTTTGATTTTGTAAAAATATATTAAGAGTTTCATACAATCATAAGGTTATCCCTGAACACACTACATCTTGAAAGCTAAAAAAGCTGTTGCTATATAGACCTCAAAACATAACTGCATCCTCAGTACAAAATAAGTTTAAACGATCCATTAATGTTTTGTTTTGTTTTTTTGCAGTGCAAAATGGTTCACTGCATCAGAAGGACACTGTCCATGACAATGACTTTGAGCCATACCTCACTAGTCAATCAACTCAGGTAAAGTCTGCTCTTCAGCTTCTCTCACATGAGTTGTAAGAATGTTATTCATTATCGAATGCCACAGCATGGCAAATGTATGCACAGTCACTTTTTATAAAAAAGTGAACCTTGTAACCTACGCAATGAAATGGGATCTGTTAAGAAGCCTTTAGCTATTTACCTATCAAAAATCCACAACTAGCAGAGTTGTATTTAATTTGTTGTGGGGTATTTTTAAGTGTAACTCAGTTATTTGCTAATGTTGTGATTCTGACTTCTATTCATTCAGAACAACAGTTACCAGTCCATCACCGACCCTTACTTGCCAAGCTACTACGCTCCTTCCATTGGATTTCCATACCCCCTAAGTGAGGCTCCCTGGTCCACAGGTGGTGACCCCCCTATTCCATACCTCACCCCATATGGACCCTTGAGTAATGGAGACCATCACTTCATGCCGGACACAGTGTTTGGCCAGCCAGGGGGCCTGGGAAGCAGTATCTATCCCCACAGGTTTAACTTTTTCCCTGAAAACCCTGCCTTCTCTGCTTGGGGGACGAGTGGCTCCCAGGGCCAGCAGACTCAAAGTTCAGCCTATGGTGGCAGCTATAGCTATCCTCCCAGCTCCCTGGGGGGCACTCTGGTGCCTGATGGTCAGACAGGGTTTCACAGTGACACCCTGAACAAAGCCCCTGGTATGAACAGCCTGGAGCAGGGTATGGTTGGCTTGAAGATCGGTGGGGATGTCACTGGTCAGGGGTCAGCAGTAAAGGCTGTAGGATCTGTGATTGGTGGACCTGCAGTGGCAGCCACAGGAAACGGAGCAACGCCGATTGGAATGCCCCCACCTAAACCCACCTCTTGGGCGGCCATTGCCAGCAAGCCTGCCAAACCACAGCAGCTAAAAGCTAAGGTGAAGCCAGGGATGCCCAACCCAGGGGGAGCTCTTCCCCCACCACCCATCAAACACAACATGAACATTGGGACCTGGGAAAAGGGCCCAGTGACTAAAGTAGCCACAGCTCCACTGCAGCAACAGCAGCAGCCTCTTGGCCTGCCTCATGCCATGCCACCTCAACCCCCCATGCAGCAAGGACCCATGCAGCCCCCTCCTCCTCAGTCTTTGGTGCAACCCCAGATGCCACCTATGGCCTTACAGCCCCAGCCCCCCCATCACCACCAGCCACCACCCCAGCCCTACCAAAACCACACACAGCCCCCACAACCCCAGACCCGCTGGATTGCTCCACGCAACCGTAACCAAGGTTATGGCCAGGGTGGACCTGGCCATGATGGTAGTGGTGTGATGGGTGTGGTTGGTAGTGGGAACAATGGTCCCCAAGCATCTTCCAGCCAAGGACCTTGTGGAGAGTCGCACCCAGTGCTGGAGAAGCTGCGGGCCTCCCATAGCTACAACCCCAAGGACTTTGATTGGAACCTGAAGAATGGCCGTGTTTTCATCATTAAGAGCTACTCTGAGGATGATATTCATCGCTCCATCAAGTACTCCATCTGGTGCAGCACTGAGCATGGCAACAAGCGGCTGGACTCAGCCTTCCGGGCCATGAATGGTAAAGGTCCTGTATACCTCCTGTTCAGTGTCAATGGCAGTGGTCATTTCTGTGGTGTGGCAGAGATGCGTTCACCAGTGGACTATGGGACCAGTGCTGGTGTTTGGGCACAGGACAAGTGGAAAGGCAAGTTTGATGTGGACTGGTTGTTTGTTAAGGATGTGCCTAATAGCCAGCTGCGCCACATCCGCTTGGAGAACAACGACAACAAGCCAGTGACCAACTCCCGTGATACCCAGGAGGTACCCCTGGAAAAGGCCAAGCAGGTGCTCAAAATCATTGCCACCTACAAACACACAACCTCCATCTTTGATGACTTCTCCCATTATGAGAAGAGACAGGAAGAAGAGGAAGAGGTGCGCAAGGTGGGTACAGTCATCTCTCTGTTATCTTAAAAATAGGATTTTGTACCTTTTTAGTGGAAAACTGGTGAAAGTTTCTTTAGATAATTTGACTCTTGATTTGTTCCTGATCTTGTTTTTGTCTGTCTCCTCTTTGCTCTTTTTTGACAGACTTTTGAACCTGCTCAGATACAGAACCGCTCCTGGTTGGATCAGGTAAAAAGCTGACTTTTTTTTTTTTTTGCTGTTTGATCAGCACTTTAAATACATGCAGACATCTGTTCACCAAGAAATGCTGCACTTAGTTTGTTGTTGTCTAATGATCATATGAGTAATGTTTGAGTAATTTTTTGTTTGTTTGTTGCTTTTGTTCTTTTTTTTCTGAACAGGAGCGCCAGAACAGGAATAAACAATAGAAGACATCTATCCTTGGCTTGATCAACAGTTACACTAGGACTTGATTTAAAAAAGACAGAAGATTATGAAAATGCAAGCAAACCCTTCTTTTTTTTATTTTTATTAATTTAATCCTGGTGAATCTGCCATCATTGACACTTGTGCTTTTTTTTTTTTTTTTTGCCCCATGTACCACCACGTTTTGTGCAGGGATAACAAGCTGATTTAATGTATTACCTAGCCACCACCACCACCACTCTTTTTATTTCAGTTTTTTATAAACATTTTTCTTCCCATTCCATGACGTACTCTTCTCTCAACAGACTGGTTTTCTCTCTCTTGCCCACCCACTCCCCCCTCTTTACAATTGAATCAGGGTTTGACTGCACCATGGAGGAAAAAATAAATCTGCCACTTTATATTTCAGTACAATCAGGAACGGATGTGTCCTGCCCCTATTTGTCCATTTGGGGGCAACATTGCCATGCTTCAGAGGTTTAACTGTGCCAACAGGGTTGGAGGATCACAAAGGCAATGTTGGACTTGGAACTGTGCGATAATAAAACTTCTTCAAGGTTTTATCTATTTTTCATTCAGATCGACAAAATCTCTATTTTTTGGCTTACTACTGACAATTTTCATTTCAGAAACCTGTTTTCTGGAGCCTTAACATTTTTTTTCTAATTATTGGTGACTTCTCAAAAGAACTGCTCAAACAGTGACACTGCTGGAGAAATCAGGGATAGTGTGAAGTCACACGGGACTCGAGACATTTCAGAGGAGGAATTGCAAAGGCCTCTGGGAAAGAAATAATGGATGTGTCCTCCACAACCAGAACTCTCACCATTTAAATCAAAAATTGTACTATTGACATCCTTCACACCCCTCTGCTTTGCTTTCTTTTGATGTTTGTCGTGAAGGGGTCCTTTGTATGTTTCATCAGGAGATTCTGCTTGTGTACACAACCCAGTCTGAGAGAATTGTCGCATCCACCACCTTAAATTACTTTATCAGATTTATGTAATGATGTAAGTGCTGCATTGAATCAATTGTTGCTATCATATTTTTGTTCCACAAAAAGGGGGAAGGTTCCGATATTTGTCTAGTCACCGTCATTCTGTCTTAATCCTTTCTTTGTTTTTTCCTTTAATTTGGTTTCGCTAAGTCTATCATGTTGGTCATAATGCTAAGCTTTAACGTAGGAGCCTATATATTCATGGAGAAAGCCTAAAAATGTATAACCTAAAAATTAATGTAACTGATTTAATATCAAGTAAGAAAAAAATACGAAGAATGAGATGTGGTTTCTGTGTGTTTTTTGGATGTTGCGATTATAGTTTGTTCTAGACTGAAGCCATTGATTATGATACTGTAAACTACATTGAGGTATGTTTAAAAAAGAAAAAAAAGATTGGATATTAAAAAATAAAAAATATTAATAGATGTGTGTGCCCATGCATGGCAAGCTGCATAATGGAAGTCTGTTGGGGATGGCTGAAGTATTATTTACTCTGCAGCTTGTTTTTTCGGGTGATGACGGGTGTTCAGACGCCCGTTTTGGAGCATTCACAGCAAGATTATTTGTGAGATCAGTTGGTTCGCGCCTCGTGATTAGTTTGAGATTGTCATTTAATCTTGGACTGAAAGATTACAAAGATGAAGAGAGGAATTCATGACTGCCTTTTTGCCTTTTAAGGGATTTTTATTTTTGTTTCTCTCGTCTGTGTAATTCTTATTTTTAATCTGTTGTGATTTTACAGTGAGCTAATTCAATTTTCAGATTCCACTTCACAGTTCTCTGAAGTCGTGTCACCTTAACAGTAATGTCAGGTAAACATGTCCTGGAAATAAGCTGTTTGTATTCTCAGATTATGTTAGATTATGTGAGTGTTGTGCGATCTGTCTTGACTGTTAACACCGTTAAAACATTGAAATGGCACAAGTGCTGCACTGTGCTGAGGTACTTCAAATCATTTGAACTGTCTGCTTCACAGCAGTATTTTCCAGGTGTGTGTTTGCACCTGACCAGTGTAACCCCCCCCCCCCCCCCCCCCAAAAAAAAAAAAATCATTGAGAGAACTGCCATCTAACAGTAGCCTTTGTTCTTTGTCTCCTCATTTTTTTATTTTTTATTTTAAATCTGCACTAATCAATAGCTAGGTGGATATAAGCAATACGGTGAACATGTTTAACTTCACCAACACCGCTCTCACCAAGTAGCGTAAAGGCAGGGAAAAGCTTAAGGATGCCGCCGCCAACCCATCGCAGCCACAGCCGTCTTTCTCTCGGGAAGCGACTGGTTGTGATTGTAGGACAGGGCCTAAATGCATGTTAATGTAAACTGTCAGGAAATGTTTGCTGCAAGAGGGATGTCAGGTTAGCCATGAAATTATATTTATTAAAGGATCAATGAAATACAAAGTACTAAATAAACCTTATCTTGTAGGCCACAGCTGTAGTGACGATACCTTGTTCAAAAGATCTATCTTGGTTTTCTATCTTAAAAAAAAAATCAAGCCTTAATAAACTGTCCATTCAGAAATTACTTCGTCTTGATCTCATGAATTCTTTGTGAGTAACTAAACAAACATGTGGCCTTATATAATGAGTGAAATCTCTGTAGTGCAGCCTGCAGAGCTTAAATGTCACTGAAAGGTTTTCTTTGCTGCAATTTGTTTTTCTTTGTGTTTTTCACCATGATGCTGACAACAGTGTAAATACTTTATTGTAGTATAAGGCAAATGTGTCCACAGTTTCAAGTAGTCTAGAGAAGAATTTGAGTGCACAAATGGAGTTACTGCACCCTGGAATAAAAATAAAAACAGATTTGACATTTATTGAAATTGATTTAGCCATTTTACGCTTCTAAAATAATACAAGATAGAGGCTTTAGGTTTGAATTAGGAAAAGGGTGGGGGTAATCTAGTTGTTTAGTCTGAGATGTCTTTTTCGCTTGCTGTAAATGTAAGTTGTTTTGAAACTCCGTTAATGATATAATTGATCCACAATAGATTTTCTTTTCTTCCCTTGACAGGAGCTCTCCGTGGTGCTGAATTCTTGATTTGAAGGACCTGCTGGTAGGATGTTCCAGTCACAATCTGGCGTGAAAACACTCTGAAATGGAGAATTTCTTCTACCTTAGATATACATTAATGTGATCATTTTAAAGGATGTGTGGACAAATGAGTGAATCCTTTCCAGATCATCAGGGAAGATCTGTGGAACAAAACCTAAATCACAAGACTGCTAATGTGTAACTCTTAGTTCTACATTTATAAAATATGCTTATGCAAACAGGCCATGGATTCAAAACTGGGATGAGGGCATACAATCGGTAATAAAATAATTACAAGAACAGATAGAAAACTCAGTGCAGCTTATTCTTTATTTGTTTTGCATCATTACAAAATATAATTTCAGCTATAACAACAGGCAAACAATATTTTCAGACTATACAGATTAAGCAGCAAAAGGTGCTATATAACTGCTAATAGAATGAGATGAGTTCTTTTTGCTGGAAATCTTTCTGAGTGAATTAAAGAAAAAAAAGATTTTATTAGGTGGCACAAGCTCCAAACCTGAGGCTTCAAGTTACATGACAGCAGCAAATACTGAACTAAAAGTGTTGGAAAATGACAGAAAACACGACCTTTGGCTCTTTGTGGTAATGTTGGACCATTCATTTATTCATATCTAATGAAGCTTTTATTTATTAATATGTTTTGAAGACCTTCAGATGATCATTAGAAGCATACCCATCTGAGCTAAATTTGATCGAGGTATCAACCAAAAGCATCCAGTGGAGACAAGGACTATCACAGGCACTATTCTTCTGTAGTGCTGGTTGTAAATCAATGGCCTGTTTAACAGCAGAGTGAAATCCGAGCTGGTCTAAAAGGAGCACTCAATTATTTTGTGGGACTTTATCTTATTTAGTATTCATTGCTATGCCCCCTGAGTGATAAACAGCTTCCGCGATGCGTTGTCTGAGGGACGCCTGTAGGTGGCATTGAATTGCCTATATTTCTATATGCTGACTCCGTGCGAATAAACCCTGTCGCTATGGTCAGTTTGTATCCCTTCGAGGCTCTTCAGCCTGTGCTGTGGGCCCGAGGATTCAGCCACACCGTGAGGTGTGTCGGAGTGGAACTGCTGTCCTACTTTTCCTCTAGAAATAATATATCAGACGCCAACCCCAGCTGAAGCTAGTAAAGTCCACAACACCTCGTTGGTGGCCTCTGTTACATTTGGTAAAATACCTTTAAAAAATTGCCACACAAGGACAGCACAGAATCCCACCGATATGGATTTAGCATTCATGCGCTCACAGCTGTTTCCGCTGTCAGACATACAGTTTGGCGATTTCTTGGCAAGCTTCGGAGCTGGTGCACCAAAACAATTTGCTGCTTAACGGTCTCGCTTAATTTTAAAAGTACAACAAATATAAAAACATTTTATTTTATTTTTTTATTTAATTGGTCCCAAATCTCCCGCTTGGGTTTAGAAATGTCATGTGTTTGTTTGTTGTTGTGTTTTTGTTTTAGGATTGGCGCACTTAAAAATGAAAGCCTTTCACTGAGTACTAAATTTAAAAGAAGAAGAAGGCTGAAGAAGACCATATTTTAAAATAATTCCCGAGAGTGTTTTATAAAACCAAGAGGTGGACTTCTGACTTGGCAACTACGTTGTGCGTATCCAGATTTCAGATACACTTTGCATTTAAAGGACATCCCGGACTAATCAGGGATTTCAAAGCAATACGTTTCTCACCAATGACTTGAAATAAACGCTAGATTGGACTATCCCAATTCTATACCAAAATGGCCTATTAAAGTACGCATTGCGTCCATACAGTCAAAGCAACACACACACACACACACACACACACACATCCGAGCTTCCGCGTGCGCACGCACACACGCGCCGTTGAGTGACAGTACAGCAGTCAGCTTTATCCTGCTGCTATGGTCGGCAGTCAGGGCCTGTCCCCCTCCCCTCCTAGCATTCGGGGTCAAAGGAGCGCACTCTAAGCCGACAACCTGATGAAATAACGAAGGAATAAAATGTGAAGCATGATGCTGTGTAGATTCCTCTCTTGGCATTCACCGCGTGCCTTAATTGTATGGACATTAAATCAAGGTCCGCTGTGAACACGCAGAGTGACAACCCTTTAAGAAGTCGCCTTCTCACCCCGCCGACGGGTGCAGAATGAAGACGAGCAAGCAGCTTCTAAGAAAGCCTGACCTCCACACGCTCAAACCCCCAGCATCTTCTGCCAAGGAGGATGCAAGACTGCCTGACTGCGATTTAAGTACTGCTCCCGTTTCCGTGCGCGCGCTCGGGTGTACACACACACACACACACACACACACACACACACACACACACACACACACACACACACACACACACACACACACACACAGGTACGCATCTTCTCTATCTTTCTCTTACACGCACAAACATACAGGCAAAAGTAAAGCCGATTTGCAACACAATCACGCGCGCGCACAAGCATTTCGGACACTCAGATCTAAAAGCCGATTTGTAGCCTACACCAGCAATAATGCGCACCGCCACATTCTTTCCCCCGCGCCTCTTTAGATTGCACGCAAAGAAATATTGATATCACTGCGCCACAACTCGGAGCCCTCCTCCCTCCTCCCCCTCTCCCCATCATATCAGAATACGATCCATAAAGATGAGAAACAAACCTTAGCGTGACGTTTTTGCAAACACTTGCACTGTCTAATTCGGCGGGTTGCGAGTCTTTACGCATCTCTTGGCACGATACTTCGCGCAGATTGACACCTCAAAGCTACACAGCCTCTCGCTTTGTCCTTCCTCATAAAAAAAGAAAAAGAAAACCCACTCATTTTACATTAGCCTGACCAAAAACACAAAGAGGTAAATGTAAAAGAAAGCAACCACGATGGCAGTGCTATTTGAAGTCATACATCCCAGTGCGAAGAGTACTGTATGTTCCATTTCATTTTGGCTTGAGTGCAGTTCCTCGACTTGTCCACGATCAACGCCCTCGGACAAAACGCGCGATGTCTCCTCTGCTGCTGACAAACTACAGAAGGCTAGTTTTACAATAGGCTACTGAATATCTTGAGACCCCAGGTCGCTTCTTCTACAGCACTCTAGCATATCCCTAAAGCTCGTTGAGTCGGCAGGCTGCTTTTCTCGTGCTTGAGGTGAGGGGAAAATGGCTTCTTCATCTTCAGAAATGTCCTCCTCTACCAAGAGTCAGTCGGTTCCTTTCGTTTCGTGTCTTTTTAATCTGACCCATTTCAGGCACAATCCAGCCCTGGATGCATGCCCCCTCTCTCGCTCCCCCCTTTCTCTCTCTCTCTCTCTCTCTCTCTTTCGGGCTGTGTGATCCACTGTCTCCCGGATTAGAGCGCCCCTCTCTTCCCATCCTAGACAATCGCGAGTCTCTGCTGATTGGGCTTCAGCGCAAGAGGATTACATGGGCGCACAATGACGTCATGGCCCTGGGCCCAAACCACCACCCGCCCCCCTTCTCTCCTCACCTCCCCCCATTAAAACCAAATCCTCATCAGCCCCAAATGTCCTTGAAACCACCGACCTGACTTTCTGCAACGCGTCATGCATGCATGCATCGGTGCATTTTACTGTGTATGCTTACAGATAATAGAGTAGCTGTAGTCCATAGCCAGAATTTACTGACAAATCCAAGTTAGCCTGGTTACCGAAGAAGCCAAATATACGTGGGATGTCCAGCGTCGCTTGTGTGCACCTGAACCCCTTGAAGGTTTTCCTTCCAGATGCAGGCGCAGCGGCCAATTCCTGCTTCATGTGATGTTTCAGGCTTGTGGTAAAAATAAATAAATAAATAATTAAATTTGAGCATGCTCAAACGTGACCAGCACTTTGTTGTCATTATGAGTTCAGCATAATTTCCTAAAGCAACAAAATGAAGTTTTCGCTTGTTTCAGGGACCCAAAATACAGCTCGTTGGCGTCTAATCTTAAATTATGACTAGATTAGGAGATGTTAACGAGATGTTAACCGTGGCAAACGGTGAAGGGGTTTCTGCTTTGCAAACTAACCACTGGTTTTGGAGTTAGCATGTTGCAAATGTAACAGTCACACAGCATGTAAAGCTTTCTGTGTTAAACGTTTTATCCAGAAAATCGGTGCTTGCCAGTTTGCAAAACTGTGATTGTAGTCACGGTTATTGCCTCTAAGGTCTGCGGTCTGTGATCCTGGATGGTCAGGGCCATCATCACATGCTGCCGCAGTGTATAATGTTCCACGACATCATGCACACTCTGTAAATGGTGTACAAGACACTAGGAAGTGGTTATTATTTTATTCTTTAGCCTGACTGATAGTATTGTAGCAGTCTCGTTAAACATTTTTTATGTTTTAGTTTTAGAGGCGTTGACTTGTTAAGTTGTCTGCCTTTTAGGTGTATATTTGTCAGTGACCCTAAAGGTAGGTTTGATTATTTATTTATTTTTGGTTTGCTTGTTTTGGAGGAGATATTTTTGCCTGTTGCTTCCTCCTTCACTTTCCATCTTGCAGTTCCTATTTGTAAAATACTTTTAAATATTCTTAATATCATTCGGGCCAAATTAAATGTTCCCTGCTTTTTTGTATTCCATTGGATCTATTTTATTATTTTAGATGCCGTTTCCATACCAGCATCGAACAGTGTTATTAAATCTATATGATTGTTTTCATCGCAATTTTGCGTAAACACACAAGTCCCCTAAATAGTGCCGCATACTAACACGTATGCATATTATACATTTAAACGCCATTCCCATGAAATCCTTCACTATTTTGATTTTTGTCCCGGAAGAAAATGTCATTGGATTTTCAAATGTTTCTCCCCTCTTCCGTAGCGTGGCTCTACCTCCCACTGTTGGCTGAACAAAGACAGGGAGAGGAAGAACCGTCAGCCTTGTTTAGGAAGAATCCGCTGCGTTGCTCTCGATAACTGAGCCCATAGAATCGCAAATGTGGTCTTTTTCGAGCACATGTAATTATTAACTATTTTACCAGGCGCTTTCTATTGACTCATCCCAGCCCCCGCTGCAATCTGCATCGCTAAACAAGCTTCCAGCATTTACTTTAATTCAAGTCAATTCCCCAAGTCACCTAATTCGTTAGGCCTATAAGCCTGCTGGTTCCTGATGCCAAAATGCAATAACCCATATAGCACAGCGGCCACCTGCTACAGGAGATGCGTCCTCTATCCAAATATAGCCTATACTGATAAATCCACGTCGGCTTGGACTCGAAATCCTTTGTTCAGTGTCTTACTCTCGTCGTTCCTGGCATCCTCCAGCTATGCACCACAGTGTGGCTCCATCATATCTTCTCTCCACTTTGTGCAGCGCAGGTTTTCTTCACGGTTTAAAAAACGCTCTAACAAAATAAATAAATAAATAAAAGAAAAATACATACAAGAGCGGGAATTACGCCTACACGTGAACGAAATGCCCTCCGTGTCTCTCCACATGGACGAAGAAGCAAAGACAGCTAGATTGTGAATTGAATTGCAGTTGCTTTTTCCCTCCTCGTCTCTCCCTCTGCCGAGCTAAGCGGCCTCCACATCTTAAGTTGAATGAAGGGGGAGTTGTCCCTGTGCATTACAATGACATTCAGGCCCCATTCATTCAGCCACTGTCTAACGGTCTTTGGACAGCAAATGCACCCCCATCGGGGGGTCGCAGCCCCCTCATTACACCCCCAATCCCAACATGGAGCCCCCCACAATAGCCCCAACAAAAGAGAGAGGAGAGTCGGCCCCAGTTGTGCGAGCTGCGGCCCCTGGACTTTTGAGGTATGCTGGGAAAATATTCCTGTGCATGTGAATTACATTAAGAAACGTGCCGCGGTGGAGTTTAACGTGAACACGCCATTAAAACGTTTCAAAAATAAACGGTTTGTATGCTGCGTGCTGTTTATAATTTCTCAATGCCTATCCCTTTTTAACATATTGACCTTTTCTGCAGCAGGTGCAGCAAGCTTTCCTATAAACGTTCAAAGCAGTTATGAGGTAAAACACAAAACGCTCTCTTATTTAACTGCCTATTAATGTTAATGTTAACTTATGTTAAGTTGGCGCAAACAGGTAAAAAAAAATGCTGAGAGAATGCGCAAAGAGAGGTGAGCTATAGATCAGTTTCAAACACAGTTTTGCATATTCATGCACATGCTGCGTGAAGTTTAGTTTTCTCTCTCTCGCTCTCTGCGCGAAATTGCAAATCAGAATGCAAATCAATTAAAAATGAATGCATTTGCAAACATTGCGGAAAAATGTAATTTTAAAATGAAACATGTTTTTATGCTAATAGTAACATTTAAAAATTAGCAGCTTTTGTGCTGTAACAAAAATTTAATTTAAAAACAAACAAACAACAACAACAACAACAACAAAAAAAAAACAAACATCTGGAAGTCCTGCAGTAATGACCAGTGCAAGAAAACAAACATCCACAGTCATCATAAAATCTGACACAGCAGCAGCAGCGGCAGCAGCAGCAGCAGCAACAACCACAACAACAACAATAACAATAAGAATAATGATAATAATAAAAAAAAATACTAATAATAAGCGAAAACAGTTCGATTGTGGAGAAATAGTCCGGATGAAGACAACTTTCCCAGGGAAATCATACCGATTTCCGAAATGCTGTTGAAGGCCCGAATAGGCACAGCTGGGCATCTGCTTATGGGCCTATTCATCAAGAGGAGGGAGAGGTCAGCACTGCTGCTCCGTGGGCAGCTCTGCACTATAAGCACGTTATGCAGATGCACAGCTTATAGTTTATAACTTTAATAAGGGAAAAGGGTGTTTTCAAAAAATTACCTTCACCAGGCGACAAGAAAAACCCCGTAATGACACTTATATAATTTTGCGTCTTGTATTAGTTGTGTTTTTAGTTGCATTTTCATTTCTTCCTATCTTGTTTATAATATTCATATTTTTTTAGCATTTGCATTTTAATTCTTTTCTTGTTTTATATAGTTTTTAATCACGAGCAAACACATTACACTTCAGCTAAAGACGCCGGGGTTTTCCCCCAAAAAAAGAAAAAAAAAAGAAAGGAAAAGAAAAGGATAAAACACACAAAAAACTGTTTCAAATAGATCTTTAAATGCTGGAAATTTCCTTTAAAACGCTGCATGAGGTTTATCAAAGAGGGGGAAAAACAAAGCAAAAAACAAAAAACAAAAAAACAAGTGTCCGGTGCATTTTCCTCTAAACCTCCCACACTTTTATACTGGCACTGCTACTTGTTTTGAGAGGCATATAAAAAGGTGTAATTTTGCAAACATTTCTTAAGTGCACAGAGCCAGAAGGACCCTCTAGTATTGTCCAGGGAGAGAAAGAGAAACACGTTGACAAAGGAATCCATTGTTCCTGGTGAACAATTCAAGGGTCCTAGTAAGCTGTCCTCTACGATCAGGCAGCCAGCCGCTGATTTGAATGCAAGGGGCCCCTCCAAGGAGAAATGGTAATATATGGCAAGATACTCCAAACAGTATCCTATATTAAACCGTGCTATTACCAAGTTCTGTACAAATGCAAGCACAAACACAGTTGACAGAAAGATAAGGTGGAAGCTGGAAGTTTGAAGAACACTTTACTGTACTTTGGATGCAATGGGCTGCACCTGCGCTCAGAGTAAACCTCACTCCCCCCCCTTCAAACTTCAGTTATGAAGCTGTGGTACACATGGTTACAGGTAAGCTTCCATTAATGCTGAATTGTTTCCTGACAAGTTATGTTATTTTTAACTTGACCATATAACTCTCTAGTGCTCTAGACAATTAAATTTAAACAGATATCCATAATTGCCTTCGTCTGTTACTGTAATTGTCTTAAGGGTCATATAATAATATAAAATACCATATGATACGTGAAGCTGTATAATAATATGATGTTAGCTAATAGGAATAAAGGCCTACCCTTGCACTATAAAGGTACTCTTATTCCAGACATTTTTCGGATCAATTAAATTGCAATTAGTTATTTCTTGCCAACTTTTTTGTTTGATTGGATATTTAATTTTTTGCAGTGTTTTGGAATCTCTTTGCAACCTGCTGTATTTAAGTATTAAAAATATTATATACATATATATATAATTGCACCCACACAGTTTTAGATAACTTGCAAATTAAATTAGAAAATATAAGAGCAAAGAAAGGTTTACGCATTTCCCATTAAAGTTGTCCTAAAAGTGATCTTGGTACAGTGAAAAGGAAACTTTATCAGCTCTTACCCACCAAATAAAAAGCATCTACGATGTCACTGTTCATCATTTCACAATGAGAAAAATTGCACTGTGCATTTGCTGAGAGATGGACTGTCACTTTGTGTGGCTTAGAACAATGACTTGAACACACACACTCACACGCGCATGATGCTGTGTGCATGTTGTAAACACAACTCCTCAAATTATCATTTTCCCAACACCAGTCTGTGGCAATTCCTCATTGGATGTTTTACAGATGAATTACATTTGTCCTTTGCTTTGTGGACTCCATATCAATAATCCTGGGCCACTTGACAAGTGAGGTGCGCATCAACGCTAATGTGGAGGTCCTTGACTCTATCTGATAAATGTCACGAGCTGTTTGCATTGATCTGTTTGTCACACAGCCAGTAGAAAAGGGTCATTATCCTGTCTGTTTCTATACATTTATTGCATGTTTAAAAGTCTGCTGAATCTCAGCTCTCCCTTGAAGGTGTGTGTGTGTGTTTGTGTGCGCAGGAGCATTCATCTCTAGAACCCAAATGTGTGTGTTTGTAATCACTGGAAAGATAGAGAAGGCTGTAATCGATATTGCCCACAATTAGTGTTTGTGTGATGATTTCGATCACAAATAACACCTTATGTTACTTCATGTAAATGGCGCTTAAGTGGTGCAAAATTGTATTTGACTGCATGTCTCATATGTCTATACAAGACTCTCATACATTCATGTATGCTGCAATTAGCCTGCACACTACTAAAGCTGCTCCTGGGTCATGTACTCCAGCCTGAGCAGTCAGGAGTCTGGAGAGGAAATAGACTCCTGAAAAGGACACACTGAACAACGAGGAACATTAACTGCCTCTGCAGATATTCATTAGTGGCAGTTGTAAAACAAGTCAAATTTCAATGAATGTAACACTGTGGCAGTAAAGGCGGGTTTTTTTTGTGTTACACTGAGATAGAGAGCAGAGGTGACGCCAGTGCTGAGGTGAGTTTTACACAAATCTTGCATGTCAACCGTTCACATGAAAACAAAGGCACACGTTTAACCTCCCTTCAAAGCATTGCTCTTACTGATGCTCATTCGTGCCCAGCGGATGACACACACACCTCGCTTTCGTCTCATATTCGCAACACACTGCTCCTCTACGCTGTCGGTTAACCCCGCAATTAACCCTCAGCTCAGCCAAACATCATTAGGGAGAGAGAGAAGGGGAGAGACAGAAACTGAGAAAGATGAGGGGCAAATAAATGCACAGAGTGAGAAACAGTGACACGCAAGTATGGGAAGTTTAGCCTGTGTAAAGCTGCACGTCATCTAAGCGAGATTTTGTTGTTTGTTTGTAAAGTATAAACAACTTTGCCAGATTGATCCTGTTCTTGCAGGGTTTTTTTTTTTTGATGTGTCCCTTTCCTGGACATTTTCTGGTGGGTTTGCACATATATATATCTTTTCAGTTATAGACTCAGATTGCTTAAGATCCATCCACAAGCTATATAGCATAACCCTCCTGACCTCTCCCCTCGGCCCCCACCATTTTTTTTTTTTTTTTTGCATATTGGGTAGGCCCCAGTAAAGAGGTTTGGGCGTTGGAGCATCAGAGAGGTTTTGCATACAGCTGTATTCAAGACCGGAGCAACTCTACTGACATGCTGGAGGCGTGTTTTTAAAAATTGAGGCAAAAAAAAAAAAAGAAGAAGCCTACATACAATTTCATATTTTACATGATTAAAACAGGTGTATTTGTGTTTAAAGTAAAGAAAACCTTAGGATAAAATAGATAAAGCTAAATGCAAAAAGGATGACGGTTTCAGCTTTAATCTTGTATCTTGTGTGTTCAAGGTGCTGCTTTCAAACAAACAGACCAACGTCCAGGAGATAGAGAGGTTTCTTCATTTCATGCATTCATTGTTTTATATCAGGGATGAGAATGTAAAAAATGCAGCCTAGTTGACGATTTATCCCAAACACCCTTGTTCTTTAACTGAGAATGTACCAAAGGTTAATAGGTGGTCTATTGTAGGCTTGTTTAGTACCAAATACTAAAGAAAAATTTACAATGATTTATGAGTTGAAAGGCCCTGCTGGTTTGCAGATATCAGATTTTCAAAACTGTACATGAAAAGCTGAAATACGCAGGCCCTTTTTTTTTTACTTTTTCAAAAAGGAAAAAAACCCAGCTATACTGCCCTTAAAATTTACATAATTTCATATCCAAAATAACTCACATGACAGTAATGTAGCTGCAGATGAGGTTGATGAGGTCGTAAACTGAGGTTATGGTTCAGCCATTGTTTTCATCCCCGCTGTTGCAGTCCTTCCAACTGGTACAGTGCGGTGCACATTGTGTCTAGTGGGCATTGTGGAGTATCTGGGGGAACTGTTTAGACCCCCATAAGAAGATTAGAGATGATTGGTTTTATTGACTGGCCTGTGCTGTGGTTATCAGGGCGACTCTCAGAGCATGGAGCCACGCTTTTGTCTGGCCCTCATTGTTCTTCCCAGCCCAAGACCCCGCGCTGATATGAATTTGATATGACAGTAAAGTGCCAATTATGTACATACATGCAAGGCCCCGCTCCTTTTCAGCTCTTCGCGGAGAGAATAGGCAGCGAGGTGAAGAAGAGGAGACTGAATAGATAAAGTGAAGGAAAATGTCGAAGTGTTAGCAGGCGGACTATGAGGATAATTTCCTGCAACAATATACTGTGTGTTGTTTCCTGATCCTTATATTGTCAATGAAACACTGACACTGGAGCACCGATAAAGAGGATGTTTCTGTGCAGCGCTGTCATAGCCGCATTTCTGATGGCCTGATTATTGCGATCAGGTTACGAAATAACAGGAAATATGAATATTAAAGTGCTGTAATTTCTTTGCAGCGCAAACTAAACAAATTGCTGAATTTTATTTGATTAACTTGCTAGATTTTAGGTTTGTTAATGTACTCCCAGTATTGCAACAATATACTGCAAAAGCGTTATTTGATAATGGTACACGAACATTTCAGATGTGTCTGATCATCAGTTTAAATTAGGTAAATTTAACTTGGCATGCATCATAATAATTGACATCATAAAATAGACAGCTGCTTGACATGTGCGCTTGCTCGGGAGTGTGTGTGTGTGTGTGTGTGTGTGTGTGTGCGTGCGTGCACGTACATCTGCATTTGTGCGATTCAGTCTGCTATTTGAAATCAAAGTTGGAAACGTTGTTCAAGTCCGTTTCTAACTCCCTTTTATCTGTCTCTTCCTTTTTTCCTCTTTTATGTACTCGTCTTGGAAAAAAGGTGTTAAATCATCTAAATCATTCCCTGGCTATTATATCCAATTAATGCCTCCTCATGGTGTTTTATTGTGTTATAAACTGCTATTGCTTGTGGTTCAGTAGACAAACACAATGTGTGTCTGTGCCGCCTGCCACCGGGGCTGGCTGTGGTTGTGCTGGGGAGGGACAGAGGGGGACTTGGCCACTGCCCATGGGGGCCCTGGCCACTCTAAATCAGTTAGTTTTGGAGGAGATCCTAGTCGGCTTTTTAAGAGGGTCCATTATAGGCTTGTTAATGCCTCAGCCGAGGGGGAAACACTACTAACTGCACTCAATTCCCTACGCACTCAGTCTCCTTCTCACTCACTCACACAGACGCATACACCTACGAATGCACACACCCGTTTTCTTCTCCCCCTTCGCTGTGTGTTTCTCATGAGATGTGAGTGACTGTGTGTTGTCTCCTCTCTGTATCTAGTGTGTTTTTCGATCACGTGACACACCCATCTCTGCCTCTGTCTCCTGTTCATGAATTTCATGGGTTTGGCCTTCACTGAAAGCAACACAATATCACAAAGTGTACTCTCCTCTTCCATTGATCCGAGCGCTGTGAGTCTGAACGTGTTATTTTGTGCGCACGTGTGCGGCTATGACCGGTGAGTGTGTGAGTGCAGTGTGTAAAATGTGTTAAACAGCTTGAGGGTTTCTTTGAAGATGTATTTTGGAACCTAAAGGGGGATTCTGGAGTGTGTTATTGCATATTTAGGACAGTGTGCGAGGGTCTTTTGAGAGAGTATGTGTGTGTGAAATTTTAATTCACACTATAAGTGTGAAGCGACTTAGTTCATTTATCACTGAGAGGAGATACCCAGGGAGCTGTTTCAACTCCCAGTAGGTCCTCTGTCACACCAAGCTCTGCAGGCTCCTAACTAGCCGCAAAACTAAAAACTACAAAGTTCATCGAGAAACGATTGCTCTTTGGTAATCCCAGTTACTGTGGGTTTTTTCTTTGCATTTTCTAAGTTCTTTGCGTTGAATTCTGTGTTTTTCTGTGGTCACGCTTGCTTTGTTCCTCTTGAGCTATAGGCACTGATATTGCCACACCTGAGGTGCAAGCCAATGTCCTCCATCTCTGCATTCTGAACTGTTGTCAAGGAAAGGTGCCTCTCGGTCGCCCTGGAAACCATGCCTCCCAGCATGCTTTGTGTGAGTGACAGGAGGAAGGTGTGACAGAGTGAGGGCTTTGTGTGAACGGACATTCAAAGCCCTTTCTGTTTGTTAGCAGAACCCAAATGCACCACTCTATTCTTCACGTGATTTAAGGTTCTGAAAGTAATATTATTAGCAATCACAGTTCATGTTGCCATTTCAACAACCACTCCATCCAACATGTGTGGAAAGACTTAAAATTATGCTGTTGTTCTTTTATTCTTATTCTTATTTTCAGGGATAAGAAGTGCATATTTTCTATGACAATAGATGCAACATAATTTTGCAGTGGAGGGGAACGAGCAGGATAAGTGGCTGCCATGATTGGTTACAGCAGTGGCAGCCTGTGTTCCTCTCACTCCCCTCTGTGCTCGCTCATGCGAGACGCTCTAAGAGCGTGTCCTCCTTGGAGAAGACATGCGTGTCCCTGTGTCCAGAGCACGCAAGTCTGCTTTCACCTCTGAAGCGAGTGCAACACTGATGGTAGTTTTGAATCGTATTGTTTCTCTGTGTTCCTATCTGTGTGTGTTTGAGCTGTAGTTTACAGTCTGCAATAAACACATGCCTGCACGCCAGTGTGTCTGTGTGCAGGAAAAGAATCAGCTCCTACAATTCTGATCTTTTTTGTGTGCATGTGCGCGTGTCTGCACAGTGTTCAGTCTTAGAAGCCTGATAAAGTGTGAAACCAATAACTGATAAAGTGTCAGACAGCGGGGAGTACTGTCCGGTGGTGAACCTGGAAATGGACCGTTTCCTGAACACTGACCAGATAAGCAAAATCAGAAATAACTGACACCAGGGAGCATCTGTCAGGTCTTACTGATATGTAGTCTAACTCTCTGCGCAGTTTCAGCTTGTGTGGCTTTTTGCACATCCTTGTTTTCGGTTTCTTGCTATAAAAAAAGCTGCACCATCAAATATGCTGCATGATAAAAGCGCCTCAATGTGCGGTAGCTTCTTGCCACATAAGTGATGTAGACAACAGCGGCATTGCCGATAATGTAATCATTCTGCAAGTCTCTCTTGACTACATCAATACAGTTTCACCTGTATTTCTCCATCCTCCCTGTCACCAGTCACCCCAACATGCCTCGCCAATCTCTCAGAGCTGCTGCTGATTGCACTTATCTGAAAACTTTATTGGCAAACAGGCTTCAATTTCTCAGCCTCCCCAAACCGCAGTCAAGATATTTTGAAAAATACTCCATTAATCACAAATCCCCCAATCCCCACATCCATCCACACATTGTCCCACCCCATTATCATTATCACCATCTTATCACCACTTTGTCATTAGCTGTGTCTAACTGTGATGGTGCCAGTGTTGTTTTTCTTGTACTCGAGTGTGTGTGTGTGTGAGTGTGCCTTCAGATATTTTCTCTCAGAAGATGGTGCTTTATTTGGTGTGATGGCGTGTCTCAGACACATATAGCACACACATTAGGAAATACATTTGATGTTGTTTGCTGTCGGTACCATGGGAAGTGTAATCTTTGAGTGAAGAGATCTGCATGAATCTATGGGGGAAAAATATCCCTGAACAGAACCTATTTTGGTCTTCCTCTGATCTTCATATATTCTCCTCCTTTAGTTAAAGTCTACTCATCTGACCAACCAGGATTTTTATTCTGTCCTGTCATTCTGACCTCCTACTTTTTTTTTTTTTTACCTCATACTTCCATTTTTAGTGTTATCTCACCATTAGCCTACTTTAGCTCCTCTCCTCTCCTCTCCTCTCCTCTCCTCTCCTCTCCTCTCCTCTCCTCTCCTCTCCTCTCCTCTCCTCTCCTCTCCTCTCCTCTCCTCTCCTCTCCATCCTGCATGCCTTAGCAGCCTCTCCTTCCTGTCTGTCTGTGTTGGCATGAGCCTCCCTGGCTCTGCCCCCGCCTGCCCGCACTTTATGCTGATTGGACCAGCTGTTCCACTTAAATTCACCATGGCAACCACAACCTGTCGCCTAGCAACCCTGCTCTTCCCCCTGATTCCTGCCAGTGTTCTCCACAGGCGGACAGGGAGAGAAAAGGAGAAGAAGAGATTGAAAATTCCCTCAGATTTTATCTGGTGTGCGTGTGCATATGTGTAGGTGCGTGTTTGTGGGTGTGTGTTTGTTGTGTGTGTATTATACATGGGTATGTTTGGCCCTTGTACTGATGAGATGGTTAGATGCAGCATGTAGGCCAGAGGGACCTTCACTTAACTCAGAGGAGTAGGCATAGATGTATGAGCCAAATTAAGATTTGTATGTGTGTGTGTGCACTTGTGAGTGCAGTTTTGTGTGTGTGTGTGTGTGTCTGTGTGTCTCCTGTTGACTGGACTTGTCCTCTCAGGCGTGATGAGAGCAAGGGTACACACGGCCTCATGCTAAAGAATTCATGGTGCTACTGCTCTCAGAGGCCCCACTGTTAGAGTGGCCTCATGGCCCGAGCATACTAATCAGAAAGATACTAGATAGATGGACACACACACACCCATCAACACCAAAATGGCCTGAGTAGGCACTCTGTTCTGACATGCTGTTATCCACCCATTTTAACTGTGGAAGATTACACTGTTACTAATAGACTTTTCCTGTTTTCCGGGAACCAATTCATGGTCAGGTAATCCCACAGCTCATCCCCAGCAGATGAACTCCTTTCCTGGGGGTAGTACCTGGAAGAGCACAAAGCTCCCCTCCGCCTCTCATAATTGGATCTCATACAATTCCAAAGTCGTTGTCTGGTTTGCTCTCACGTCGCTTCTGTGTCAAAGAAACACTAGAGACCTCTACCAAGCCAGCGGTGAGCTGCTTCTGTGTAAGACGTGCAACAAGTGCTGTGCGCTGTCTGCGCAGCCCCGATGTGTATTTTTGGTGAGGACATACATATAATTAATTATGAGTTTATTTTAATGTGTGTTCAGCTGCCTCCATCATCTCTGTAGAGAATTTAGCCTGGCTTGCTAATTAATCCAAGCAACTGAAACATGAGCAAACATGGATCTCACTAATCTCTATTTTTCCCCAGTCATATAACGTGCTGTACAAAATTACTGCAGACTTTTAAGACTTCGGGGCCCTTTGCAGTATGTAGGTTTCATTTGTGTAAGACAAACTTTGACAACCATGAAAGAAATGCTGCAAAATATTCATTGGTCCTAGAGGAGGCATGTTCCCACATTCACGTCGATAATTTGACTGACTGAATTTGTGGCAAATAAAATGGGAAACAAAAACAAACTAACAAAGCAAAAGTGGAAGGAAAGCAAAGCTGTACACCTGCATTTTCAGAACCTAAGAGCATCTCACACGATAGCTGATAACATCCCTCTGGTCTCATGTACATCCTTTAGATATGCTGTAGATTACATTCACAAGAAATGTGTTGCAAAATCTGGTCTCAAACTGATTTTCACATACTTGGACCAAGATTTTATGGGAGACAACTCATAGAGGCTCATATGTAGAAACAAATGTAACACAGACCAAAGGCATCTTTAAGTGGACTTCATGTGCCTGAGGTGCTGAGCCAGTGCAAACCCAGATCCTATTATCTATCATCTAAAAACATTTTTTACAATCATGCTCTCGGTGTCTTTCCTCTTTATCCAGGTTTTGCCAGGTGAACTCAAGATATCTGCACAGACTATAAAAGGACAAAAGTACTGGGTCACCTACACATTACATCTACAGTAGCTGCTCAGCCACCGTGCCACACAGCTCCTTGTGCACACTTTATGTGCTGATGTTAATGCCAGAGGTTTGGAATGCTGCAGTTGCTGATTCAGCAGAGTGTTGGCAACTTTTATACAGTCCACAACCTCACTCTGTAACTTCACATGGTCTGACACTTTGTGGTTGACTTGCTCTTATCTAGAAGGGAACAGACTTGTTGCAGCAGTGCATTCTATTACAGTATCACAGTAATGAGCTATTTACAATGCTGCATTCTTTTACAAATGTGTGTAAAGGCAGACTGCATGGCTAGATGCTTTATTTGATACACCTGCGACAATGGGACTGAATGCACCTGAATTTCAAGATTAAGAACTGTGGCTAATCCCTTTGTCCGTACACTCTAACTAAAAGTGAATACAGAGTTGCTGTTGTTTTCATTTGATTGCTAAAATATTTGCTGCTTAATAGATAAACATTTTGAGCGCCCAGTAATATTAAAGAGAACTCGATATCATATGGTTTTACAGTTTGAATCTCATTTTAAGTCATGTTAAGGAACAGTCAGAGTTTTTCCATATATTTTATTTTATTTTTTACCAGTTTATTGACATAAAGATTTATACCACGCAAGGGCAGAATTTCCCTGCCATGAATTTGTTGATTTATTAAAATGAATGGCTTACTGTATAACCTTTCATCTAGCACCATCAGCAGGTCAAATTAGGTTTTCTTTGTGTTTGCAGCCCCTTTTGAACATAAAACACTAATTTGTAATAAACATATCTGCTTTTCAGCAGCATGTTACAATACTGGTTTTGTGGGTGATTCGCACAGGGCTGCTGAGAGTCTTTACCAGAACAGATACATCGCTAATGGTATTAGGGTATTAGGTACACCTGTACTTTTACTATGTGCTTTTACAGCTCTGATAAAATCATCTGGCCTTTTGTGCCATTTTGTTCAAGGCTGTTGAATGTTTTTTTCTTTTTTTCATTTATTGCCATCTCTCTACTAAAAAACTATTTGAAAATGACCTGTTCTTTTAAAGGTCATCATGGATTGTTAACACGTTTTACATTTAAACAACTCTAAAGTTTATGCCAAGAAACAAGATATTGCAAAGCAATGAAAGACAGGACTGAGGCTCAAATTGGATGCTGATTGCAAATCAAATCAAATCAAATCACTTTTTATTGTCACATCACATGTGCAGGCACACTGGCACAGCACATGCGAGTGAAATTCTTGTGTGCGAGCCCCACAAGCAACAGAGATGTGCAAACACAACAACACAAACGAGCAAAATACAAGAATGGCCAACCTGAAACTAATAAATATATGTACAATATATAATAGTGTATGCATTTCTGGATGTGTATACTAAATATTTTCCTACGTGTGTGTGTGTGTGTGTGTGTATACACATTTTTACAAATTAAATAGTAAAAAAATAAAATAAAATAATAATAATAATAATAAAATATATAAAATATACAGAGTTGAATATGTGCAAAACAAGTGGCATTTATATACAGTGTGGAGTGCATAATGTTGAAGTTCCAGTAGTGAAGCTGAGGTGTCTATGACGTGTTCAGCAGTCTGATGGCCTGATGGAAAAAGCTGTCTCTCAGTCTGCTGGTATGGGACCGGATGCTGCAGAACCTCCTTCCTGATGGAAGCAGTCTGAACAGTTTATGGCTGGGGTGACTGGAGTCCTTGATGATCCTCCCCGCTTTCCTCAGGCACCGCTTCCTGTAGATGTCTTGGAGGGAGGGAAGCTCACCTCCAATTATCCGTTCAGAGCACCGCACTACTCGCTGGAGAGCTTTGCAGTTGTAGGCGGTGCTGTTGCCATACCAGGTGGTGATGCATCCAGTGAGGATGCTCTCAATGGCACAGCGATAGAAGGTCCTGAGGATGCGGGGGCTCATGCCGAATCTTTTCAGTCTCCTGAGAAAGAAGAGGCGCTGCTGCGCCTTCTTCACTGTTTTGTTTTGTTTTGTTTGTGTGTACTGACCACGTAAGATCCTCAGCCAGGTGCATCCCGTACTAAAACGCTGAACTTCTATGTGTCTTTCCTCTTTTCATTGACTTTGTGGCATTCATTCTCCTTCTAGCTCTTCTTGTCTCTCTTGCTTCTCCTCTCCAGGTCTCTCCCCCCTGCTTGCCTGTGAAGAAAACACTGATATGACTTGTGTCTGATCTCCAGCTTCTAATGCATGTTTTGGTTGACTGGTTTATAGATATCGCCCCGCGTTCACAGAATGTCAACACAGGCTGCCTCAGCAATTATGTATTTTTGAACTCTTTGTTTTCATCGACTTTCCCAAAAACGCTGCTGCCACGGGGTCAGAAATGTGTCAGGGTAATAGCTGACATCTTTTATAGCTAATCGCACACGAAGACACACCGGTGCATCCACAGACACACAGAGACAGACCCAGTCACATACCAAGAAAACTTTCAGAATATCAGCACCACTAAAAAAAAAGAAAAAGACCTTGCTATAAGTGATTTGCATAAGATGTTACATGCGTCGTCCATTAAAGAATGGGACGAATGGAAACAAGCCAAGGCTCTTATGGTAATTGAAACAGGTTTCCTCAGAGGCTGCCAGTGGGCCCACCAGGATTTGAAGCAACACTTGGCTCTTCATGTCAAAAGGGGCCCCAACAGCAATCTGTCTGATTGGAAACCCCAACTTCAAAACATGAACCACCCTTGCACACACAGAGCTGAGATCTGAAGGGTTATACCTTGGCCTCTACAGCGGGCTGGTTCCCTTCAGCTCTACCAAATCCTTCCCTGCATGCACTGTTGGCTCGCTGTGCATTCACAATAGCAAATTTTAAAGCTCCAGAAGCCCCAAACCTCCTGCCCCCCTTTTTTCTTTTTCTTTTTTCATCCAGTTTCTTAATATTAGTGACGTTTTGCTGCTCAAGCAAAAGTTTGGACAGTTGTGGTTATTTCGCAAATTCTTGTGTTCATATCTGTACCCTCCATGCTGGTTTTTTTTCTTCTTCTGTGAACCGTTTCAACATTTGGATGAAAAATCTGATGACATTTGTATGTCACTTTTAGTCTAACGTAGCCCTGATAAAACTGCATTAGGCTAGTTTTATAGTGTTAAACTCTTATCAGGTTAATATTACCAATGGTGCAGATGTTTAATGTCGGCTTCTATGTTTTGCTCGCAGAGCACAAATTTGCAATAAAAACAAACAAACAGAAAATTTAGGAGACGATTTGCAAAGACGTTGGACCTTCGCGCCGAGACAACTTTTACAGCAGACGAACACGAACATGGAGATTACACAGGGATTAAATCTTGTAATCTCACATGTTGGCCTGTAATGCTGTCCAAAAAAGGAACAAGGGAGGCTTTTTCCCTGACAGTTTTGCACCCAGACACAGACAACACAGAGAAGCTCATAAATCACAAACATGCTTGACTGTCCACTGCTGACATGATTTTTATTTAAAACACAAAAAATCATTTAAAAAAAACAATACCTGCAACAGCAGGAAGAGTGAGAATACTTGGAGCCTGACAGCATTTTGTCGCCCTGTTTTCCTTTGAGACCAAAAACTGCAACTTTTTTTTTTTTTTTTTTAGATTTCCTATCGATCTCTTCTTTCTTCTCTCCTTCTTTATCTACTGCTGACAGATCGTTGACCTTCCTCATCTTTCCTTCATTTTCTTTCTTCTAAGCAGAGATAAAGGAAAAGATGGAACTCTTGGAGGATCTGCAGTGTTTGGAGGGACTGAGGGTGATTATTTCGGGGGATGGGGAAGAGGTTGCTGGATAAAAACAGAGGTCCTGGCTTTGCTTTAAGGCAGCCTTAAGTGATGCTTTGATTGCTGTGACAGTTTATCTTTATTATGAAATTCCATAATGGAAAATCGACCCTGTCCACTAAGCCCGGGACCTTATCTGCAGGAGTTTGAGTTGGATAGAAGTCTGTGTTCACAAGAGTGTGCACATCTCTGGTTTTATTTAAGAGATTTATAAAAAAAAAAAAGACACGTGTTAAAATCAGGCACAACAAATCAAACTGGACAAAAAGTGAAAAAAAAAGGTTTATTACTATTAGAGAATCACCCATGCCAATGCAATTATATACACTTCCTTATTCTCTTTGGCCTGCTGGTTATGCATGATCAACAATACTACCTTTAAAAAACCTATGTCACTGCAATAAGGCCTGATGATAAGGGCCCCTGCATTCACCCAGAAGCCTGAAGGACAATAATAGGCTGGGGCCTCACTGCCGTCTCAGCAGCCTGGTTTTCCTTTGTCTGTGTAGATTTGTGAAGCTCTAGTGACAGATGGTAGGGACATACTGCCGTATCTGTTACCTTTCCGAGTGACGTGCAACATGTACTCTTTCCTACAGACGACCACAGAGAGACGGCAGCTGTCCATCCCTCGCCCCGCACCACCCTGCAAGGACGTAGTCTACGAACAGCCCAATTCAAATGTGGCAAAAAAAAAAAAAAATCACCATTCAAAATTCATTAATGAGTATATTTGTGATAAATTAGAGTATTCTATTTGTAGCCACTGTTATTTTTGGTTTCTGTAGAAATCATTCTTTTGTGTTTGAGAAAAAAAGTTAATGCGGCACTCTTTCATATTTACATCAAATCAGTCCCGAGGGCTGCGCTGTGCTGAATAATATTAGGAAGTTGCGTAACTTGTGTCATCTCGTAAAGTTTCTTCAGTCCTTGTCTACTCTCCTCTTCTGTAACACAGGTTACAAGTAACATTAGTTCGCTCGAGTCCCTTGACAGTGAACTAAGGTATCCATAATAAGCAGGGATGATGACAATGTGTGTGAATCACTAAGGGTAAGCCTGATACATTTCATCCTTTTAGTGTATATGACTCACTTTAAAAACTGACAATAAAAGTGTCTGCATTGTCTCTCCATGTATCTGTGTGAGCGCTTATTTGTGTGTGTGTGTGTGTGTGTGTGTGTGCGTGTGTGTGTGTGTGTGTGTGCGTGTCTTCCTCCCCGCCACTGATTTATAATGGCATAGTCCTAGCGCGGGCCTTTGGAGGCAGATCTGGGGGAATTGGTCTAATTTGTGTGAACTGCTGTTGATTTATAGCCCAGCCAGAGGTTAATGACAGTGTCGCTCATTGCCGCTTGTTCTTTCCACTGTAATGTCGTTAAAAGGAGGCAATGCCAAGACCCCGCGGCTTTGTATCCATCGTTTCTTTCCTTCCCAGTGACCGCACTGTCCTCCCCTCTATGCCACTCACCACTTTCACCTCATCTCACCTCACCTCCAGTTCCATCATTCATTCACTGGTGATGTACTGGATAGGTTAATTATCTTTATAAAAAGGCTCTTTTGGATGAATGCCTTGACTGAGAGGTCTGTGTTGATATGGAAGCTACAGGAGCATTTTTATTTTTTTTTTGGGGATGAAAAATTCAAGCACCACATTTAAAGCAACAAGGTGTACTCCAGTATCAAAGCACGAATGTATACTTTTAATGTACTATTACTAATTTTATTGCGATATTATATCCTATACTGTAGGTATTACAGTCATGTGGGTCTAAGGGCAGAAATAAACCCCTAAGAATCACATTAATGCTGCAGCTAGACAGGATATAAAATAATTTTTCTTTTTCTTTCTTTTTATTAGAGTTGAATTTAGAATACTCTGATCCTCTGTTGTATTAAAAGCAGCTACACAGAATCATAGAAAACATCATGGATTAAGAATCCATCCAGTCTCCATGAAATAAAAGTGTAAAAAAATAATCTAATTATGCTTTTAAAAAAATCAACAGGAAAAGTGATTTATGTCACAGTTACACCCTTTTCAAAAGTTTTGGTGCCAGTTTCAGAGCTTAAATCTAATTTTCACTGTTACTATTTTATTTCTTTGTCTTAATGTTTGTCATTCTGCCATTTTACTTACCAAAATAAAAGTTTGTCCATTCAGATAAGTTAACAATTACAGACTATTGACTAGACCAGTGACGATTCAGAGGTGTCCAAAGGTGAATAACAACATAAACTTGTATTCTGCATTTAACCTCTAATAATAATTTAGGTTACTTTATCAGAATCCGATAACAGGTTGACTTTAAATGGGCTGTCTCTCTTAAACCTGCTTTGATTCTGTGCAGTAATACATGCACACTTACCAGGCAGATCTATAGCTTTATATCCAGTAGGAAAATTGCAAGTATGTTGCTCTAGGTCTCTCAAAGTTGCATTAGAGTAAAAACATATACATTTCAAACTGCAAAAATTGTCTGACAGAAAAAGATGCACAAAATGTAACAATATACGATAGTAAATATATTTGTAATATACTATTTTCAAACAATTTTACACAGTTCTTCATAGGATAGCACCAATTAAAGCTGTACGTCCTCTCGAAATAAATAGTGTTTGCATGTGTTTTTCCTGCTTAGTAGTACATGCACTAGAATAAGAGGGCAATTATTCAGGTTTTTACAGAATATAAGAAATAATTTCAGTGTACTTCATTTTATGCGGTGTGTAAGCAATTCTAAGCAAGTAATTTTAAGTATTATATAAGCAGTTTTAGGTTGTGTGAAAGTAATTCTAAGTAGTGCATAACTTATATTTCACAGGTAAGGACACGCAAATTATGCTGAAAGTAGTTCTAAGTAGTGCAACAAATGCTGTAATTCCTCTCGACTTAAATGCAATTTCCATTGTTTTTCCTGCTTAGCAGTAAATATACTAGAATGATGGGGTAATTATTAAAGACTAAAGTGTAATTTTGAGCAGTATGTAAGTAATACTGTAATAATAGTTATTTCTTATTTCCTGTATAAACTGTACTCCTTTATTCTAGTGTAGGTAACTATAATTACATTGTAAGTTCAAATAAAAAAAAAGTTCCATTTAAATTTAGACACCCTAGTTGTAGTCCATGTAACAGTGTTACCCTTTATAGAACTACTTTGATTAAAGTGTATGAGTTAAAGGACTTGGTTACCTTCCCTAAGTGTCAGTGAGCACACACGTACACACTTCATGACTTTGACGACACTTTGTGGCTGCAGCCGCGACTCCAGACAGGGCTCATCTGTGCGTATCTCTAGAAGCAAGGAATGCTGGTAACGTCAGCCCAAGAGAGGCTGTGTCTGTCTGGGCATGGATGCTGCCCTGTCACCCACCCCACTGCTCTCGCCCCACGCCTCCCTCAGCCTGCCTGAGCAGCAGCAGCGGCAGCAGCATGGCATGAGAACCCTGAGACAGACTCTGCATACAGACAAGAAAGGGAGGCGGGAAGCTGAACTCATTCACACTAAACTGTGTGGTGGAAGTTCAAAAATAATAATTTGCCAATCCATTCAGCCTTTATTAATCAATGTAATATTCCTCCTCCCACATAAAACCTTGAAAATGTTTTTCACTTGACCTGCCAGAAAGGGTGTTTTGGAGTATTTGTCACAGCAGCAGCAGTGTGACAGGAGGCAGCAATAGTCTAATGCTGGGGGAGGAAAATATCCAAAGTATTTACAAAACACCCGTGACACGTGTCAAATCAATGCTGCTTTGCTGTTTGTAGTCGGCTCTTGATGCTACCAAAGTGTTGCCAAAAAGAATTCTGTAGCACTGTGGCTCTTCAGCTGGGTATTGCATTTTCTGCCGTTATGAAATGAAATCTCTGTGTGTGTCTTTCCCAAGAAACACTCGCGAAATCCAAACTGCTTTCACAGATTTTCAGAGGCGTGAACGGGTCTTTCTTGCACTCTCTCTCTCATCGCCCTCATTCCTTTTTTGTCAGTTCAATCACATTTTTAGTGAATCCACAAAGTTTACTGAAATAACTTTGAAGCACAATCTGTTCTAGATTACCAGAGAAAACGCATCTTTAGGGATTTTTTATATCTCATCTATCTATCTATCTATCTATCTATCTATCTATCTATCTATCTATCTATCTATCTATCTATCTATCTATCTATCTATCTATCTATCTATCTATCTATCTATCTATCTATCTATCTATCTATCTATCTATCTATCTATCTATCTATCTATCTATCTATCTATCTATCTGTCTGTCTGTCTGTCTTTTTTCTTCTTCTTCTCTTCATAATCTGTTTGCATTTACTCACTTGATGGCACAACGTGAAAATTTATCTGCAAATGTCAGGCCTCTTCTGCTGTCATTTCTACAAGCCTTGTTAGAACAGTTATTACAGTTTTTCTCAGTCGCTTTGGTGCGTTTCTCAGAACACCATTAACATTTGCACAGCAGTTAGTGCATTTCCCAAAACAATTAGTGCAAACTGCAAAACCTAGTGGATAGCCTGCAAAAGCACGTCACATGCACAGAATTGATTATCCATACCTCAAAAGCAAGTATCCATGTCAATGAAACTGTCAGTGCCATCAAAATGAAAAGTCTTGACACCATCTTTATGAACAAGATAGTCAAATGGCATTGTCATGTTTCCACTATGACAGTTTATAATTTCAGTGTTTCCCATTGCAAAAACAATTGGTGACACCTGAAAATGCTGACGACAGCACTATGGCCTACCTGTACAGCCATCTGAAATGTGCAGTAAAGTCACTGTAGATGTTATGGGAGTCTTGGGAGTAACTGAGACACTGAATACGTACGTTTCACATTTCCATTGTGTAGAAGTGTTTGTAATCCTACAGAATTGTGCAAAAGAAAAATATGCTACAATCACTTGTTCACTGTAGAATACATGTAAACATAAAACCACCCATTTGGTAGAGCTGTGCACTAATGTGAACAATAAACAGCACATGTAACAGTACAGTAAATCATTCTGGCACATCCAGACGTTCCTGTCTGTCTGGCCACATATTTTCATCTACATCACAACAGATGTTATCCCTCGCAATGCAGCGAGGAAAGTATCTCCTGGAGTGGCGAATCCATCCTCTGCAGGACCCTGCTGTGATGTCGTCACATGCTGCATCCATGGCTGCTAGCAGGGCCATTTGCTCATGTGGATTTCATTTTTCTTGAGTACTCTGTCAATTGTTGAAATTGGAACAGATTCAATATTGCCAAATACCGTGTAATTCTCTATGACAGCGCTTTGTATGTCTCTCAGCTTTATTGCATTGTTTGCAATGACCATTGCACAAATGGCTTCTTCTTGCTGTGGGGTAAAAAGGGGCCCTCTTCCGCCTCCGCGAGGTTGTCTTACAATCCTATGTGGTGCAGAGTGAACTTTTTGTGAAATTGCAAATACAGTACAGTAACATGTGATGTGTCTGAGATGGCACAGTACAGTACAGTGTATTACTGTTTGCATACCTGTTTTCCCTACGGAATGTTTGAATGATTGAACTGACAGTAGTTCTTCCAATATTGGGTTGCACCCTTCGACCAGCCTCCTCCATGGTGAGGCCGTGATTGACAACATGGTCCACAATTGTAGCCCTTATTTCATTAGGAATCCGCCTATATCTGCCTCTTCTCCCTCTTCCCCTTCCCCTTCCTCCCCGCATCCTCACCCCTCTTCCACGATGCTGACCTTCCGTTTTGCGTCACAGAAGTGTAGAAATGGTACACACTAGCTCCTGCGCAGTTTATATATGCTTGCCAATTGGGGATTCACAGGATTCATCCATAATTGACAGTGAACAAGTTGTTTGTCATTGGTTACAACTAAACTTTCACACGCCTCCTCATGAGTGACAGCTGTAATTCACCCGAGATCAATTGTTCAATTTCGGAGACATTTCCAGGAACAATGATACAGAAAGGTATAGGATTTGCTTGACAGATGGCCAATATTTGGCATGTGATAACTAGTTCAACAATTTTGTGTGTGATGACTCAAGCAATGGATGTATGACTATTAGTTTTATTGGGAACGACTATTCAGCATCCATAGGTATGATTACTTTTGACTGACATGACATAAGCAAATGGAAATGTCAGAAAGCAGCAGGGAAATGTATGGAAGCAACTGATTCATGTCCAAAATCATTTGCAGTTTGTTCAGAGAGAGGAGAAATTGCTACTATGATGTGCACAAATGACTGAGTGTTGTGGAGGTTGAACTAATAGTTATGAGAATTTCAATTCTGATCTGAGAAACGCACCAAAGCGACTGAGAAAAACTGTAAATATTGCTGAGCAAGTGCAACAAAGGAGAGGACAATATCATTTTCCCTGTCATTAGACATTGAATTTCAGAATCCATGACACTGCCAGGTTTGCGTCTCTCAGATATACCCGGCGTGGATGTATTTGGTGTTTTCTGAACGCAGTATTTATTTCCAGAAATGAATATTTTTAAACCCATATAACACCAGTTTAGTCTGTGTGGGCTAAACTGTGGATCGCTTTTCATTGCTTTAACATAAAGGTGTTGGGATGTGTTTGTAATTATGACCATGATCTTCAAAATTGAAATAATAATAACATATTAATAATATACATATGATACTGTCATAAATAGTAGCCACATATTCAGTATAGGAGGTGGCTGTAATGGACTTTATCGCTAGTTGTGACCAACACAGAACAAAAAAAGAAGAAAAAGAAGCTGTAGGAACTGGATGCCCCCTAAATATGAGAACTAACTGGACTTCCACTTTTATAGGGTACACTTGTGAAATAGTGCATAAAAATGGAGACCCATGGAACTGTGGCATAAATAGAAGGGGTTGTGACAACATTTTAAAAAAATATACACAAGGTTTTACAAAAATTAGATAAGTAACAGCATCAAGAGATTTTACAGGATTTCATCCACGAGAGAAGCCACAGCAGAGATTTTCATCCACCCCAAACGTATACATAGGCACATTTTTTTAAAACATTTTTTTGTTTAAATTTAGCTATTTAGCTACACTATGTGGATAAAAGTGTTGGTCCCACCTCATAATCTTTGAAGTGAAGTGTTTTCAGTCCCATTGCCACAGGTGTATGAAATCAAGGATCTAGCTATGCAGTCTGCCTTGCTCAGCAGTTGAGCAAGCACTTGGTGACAGTGGGAAGGAAAAACCTCCAGAAGAACCAGGCTCAGCAGCCATCTGCCATGATCGGTCAGGCGTGATCCCAAATCAGTTTTTCAAATCCAGTTGCACTTTTGTGTGTGTGTGTGTGTGTGTGTGTACATCATGTTTACATATCTTTGTGGGGACCAACAGCTTTTATAGGGACAAAATGCTTGTCCCCAAAAGTTTGAAGGGATTTTTGAGACTCAAAATGTGGTTTAATGGTTAGGTTTAGGCATTCATTTGATGGTTAGCGTTATGTCAATTAGATGTCCCCACTAACATATAAAAACACCACTGTGTGTGGTGTGTGTATTATCTGTATTTGCAACACATTCCATTTCTTCATAGCCTTGTATAAAAATATTCTTTCAGTTGAATTGGTTATTGCTATGGGTAATAACAATGTCCTTCTGTAGTCTGTCGGGTAGAATAGTCCTATCTACACTGAAATATAATTTTTATACAAAATAATTGGAATCTTTGTAATGATAATTTTTTTTACATAGTAACAACAATAAAGTAATCTATGTTTTACAGTGACTCAATTAAGACATCTATTTACAATATCGATATCTATAACAATTCATTTGTGCTGCTCTACTTTGTACCATTTGCAGTTTCTTAATCTGATCCACTGTACCACCAGACCATACTACTGAGAAATACTCAAGATGAGACAATATCAATGCCTGGATTAATCAATTATTAAGCAGCTTGTCCTTGAGAAAAAATGGCAGGCCTAAAAAAACACTATCTGCAGCAGATGAACAGTAGCTGAGGATCATGTGCTTACTAGGAAGAAACCCAGCTAAGATATGACACAGGGCCCGAGAGATGCATCTGGACCTTGAGCTGATTTATCTACTCTTCACTGAGGCTTAATCAGTAATGGTCTCAGTGGAAGGGTGGCTGTCAAGAAGCCGTTCTCAAGGAAGTGAAAGAGGGAGAAAATGCTGAGGTATACCACATTACAGGAGAACTGGACTGGAATCAGTGGCAACAGGTCTGATGGAGAGATGAATCTAAATTTGACATTTTTTGGGTCAAATCATTGTCAATGTGCACAGAGAACATTAAGAGAGAACTGCAACAGTGAATGTTTACAGCCATCTGCAAAAGACGCTGCAGGCTATGTTATAGGTCAGGGTTGCATTTCTGCTAGTGTTGGGGGTTTCGTCAAAAATTGATGGAAATATGAACACAGGAAAAGTCTGTCAGAAGTTAATCCACCATGCAGTACCATCCAGAAAGTGTCTGATTGGCAACAGCTTCATTTTTCAATATGACGATGATCTCAAAAATACTGCCAATAGAGAAAAAATATACCTGGACAGAAAAACACATAACAAAGCACTGTCGGTCATGGATTGGTCTCCCCAAAGCCCGGAGGCCAACGTTACTGAAACGGCATTGGATCATCTCGTCAGAAGGCAGAACAAAAGGCAGCCAACATCCACAGAAGAGCTTTGGATGTTGGCTGAAGATTAGAGGAAGGATTGCCAAAGACTGAAATTATGAATGTGATCATACCAATTATTGAATCTGAAGCTGATTAGAATTGTACAAACTCTGTTTTTGTTTTATATACTTTACTTCCATTTTTGTTTTTCATTTGAAAAAAAAAAATCACTTCACCCACTGCCCAATCAAATCCTCAAGACTTTTGCACAACACTGTACTGTATCATTTTGAAATGTGTGTCATAAAGGGAGAACTCTCCATACATTAGCATAATCCTAGCATTTTGGCGGCTAATTGGCTAAGACAAATGAAAGAAGGTAAGGATTGTTTATTTCAGTTCCTAATTGATACATACTGTAGCAAAGCACTGTAGGCTACTTCCAGCCAAAAAGAGGTAGTTTTAATTTAGGTTTCTGAAACTGCAGGAAGTACTGAAAGTAGATATTGCAATAATCTTTTGCAAGTTAATTATTTTATTTTTTATTTGTTTACCAATGTTTTTCTTGTTGTGAAAATCTGATATGGTAGCAGGTTTACTTTTACAAATTGAAAAAATGCATCAGAAAATACACAACATGTGTGAATTCTTTGCATATATGCTCTTTTAAATAAACACTTTTACCAAACTCATGTACGATTATAATATTCTAACACTTGCCACATAAATAAGAGTCCAAACATTTGAAAGCTTTGCAAAGTGGGAAGGCATGTAAGAATCCTAAATGTTTTATGTTAGCATGTCACAAACATTTTACAGCCTATCCTAGGGTAGCGTCTCTTTTTCTTCCACTGCTACCAGACAACCAACTGCTGACACAACAAGTGGCAAAAAAAATAATTCTCTCTTAGGTATACTGAACAGAAAGCCTGGAATTACTTAATAAAGTGTGTTTTGTTTTTATTTTTCATTTATTTGTGTGTGTGTGTGTGTGTGTGTGTGTGTGTGTGTGTGTGTGTGTGTGTGTGTGTGTGTGTGTGTGTGTGTGTTGGGGGGTGTCTAAAATTTAGCTTTACTTTGATTGTATGACAGGTACAAAGAAATGACACTAAAAAAGCATAGATGCAAAAGGAGTAAAAGGTTGAAATGAAAGATTCTGTGTGGTTGGTTAAAAACAGTTGGAATGATGCAACACACTGTGATAAGGTGCTTCTGCCAGACTTTGGAGGAAACACTCACACACACACAAACCATCTGTTACAGACGAACATTTAATTCAGGGGTTAGACATCCACTTTACGTGACTCAGACAAAAAGACACCCAGATACCTTGTGCAGTTACAAAAATAAGCCTAGATTTTATAAATAATTGAATTTTTCTGTAAAAAAAATAAACAAGAAATACACTATTTCCATGTAAGGTTTAGAAAAGTGAAGAATTAACTTGATATCACAAGTAAACAGCGGATTATTTGTGGGGACTGAATCCTTTGAAACATGTCCATCCATTTTTAAAAATAGATTTTTAGATATTTTCTGCTTTTATTGTTTATGTTTTGATGCTTTGGAGGTTTGCATTCCAGTTTTCAAAACTACATCTGATTACATGGTGTTATAAATCCAGTCCTTAGCACAGCACCAGACCTTGAAAAGGCAAATTAGGAAATCGGTGACACCACACGTGTCATTTGAGCCAAAATCTTTAGGAACATGGTACAAAAGATATTTTACAAATTTGTGTAATTTTTTTAATCCAAAAAGTATTGTATGATATAATGTGGCTTTGTGGCTGTGTTCAGTCCATTATAGATTGACACTCCCACAGACATGGGTACTTAAAATGTTTTGGGTTTTTTATTTCCTCTGTTATATTTATTTTATTTGTGAATAATCTATAATATTATGTCTGTATTTACTATATATCTAAGTCCATTTAAGTATTTAGTATTCGGTCCCCTTCTTTTTTATTATTATTGTCCTTTTAACCACTGATTTAGCTTTTTCTCTACATTTGTCACAACTAATTTCCTCTGCTAAAAAATAAATTTATGATGATGTGATATAAATACAAACTCAGCACTTTAAAAAAAATCTGCAATGAAAGCACAAAATGAGCAAACTGAATAAGCCATGATAACAAAAATGGCGTCACTTGCATATGTATGTTATTTGATGGGATTGGTTTTCTGACACTTTGATTGACAAGTGTGGCATAGCTCCATTTTTGTTACCCGAATCTATGCACGTGTGTCCGCAGAGCTGGTTGTGTTTGGCTTCAGATAGAGCTCGGGTCACGAGTGGAGGGCTCAGGGTCAGAGTTTAGCACTAGCTTCAGGCTCTGCTGTGTCATCTGTCTTTGTTGGGTAAATCACTTCCCTTCTGCCAGGGTCAAGGTTTAGTTAAGGTCAAAGGTCACCAACAACAGCGGGTGCCTTATGAGGCAAGGTGCTGCGTCTGTTGGGTCTGCTGCGTCACAGACACAAAGAAACACACGGGCACACTCTTAGACGCACACACAAAGCTTTGCGGGCCTTATCTGGCGGGTGCAAAGCACCATAAGAGCCAGACGTCTCCCCTTGATGTAATGCTCATGTTTAAACTGCTGCTTAATATGTCTGATCTCCATATCTAATTGACACCCCCACAACACACACACTGATCTCCATCCCAACAACATGCATCACATTTTAAGACTTAGCTGCCCTCTTATACTGTAACATCTATTCCCTCTGCATCGTTAAAAAAAAATAGCCTCTTACTAAGTTGTCTTTTAAGTATCTTAACCCCCCAATCCATCCATCCATCCATCCTTCCTTCCATCCATCTCTCTGCTACCCCCCACCCCACCCCTTCCTCAGTTACCAGCTGAGCCTACTGATGGTGGCGGCTGTGTCAAGGGCTGAGGTCTGTTTGTGGGTGAGGGGGAAGGAGCAGAGGGATTTTGGGGGTTGCTGGGGATGAATGAGGTTGTCTGATTGTGTGACACATGCCGACTGTTGTTTCTGCTGCTGATTCATAGTATCTCCCCCACTTTTTAAAAACACAAGCTGGCGCATGCATACACAATCAGAACCTCAGAGCCCCCTCCCCCGCCGCTTTTATCTCACTTAATCCATCCATTCGAGTACATACGCCTGTCAAACATGGCGGTCTCCATGTAAAGGCACACAAATATGCACAGCATACACACATACATGCCCAGCTCGTCCCTAATACTGATTGGCTGAGCACAGCAGAAGCCGGCATTGGGGGGGGATTAAGGTCACATGGTGTGTGTGCTGCTGTAATCCTTTACTGCACCCAAGGACAGTTTGGCCTCCATCACCACCAGCAGAAGTCACCCCTGACAGGAGAAGAAAAGGGGAGTGGTGGCTTGTCTGGGTAGCAGTTCACATCCATGTTTTAATAAGAAGATCACACATGTTTTGCACACAAAAGTCTGGTGTCGCAGCCCTGCCTGCCCTGAGCTACTGTAAATGAAGCAACATGGAGGATGGTGTATCAGTGTGGGTGAAGATAAATCGATGTGTTCATCTAAACGCGAGCTATAGATGCAGAGAGAGAAAGAGGAGCGAGTACAGTAGTACAGTATGAGGTGTTGTATCTCTGGGGAGGCTGAGGTGACAGACCGGTACGCCTCTCACTCCAGTGATTTCGCCTGCTGCCTCATATACTCACAGCTCTACAGTCAGTTGCCATGGAAACAAGACGATAGGGTGTATACTTTTTGGGAAAATGTACATTTGCTCGTCGAGGAGGATGGGGCTGCTAGTGGCACGATGGAGTAACGCTTGCTTGACTTACTCATTCATCAGCGTGTATGTATATGTACTTAAATATATAATATATAGAGAGATATATATGTGAGTATGTGTGAGTGTGTTTTTTTGTTTGTGTGTGTGTGTGTGTGAGAGAGAGAGCGGGTTTCATATTGTCAGGCTTCCACTTTTGTCAAGTACTCCGTTCCTGTCTGTTCACCTGAGGGAGGGAGGATTAGGTGATTAGTGTGAGATTATCGGGATGTGAATCCCCTGGTTCTGCTAACGACTCAACAGTGGTTCACACTTAGACTCTCACACACACACACACACACACACACACACACACACACACACACACACACACACACACACGCATCCTGCTGTAATATCCTATCTCCATCAGCACCCCCTGTTCTATCACACTCTTGAATAAACTGAGAGGCCCAGATGAGCTCCCATGTTGCAATAGTGTGAGAAAAAAAAATTGCACTGTACTGCAGGCACATTCGTATTTATTTCTAGATGTACTGTACGTGCCCACTGTAAGCGAATGGATGTGTTGGCTAAATTCCTGCACATCACTGTTTGTGTTTCATTTCCCATGAATCAGCAGACTCTGGGTAAACAGAAGCAGGACTAGTTTTAATTACAATGTTAATTGATAGGAAACAAAGGGGGCTTAATTAGGTGCAATGAGGCAATGGGCACAGTGGCACTGTGGACTTAATGATTCAGTGCACTCAGTCTGCCGATACAGACACTCATCTGTACCAGCGTGCACAAACATACACACACACACACTTACACACACAAACAGAAACACAGAGAAATTTGAATATGTGGGAAATCCTAAGGAGGGAGAGGACGAGGCAGCGAGGCAGAAATTTTAAGTCGTCGTTGTCATTTATTCACCGTGTCGGTTCTTGTTAACAATTTACTGATATGCTGTTGCTCCACATACTAATGTTGTGGAATCGCCAGAGAGCAGAGGAGGAGCAGAGAGGGAGAAAAGAAAAAAGAAATCAGTAGGGCTGCAGTGGAAAACGTTGCACAATCCAATCAATATTTTCGAGTCACAGCCAGCATCAGTCTCAGAAATAAACCAAGCTTGATAAACCGCATATAAAATCACTGCCAAACTCTGACAGATACTTCTGAAAATTTCTCTCACTGATGGGAAGTTTCTGTGGCGCTCAGGTGATGGGATGTCGCTCTATTTGCTTAGCTAAGCATACACGTTTGAAGACTTTGATAATTGAGCTTTTGTTTGGGACCTCCCTCCTTTTCCCTGCCACCTACGCCTCCTCCTTCTCCATTCCTCCTGTCATCCTTTGCTCCGTTATTGCTGTGATATTTTTCTCTTCTCCATCCCAGAAGTAATTTGGCTTGTGAAATTGCACCTTTTTCCTCAGCACCCCCCCACCCACCTCCTTGGAGTGTTCCTCTTCGATTTCCTGTCTGGGTGGCTGCAATCACTCTTCCCTTGTCCTTGGTCCACGACCTTGGGCCAACATCGACTCCCATCCATCGTCATGGAGATGACCCAACATCTATCACCATGGAAACAACCTCTGAACAGTGGTGGGCCACACCCCACCCTTAGGATTCAGCAAATTCACTGCTGCCTACACACACACACACACACACACACACACACACACACACACACACACACACACACACACACACACACACACATTAAAACTCCCATGCGCCCAAATGCAAGGCAGCACACCAGCTTTGCATAAGCATACGTGGAGATATTATTGGTTGTTTTCATTGTTTGGTATTCCTGTGAGCTCCTACTTCACTGTGAGAAGTCTGAAAGTCAAGCGAGAGCGAGATCACGGAATTCAAATAGAACTTTCTCACAAAGTGAACAGCGCGCAAATAGATCTCTTAGATGTATCAGTCACATTGATATGCTGTGATTAAAGAACGGCGAGATAAGGCGAATGAAAGAGATAGAGATAGGAGAAATGCAGGGAGAGATAGGCACATAAAAGGATGGAGCTGTGGCCCTTCGGGCTGCTTGATTAACTTCTCTGAATGCAGCACTCCCCTGTCCTATTTTCAGACATTAACATCAACAAATAAGCCAAAACAGAAATAAGCATAATCATGATTACCCTCCTCATCCTCACCTTCCTCAGCAACCCTGTCCTTTTTTAAGTGTACTCCGATCACCACGACAGTTGCCACATCTCCCTCTTCACAATGTCACATTGCATTTAACCCCCCCAACTGATTTCTCATCACAATCCAGTGGTTACTGCTAAAATACTTACAAATATCCTCTGTAGGTCAATCCATCAATTGTAGTTATTCAATTTAAATGCAATTATTTCTCCTTACCCATGCACCCACAGTACTTCTGTGTCTGCATATGTGGCCATTCAGTATCAGGTAGAAGTCATTTGTAACTGGGCTGATTCTTAGATGCCACCATTGTGTTGTATGTGTTTAAGAGCTCTGCCAAATAGACTTCCTCCGTCTCTATTGCTGAAAGCCCAGTCAGTCTCATGGCATGTGTGCATCTTTTATTACTTCCAATTCAGCACTAAACCCCAGAGAAAAGAGGAGTTGGCAGTTGGAGTGAATGGGAGCGAGGGGAGAACAGGATGAAAGGAAGGAGAAGAGCGGGAGACCTAAAAATAACACACCACCCCTCAATTTACAGCCCCCTCCCCACCTCAACCTCACCCCTCTCACAGAAAGAGAGGGAAAAAATCTGTGGACCCCTGTTGGAATTGCCAGTACCACTCAAGCTTACTCTTATGCAAATTTTGCTGTGTCTGTGTCAACGGTTGCCGTGTTAACAGGGGGAGCTGTGGTACGCAGGCCCTCCTCACTGCCACATCATTTGTTTAAGTCATCCAAACAAAAGCCAGGGGAGAGAGCCACATGATTGGTGAAATATGCTTGTGTGGGACCACTGCAGTGGAATAATGATTGCGGCATTACTCTTGCGTGTGCCAGGGGCTGTGTGGCCATTTCATGCCAGCACTGAGTGAATGTAAGAGATGTTTATTCATGAGGGAAAGACAGAAAAAGGGGGGTAATAAAGGATGGTGAGGAGGTGATACCGATATTACTCCTCTGTGAGCTGCCTGTGTCTATATGTGCCGAGACCTTGGACCAGCAGAGGGAGGAAGTATAGGATGGAAACCAGGAAGCCTGCAGGTGCAAAAAGAGACTCTTTGTGCCATTAAAAGTGAAAGCGAAATAAATAAATAATGGAGATCAAGAACATTATGGGTTAATGAAAATAGAAATTGTCTGTGCTGTATATATTCTTTTATTCATGCTCTCAGAGATGGATATGAGGCCTTGGGGTTTAACTATAGGCGCTTAACTTTTTTTTAATCTTTGACCTTATTTAGATATTAGCGAATGCACAAAACAGCCTCTTTTAAATCCCTTTCATTGAATTAGATCAACATGTTCCATCTAAAGCAATTCAGTACGCTTGCACAACACTCACCACAGTCAACACAGCGGTTGTTCTGTAGAGATGCTATGATGAGCGTCACTTGCTTTTATGTTCGCCGTGACTTCTGAACAAAAAGGCAAAAATCCACACAGAAATTGGCTGCTCTAGTCACTGACGTCTTCATTCTGGCTGCTTTAATTAACCACGTTTGAGCTTCAAATGGGAAACAGCACCAAAGTGTAAAATGAATGAACCTGAAGAGGATTTAAGAAACGCAGGAGTGGTTTTTGGCCTACTAGACAGCCGCCTACGGTGCCACCAGCTGGATTGGCACCAGAGATGAGGGAAAATATTTTGTTATTGCTCCTGATCTATTCTTAATAGTCTGCCATTGACGTCAAAAGCTCCCAATATTTTGTTAAAAACAATATTAACACTGCAGTAAACAGCTGATGCTTAGAGGACACTTCAGACAGAGTGAGTAAGGACACGTTTATAACGCAAGTAATAGCATATGTGTGTAGTTGTGCAAATAAATACTAGAAATAATCAATGCACTGAATTTAAGGCAAGTCTTGTGTTGCAAGGTTGAAAATCCCAAAATTTTGATACTGATAGCTACTGAGGAGGGCACCAAATCCTAATCTTGGCCAGAGAATATTCACGAGAATATGCAACCAGAACTTGAGACAACTTGTGTCCCTTTGGAGTAACAGTGAAAGCGGTAATAGATGGTCAGCCCTGCAGACTGGTATTGATAGTTTAGGATGATCATTACATTCCCACCATGCACTGATCATTTGTTGGGTTCCCTGCTTGATCTGTCTCCTCTCTCACATTTAACACCAAGCTAATTACAACATGGAGAGAACAGTCTCACTCAGATGATCAAAGACAGAAGAGTTCTGTGTGTATGTTCAACGCTCCGGTGGGGGGATGTAACACTGCAAATCAACACACGCATGCAGTCATACACGCGCACAGACACACACACACAAGCTATGAGCACTTGTGATTGGCAGCAGAGCTCAATTAGAGGCCTGCCTTGTATGCACCCATCAAGAGAAGCTTTCACAGAAACTTATCAGTCATCCACATGATGACATGCATATTTTAGGCTTCCCTTCCTGCACTCCACATCTCGTCACTTCTCCTCCTCCACTCCTCCTCTCCCATGCTTTCCTCCCTCACACTTTCCCCTCATTATCAGCTTGAGAAATGACATGCTAGCTACCTGTTCTGTAAATATTCCTCAATCCCAAACTCATTTGCCAAACAGGTCACTCCCACCTGCGTTAAAGTGTTCCATATAGCACAGCAAATCGGGGCAAAAACCTCCATAACCACCGGAAGGACGCGGTTATTGATGTGCATGGTCGCATTCGCCGAAACATGAAACATTTTCAAAGTCCTCCATTTTGCTCCCTGCTGTTATTGCATCTCACTATACGTAAGGACTATTTGCGCAATCACAGCCGAAAGTGACATAGCATCAAAGAAATATGACAGCAAGATACACAAGCTATTGAGACTGTGTGTGGCAGAGAGACAGGAAGATTGCAGATATTAGTCACAACAGGAGTTAGCGTTCTTCTAGCCTGCTTTTACCACATGGCCTCCGCAAAAAGAGGAAAGATGTTTATTTATAGAACTGCATCTGACTATTGCCTACTTATTTAAAAAAAAACTACTGTCTGATAATCTTACACTTTTCATTTCACTTCTTTTTGCAATGCACAACCTAGTCTTTCAGGGTCTTGACGGCGCAAAGGTCAGCCAACATATGTGTGTGTATTTGTGTGCATGTATGTTCACTGCCTCATTTCTGTTCACCCCTCAGCACACATCTTCAGGCCCAGTGGCACATTTAGCCAGCCAGGTGTGAAACGCAGAGAAGGCCAGATGAGGAGAAAACTACATTCAGTGGAGTACAAATAATGCTGTGCTGCTTATGTACGAGGTTCTTCTCCGAATCAACCCAGCGGCGTCCCTTAGAACCACAGTTAGTATTTTGCAATTTGCTATTTCTGATGTTCCCCGTCTTTGATGTCAGAAAGGCTTTGTGGCTCTTCTTCACATGGAGAACAAAAGCCAGTGCTGACAATGCAAAGCTTGAATGCATATTCAAGTTGCCGCTGCAAAGTAATCCGGTAATCGCTATCTGTTCGACACAAGAGTTTGGAGGATGAGTGTTTGTGTTTGTGTGTGTGTGCTTGTGTGAATAATTGCACATGAGCGCGGGCTTTTGAACATGCCTGCATGTATGTGCTGTTTTTTTTTTTGTCTGCTCGGACCTGAATGCATGCCTATGTTTGTGCGTGTAATGGGGTGAATATGTGTCAGGACCTAAGCGGCATGCTAATTCAGATGAGAGGCCACAGCAGTTATCGGTACTGAACACGCGCCACTGTCGGTGTGTGAGTCTTTGTTTGGGGGCTGTGCTGTTTAGTAATGAGCGGGACTCTGTCGCCTCCGTGTGAGCTGTGGAGGGAGAGGAGAAGGATACAAGAGCAACACACACACACACTCACCAGCCCCCTCCGGTTTTTTCTCATAGGCACTGCTTCTGACCATCTCAACAGTACATAAATTCAGGGACAGTTGCAGAGCACTGCTATTCTCATGAGGCCACATCAATATATCTCTATTCCTCTACAGTTTTCCTCTCCATGCCTCTTTGTGGCAAAATGATGAAATGTATTATTTAAAACAATAAGTACAAAAGCATTTTTTATGTAGAGTAAAATGCTGATTTTTTTTTTCAAACACTATATTTTCCAAAATTTCCCCTACCAGACTCCAGCCCCCACTCCCGCAAGTGTTTATTTATGTCCTGCAGTGGCTATCTTTGGGTTTATTATGTATCAGCTATGTCAAACTTAAAGGACACCATGTCATCATGATGAATATTTTCATGGACATCACAACTCTGACTGATACCCTGAGTTGTGTGGGTCCGTGGAAAAAAAAGAAAAAAGGAGAGAGGACAGGACACAAGGAGATGGATGGAAACGGGGGAGGGGCCAGTACAGAGCTAAACTTTGAGCCATGTACACCATCCATTCAGATCCAACCTTGTAATCAACAAGAGCTGAAAAGCAATTAACTAGGACAATTATAGCAGTCAGAAGAGGCTGAATGGTTGGCTAAGTAAAGCAGTGTGCCATTGAATGGAGATTAATTGATGAGGGGAATATTTCAAGGTCTCTATTTGGCCTCTAGAAGTTTAAGTGAAACATGTTTTGTCACTGTCAAAGCCCAGAAGCCCATTCAGGGATTTCCCCATTCTCATTATCTGGTTGAATTATCAAAAAATTAAGAGGTCACAAAAATAATCATCTTTCTATTAAGGTAATATGCAGTTAAAGTCCATATAACATATCATTTTATGTGACTATCTATATTAATACTATTATTGTTGGTAATAACAATAATGGGTATTTAATGTGCCACATCGTGGATCACCTGTATTATATTATATCTTCCAGTTATAAAAGTTTGCAAGTAGCTATATTTTAATTTTTGAAGCACATACCAGTCCATTAGAGAAGGAGAAAATTGCTTCTGATTCCTGTTACACTGTGTTATGAGAGGGCGAGTTTTTTCTTCTTTTTTTTTAAGAGCTAACATGCCAAAATATTATTCGAAAAAATCTTTTTAACTACAGCTGCTAGCTAAAAGCCAATCTGATATAATTTAATCAGCGTATCAGCAAGATCATCAAACTTGAGATGCAAGGGTAAAATGAAGAGATGATTATAAGATTTATACTGGGGCCAACAGGGTCGGGAAGGCGGTGAGTGCTGGCTGGTAGCGGATGAGCATTTAATAGTAGTTCAAATGTGACTGAAAACTGAATCCCTTCTGACTGAGTACCATCTCAGCACTCATCTTCTTCAGTTGTTTTTTTTTTCTTTTTTTCTGCTGGAGCATTGTGTACTTGGACAACAAGATACCAGCTGGCTTGTCTGGCACATACAGGTTCTCTATAGTCACTGTGGAGAAACTCAGTACTCCTCCTCACTCTGTTACAAGGGTCCACACAGCATGCATCACACATGAATAATCACATTTTATCACTACATTCAAACACACTCGAGCTCTGTACTCTTTCCCCATTTCATTTTCTAGTGCTGTGTGCGCTTCGTCTATCAATAATTCAACAAGCGACAAGATGGAGGAGAATGATTGAGCTTGTTTTCTCTTTATGGTTGGACGACAGTCAGTCCAATTAAAAGTGGAGACAGTGGGCTTTTTTCCGATTTCCCCTCCATTTTTGGATTAATTAACATGAGTGTGTGCATGTGTTTTGAATAGAAGCACAGAGCACAGGGCTCTGCCTGTGCCTAGTTATCAGTGAGGGCCAGCCACGCTGTCGTCTCACTCGGCCTCACACTCACTCAACGGTGAACTAAATAGCTGGTAGAACCCTGTCACTCACACACATGTGCTCACTTTGGCACGCACAGTATGTACATATTTACATGTACTAATAAATATGCCTAAATATGAAACCAGGTGCTATGTAACAAAACAGGTAGATAAAGTGCCACATGATTATGACTTTTAATGAGTTAAACTGCCTTGGTCATTGGGTCGTTAGTGTTTGTTGATGTCGTGACTGCTGGTAGAAGTAGTAGGATGAACTGTGAAGTATACAGAGTTGGACTCTCTACTCTGAGCTGCTACACAGTGCAAATGGATAATGACCCAATGCCAGGACTGGACTGGGACAAAAAATCAGCATTTTGACTAGAGACCGGCCCACCAGGTATTATAAGAAAAACCATAAAGCCTTTGAATGAAAACAAACGCTGCTGTCACAGTGATGTACACTGTCTTGTTGGTATATATGTATCAGTCTAATAAACTAAACTATTCTGGTATTCTAAACAGTACCCGAAAATAGACTGCTTGGTCGCGTTAACCTCCTGAACTATCTACAACACATGGTGAAAACCTGAAATTAAGACAGAGAAGACTAGAGGTGAGACATGATCATTACTGATTACTGATGACAGATTTAGATATATTTTCATAAACCATTCATTTGCCACATCAATAAACAGCATGGCAGGGCAAAATATTTTTTCTAACATGGCAACCTTTAAAAAGTGAAAGGAGACAGAAAGACAGGTGAGAAAGAAAAACTTAATTGACTTTTTGATGGCATTTTACACAAAGTACTGGTACAGTACCTAGAAAATGTGGGAAAATACTGGCATCATATACAGTACTTAGCTACTTCTGAAGAAATTATGATGGAACCCTAAAAAAAATTACTATGTACAATAATGGATTTCTATATATTTTGTAAGATTCAGATAATTATTTGTTAAAAGCGAGACATTTTAAATGAGAATAAGAAAGAAAAGTATTTCTTTGTGCCCACCTCTCCCTGTTAATGCCCTACCTGCCCCCTGGCAAAACTTTGCTAGATCCGCCCCTGCACAGTTACCAGCTACATAAAAAAAGGATCCTGGTGTTATTTGTCTCTCAGAAACAGTTCATAACTTCCCTTCAACTCATTTATGTCACCGAAAAGGTAAACCTGTTTCTCCATCACCTGTTCAGCTCTGATGATTCAGTAAGGACATCTCCTGGTTTCATCTTCATGTTTCCCTCTCACCAGATAACCAAACCGATATCATGACCAGCAGCTTTTACAGCTGTGGCTCCAGCAAACACCAGCTGATACTAGAAATTAATATTAAATAAATTCTAACAACAGCTGATCAAGCTTAAACGTGCTGCTGTTGTTTAGCGTGACATCCGCTGGTTTCCTCTTTCTGGCGCAAAGTGAGCGATAAACAAACAAGAGAGAAAAGCCGATCAGCTGATCATTGATCAGTTTCATGATTGAAGTAGAAACAGGGGAGGGTGGGGGGAGAATGAGAGAAGAAGAGGTAGCTGTGCAGCAAAGACACAGAATAACTCCAGCTTTGTGTCTTTTTCATTGTAGCTGAATTACGGGACAAACTGTTCCTTTTCACCTCAATACAAAACGCGCAATATTTTCTCTGAATACGAGACGATTCCGTTTTTTACGGGACGGTTGGAAACTCTAACCTTATAAATAAAATAAGATAAAACAAGTTCAACATCATTAACATCATAGCACCCGCCCAGCAGTATATAAACTCCGTCATGCTAGCTAGTACGCAGTACGAGTTATTGTAACTGACTGTAAAAAGTCAGCATAACGAAAACTCCACCTAAACTTGGTTTATATCTGACCCAGATAGACTGCAGGTCATAACTTCTTACCTGAAGTTCAGTTGACCGCCTCGGGTCTCTGCTCCTCCTGCCTTTCCGTCATCCACCTGCCAGCGTGTTGCATCTGCTGGCCTCCATCACTTGCTAATGTTACTGAATCTGTGGAAGCTCCACAATAGCCACCACCAAACAATTGCGTTACTTTTACACATCTCCCAGCATCTGGCCAATACACCACCTTTCAGTGTTTACAGAATTCAGCATTAATGAATAAATGGTACGGAAGTGGAGGAAGCAAGAAGAATGAGTTGAGTAAAGTTTGACTTACCTGACTGTTTTGTTTTGCTTAATGCGCCTTATAATCCGGTGCGCCAAAAAATATGGCAAGTACAAAAGAAAAATTGAGCTCATTAAACTTGAACTAGAAAACACACTAAAGCTAGAAACACTGGGATTACAAAATACTGATGCTAAAAGGACCAGAACATAAATGGACACTCAGACAAAGGATCTAGAGAGACAATAAATAAAAAAAATACACAGAAGAAGTAATTATGGGAAGTGAAGACTTCTGGGAGGAATGAGACATGAATGAACTAAATCACAGAAGATAAGACACAAAACTAAAAGCAAAGTACCAGGACCACAACTCTCAAACTAAAACAGGAAGTTTTAACTAAACAGGGAATACAGAGAATAATCCAGATACAAAGGACATGACACATGAGGAAGAGCGGGGAATAAACTAATGCAATTAGGAAATGAGAACACAACTAAATATACTTAAGAGTAAAATATGCAAGAAAAAATATAACTACTAAGAGAACCAAAAATCTCAGGGAATATTTAAATGAATACTAGAAAGACTCCCAAAAACATCAACCTAATTTCCAAAAGGTTGATGTAATGCTTGCGTTGAACGCCCTGGAATGAAATCTTAAAGTCTGCACATCAGTCTTGGTTCTTTGATTTAATCACCACCAGACAACTGGTTTACAAGTTTTTCACAAAAACCTGTGAACTGTAGCTACATTGTAACTCACTTGGCTAAATTGTTGCTGTTTTGCTCAGTTGGTTAATCAATTGATCAGTATCACCACCGGACAACTGCCGTACATAAGAATGAGGCCACTACATCTGTCTGTTAGGAGCAGCACCTACAACTAGACCACGCTAGATGTGAAGTCTGCAGTGATCACAATGGGAACTTTCAAATGACGAGTTCTGCATTACTCCTTTATTTTATTTTCAGAAATCCTACAAATATTGCAGATGCCAGTTTACCAGCTCTGAGAGTGTTCGCAGTATGATCGCAGAATAAAACAACAAAGATGAAAGTAGTGTAAATGTTGCCAGTACTACTCATTTCTGTTTATTGCGTATCCTTTATTTACTCTAACAGGGCTAGCTGGTATAATGCACTCAGTGCACTACGATTGTTTTAATCTAGAGATATGTGCAGATCTTTGCTTTCCCCTGCTTGGTTGATGTAAAAACTTATTTCAGTCCAACAAGGTTTTTTTTGGTTCACTACAGGCCTACTGAGTATCAGGTTATTATTGAAAAAAATAATGAAAATAATGGGAGGCTGAAAACCCTAGACTGTAATAAACCACAATTATCCTTTGAGCTGTAGACCTGAGACTTGACCTGGACCAGCTTTGCTTTGTTTACTTTTCTAGGTCTATTTTTAAGGGTTTGTTGAGTTAACCTTACATCTCCGGCATAGCGAGAAGAACTACATTTCCTTAGTTAATTGTCATTGCACAATATTTGCACAGAATATGACTTAGAAACCCACATATGCCTTGACATTGAGTCATCACCCCAATGATCTCTATTAGGCTAATTAAGCCAATTAACCTACTGAAATAATTCAGTGAGGCCACAGCACCACCTCGCCAACGCTGAACGAAACCCTGAAGGTACATCACACAGAGGCATGTATGTGACTGATCCCTTCCCAGATACACCAAAAGGACAAGCACTGTTTCATATCATTAGCATAAACAAATTAGGGCATTGCTCCCTCGTTAGGCCAAATATGTCTCATTAGTGCCACAGCTGAACAAACCTCCTGATTAGGCCTCACTGTCTCCCCTTGAAGCCCACAAAAGGAGAGTCTATTTTTTAATTAAGCTCATTTGCATTTACAAATGAGAAGCTAATTAATGAGACTCATTTTCTGGGGCTTTTCTAGTTTGGCAGGAAGCATGTGGAACTGTTTTTACCTGCACGCAGAAAATCCCGGAGTGAAACGAGGACAAGAAAGCGTGGCTCGGAGAACTTAGAGAGCCAATGTTGTTTCTGCTCTTTAAACCAACAAACTGATGTTACATATTTTCAAATCACATCACTGGCAGAGCATCCGTTGTGCAATTCCTCCTACTCGACTTCACAAAGAATCTGTTTTTTGTTTCTTTTTTGATAAGATGGCAGTTGTGACGGAAAGTTCTCATTCAGTTTTGTGTTTGTGGGTACACGTTAGCTAAGAGGCCTCCTCTTGGTGAGCCCAAGGTGGGCAGGATGGAGTAAGGGGAGGTGTGGGTGGCGTGTCATGCGAGGACAAGAAGGTGACAGGGCAATTACAGTGTGCACGAGTGTTAATGTGTGTGCCCGTGTTTGTGAACGTGCACGTGTGTTAGAGAGTCAGAAAAAGAGGGAGAACAAGAGGGAGAGAAAGAGGGAAAGAGAGGTGTGATATCATCAATTAAATAACCCTCCCACACAGCATCTGGTGCTCTCTCTCAGGCCGTCTGTCTCTTTCCCGACCATCGCACGCCGATTTTCTGCTTCTCCGTTTGTTTTTCCTCTTTCTGTGCTTTAGTAGTGTCAGTGTTTCTTAAGTTGAACATGCTAGTTAGCCGAAGTCAGAGGGTGTAGCGACGCTTCCTCTGTCTCACTAAGCATCGGATTTCACATCCTACAAAAATAAATATACATATATATCTATATATGCACAGGTTGGCTTGAACACACAGGCTGATGGAGGGCAAAACCTGAAATAGAAGAGTTAATGTAACCAAGTGGAAGACTGTTGAGGGCAAAATCACTGACCGCATGTTAATAAGGCAGATGTGCACACTTTGCTTATTAATTCTTAACTCGTTGCGTTAACTGTGCTACTTCAGTTTGGGCAAAGTCCGTGATTCAGTAAGACGTTTTTCCATGCTAATGAGACCACTGTCCTCTCTGTCTTCCTCTGCCGCACCATCTTTCCTCCTCTGATTTATTATGAAATGAGGCCAGTTCATGTGTATTGTAGTAAGACTAATATGAGATCCAATGATGAGGACAAAGAAAGCTTTCATATTAATAGGAAGAATCCAATTATAAGTTTATGTGAACTGCAGCTAGCAGGGAAAATTAATTTGCATTTTAACATTTTGGGTTTTGATGTTAGATTGAAAGATGAGAAGGAAAGAGGGAAAGCTCTGAAATGAGAAAAGGGGGGAAATTACAGATGTGCAATTTGGTGTGAATGGATCAAATCAGCAGTTCAAATCTTTTAAGGTGAGAAGTGATGAATGGAATGATGGTGTTGCACATAAAGCAGAGACATAGGGTATGTTTCTTTTTTTTTCATGTGTGAGTGTTATTCTTTGTGCGAGTGCTGACACGGGGCAACATCTCTCTCTTCATGTGCATGATTTTAGAATCTAGGTCAGCCTGGTGAATTAGAAACAATCTGCATCCCTCTGCATGCCTACAGTGAAGCCATCCAATAAGGATCCGTGTGTATGCGCACGACACCCACTCACACAAACAGACACATATGCGTGCACATCAATCAAGCCCTAACAAATATAATCCAATTTTAGATATGAGCCCTAGTTTCTCAAAATTCTCAAAGATTTAAGAGAGAAAAATATTAAAGGTGTTTCTGTTAGGTCTGCTGACAACAAAATGATGTGTCTCTTTGACAAATGAGGGCATTTTTTTTTTCATACCGCAGTTCAGTGCATGAGAATGACACCACTGTGTGGGAATGAGTGGGATTTGATGGAGTCTGCGCTTTGTTGTAGAAAGCTCTTGGTTAATGATATGCCTCTCTCATCCAGCCCGAGTCGCGCCTCCCCTCCCATTCTGCAAGCAAGAGAGATAACGAGGGAGCAGACAGCCCAAAACTTCACACAAAGAAGAGAGGAATCAGCACAACCGCAATCTCAGCCTTCACTCGCAAAACTTTCTCTTCTTCTCTGTCTTCTGTTTGCCGATAGTCTTCAGATGCTTGTTCAAACTTGTTCAAATACGCCTACTGATCAAGTAGGGGACAGCTGCACTTGTGTAACTTAAATGTTGGAGGGCTCTCTGGAAACAAGTCCAATCTGAATGTAATGTATAAACAAAAAACTGAATCTGAGGGTAGCTCAAGGCAGGAACTGCAGTAAGGTGACGGAGACACTTTGAGTCCGTGACTCATAACTATGTCTTCACTCTGTGCACGCTCGTGCGTGTGCACTTGCCTTCCACATATGTGCATGCGGGTGTGCACGAGTTTACGCAAGCTTACATGTTGTATTCGTGCGCGCATGTCTGCGACTCACTGGGACAGAGGCTCGTCCCCCTCTAGAGCACCATGCTCTGATGGATGTTAATGTGGACTGACGCAGGGGTGTCCCCCGAGGGAGGGAACATGGCCAACGAGTGAGGAAGGGTGTGTATGTGGGTGTGTGTTTCTGTGTATGTGTGTATGAGATGGGGAGGGGGATTCGTTCGTTCTAATCCTCTCCCTTCTTCACAGAGCCAGAGCGGGGAAGAGGCACTGAACCGCCCAATGAATAAATAAAAGCCTCAGCCCCTGCTTCCTCCTCCTCCTCCTCCTCCTCCTCTCCCCTCCAGCCCAAAGCCCTGCACAGGAGCACTTAAAAGCATTTTAACAAGAGAGTCACTTCATTAAATATGTACTTCCTGTCCACAAAAACCCTAGAAGGAAAACTCTGGGTGACTTTTCACATTGTGAAATATTGGGAAAAATGTGGGGGTGGGGGGTGGGGGCATTCATGGGAGTTTGAGGCAGACAGAGAAACTATTGCGCAGAGAGACAAAGGGAGAGAAATATAGCAGTGCTGAAAAAAAGGACAAGCAAGGCGAGATAACAGGAGCAGTGAGGTGGAAATTGGTGAAGACCTGTCAGATCTCTCTAAATTTTCACAAACCACACATCAGGGCAGTTTTGCGTTCATATTGCATCCTTTTTATGTTTGTGTGTGTGCGCCCATTTGTTACCTGTTTTCAAAGCTTTGACAGAAAACAAATTTCATCAAATTACATTGCAGAGTCGAATAAGACTGAAAAAGAAGAAACAGAGTAAGATAAAGACAGTGGGGCGATGAGTTCTGCTATGCAATCAGCTCAAAATTTTAAAGACTTAAAGTTTGTAGGAAATTTTGGAGGGAAAGAAATCGATGTTTCTTTCGTGTTTTTGAAGCCACTGCAAGAAATGGTGCAACTTAAGCACCAAATTCAGCTCGATGGTGTATTACAGTTTTTCTCAAATGTTAAAACACAAAAGCCAATCCTGTAACCCAAATGACCAGTAGTCTAAACACATTTACCAAATGTAGCCACCATATTCCAGTACCATAAACACATGTCACATGAAGACACAATTCACAAAACACAACCCTCTGTACTCATAAATCTAAACACATTTTTCCTTGCTAAAACACATGTTGCAAAACAACTCTGCTCATATTCTCAAATGAAAGCCCATGTGATGCAAAATGCTTGCCACAGTCACCAATCTTTGAACACAGGGAACACACCTGGCGTCATTCACTACACACAATGACTCAAAATTGAAGACACTTGTTGCTAATGCTGTACCCACATGTAAAAGGAAGTTCAGAGTGCACAGTATGCTGAAGAGTCCAAACAAACACAATGGATGAAGGCAGAGTCAGGGGAAGAGGAATTTGATGCAGAGGAGGGAGAAGAGCTGGCCCTGGAAGAAGAGGAGCAGGCCAATGAGGAAGAGGAGTTCAAATGAGAGGAGGAAGAGGAGCGACCAACGAGGAAGAGGAGAAGGCCAACATGGGAGAGGAGAAGGTCCAGGAGGGAGAGCAAGACAACCTCGCACCATCATTACGGACGAGATGCGAGCAACAGCTCAGCGACATGATGCCGCACAGTGATTGTGGTGTGTGTGTGGTGTGAATAACGTAAATAAAAAAACTTCACACCCTGTTCATGTTTTCAAGATTACTGTTGTGTGCAATAGATTCTGTTTTTGCATTGAGTTGTGTTACAGTAGTGTACGTACATGCAGGATTTTCTATAGATTTATACTACTCATATGAAACTCACAAATCTAAATGCCTAATCCTCTGCAGGGATCTACGACGATCCGTTACTGTACAGTTTATAAAAATATGCATTGGCAGTTATGAAACAAAGAACCTTCTCACAAATTGGGCATTGTGTTTTCAATAGTTTTGCTGTAGTGTGTAATGCTGTGTATAGTGTTTACAGTTTTGACAGCTTCGAGCTGCTCTCTTGGTGTGGGAGTTTGAGTTTTGCAGTGGGAAGGTGTGGTTGTGTTTATGTAGCTTTAGAGAAGGGTGTTGTGTTTAGACATTGGGGGACCTGGTGGTAACGTTTGTGACATGTGTTTTAGCATTTGAGAAAAACTGTAATGTTGAAACAGGCTGCTGTTAAAAGGGACTGTACCACCTCTGAGCACTTTTCACCCAGACATATTTAATATGTCATAAAAAGAGGAGTTCAGGTCAAATGTTAAATCTTTTAGCTTGCATCGGTGTCACATCTGCAGTCTAGAAAATGCTCCACACAGACGGTGATGGTGTTTATCAAAAGCACATTCATTCGATCTTTTGCGAGTTTATAATTTAAACTTCAAAATACATTTTGAAATTTGGCACATTCAAGGATCTAATTTAAAAAATCATGCGAAATATGATTACTGACATTCAATTTTTCATACCAAGCTTTACAGACACATACCTCTACTATAAATAATGCAAAGTGGTGCCTTAAGTAACACTTCAGATTGGGATATCTGTTGGGAAAGGTGATAAAGATCAGGCATATACACCATAAATACAACAATGCATCTGTACAGACCTGCTTAAAATGAACATAATCTGACCTGTAAAGTTTCTCATTGCAGAGATCACTTTACTGGTTAACCCTTGTGTGGTGTTTGGGTCCGTCGGGCTTGTTTTCAAAATCTCAACAAAAAAACCCAAACATTTTATCACGATTCAACCTCAGATTTTTCTCGTTTTCTGTGACCTATGAAATAACACATTTTCTATGACTTCCCATTGTGAAGTGTGCAGATGTTGTTCAACCAGAGCTAACAGTAATGTCTGCACGACATCAAATAAGAGTTTAAACCTTGCATCCTACTAAATAATCCTTATTGGGAGATTATTTCCTGATCTAAATTCTGTTCTAGATTCAGTAGTAAAAGATGAGCTGCACTGTGTGTGCCCAGGATAGACAGGAAAACACAGTATACGTGCATCAAGTGTAAGAAATACATATGCAACACACAGGAAAGCTCTGCCCCTCATGTGTTGCATAAACTGGCACGAATAAGATATTCCATTAGGGACTAAAAAAATAGACTAACATGAATCTCTTCACTTTCTAATTCAAGTAAATATCAAACTTTGGCAAACTTTGCTTCCTTTATATTTGTTCAAGGTACAGATGTTACGATTTTTCTTATTATATTTTGTTGTATGACTTTAAGATTAATGGTATTTTATTCAAACTGGCTCTAACAGAGGAAAATACCAAATATTTACTGTATAATATGTGGTATATGTTGCTTTAAAGCGGGATAAAGTAAACATCTGTTAAGTATTTCTTTGCATACATCACTCTCCACCATTTGGCCTTAGAACTGAAGAAGCTTCTCGGATGAGAGGTGAAACGTCTTCGCTTTAAAGCTTGCAAGCTCCTTTGACTACGATGACCTGGATGACTGAGAACCTTCACAGACATTTTGCATACATTTATATGGCCGTATTGATTTGAAAACTAAAAAATGCAGTGAATCCATCAGACCTGCAAGCACTAGCTGAATACACCACACAAGGGTTAATATGCCATTCAGTCTGGAATGTTTGGCCTCCAAGATGAATCTAACTCGCCAGCATTATTCATGTAGGAAAGGACATTTTAACTCTGAATGAAACTCCTCCTGTGCTGTGGTCTTATTTCAGCAGCTGCAGGTTTGTCATTTCATACACTTTTCAAGTAGAAAATAACAGACTATTTGTAAAAAGAGGAATCACGAGGTTAAGGGGAATTAGCCAACTGACATCTAAAGATGTTAAAGCAATACAGCACTGTTTTAATTCTGGACATAGCAAAAATGAACATCTAAACACTAGCAAGGTTAGGGAGGGTTACTAAAGGAATACTAATTCAAATACACTCCCCAGTCACTTCAGTATTTCATAAAGTGCCGATCTACTTGGACTTTTCTGCTAAACAATTTCTAGGATTTACAGAGAATGGTTGGAAAAAGATAAAATATCCAGTGAGCATCAGTTCTCTTGTTGATCATATGTTGGTGATAATTTGATATCTTGGTGATATGTTGTTGATGCCAGAGATCAGAGGAAAATGGCCTGATGGCTTCAAGAAGAAAGGACGGCAACAATAACTCAAGTAAGGACTTGTTACAACCAAGGAATGCAGAAGAGCATCTCTGAATACTACAGCAGCAGAAGACCACACTGGGTGTCACTCAAGTGCCCTATGTTTTGTATTATGTATTTATATATTTTAACTTAATTCATGATCTTTTCCCAAACATAACCAAAAACTAAAAGTAACATTTACATTTTAAAAATCCGCAAGTGCCAAGGTCTCAGAAGTGCATGAACCGCAGTCTTCTAGCTGACAAATCAGAGGCTGTTGTAGGCCTCTATTTTGGATCTGTCATGGTCCTGGGCCATGTTGGCCCAGTGTTCTTAGTTTCCTTGTATGTTTGTATTTTATTCCATGCTTCCCCTGCCCATTATGTCTAAGTTCTCCCCGTGCTCTCTTCCCCCTGTGTGCCCTCTATGTATTTATGAGCCCTCGTCCCCTTTCGTGTTTATTCCATGTCTCCCCTGCCTGTTACGTTGGTGTTCTACTCGTGCTCTCTCTCTCCTCCTGTACTTCCTGTTTCACCTCTCCCGTCAGTGTTCAGTTCACCCCGCCCTGTCTCGTTATGATTATCAGTGTCACCTGTGTTCCCCGTGTGTTCCCACTTCCCTCGTTAACCCTCTGTGTATTTCTGTGTGCGTCTCCCTCTGTTCAGTGTGACGTCGTCCCTCATGCTGCGTGGATTTCCCTGTGTCTCTCTCTCCGAGTGTTAGTTTACTTTTTCCAGTTTAGTTTTGTATTTCCTATGCCCTGCCTCTTCAGCAATAAAGCTGCCTTTTGAGTTCATTCCCTCGTGCCTGTGAGTCCTGCATTTTGGGTCCTCCTCCTGCCTGCCACACAGCCGAGCCTTGACAGTACGACGTCACCAGACATGGACCCAGCAGGCTCCTCCCGGGAAAGCGATTTGGCCCGCATCTTCGGCCTGTGGGAGCGAGTTTCCCACGCCTCGGACATTAAAGCCGTGTCCATTGGGATAAACGCCATCGAGGCTATTCTCAAAGGGAATCCCCATCTCCACGAGCTCTCAGGATTTTCGGGCCTACTGTCCAATCTGCAGAAAGCCAAGGAGACAGTACAAATTCGCGAGCTCGTCATACCGCAACAGCGACCGCCACAATCGGGAAACGTTTCCACGCTGCTGCCACTGGACTCCTCTCCATCCACCCTCCACTCTGACTGTCACTCACCCGCTGCTTTTCTCGCAGCAATGTGGTCGGAGGATGAGGAGCCGGCCGCGATCTCTCCGTCGTTGCCGGTTTCCTCCATCACCGCACCTCCGGCTTCCCGAAGAAAACGGCATTCACGCCGCCGACGCGCCACCCCACAGCCGGACATTCGGCCTTCTAATTCACCTGCTGTGGTGAGTGAGAACTCTGTGTCTTTTCCAGACATTATGACTGTTCATTCAGGGGCTGTGTTTTGTGTGGCGGAAGTCAATGCGAGCTGCTTATCGCCTGCGCAGCCCTTCACAGCTCCGTTAGCTCCCTCGCAGCCCTTCACAGCTCCGTTAGCTCCCTCGCAGCCCTTCACAGCTCCGTTAGCTCCCTCGCGGCCCTTCACAGCTCCGTTAGCTCCCTCGCGGCCCTTCACAGCTCCGTTAGCTCCCTCGCGGCCCTTCACAGCTCCGTTAGCTCCCTCGCGGCCCTTCACAGCTCCGTTAGCTCCCTCGCCGCCACCCTCAGTTCAGTTAGCTCCCTCGCCGCCACCCTCAGTTCAGTTAGCTCCCTCGCCGCCACCCTCAGTTCAGTTAGCTCCCTCGCCGCCACCCTCAGTTCAGTTAGCTCCCTCGCAGCCACCCTCAGTTCAGTTAGCTCCCTCGCAGCCACCCTCAGTTCAGTTAGCTCCCTCGCAGCCACCCTCAGTTCAGTTAGCTCCCTCGCAGCCACCCTCAGTTCAGTCTCCTGTGTCCCCGCTAGCTCAGCCATTAACTCCACCACAAGCTCCATTTTCACCTCTACCATCGCTTCAGTCATCAGTTCGGTCTGCCACTCAGTCGCCCTTAGCTCCATCATCCACACTACCACCTGTTTCCCTTCCACCCCAACCATCACTACACCCAGCCACTCAGGCTGCTACTCAGTCAGTCATTCAACCCATAGCCCTGCCGTTACCATACCCTGTAGCTGAGCCACTAGCCGTCCGACCCACAGCCACTTCAGCCACTCCTTCACCCGTTACACCTCCACTACAACCATCACTGCAGTCTCCAGTGTCCCCAGTGCAGTCTCCAGTGTCCCCAGTGCAGTCTCCAGTGTTCCCAGTGCAGTCTCCAGTGTCCCCAGTGCAGTCTCCAGTGTCCCCAGTGCAGCATCCCTTAGCACAGTCATCCACTCAATCACCAGCTCCACTTTCCCCTCAACTATCACTACCACCTCAAGCTCAATCTCCTGCGCACTCGCCTCTGGTTCATTCTCCTGTGAAGTCATCAACTCCACTGCCTACTCCACTCTCACCACCTCCGTTACAACGGACATCAGTTCAGTCCCCTGTGCCAGTGCAGACGCCCTCAGTTCAGTCCCCCGTGCAGTTACCTACTTCACCACCATCAGTAGCTCAGCTCCCACTCTCATCCGCCTCTCCAGTAGCTCAGCTCGCACCTGAACCATTGGCCCAGTCCCCGATAGCAATACGGTCTTCTGTTCGGCTTAACATTCAGCCAGGGGTCCCAAACCTCTCTGGCTCTACATCAGCTCCTGCTGGAAGCTCGGATGAGCTCATCCAGGACTCCGTGGCTCCCACGCCGCCATCTACCTCGTCCGCTGGGGGTTCCAGTGAGCCCGGCCAGCACCTCCTCGTCTCCGCTGGAGGGTCCGAGGGGCCCGTTCAGCCTCCTGTCTCCGCTGGAGGGTCCGAGGGGCCCGTTCAGCCTCCTGTCTCCGCTGGAGGGTCCGAGGGGCCCGTTCAGCCTCCTGTCTCCGCTGGAGGGTCCGAGGGGCCCGTTCAGCCTCCTGTCTCCGCTGGAGGGTCCGAGGAGCCTGTCCAGCCTCACGCCGCATCAGCTGGAGGGCCCGAGGAGCCTGTCCAGCCGCCATCTGCGACCGCTTCGTCATCGCCTGGGCCAGCCGCAGAGCCTTCGTCTGCTGCAGCCTCCTCAGAGCCTTCGTCTGCTGCAGCCTCCTCAGAGCCTTCGTCTGCTGCAGCCTCCTCAGCCTGTGCTTCGCCTGGTCCCGCCTTGACTGGTCCCGTCTCGACTGGTCCTGTGCCCACCGGGCCTCGGCCAGTACGCCTGACACTGGAGAGCCGCCGCCGCTGCCTTCCGCGCGGCCGGCCCCCGGACCTGCACCGTCATCGCCTGAGTGGCCGCCGTCGCCTTCCGCACGGCCGGCCCCCGGACCGCCTTCGCCTGAGTGGCCGCCGTCGCCTTCCGCACGGTCGGCCCCCGGACCAGCGCTGTCATCGTCGCCGCCGCCTCCCGCGCGGTCGGCCTCCTGAACTGCTCCGTCGTCTCCTTCGTCGCCGCCGTTGCCTTGCGCACGGCCGGCCTCCTGAACTGTTTCCACGTCGCTGCCGTTGCCTTGCGCATGGCCGGCCTCCTGAACTGTTTCCACGTCGCCGCCGTTGCCTTGCGCACGGCCGGCCTCCTGAACTGTTTCCACGTCTTCGCCGTTGCCTTCCGCATGGTCGGCCCCCTGAACTGCTCTGTGTTTGGGTTGTTTTCTTGGGCTCCGGTGTTTGCTGTGCTCTTCTTTTGTTTTCTGTTCCGAGCCCTCCGTCCTGGGCCCCCGCCGCCCGCCCTGGGTTGTTTTCTGTTTGGTTTTGTTTTTCTGTGTTTGGGCTGTCTGGAGCCAGCCCTTGAGGGGGGGGTACTGTCATGGTCCTGGGCCATGTTGGCCCAGTGTTCTTAGTTTCCTTGTATGTTTGTATTTTATTCCATGCTTCCCCTGCCCATTATGTCTAAGTTCTCCCCGTGCTCTCTTCCCCCTGTGTGCCCTCTATGTATTTATGAGCCCTCGTCCCCTTTCGTGTTTATTCCATGTCTCCCCTGCCTGTTACGTTGGTGTTCTACTCGTGCTCTCTCTCTCCTCCTGTACTTCCTGTTTCACCTCTCCCGTCAGTGTTCAGTTCACCCCGCCCTGTCTCGTTATGATTATCAGTGTCACCTGTGTTCCCCGTGTGTTCCCACTTCCCTCGTTAACCCTGTGTATTTCTGTCTGCGTCTCCCTCTGTTCAGTGTGACGTCGTCCCTCATGCTGCGTGGATTTCCCTGTGTCTCTCTCTCCGAGTGTTAGTTTACTTTTTCCAGTTTAGTTTTGTATTTCCTATGCCCTGCCTCTTCAGCAATAAAGCTGCCTTTTGAGTTCATTCCCTCGTGCCTGTGAGTCCTGCATTTTGGGTCCTCCTCCTGCCTGCCACACAGCCGAGCCTTGACAGGATCCATATTCTCAGGGTGTCCCATAAACCCCTTGCTGGTTTGTCAAGGCCCCAGTGGCAAAGGAGACCTTATGTGTAACACCGAGATTCAGGGCAGGGCAAAACAGCACTGAAGTACAAATAAGAACAAATTGATTTGGGAATTGGTCGCATGTCAAGAAGATATAGAAAGCTGTTAAAGTTGCATCCAAGAGTGTCTGAGATGACAGCATACACAACACGAGATAGTAATTAGTATGTTATTGCGTGGTTTGCATTATTTGTTGCTGAGCTTAATCTCCACGGAAAATATCTTAGTCATGGATTAGCTGGAATATTTCAAACAAACGGCGTATGTTGAAAAGACAAGAGACATTAATGCAGTGGGGCTTAGGGCAGTATTCTAGCAAAGTCCATCCAGTTAACAAACAGATGGATTGGCTGGTCATAGAAAATAATTTTTTACTGCTTACTAAGTTTTGTTTTTTTTTTCACTTAAAAATACAACTGCTGACTGCTTTGACCTCCACGGTGATCAGGCTAACAGAACAAATCATCATCAAAACAAAAAAAGCACACTTTTAGATAACATTTTTATGATCTACACAGTCAGTAGTGAAAACAGAGACAGGTGTTCACCTTGTCCCAATGCATTTTCTTTCAGCACAAATTCTTTGATGTTTTGACTCCAAATCTTGGATATACATATGTGTGTCAAAAGGGAACGGTTGGATTTATGCTGTTCCAGCTGTGTGTGGCTACAATGTGGTAACATCCAGCTCGGAGCGAAGTCCACAAACATGCCGAATGGCTACTTGTGGATGGTTATAAAACTCAGTCACTCTCCAAAGACACTGACGCTCAACTTTAAAGTCTAACACAAAAAAGCTTATGTTTGAAATAAAAATTACCAGTTCAAGCTGTAGTAAGGCTTAAAGTTGTCAAGTCACACATGCCATTTCGTCTATGTCACGGAGGAGCAGGGAGGACTCGGCGCAGACTGAAATCTCAGAAAAACAGGTTTATTTACACACTCCAGGTGCACTATATACAGGTGAAGGAGAAGGGGGCCAGGGTTCCCAGGGGTGCAGAGCGGGGTCGGGAAAAGCGTCCAGAGTCTCCAAACCAAACACGAGAAATCTGCATACAGAGAACAAGGGTTAGCACGGAACTTTCACGGACAGAGCTCAAAACTGGCTGAGGCTAAAGTAGCACTGACGAGCGTTATTCAATAGTCCAGCGGAGAGGTGCTCTCAGTCACTGCCTTAAGTAGCGGGAGCAAACAGGGTGAGGAGCCACAGGTGATTGCCTACAGGTGGTGGAGGCCGGGAGCTCACAATGAGCTCCGCCCAGGCAGCGAGCAGAGAGAGAGGAGAGAGAGAAAAGACTAAACATAACATGTAGCCACACAGGGCCAGCCGAGCAGGCACGGGGACCGTGACAGTACCCCCCCCTCAACGGGAGCCTCCCGGCGACCCACCAGGCTTACCCGGATACCGACGATGGAAGTCCCGGATCAACTCCTTGGCCAGGACAGCCGACCGGGGCACCCAGGACCGTTCCTCCGGCCCGTAGCCCTCCCAATCCACCAGGTACTGGAAACCCCGTCCCCGGCGCCGAGAGTCCATAATACGAGTGATGGCGTACACCTCCTGACCATCCACAAGCTGGGCGGGCGGAGGGGCCCTAAGAGGGGGGCACAGCGGGCTGGAGAGCACGGGCTTGACCTGAGAGACGTGGAAGACGTTGTGTATGCGCATATTGCGCGGCAGCTTCAGGCGAACAGACACCGGGTTGACAACAGAGTCAATTTCAAAAGGCCCAAGGAAGGTGGGCGCCAGTTTCTTAGACTCAGCGCGAATAGGTACAAAGCGAGTGGACAGCCATACCTTCTGACCCGCGGCGTATGCAGGGGCAGGGGTCCGACGGCGATCAGCGAGGGCCTTGTTTCGCTCCTTAGTTCGGAGCAGGGCCGCTCTGGTAGTACGCCAGGCCCGACGGCACCTTCGGAGGTGGTGTTGCAGAGAGGGGACCGCATGCTCGCCTTCAAGAGCAGGAAACAGCAGCGGTTGGTACCCCAGAGAAGCCTCGAACGGCGACATTCCCGTGGCGGACGACGTGAGGCTGTTATGAGCGTACTCAATCCACGGTAACTGGTCGCTCCAGGTGCCTTGATTGTGGGAGACAACACAGCGAAGGGCAGCTTCCAGCTCCTGGTTGGCACGCTCCGTCTGTCCGTTGGTCTGAGGGTGAAAACCAGATGAAAGACTAACCTTTGCGCCCAGGGTCGTGCAGAACTCTTTCCAAACCCGCGAGGTGAACTGAGGGCCTCTGTCGGACACGATGTCCTCAGGGATGCCGTGCAGCCTAAACACATGTGCCGTGAGCAGTTGAGCAGTCTCCAGTGCGGTCGGGAGCTTTATGAGGGCAACAAAATGCGCAGCCTTAGAAAAACGGTCCACAATGGGTAGTATTACTGTGTTACCTGAAGAGGACGGCAGCCCCGTGACGAAGTCCAGGGCGATGTGGGACCAGGGCCGGCCAGGAGTGGGGAGAGGCTGGAGCAACCCGGACGGCGGTTGGTTGGGACGCTTGTTTTGAGCGCACGTGGGACAGGCGGTCACATAGTCTCTAGTGTCTTTTATCAGGGAGGGCCACCAGAAGTAACGTTGCAAGAGGGAGATCGTGCGATGAAGTCCAGGGTGGCAGGAAAAGCGGGCGGTGTGACCCCACTGGAGAACACGTGACCTGACGGACGTGGGAACATAAAGCCGCCCTGGTGGGCCCGTCCCTGGGTCGGGTTCGGTGACTTGCGCCTCGAGGATTTGGGATTCAATCGCCCAAGTGACTGCTCCGAACACGCAGGAGGAGGGGAGGATGGGCTCAGGGTCAGGGTCTTTCTCTGTAACGGTGAACAGCCGGGAAAGGGCGTCAGGTTTTACGTTTCGTGACCCGGGCCTGTAGGTGAGAGAAAAGTCAAACCGTGAGAAAAACAGAGCCCACCTGGCCTGCCGGGAGTTGAGACGCTTCGCTGACCGGATGTACTCCAGGTTTTTGTGGTCTGTCCATACAATAAAGGGATGCTCAGCGCCCTCTAGCCAGTGCCTCCATTCCTCTAGTGAGAGTTTCACAGCCAGCAGCTCTCGGTCCCCGATGTCGTAATTCCGCTCCGCTGGTGTGAGGCGGCGAGAGAAGAAGGCACACGGGTGGAGTTTACCTTTAAAGCGCTGAGACAGGACTGCCCCAACCCCCGTCTCCGACGCATCCACCTCCACCACGAACTGTTGGTTGAGGTCAGGCTGTTGAAGGATAGGAGCGGTGGCAAACCTTTCCTTTAGGCAGGCGAACGCCTCCTGGGCTGGCGGGTCCCACTGAAACGACACCTTCGGGGAAGTAAGTCTTGTGAGAGGCAATGCGATCTTACTATGATCTTTAATGAAGCGCCTGTAGAAATTGGCAAAGCCCAAAAAACGCTGGAGCTGCAGGCGATTTGGGGGCTTGGGCCAGTCTAGGACTGTTTGGACCTTTGCCGGGTCAGGCTTCAGATTACCTTGAGCGATGATGTACCCCAAGAACGCCACTGAGTCTACGTGGAAGTCACATTTCTCCGCCTTCACAAAGAGTCTGTTCTCCAACAGGCGCTGGAGAATCTGTCTCACATGGACTTCGTGCTCCTTCACAGTCTTTGAAAAAACAAGAATGTCATCAAGGTAGACAAAAGCACAGCGGTTAATAAAATCCCTGAGGACATCATTGACTAGTGCTTGGAAAACAGCAGGGGCGTTCGTCAGACCGAAGGGCATTACCAAATACTCAAAATGACCAAGATGTGTATTGAATGCCGTCTTCCACTCGTCTCCCTTTCGAATCCTCACTAGGTGGTAAGCGTTTCTCAGATCGAGTTTGGTGAACACTGTAGCCCCTTGAAGTAGTTCAAAGGCAGAGGAGAGAAGGGGCAGCGGGTATTTGTTTTTGATCGTGATTCTGTTGAGGCCACGATAGTCTATACACGGCCGGAGGGTTTTGTCTTTCTTGCTGACAAAAAAAACCCCCGCACCCACAGGAGAAGAAGAGGACCGCATAATGCCCGCGGCCAGCGAGTCGGTGATGTATTTCTCCATTGTCTCTCTCTCAGGTTGGGTGAGACTATACAAGCGGCCAGAGGGAAGCGGCGCCCCCGGGAGGAGGTCAATGGCACAGTCGTAGGGCCTGTGGGGGGGGAGCATTTTTGCTTTGTCCTTGCTGAATACTGCTGCCAGGTCGTGATAGACAAAGGGAACAGCGAACAAATCGCACTCCTCTGTGGGCTCAACTGTGGTTAGCCGAGTGACCGGGGGGGTGGCAGTTTTAAGACAGTTCATGTGGCATTCCACACTCCACCCCGTAACACGCTCTTTCTTCCAGTCTATCTGGGGGTTATGTTGCACCAACCAGGGGTAACCTAACACAAGTGGTGCAAACGGTGTCTTGAACACGAAGAAGCTAATCCTTTCAGTATGGTTACCGGAGAGTGTGAGAGACAAGGGTTCAGTAATATGAGTGATGTCTGGCAAACGTTGGCCTGATAAGGCAGACACACGGAGCGGATTAGGCAAAGCTGTGGTAGCAACGTTCAGCTTTGTGGCTAGTGAGATATCAATGAAGCTCTGCTCAGCACCAGAGTCTATTAATGCAGAAAGAGGGTGAATAGCTGTCTGTATCATGAGCTTTGCGGGCAATGTTAAACGTGGATGGGAGTGTTTACCAGACAGGTCGCCCACCAGTACCCTCTCCATTACTGGTGGGCGCGCTCTTTTGCCAGAGCCGGGCAGGTGGAGATAAAGTGACCCTTACGGCCGCAATACAGGCACTCACCAGCGGAGAACCGACGCTGACGTTCCGCGGGTGAAAGGCGGGAGCGTCCTATCTGCATCGGCTGCTCTCCTTCCTCGCTCCTGCTGTACTCACGGGCTCCTCGTGACTCGGGGGAAGGGTCTCTTGTTGCCCGCGGCTCCCGCGGTGCGTGCCTCCGCACGCTCCGGCGCGCACGCAGCCGATCATCCACCTGAATACACAGCGACATAACAGCCTCCAGAGATTGAGGGAGTTCACGCATCATTAATTCGTCCTTTAGGTCGTCATTGATGTTGTTTAGTAACGTGGTCCTTAATGCCTCCTGCCCCCACTTTGTTTGCGCTGCCAGGGTCCAAAAATCAACAGAATAATCAGCCATGCTGCGCTTACCTTGTTTAAGGTTGAGTAAGCGGTGACCGGCGGCTTCTGTGCTGGAGCCCTTATCAAACACAGCCTTAAACTTGGAAAGGAAGTCAGCATACGTAATTACAGGGTTTGCTTGAAGTTGAGCCTGCGCCCAGGTCAAAGCACGGTCACGTAACAGCTGAACGAAATAGGCGATCTTGACCTCATCGCTAGAAAAGACATGTGGCAATTGGCGAAAATGCATAGCGCACTGCATCAAAAACCCCGCGCACTTCCCCAGCTCCCCCGTGAATGCCTCAGGTGTGGGCAACAGCTTATCCAAAGACACAGAGGAGAGAGGTGGTGCAGCAGCGCTTGCAGCAAAGCCTGATGTTACCTGAGGAGATGAGGCAGAGGCTGGGCGCTCCGGGGGGCTCGCCTCGGGGGGGCTCGCCTCTAGTGGTGTTCGTTGGGCGACGGCCAGAGCCAAGGCGGCCACCTCTCCACTGAGCCGGACTAACATCTGCTCATGCCGGTGTAGTAGCTCCTCCAAGGTGATCGGGGCCGGGGCCGAGGAAGCAGAGTCCGCTGAGTCCATGGTTGGCTGGACTATTCTGTCACGGAGGAGCAGGGAGGACTCGGCGCAGACTGAAATCTCAGAAAAACAGGTTTATTTACACACTCCAGGTGCACTATATACAGGTGAAGGAGAAGGGGGCCAGGGTTCCCAGGGGTGCAGAGCGGGGTCGGGAAAAGCGTCCAGAGTCTCCAAACCAAACACGAGAAATCTGCATACAGAGAACAAGGGTTAGCACGGAACTTTCACGGACAGAGCTCAAAACTGGCTGAGGCTAAAGTAGCACTGACGAGCGTTATTCAATAGTCCAGCGGAGAGGTGCTCTCAGTCACTGCCTTAAGTAGCGGGAGCAAACAAGGTGAGGAGCCACAGGTGATTGCCTACAGGTGGTGGAGGCCGGGAGCTCACAATGAGCTCCGCCCAGGCAGCGAGCAGAGAGAGAGGAGAGAGAGAAAAGACAAAACATAACATGTAGCCACACAGGGCCAGCCGAGCAGGCACGGGGACCATGACAGTCTAGGCTGATAGTAAAAATAAAGGTGGTTACGCATACAGCCCATGGACATATATGATATCACAGTAGCTACAACCATCTTTTATTTACAGTATATGGTTACATACTTGCTGGTGGCTGTAAATCTCAGTTTTGCTTCTATGGAAAACATGAAGGTGCCTTTGTGCTATTTGCTATTTACAAAAAATGTAGGTGACACTCCGCATGTTATGCATCACCAACACAGCTTATATAATGCAGTTTTAGTATAGCCAGTGTTTAATCACTAATAAATATAATCAAACCCTTGATGTGAAAGAGTCATTCATGGTTGGTTTAATCTAAATCTGTCAGTGATTCAAACTGTTACTTTCAGCATATTACAAAAGCATAATTTAGAACAGTAAATAGCTTTCTTTTATACCTACTGTATCACATCATATTTGTGTTTTTTTCCCCCTTTTGTTCTTTCTTGAAGCGTATAACCAGGCGGTACATTATATCACGGCTAATTGGTACCTTCAGATCAGGTACAGAAATTACTGCTCACTTTGCTGATTCATACTGAATGAATGATTTAAAGTCACTGATTACATTCTTGGTTCATTTCTTTTATCACATTTCAAATGCACTCGAGAATATACATTAATTAGCAACTGTATTTCTTCTCATACTGCTGCAACAGTCTGCACTGAACCTGACCGCCTTAACTTAACTGATTATTTCACTCTTCTGTTGGTTCAAACTTTTAGTGCCTGAAAGTTTGCGTGTTGTGCTTCCTGAGTAATTGTGTATCTTTTGATATATTAGACATTACATGTGTTAAAGGCCCATGTTTGAGTAGATTTTGAGCCATGTACATGCATCACTGTCCTTCTGAAATATTAACATGTAAGCTGCACAAAGCTTGTCATTATTATTTTGATTCTAACTTCTGTTTTTAGGAGTTCAACCAAATCATCTCATATTTATGCATATCCATGTCAGGAGCAAAAGAAAGACATGCACTGGAAGCACTAAATCTATTCAAATCAATACGAAAAAAATTAATAACACTAACAGCTAATGGATTTTTAAAAAAAACTACGAACCAAACTGCAGCAAGAAAATATTTTGCACTGATTCTATTTTAATTCTGAGTGGTATTGTATTTGCCCTAGTTGGTAGAGCCACATAGAAATAGCCAGATTCATGCACTCTGCATGTTACAATGCAAACATCATTATCAAACCTGAAGCATGACAACCTGAAACAGCATTATAAACTCACAAGATTGCTGTATGACAAAGTTTTGCTGACAAAATCAAATTTTCACAACAGTGTTTACCCTAGTTCTGTGCACATGCTGATTAAATCATTCAGCTCTTTAAACCTGTTTACACAATCAGCTGCTTCTTGCTCTAACCTTTGTTACTTTCCAACATGCCAATCTACCGGCCAAATGCCACAGATTACTGAACAGGCCACATGGAACCTTTGGCACGTTCATCTATCACACAGTGGATTTAGTTCCTGAAGATACTACATCTGAGTAGTAACTCAAACTGTGGGGAAACTTGCTGCTCCTATTTTTGAGACTAGCAGCTGTTAAGGACTCACACTGATAAGAGAGGATATATTATTCTCATTTTCCTCTCTATATTTTCATTCTAATGACTCTGGAGTAGATCTGCATGATTCACATATGTACTAACAGTTTATGTACCCCATCAGTTCATTTTAGCTCTTTTCTGTCTTTAAGTCCAGTTTTTTCCTTTTGGCCAAGTTACGAAAGCCTGCAGAGGGGCAGTGACCAGTTCTTGTGAGGTGTCCTGCTTGTACATTTTGGGCAACGAGAGGATTGTACAAAGATGGCATCCATGATGAGATGGCATGGCCACAGCAGAAAAACATTTAAAAGCCTAGCAGAAGTCTGACGCCTGAGTTTTGTGCACACGGGTATTAGGTTTACCTCTTTATTTGAAACTGCTGCCACAGTCAGTATGAACATGTGCATCACTGTAGCTGCCTTTGGTCATTGTTTCTGCTACTGCTATGATCACAAGTTTTTTCCTCCTTGTGGCATCAATACAAATCAGTTTTATGTAATAGGACAACATTAAACATTTCATTCCAGCTCTAATTTAGTATGGTCACTGCACTTTGAGGACTCAGTGTGAAAGATGCATTCATATGTTAGTGAACACCTTGGTGCATATGGAGAAGAGACTGGAGGGCTACTTTTGTCTTTCAGAAACCATTGCATTCAACTTAAAGGCATCTTCTAGAAAAGCTGGTGAGTGAGCACTGCGGAAATACTGTTTTTTTGAACTCGATCATGATGCATGTTCTTAAATAGCTGTAGACATGCGTTTGACAGCTGAGACCACACAACTCACTTGTGAATTGGTTCTGTTCCTTTTGCAGCACTCATTTAAGCATTTTGTGTTGACTTATTACAGAGTACGGCTGCGGCACCTTTAAGGGGGGCGAAAGGGACTCTAAAGTGGGTCAGAGTAAAAATATCTTCAACAATTATTCATGGGACCCCGCCTATCTCTACCATACCTCCACCCTGTGAAAAATCTGCATTGCACTGCAGTGAGGGGAGACAAAATGGAGGGAAAAAGAGATATGGCGCGAGGGGAACCGTGGAGGATGGAATTTCGGGATAAAGAGACCAAACACAGAGTCAGGAGCGAGTACTTTGTTTAGTTCTTTTGGCTCGGCTTGTGATGAAACGTGGGTGCAATAGGCGATATGCAACGTACAATGTGCAAGCTGCACTTGACAAAGATTTCCTTTCATGTTCAATGCTAAATTTTGCCAACTTTTGCTCTGTCATCATCAGAAAAGATCTTCCCAAACACTAACATTGTACCCGCCATTTCAGCTGACTCCTAAGACTGACTGAATTAAACATTTACCACACCGACCACAGCGATCTCGTGCTAACTAACTTCCTGTCAATTCTAAGATGAAAATAGAGAGGTTTGAATTGGGGAAAGGCTTTGCAAAGCGGAAAGTTTTGCGAAATCTCTCTGATTGGGCAGGTACAAAGTGTGTCCGGTGATTTGTGACAGCGTGGGGATTTTTGGAGACTCTGGATTGTGTGCTTAAGGTTGAGTGAGACTAAGACTTTTGGGTTTGTTTCATGAGTGCCTTGGCTGAAAGCATCACGACCGGAGCAATGAATAAAATAAAGAGCTCTAATTATTTGTGCAAAAGAAGAAGAAGAAGAAGAAACTAGATTCCAGTGCAGCAGAGGGGTGTCATGGCTGCCAGGTCCCTGCAGGTCTGCACTGTAAATCCACACATTAATCAGAGTCGGCAGGGAGAGATCAAAGGAGCCTGTTCCATCTTTACTCAGAGCAGCACTTTGATGTGTGCATGTGTGTGCGTGTGTGTGTGTGTGTGTGTGTGTGTGTGTGTGTGTGTGTGTGTGTGTGTGTGTGTGTGTGTGTGAGAGAGAGAGAGAGAGAGAGAGACAGAGAGAGAGATGGGGAGTGAATCAGACAGAGAGGGAGCAGGGTTGAAAGACAGCCTGAAAAGAAAACTCTCATCCTGCTGGGGTTTGAGATACAATCAAGACCTGGTCTAACTTTGAATATCAGCACCTGTTAAGACTAAAAAGAGAAGAAAAAAAAATGCTCCCGCTCACTGCATGCACGGGAGTCTACAAAGAGCAAAATTAGCGCACATCATGATGACAGCGTGAAGCCAACACAGCCGTGTGTATAACATGGATGCTCGCGTCCACACGTCTGCATGCATGCACATATAAACGCATTTGCCTACGTGCTTTGCCGCGTGCATTGTTCCTGTCAAATGTGACCGCCGCCAATTTCGGTGCAATGGAAAGTACTTTCCTGCCCCATGGTGGTCCTCCCCTGTCACTGCAGCGTAAGCCCTTCTCCCTTCCTCGCAGCAGACACTGTCACAGAGGATGGTGGTACGCCACCATCGCTTGGCAGCTGAGCCTGCAGTTGCCATGGCGACACGGAGCTGCAGCAGAGGCTTTAAAAGCATCATGTATTAATAGTTGGTGTGTTGACACTTTTTGTGCTTCTTCCATTCTCTGTGAAGCGGGAGCTTTTAGTGCCCAGTCCTGCTTGGAGAAGGTGAGGATTCTGTGTAGTGCTGTTAGCCGAACACTTGGGGATCTGATCTCAGTGAGCAGAGAAGTGCAGTACTGCCATTGCTGTATCTACTTACAGTACAAGGCTACGTTTCACTAACACTCTAGATCCTTAGTCTTAAAGTTAGTGATATTATTAATGCTCTGTGTACACCTTAGAGCTCTGCTTTTGTTTAGATGCTGTTTGCAAAACCCCTTTAAAATAAGCTTCAGTAGTTAGATTGACATGAACATTTGTGCGGTAGAAATAGCATAATCAAATCACACAAAATAACTCAAGAAATGACCAAAACTTTCTTTACAGACAGACCGTTTCTTTTCTGTTGTAATATGTCTAGGGTATTCTTTTTTTTTTTTTTTTTTTCAATTAATGGACGTCTCTGCCATCTGCTGGCAGAAACTAATACTGAAAAGGTGAATTTCACATTAAGTTTGAGAATTAGATTTAACAAACTATGACGTGATGTAACGCCCACCCTTAATCATCAGAGTAAACCTGGACTATGTAGTGTTTGAAGTCACACACGTGAATAAATTGTAATATAAAATGAGGTTTTCACCTACAAAAAATATGTAAATAGCAACAATAAAAATAAAATCAAACCCACACTGAGAGGTTTGTGATCAAACACCTCGCTATTCTCTGTGTGATATTAAGAATATATAACTAGAAAGCATATTAATATTTCTATGGGAAGGATATTGTAGAATTTGTTTGTTATCATGAAGCTACATGTTTGCTACAGCCTTCAATCTTTTGTATATGGAAAATCTTTATAACCTGTTGTGCTTTATGTTATCTTTTTACCTGAGATATTTTTATGTGTCTCGCTAAGCACTGATAACAAAATTAATAACAGATTATTCCACAAAGCTGCTGCATTTTCAGAGTTATGGCATTGTGCATGGTGCTTACTGTCACACTGTCATGACTTACTTTTTGTCATTACAGTTTCCAAAAAGCTGTAAGACTGTAAAAATGTAAATAAAAACACAATAAATTGTTTTGGAAATGATTACAACTAGGGGCGAAGACAACATATCAGATGTTGGTAGACAGAAATGTGTTATTATTATTTTGGTATATGCTTATTTTCAATTTGATTGAAAAAGAAGGATGTCATATTTACCGATGTTTTGTGCTACCTCCTCTTTAAATGCACTCTGTAAGCAAATGAGAACTGAGGAGACTAGTTGCAGTTTTGAATACAAAATTGTGTGAGAGCTGTGTCTGTTTCTAATGTTACCTGGGAGCCTGAAGACATTTCCTGTCCTTTCAGTGTCAACTGCTTGCCATTGTGATGTGATGTGATTTCAAATTCCTGAATTCTTTGGAATCAAAAATGCATACCTATGCAATCTTTTATATGTGAACACCTTTTTCATTTTCTTTACTTTTGAGAGATTCAACCCAACTGGTATGTACTTTCAGGTCCAATCATTTGCCTATTTAGTTATCAGTATTCATCAGGTGTACACAACGATTTCAGTCGTTTTTGTTGATTTGTGGCCCCTCAACCTTTCTGATACACGCTGCTGGCATCAATGGGTTTTTTTTTAATGGAGAAAGAAAGTTGGAGCAAAACAATAAAATGTGTTAGTTTCAACAGTCTATATATTCTCCTTATTCTGTTGGATATGAAATAATTTTAATCAAATAATCTTGTCATTTGAAATCATTGTGTGCTATCATGGTTGGCACAGTGGTTAGCACTGCTGCCTGAAAGCTTTTCTGTATAAAGTTTGCATTTTCTCTATGTGTCTTCACATATTCCCCAACATTCTCCAACAGTCCAACATGCTTTATAGGTTAATCTATAAACTGACTGCGGGTTTAAGTGGTTGTCTGTTTCTGCAATTGACTGATGACCTGTCCAGGGGGTACCCTGCATTCTTTTACCGCAACTTTTTAAGAAACTTTTTTGTATTATGTTAGGTTGTCTTATTTTAGACCGCATCTGCCACTTGTCAAATCACACCAACAATAATTCAGTTAAATGTTTCAAAATTCAGTGAAATCAGTTGCTTCAGGATGTCAGAGCAATAGGTTGCCACACAACTACCACACAACTAAGTCATTATACATCAACTAGTAGTAATTGTGTCAAATTCGATTCAACAGTAATTCCTAATCCAAAGGAGTGGAAATACAAAAAAGCACATTGAGATAGTGTACCAAGAATGACTAAGACATGTAGTCCCGTGGACAGACTCAAATGTCCCATCTTTTAAGCCCCTGAATAGCACCGAAGCATTACAGTTTTACTGAGAGACCTAGACAACGTCTAATGCTGTGCTTCCAAGGGGCCATTAACCACACACATAACTCCACTCATGGTGCATTATCTATTTTCCACAACAACAACTGTACATCTGCAGTAACAAAACTAAAAACACCACAGCAGATGCAATAAACACAGTTCTCTTAAACTTAGCAACAAAAACAATGTTCACAGGGCTTGAGGGAAGTTTATCTAAGCCATTATAATAATACAATATATCAAACACGTGCTAATAATTGCATTTGCACACGATCAGAATGTCACACTTTCTCTCCCCATGAAATGAAGGTGCAAACTGCTGTGACTGAGCTTTTCACATACAGTGAATCATTGTGCATCATGAAGATCAAACATCTAAGTGTCTAACTGAAGTATGAGCCCCTGGAAGTATACACTACTCTTCAATGCAGGTATACTACGGGCATCTTCAAGAGTACTGCGTATATATATATATATATATATATATATATATATATATATATATATATATATATATATATATATATATATATATATATACCTCGTCAAGCTGTCGCACTAGAGCATTTTTAAGGCATCTCCACAAGGTGGCACCATCACCTAAACAAAAATATACACTAACATAGGGGGAGCTGAATGTACAGTGTATGGCTTTAGTGAGTTACGGGAGGCTTCACCGTGGTGTAATGCTCTACAGTGAACTCAGAGTGGCACCGTTATCTCAGCTATCAACTTAGTGACAGTCAGGACACCTGTTCCTCATCCTCAGGAAGTGTCTGACTTGCACTCTAACACCTACAGATATAATGACGTTTTAATTCTGATTATCGTTTGGTATATAATTGTATTACAAATCTTTATTTAGCAGATTTAGCAGATATTTAGAGATCTCAAGTTGACGCTGAGCTATTTTCTTTAAATTCTATCAAAGCATCCTATTGTCTCTTCTTGCAAAGAAGAGTATTGGCCTTTAATATTATCGCAAATTGTGACGATTTTCATGACATTTGGTTACTGATTCTTTCACTAATCACTGACTGGATAGTGTAAGGGGCTGTAACACCTGATGTCTGAGTGTATCTGCCCACGAGCTTTTGTTGGTGCTGATAGCAGAGTGCAGGTGAACGGCGGTCAGGAGGACTGTGGGTTCATTGTTAGGACTATCAATCAGAGAAGGCTGCACAATTGAAACTGATGCCCAAAACTGTCACTGCACTGTCAGCTTGTCTATCTATCACATTCACTTCAAAAAGCAAAACGCTCGAACCTGGAGGTCACATTCCCAAACCTCACAAAATGTCCTTTACCTGATCCCTCACTATGTTTCTGATCTAGACTTCTTCAGATAGGTGAGTCCTTTTTCTCCAACGACCTAGTCGTATGTTAAGGCTTGAGCTCTTCTTCATTTGTGCATTTTAAATGCCTAAAAAAAATCCTACAAATACCTCCAACTTCAAGTTTATTTAAAATATCGGAAAGAACAGTTTTGTTAAATTTGTATTTATTCGTGGAGAGTGCCGGCATACACGCGGCTGTGTCAGTTTGTGTTGCATTTATCGCTTTGTGATTGAAATTGGGAGCAGACCTGCGCTCTTCCTGAGTTAATTAAAACGCCCCCCTGATTGGACGGGCAGATAATCCCGACGGGCCTCGTGCTCCTACTAACTTGCAAGCAGGGCAGAGCGCCAGTCACAATCTGCCCAAGGCGAGGGAGGGCAAGAAAGACGCGCGAGAGGAAACCGACCGTACGAAAGGGACACGAGCGCTCCGGTCTCAACGAGCACAGTTAGAGAAGTGTTGTTGAACGTGGGCTATGCGCGCAACAAGGGGGGAGCGCAGTGTACAGAGGAGGTGAATGCATGTAGAAGCTTCAGATTCACAGCCTCCTTCTTGAAGAGTCACTGCACTGACAGAGGAAAGGAGTGAAGAAGGAGAGGAACTCCTTGGAAACAGCAACTCTTGGAGAGAACTACGCGAGAACACGCTACTGTTTCCAAAACAAAAGCTAGGATAAAGGATAAGGATAAAGGAAGCGCGGTAGACTTTTCCTGGTCAAAACCTGCTCTGGAAGAGAAAATGAATGCCAACGAAGAGAATCTGCTCAAGTCCATCAGCAACGACGCGCTCCTCGACCTGACGCAGCGCTACGGGCAGTCAGCCTTCGGGTTTGGCGCTGGCCATGGTGCTGGAAGCCCCGGCCGGTACCCGCTTACACCTGCCACTGATTTCCTCTCCGGGCAGACCGCGAAGTCCAACGAGAGCGGCGGGGAACACACGAGCGACGACGAGGATGGCTTCGACTCGCTGGAGTCCCGGAAAAGGGGCTCGTCATTTGGGGACGACAAGCCCGGAGGGGCCCTCGCTAAGAAGAGCAAGGAGCAACGGTCCCTGCGGCTCAGCATCAACGCCCGCGAGAGAAGGAGGATGCACGACCTGAACGACGCGCTGGACGGCCTGCGCGCCGTTATTCCCTACGCCCACAGCCCCTCGGTGAGAAAACTCTCCAAAATAGCCACTCTCCTCCTGGCCAAGAACTACATCCTCATGCAGGCGCAGGCTCTGGAGGAGATGAGGCGGCTGGTGGCGTATCTGAACCAAGGACAGACCATAACCTCACCGATCCCCACCGCCCTGGCACCCTTTGGACAGGCTGCCGTATACCCCTTCTCGGGTTCCGCACTCGCCACCTGTGCCGAGAAGTGCACTACTTACTCTGGGGCACCGTCGAGTCTCTTCAAACACTGTAACGACAAGCCTTGATTTGCTTTAACTCTCTTTCCTGAACTTTTAGCCTACCTATACTGCACCCGTGTCGGTCTCTCACCCACCCTAGTTATTTTAAAACCATTCTGTGGAAAAAAAGAAGAAAAAAAAAACGACTTTAGTCTAATGCATAATCTTAAGATATGGTTAAGTGAGCATATTGCAAGGTTTCATCCAGATTTAACTGACGCTACATAGAAACTGAACTGCTTAGGCCTTCTTATAGGATGACGTCCCTGTTACTTTGTCGCTTGTACTTTACAAACACTTACAGGCCATGTCCAAATTTGGGTAAATTTGAGAAAGCTTTTGTTATCAGCTCATTTGTAATCTATGCAACATTCAGTAACAACAACACGAAACGACGAAACGGGACCCAATGCTACAACATTTAGATTTGAAACCGCAATTAAGGCTTCCCCCGACTGACTATATGATGCTATGTGGGAGATAAAAAACACAACTTTATGTGATTCTGACTGATATTTTCTGATACCATGTGTTGACAGGTTTGTTTTTATTTTACGTTACTGCACATTTCTCATGATTGTATTGTACAACTTAAAAAAAAAATCACTTGCTTCAAGCCCGGTTATCTTAATGGTTATATGACTACAGCCTATCAACTGAAGAAGCGTTTTGGTTGTGTTGCAACATGGATTTCATATATTGTTTATATGTCTTTATAATTAAAACACATATCTATGCTCGGACTCGGTTTGCTTCATTTCAACAACAACGCCACAGCTTTAAAACAGTTTTACACGAGACACACCGCTGACATGATATTTAAACTTCAGGCAGTGTAAAAATACACACTTTACTTAATTTAAAATTTCAAAATTTTCAAATGCATTCTGTTTATATTTACGTTCCGGACACAATGCCGTGTTTTTTAGGAAACCCTGAAAAAACTGACACACTTTTAACGCATCTATTTTTCAAGGCAAACAAATGGGAGAATAACGGTGCATTGTAGCCACAGACAAATTTTATATGTGAAAAAGAAAATAAAAACTATCACGCTGCTAACATGATCTCTACTTCTTACCCTCTGAGTTGAACCCCCCACTCACCCCGCAAAAAATGAGTTGGCATTTTTCTGTTCTTGCATTTCAAGCCTTTGACATGAAGAGATGGGTCTAAACGAGCTCAGTGGGGCTGGTGAGGCCTGTTTGGCACGCAGTGGGGTCGGTGGCGCTGAAGGGAAGTACGCAAGAGCCGCCCGGGGCACCCAGGACCTGTCTCTGGTTATTTGGGTGATTGTATGCTTCCTTGGCGGGCTCTTAAAGCCTGGACAGCTATTAACACGATTTCTGCTCCTGTCTCTTTGGTAGACAATTCACTGAACGTTACAGGGCCAGCTCCCCTTTGCAGGTTGGGCACTGGATGAATTTAGAGCAAAGTATATACATATTTAAAAAGAAAATATGCTTGGTATTTGTACTGGTCAGAGAGAAGTGATATTCACATTCCTGAAAACAAGCATTTGTCTTTGTTTTTGATCATCTCTAACTGTCTGATAGTATCTCTGTTTGGCACACTAATAACAAGTCCATGTTATCGCTAAGTTTACATATCAGTGGTTTATTATTTCTCTTTTTAGTTATAGTAGTGTACATATGTTAATGTAAATAGTCAGATTTCCATTTGTGGTTTTGGGGTGTAAATAAAAAACATCTAACGTCACAAAATATATTACATATTTAACCTATTGATCTGGAAATTAACACTGAACAAAGATCCACACAGTAGTAGTGGATTAAACAACGCTTCCATTAGACTGATTACAATTGTAAACCGTTAGGTAAATGTGCTCTTTTTCAATCACCACCAGCCTGAAAAGTACTTTGATTTGTAAGAAAGAACTTAGAAAAAATGAGTAATACCAGAATAAATGTTGCCTTTAATCTCACAGGTGCTTTTCCTACACTGACATATTCACACTCATTTGTGTTCTTTCTACTTGCTCCGATGAATACATTAAACCAGACATTTGTTCTTGAGCAGTCTGGTAAATCTAGTCAGAGACTAAGTGATCCACCACAGTGTGTCTCTCTTACAATTTAGATACATGTCACAACAACAGGCCACCCATGGCATCTTAAATGGGACCTTTGATGACACATGCCTTGTCTGAGGCCCCGTGAGACAGTTAGGACAGCGGAGATGAAATGTGACAAATGCTGCCAATGATGTGAGGACTCTGGCCCTGCGCTTCATCAGTCCCTGTGCAGCCTAATAGCCATAAATGAGACTGTTGCTTTTTGTGTACCGATGGTTGGGTGGTCACTGTTCCTCCCTATAGGCCTCAGATGTCGAGCTAAAGAAATATATGTTATATTTTGGCACCTTATTATCTTAATGGCCATCAGCGTGCATAGTGGTAGTGTGTTATTTGACATGTTGGCTATACATTAAGACAGATTTGCGGTCTTGCTGGTCACATGATGGTGTTCCCCGATGCTTTAGCCAGTCAGCAGTGAATGAAGTGTGTTTTAAATAATCATTTATCTTCATTTTTCTGTATAACGAGGGCACTTTTGTGTGTTTTACAATTTTCGTAAATGTAAATCAGAATCTGAAGATGTGGGAAGTGGCAAACATTCCTTTTTCTTGTTGTGCAACATGTTGACTGCTCATTTAATTTGCTGATAAATGGACTCAAATTAAATAACTGTTCTTAATTATCCATGTAATAAATTGATAATTACATGGATAATTCATGTGACTTAAAGTAAGTGTCTAATGCAATATCAGAAAGTACAATTTGGTGTTTAAAAATATTAAAATTGAGAGAAATGTACATATCTTTTTTCATAACATACAGTAAAAAAAAGAAAAGAAAAGAAGAAAGAATAAAACAAACACACGTAAAGAATTTTTATCCATACAACTACAATTATACAAACCCATTGATTTTGGATGCAACACAGAAAATAGATACATTTCTGGATATGCTCCGGGCAAGGTTAAAAACAAAATCTGCCACATGTTTGTGAAGGCTACAATTATAAAAACAAGATTTAAAGTCATCATTTAAAACTATGAATGAAGTACAGTGAAAGACAGTTATGTGTACTTATATTCCTCATCTGGACCTGTCTGATCTGTTCTACCATGACAGATTGTGGAGTCACCTCACACACAGAATTTAAAAATAGTCATATTAACCTGCGTCATCACTGTCCTCTCCTCACAAAAACACATTTTCAAACAGGTAGTGGGAGTACTGCAGTTGAACGTAGATTCATCTCTAAATATGATATAATCCAGGTATTTCAAAGTGTTGAAAGAAAATATTTTACTATAAATGCATTGTAGTATTGTATAGCATATATTAAGATTGCAAACTATTATTGCTGCCTTTTCTCACCTATTTTCTCTTGTGGACAGTGTATTTATTCGGAGAAATCCTCGGTGCTTTACTACTCTCACAGCCCAGTGTGGTGCAGGAGTACGGACAGACTGTGTGATGTCTGTAAACATTTGTGTTTGCTCTCGGTGGGATAGAAAGGGAGTGATTTCATTACCATGGCTCAGAGCTTTGAGGTATGTTTGTGTGCTTTTCTCCAACCCGATGGTATAGTACTAAAACCATATGCCCTTAAGTGCGTACCTCTGCCTAATGCATCTGACAGCGCTGTTTTCTCTAATTAAGTTCTCTCCATGTGCAAGCTCATGTGTCTGATGCACATTGTAGCACTCCGTTTCACACACACATAGCCCAACACACAAACTGTACTTACAACAGGGGCCTTGAAGGAAAATGAACACCCTTCGACTCTGATTAAGCTTACTGCAGGGGGACCAAAGGGTTTATTAAACATTAGAGATTTTTTGTCTTCATTAAAATGCGCTCACAGAAGCATAGTTGAGGCTTTGTATGTGAAGTGGCATTGAAGGCTTGTTTTTATGCAGGTTCCTGAGAGGGGGAAGGGGCGAGGATGTGAGATAGAGAATAGACCTAGGCAAGTGGATGTGTGCGCGGGGGGTTCATCAGTGTGTGGAGTAAAAAAGAGGGCACAGCACGTGGAGGAAGAGATGAGGTGCTGAGGAGATGAGAATGCCAGAGGTTGCACTGTAAGGATGCCCCACATTCACCCACCCAGCCACCCGTGGACCTCCAACTTCTCTGCTTCACTATGACATCACACTTTGTCGTCCCTCCCAGCCCCGCCTTGTCGGAAGCGATAAGCGGGTGAGTCAGTTGGTTCCGAGGAGCCATGTGATTTGGGGCGACGTTCCTACAAGTGTAGCGGGGACGGGCCAGGGCCTTTCATTCGTTAATCAGATGTCTAAAGGGGGGTTGGAGAGAGGATGTCTGTTTGTATGTGTCTGTGTTTTTGTGCATCGTGTGAATGTGTGTGCGCGGATGCCCGTGTTTTGTGCTCATATGGCTGAAAACCCTTGAAACATGGCAGCCATGCAAAGCGTTTTGCCTATCGCCACAAGGCACCTGACACGACGCATGGTAGACCCAGACAGTGTGGCAGGGGCCAAATTGGGCCTGGTAGGGGGGGAGAGGAGCTGGGATAGGCAGCACTTGATGACAACAGTCTGAGCCATTGTTGAAAATGATATCCTAGGCCAAAATTACCCTCATTTTTTGTTGATCCCAGGACATTTTGATTCTCAAAGGCTCAATTTTCTTTCAAGACCTCTTTTGCACTTTACTAAAGCTTTTCTCACCCCTACATTCTCCTGCTAACTTGCCTCTATTTCTCCTCCTCCTGCAGTCCCTCCCCCTTTTTCTATCCCTGTGCTCATCACACTCTTTCTCCTTTAGCTTGTTGTCTTGACAGAGGATATGAGCTGACAAACGGGGGCATCCGTTATTGTAGCATGGCCTAATCTCTGTAATGGTCCCAGACATACATAACTGGTGGTGGGCGAACACTAGACATACACAGACACATAGACACGCAAACACACCTCAACTTACTAGACAAATGTACATGAATGCCCTGGAGTCAGCAATCAGCAAACCCTCCATCACACTGTATCTCCTTCTAGTCCCAAAGACTTACCCTAACTTTAAACACTTCTTGCCTAGCACTAACCAGTACTCCAACTTTAAACCACATCTCAGCCATTGAATTTGAAGAATTATCGACAAGGCACGTAATGCAGAAGTAAAGTATACACCCATCTACACGCGCACACACACACTTTCACACACAGGCCCCAGCACCCCTCTCGCTGCTCAGTACCAGCTGAGGAGCACCATGGTTTTGTGGGGAGCAGGGGGAGCTCGTTATCCTCATTAATTAATGACAAAAGCGATGTAATTGGCCATCCATAATCCTCCATGCGGAGACGGTGTGACAGGCAGGGCCGGGACCATCCTCTACAGCGAGTGCTACTCATAAACACACACACCGAGGGTAAATGAAGACACATTTCATCCTGTTTTTGTGCGTCAGTATTTATGTGTGGCTTCTGATGCACATTAACTGAAAGACATGCAAAGTGATACCAAAGGTTACAAGAAGAGGGAAGCGTGACTCTGTGTGTTCCCACAGTTTCGGTGTCATTTTACACAAATGAAGAACATTTCAAAGTGTGTCACTTGGTTTTTAATTCTCATCTTATTGTACTGTTTAAGGCTCCACTGGGCCCAGGCTGGAGCACCACACTGCAACATGCTGTAACCCCCCCACTCAGGATGAAAAGACAAGATTAATGGCACTTCCTGTCGCTGACGATCTTGCACTAGCCTAATTAAAACCACTGGAACATGCGCGTAGCCAAGGATCAGTGGCTTTTAATGAGGAGCTTGTAGGCTGATTTGGGCCTCATTTTCTGCTTAATAAGGCCGGTTTAAAAAGTAATTTTGGAGGGATGTGACTCCTTTAAACCTGCTCATTATCAATGATAGCGCTTCACTTAAGTACTTCAGGAAACGCTGTGTTTAATTAATATTGTGTCGCGCACGTGGATTAGCTGACAGGCTGGAATGGTGGAGTGCAAGCAAGTGAGCAAGGGAGCTGGAATTGATGAAGAACTTTCAAGGGCACTGATTTCATTAAGCAGCTTCATTACAGCCCAAATAACTCTTCATGTCATTTCAGTGCTCCAGTCACTCTTACTGTGCACATACACACACATACACACTCACTCACACACACACAATAATCCTTTGCCGAACAAGGAAGGCGCAGCAACAACTTTTACATTTTAAGTGAAAAGAAAGACAATGACAGTTTTGCTTCAGGTGATCTTGATGACACCCATTCTCAACCTGACAGTGTTTTTCTATTCTTTCTTTGTGCAGTGCTGCCAAACAGAATTAGCAACACTGCATTTTACCATGTTACGTGTTTTGTTTTGTTTTTTTCATTTTCTCCTCTTCCCACAGCTTTTTCTTTGAAAGCTCATAAACATTAAGGTCAAGCAGTTTAAGGGCTTGTGAGTGCTGTCACAACTTTCATTGTGCATTTCTAACCCACCCACAATACAGAGGCTACACAAAAGCTCTTACAGCCTCTTTATCCCATTGTGTTAATCTTCTTAGCCCCCTGACTTCACTGTTCAATATGTATAGAGCAGAAAAGAGCTGGACTTGAGGGGCTTTGAGTGTCATACAGCTCAGCCTCTGGGATTTTCTTCACTCTAGGACTAATAACCACAAACAATCAGTCGGAGGACCCTGCTCTGTTACAGTAGGCTGTTAAACTGAGACAAGTGTACATCAGTCATTCTAGATTCCAGCAGCTGATGGTGTTCATTTTGTTTCATTTGATGTGTAAAATTTGTTTTGGTGTGGGCAATGTGTGAAAATGTGCTTAGACAAAAAGACCCTGAATGACTTAGCGCAGTGGTTCTCAGTGATTTTCTGGCATGCCCCCTCACTTCTCAGTTCACTTCTCACAACCCACAATTTTTGTCAATGATTAACAATAACAAAAGATCCAAGCTAGCTTCTAGTTGCATAAATCTCAATCTGATTGCATTAGCAAACTTTTTTTGTTTAAAAAGGTAATTCATTCATATTTTTCCGCCGATCATCCATGCCCTTCATGCAGTGGCTTCGTGTCCTGCCAGTGTGGCCATCCCACAGTTTGAGAATCATGTAGTTTGTGATTTCAGGAGGGAAATAAACTCGCCAGCATCAAAGGAGTGACAACACCAACATCAAATGTTCAAAATTTCATAGCAATCACAAGCTGGTGAAATAGACCAAAGTCGTGGCCTAACTGACACAGTTAGAAATACTTCACTCATCACAGCTGAAAATCACAAATGTGTAAAATCCTCAAAGCTAACTGAAAAAGTGAACCCAAAATTATGTTTCCTTAATTAACCCTTTTATTGGAGATATAGTAAATAACTTCTGTTTCTTTAAGCTGCATGACAAAGAAAAAGAAACTGTTTATGACTCATTCTGGGGCAAGGAGAGAGAACTTCAGCGAAAAAAACAAGCTTTACATTCTGGGGAAGAGAAAAATTGGAAAAGAGACATGCTCGGTTTAATCTCCAGAATGGGAAACTGCTTACATTATTTTTCGCCATGCCTTGTTGATAGTATTCACACTGTACAACATCCTATCAGGTAATATCACAGTCTTTGAGGGATTAGCGGGAATAAGAGGGCTTTTATTCTGTTTTTTGGAAGGGATAATTCCTCTGAAATATTCGAATATTTTATTACTAATATGAAAATGGATTGAAGAGTATTTGTTTATTTTGTCCATGCTTAGGTTTCTCTGGGACAGTGTAGTGGACAAGCAGGGTGATTTTAGTGATTGACAGCGAGAGGAACAAACAAACAGACAGATGCTTTATTCTCAGAGAGGCTGGGTTTTAGCATCACTGTTATGCAATAAAGCCTCTCTCTTTCTCTCTTAGTAAGAAACAGGGGTTTTCAAGGCTTTTGATTTTTGCCACCCTCTTGATGTAGCATCTTGAGCTACATAACCAAGTTAGCTTCTGGCTGCTAATGCTAATCCCACAGTGGTTAATACAGGAGCTCTAGATAAGCCATGGACCCACTCTATTGTTATTCCCTTTTCATACAATACAAATAAGAGGATAATAATGCCAGATATGATCCCCGGAGACTGCTATTGTTTTTGATTCTGAGTCAAACAGCAGAAAAACACCTCTTGTTTGTTTCTCCAGTATCCCTTGTTGTTTTTGTTTTGCTATGGTGAATATCTGGAAGGAGATGAAATCATATGTGAGACCTACTAAGCACAGCACTGAAAACATCATCTTGTTAAAAGACAATATTGTTCTCAGCTAATGAATCAATCAACTTATCTAACTGCTAAGCTCCTGTATATAAATCATTCATTATCAATGCTCTGGTAACCTTCCGGTTTTATCTCGGAGGTCCAATTGTCATCCCTCAGGTCTCCTGTCTCAAGGTTGATCTGCACAGAGGATGGACAAGAGACAGCTGCCCATCAGTCTCCTGCTACAGCAGGTCATTAGAGCACAGCCTGTGTTTGTGTCTATGTGTTTGTCATTTACAGGTTTAATTAGACAGTGCTGTTAATGGAGGAGATGACTTTGGGGCTGTGGATGAATGACACTCCCTCATCTCAGGCTGCAGGGCTACAATATGTTTTGCTAAGAGTAGAGGAGGGGAGCTCAAGACGGAGAAATGTGTTAGAGGAGTGGCGATAAAGCAGAAGGAAGGAGGGACGAGTGGGTCATATTGATATTATTTATGAATGGATGACTCTGTGTGTGTGAGTATGTGTGTGTGTGTGTGTTTGGTAATGGAGCCCCATACTGTATCACCGTTGGTCCAGGTCACCTGCCGTTCACTCTGTTGTGTTAAGGATTATCCCAGGAAGTGAACTGGAGCAACAATAATATGAAGTGTGCCTCTTACTGTAAGCTTGCCCAGGAGTTGCTGACACACACACACACACACACACACACACACACACACACACACACACACACACACACACACACACACACACAAATAAGCGCTCACACAGATACATGGAGAGACATTTGTTAAAGACCTTGAATTAAAGCTTGATGTCTGCAATTCAAGTATTTATTGCATCACAAATCCTTTGTGCTGGTGGCAAAAATTTGAAAACTGCATAATTTTCAAAATACTCACGGAACTGAGAATATCCTACAGTATAATTCATTTAACGTATAAATAAATAAAGAGATAAATAAATAAGCAGATTAATTGAGCCAAATCTTTGTACCCAGTGGTTTATTTCATATTTTGCCATTTCATAAGAGTCATAATCCAAAACCCCGCAGCACATTTGGAATATGTCCATACAGGTGACTCTGTGTTGAATCACATTAAAAACATGTTTTTGCTTCAAACAAACTGCACATGAATAAATTAATTTATTACTACTAAGAATGAAAACAATAAATATCACCAATCCAATGCTATCAGTTAGAATGTATCTTCTGTTAATACTGCAGACAATAAAACCCTATTTTTTTTTATAAAAACAAACAAACAGGAAATAACACGGGATACATTTATCTTATCTTCCTCTTTTATGCACACACACACACACACAAAGAGCGAGACAGAGAGCGAGACAGAGAGAGAGAGGGCGAGATAAAAAGTCCTGTTTCCTTCACTTCAGAGGACAGTACATTGATTTAATTCATTCACTTGTCATCACCATAATCAGGAAATTCCTAGAAGACTTAACCTACACAGGGTAACGAGGTCCTCACATTGACTTAATAAACATGTGCGTCCTCACAGAGCCAGTAATACGAGTACACACACACACACACACACACACACACACACACACACACACACACACACACACACACATTTCTGATCTTCCTCATAAGGTGAACATGGGATTTCTGGTAATGTCCCAGCTCCATTTTCATTTTAATCACGACAATGGGATCAGACAAGCTAGTGGGACGGGCTTGGCCTGGCTTGGTTGATTGTTCTGATTGAGTTTTCTTTGTTTGGCAGATATGTAATGCAGCCTGCTTAAGAGGATTTGATAAGGGGAAGGAGGTTATTGTGTGATTTAATCATGTTCACTGAGGTGAACCTGCACTTATCTACTTCCTGACAGGCAGAAAGTGGTCTTAATATTTCAGCACAGACAGGGACAAGTTTGTTGGTATTATCAACATTCTGCCGCTATGCTACAGCGTGCAGCAGTGCATAGTTTATGATAGGATCTTTCAGCCATTTTTCATATGGTTGTACATTACTTTAGGACAGCGTTCCTGATTGTGTAGGATTAGAGGTAGGTGACAGAAATAAAACAAAAGGGATTGATATTGATATAGGTTCAAAAGTATTTAAAATTGTAGGTTAGCAATATTCTATCATTTTCAGAGAAGAGACAAAATAAAACATATTTGATGCCCCAACCCTGTCTGACACAACAAGCCTGTTCATTACAGACAAAGATCTAAATAAATAAGGATAAAATTTCCTGAAATACCTGGAAACTCTATTTTTAGGAAATGTTAATTAAACAGAAGTAAATGGTACCTTTGTGTGAAATTATCTTCAGCTGTGTATGTGATGTTTAACTGAACATTTACACACACAGTGCATGTCCTACTGCTGCAAATATAATCTACCATACTCTCTTTCATCATCACCCAGTGTGGTCATGCAGTTCACTCTTAATTTCTTTTGATAATAATGCACGTTTATGACCTAGGCTGTGGTGACACAAGCAATATTTGTCAAGTCAGTACTTATTGTGTTGACACTAAGGAATTTAAAAAAAAATCACTTGAGTTATGCTTTAAAGTTTTGCCAAAAGAAAAAAAAAGTTGAAAATGTAAGTGTAGGAATTTAGAAGGAGGAGTTGGCCGTCCGACTGCGGTCTGGGGTGTGGGGCCTCCCTGCTGCTGCGGAGTCGGGGTGGTCTGCCTCTCCCCACCGCAGGGAAAAGGGTAACACCACCTGGGTCTGGGTGCAATTCCCCCCTCCAGGGGCAAGGGTACCTAGACCCGGTCTGTAGAGTACGCTTGGGGAGTGTGATTGTGTGTACAGCGTCTCTTTATGTCTGTCTCCACGTTGGTTGAGTGTGGAGTGAGTGCATATGAGAGCATGAGGGTGGGAATGGATGTTTGTATCTGTGTGTGCCTGTATGTCTGTGTCTATATGTCAGGTTGGGTATCAGACGCCACCTCTCTGGGGACACCTCAGGCCCTCCAAGGTTTGGAGGCCTATCTCCACCCACCACCACTTCCCCTGCCGGTGGCGGACTCCCTCAGGTGTCGGTGTGTTGGTGGTTCTTTGTGTCTGGGGGTGGGCGTCCGGGTACACACCGGCTCACTCCTTGGCGGCCGCTTGTCGGGGCCTGGGGCCTGGGGCTCGCTCGGGCCCCTTTGGAGGTGGGGTGCCCCCGGCCTCTCGGCCGGGGGCTCGGTCACTCAGGCACAGCTGGGGGCCGGCGGAGCTCACGGGCGCGTCACTGCAACTCCCCCTGACTTCTGCTCCGCGGCTGCTGGGCGAGCCCTCATCTGGGACTCTCCTCAGCTCTTACTGGAACAGTGGCGCGGCTGCCCCTCTGTTGGTCTTCCATGGTCTCTTGTGTTCTGGGGGCCTCTGGATGTCTGGAGTTTTGATCTCCTCCATACCCGCTTCACACCCTGGAGGACGGGGCTGTGGCCCCCCCACACTCCCTAGCAGATCATTACATGGAGAAACCTTTGGAATGCAAGCATGCTGATTCACACAGGTATGCACACATGGGTATTCACAGACGCGGACTAAAGCTTTCTTGGCTGCTGCCTCAAAGCACACTGTGCGCTGTCTATCTTGCGTGCTGCACAATATCGTTTATTATTTAGTAAATATTGATATCTATGACTAGCTAGTTTATTGTGATGGTGCTTTGTTTTCTCTATTATTATGTTGCTCTTTGTTGTTTGCTGTCTCCTCTGTTTTTTTTGTTTGTTTGTTTTTTTTTTCTCCATACAGGTGACCCAGGAGTTCTTTTTTTTTTCTCTCTCTTCCCCCCCCTTCTCACCGTCTCTTCTCCCCTTTGGTTTTCTTTCTTTCTCTCCCCCTCTTTCTCTCATTCATTCCCCCTGTCCTATTTATTAAAAAAAAAAAAAAAAAAAAAAAAAAAAGACAAAGGATGAACTGAAGCTCTGCCATCACGTAATGTCGCATACTACATAATAGACAGATTATGGTTAAGCAAATGCTATGAGGATAAACTATGTCATGAACAATGTGCAAAAGATTAAAAGAAATGCAAAGAGTTAGTGTGTCACAAAGGATTTTTGAGGTAACTGGAATCATACATTCCTACATATTTCTTATTAAACTGCTTTTTGTGCAAGCTAAATTCAAATCCAGGGTAATTTATATATAAAATAAACATGTTTTAGTTTCTAGTCATACCTGTCAGATTCACATAAATTTCAAGTGTACATCAATATCAATGTGTTCATATAAAATCAGTGCTCTTAATATATCCATAGGGGTCCCCTGATATCTAAATGGTGTTCCCGTCTGCCACTGGGAGGATTAAAAAGGCTAAAATGGGGGGTTATCTCCTCCTCCTGATGTTCACTCTCCCTCTTACATTTTCACCCTGTGCTCTTCATTACTATCTGCTAAAATAATCACCTGAGGATATTTTTTTTTTTTTACCAAAAGGCAGATTGAACTACACTAACTAATGTCTCTGCAGTATTACAAATGTAAAGACTTAAAATACAAGGCTGTCTGCTACTGTACTGCATGTGTGTGGGAGACAGAGGAGCAGAGAGATAGATAAGCCGAGCATTAGCTTTGCTCAGTTAGTGGGGTTTCCTCCATCAGCAGCAGTATTATTTACATGAGTCCCAGCAGGGTGCCTGCTCCTGATCCAACATTTTACTTGGTTAGTCTGTTGATATTTGACATGACAGTTTAATCTAGATTGAGAGAAACACGATACAGCATGCAAATTCATATATTTTTACTTTACTATAAATGACATAGATGTATCTTTTTTCAAACAAAATTATTGCAGGAGAGATCATCCAGTGCGTTTGGATTTCCTGGATATAAGCATTACAATATTAATATACATTTTTTAACAGTGTACACTTAATTACTTGATCCTCTTATGGCTTCTCCAATTCTCTGATAAACAAGGTCGTGTGAAAATATAGAGCATGTGTATGAGAAAATGATATGACCTATTGCAAAGAAATTGCCACACCCAAAAACACTGCGACACTATGACCTCAACAAACATTACCATTCAGCCCCTCCCTTCACCTCCTGCCACCCCCCTCACAAACACTCAGACAGGCCCATCTCATTTTAACCTAATCAGGATTTACAATATGTAGGTGCACACGCACACTATTTATTAAAGCATCTTGAAACTCGGATATTATCCTGATTTCCTTTATAAAATCTTGATTCTGAGATTTAATTTAATTGTGTTTTTGTTTTTTCCCCCTAATCTGGCACTTTTTTTTGTTATATTCTGCATTTGTGCAAAAATATTTTAAGCTTCCTCTAGAATGTCTCCACCGTCTCCTGTCTCACATCATTTTTAGGCCTATACTTGCACAGAGGCTTTGTGGCTGACTTGCTGGCTGGTTGAGTGTGACTGGCTGGCTTAGCGTCAGCTGTTGGCCCAGCCAGGCTCAACTCAGATTGCTCCAGATTAGGAGATGGGGCACTCTGAGAGCAACTATGATCCATATTAAAGCTGCATAAAATGAAAATTGCAAAGATTTAGAGGCGGATCATAGGCCACAGAGAATTTAATCACAACCTGGCAGTGTCTCTGTGTGTCTGTGTGTGCGTGCGTGTGCAACTCTGCATAATACAGAGTGCGCAGTGACATGAGGATTATTGATGTAGGCTGTATTTACTTATCAACCCAGTGTTTAAAGATGTATCACAAATGTTTTATCTGTGCTGTATTTTTTTCTCCTGTAAAGGCTCCCCGTGAGCATGGTGATGATGCATGAAAAGTGCAAGGCTTCTATGATTTAAACTTTGGACACAAATATAGTGCATTCATGGACCAAAGAGAAAAAGCTAAGTCTTGTATTTGTTCTGTGTTGGTGTGTGAGTGGGCGAGAGAGTGTGTGTGTGCTTGAGCACAGCCGGGGATGATTCTGTTCCGGTGTCCTCAACACTTGTAATCTCCCTAAAGCTTTAAATACTGTATTCAAATTGTAGTCTGGTAATAGATAGCTGCACAAAGGTCCTAAATTTAGCCATGATATTTACCTGTATTGTGTAATATTTTCTCTTATCTGCCTACCATTTAAAACTAAAATTAAATATTTCAGTTACTTTATTCGTATGAAGTCATTACATAAGATATTGTGAACAATACATATTAAATCCACAGTCCTTCGAGTCATTCAGAAGTCTGCCTGGTGTATCTGGACTAGTGGAAACATACAAATAACCTTTTTGGTTATCTTTTTGTTGTTTGAGTATTGTTATTATGTGCTGCTTGCATTTCAGAATTAAACATTATACAACAGATGGCTATCCAGATTCAAATAGACAAAACATTAAATCTGTTCAGAAGCCTAAAATGTTAAGCGATAGCTCTGATTCAGACAGCCCATAACCGTAGAAAACACTTTCAGATTTGGTTCATTAGCCAGCTGCATTTTCAACATTTTTGGGAAAGATTATATAACAAGTGCAATTCTGCACAAATATTTTATTTACTTTAAAACTAGCAGCCAATGTCACTGCTGTTGCTTACATATAATTTTATGCACTTTTTATGGATCTTGTTGTTACTCCAGCAAATGTTTTGTAAACCTATTTTACTCCTGTATATTCATGGATGTATACATTGTTTTCAGCTTGGACAGTGTTAGTAATAAAACAACAAAAAAAGTATTTTTTTTCCTTTACAGTTTTCTATTTTTTGCAAGTGTGCTTTTTTTGCATGTTTGCTTGCAACCACAGGCTAGATGCGCTGAGGAAACCTGACAGAATTTGTAATTTGTGCCTTATTTGTGCTCACCTGTATTTGTGTCTCTGCTGTATCTCAACACATATGATGTTACCTACATGAACATTTTTTCAGACTCTCTCCTTATATCACTTTCATTGTTTCTTTCTTCATGTTAGCACAGGTTTTTGTTGTTCGTATCTCCTCTGCTAGCTGTTTCATCCTCTCTTTCTTCCTCCCTCCTTTTTCCTCCATCCCATATTTCCAAATCCCTCTCCAAGAGCACATTGTGTGTGTGTGTGTGTGTGTGTGTGTGTGTGTGTGTGTGTGCGTCTGCATGATTGTCATACACACAAATGTGCACACACACATGCACAGAACGCAGACTTAGATCGAGCAGATGGTGACCGTATTCATTTTTTCCCCGACTAACATTAACCATTCATTATAGACAGCAGACTAAGCCAATCCCACATCCGCCCCCATGCAACACGTACACACACATCCACACACGCACACACATAATGTCCAATAATTTTGCCATTAGCTCAGTGATGGTCCCAAAATCTTGCATGCCCCTCCGTCAGTGTTGATACTCTCTCCTTCCAGACGGTCCCAGTTCTGCTCTGACTCAATCTGTTGACATTTCTGATTCCGTCTCTGTGACTCAAATTTCTTCTCCTTCACTTCAGCAACCCACAACAGGAATGAGGAGCATCTGACGATTCCCTCTGCCTCCCTTTCCATCCAATCCATCTATTTTTTTTTCTTTGTTCTTTCCACTTTCACTGTCTGGCTTCTTCTGGCAAGTTCCCCACAAGTAGGAGACACAATCACACAGTCACTCTGCTTCCTTCCTTTGTTTCTCTTTCTGCCTCATTTACATCCTTTCTTCTTTTCTATCTCTCTGAAATTAAATAGAACAAAACTAAAACCTGTTAGGCAGTAAATCAGGTTTAATCTGTGGCTTGAAGAAAAGATGAACATTAATCCACATCTGTCCATACAAATGTTTACCGCTTATATTTCAGACGTGATTAGGTTCCGCTGTTAATCTGCATGCTCACAGTTATGTACAGTACACGCATGGTTGCAAAAGAAAAAAAGGAAGAAATACGTAGGAGTGCTATTATTTGCATACACAGTTTAGCTTAAATACATGCACATTTGCTTCTGTGCATCCCTCCCCCTGTAGAGAAAGCCATCTGAGGAGATTTTGGCCCTTTGCTGCTTTGTTCAGTGAAAAGGCTGCAGAGGCAGAGAACTCTCACTCTCACACACTTAAACTAATGAGAGTTGTAGCTGCACCCAGAGAGCAGAGTGAGTTAGTGTTCCTCAGCCACCCGTTGGACATCAATTGCCCTGAAAGGCCTGAAGGCTTTACTCAGTTCCCTTTGCGAAACCACACCCATCGCTGCCCTTTGGACACAGCCACACAGACCTGCCCACACGGACAGTCGAGGTATTTTTCTTGAGTAGTCTAACTCTTTTGTGGTCTATACCAGAAAGGGGTGCATTATCACAGCGAGCTCCTCTGGAAAAGCAGGTATAAAGACAGATGACTCAGTTCTGAGCTCTGATTCCACACAAGCAGTTGGTACAACAACACAAAGTTTAAAGGTGCCCTGTGGAGATTTTGACTACCATGGTATACTGTTATATGGAGGGGATCCCTGTTGTTGCTTATACAGTGCATACAGGCCAGCATTTGAATGACGCAAACTACTGCTTCTCATTTCAGCTATCCTGCTGATATTTGACAGTGACACACAAAGAGTGCACTGGACCTATGAAATGGGAATTTTAAAACAAACAAACAAAAACAACAACAACAACAACAGGATTTTATTAGGAAGAAAATACATTTAGCATCTTTTAAGCATCTTTTTAGTGCTTGATGATACACACAGTAGAAATCACTTTAGCATTGTTCTGAAACTGTACACATATTGTGTGTACTTTCATTAATCAACAAAATCACATGACTTTAAAGGAGCAAAACAGAGTTCACGGTGACAGTTTATGATATTACCTGTACAGTAGTTGTATTAAATTGTATAAATTGCACTTAAGCTTACTATATTTGTGTAAAAAATACTCCAGTTTGCAACATGAAATGCAGTGGAAAACTTAAATATTTGCTTTTTTGTTCTGATTGCTTTATCGGACATTAATTTGCCGTATGTCACAAAGGCCACGAGTCCTTTATATTGCACGGTTTAACTGTGATTCCTTTTCATTCTTCAGTTGGATTTTTTCTATGTTGGTGGTTAACCTGAGTAAAGCAGTGCAAGTGTCTGCCTGCGTAACGCAGGTGTGTCAAAATACATTTGATTGTCCGGTGCAATTTATTTTGTCTGCTCTGTCCATATTCCTTGCAAATAGGACCCATCCCCCCCAAAAAACACACCACAAAACACGTTGACAACACTCCTCTCCCTCCTTTTGTCTCCTCTCCGTCCAGCTCCTTTTCTGTCAGTCAGTCGGCTGCCCTAAAACTGTCCTAAATGACTTAATCTACAGGGCAATAGTACTCCAGAGAGGCTGGTGAGTGAGGACAGTCTCTGTGTGCTGTAAGGGGATTGCTGTAATTACTGGGATCTGTGCACCGTATTTATCTTTTCAAGGGATGGGTGATCCTGCCATAAAAAGCCCAACATTTGGCAGTTAACTAATGCACACCATTAGATTGATTGTGCTGGATTTGTGTCTGTGTGTGTGTGTCCCATATTTTCCTACTGCTGCCATGGTCTGTGATGTGTGTTAAATAATGCTTGGTTGTTCTCTGTAATCCTGATTAAATGAGGGTTAATGTGTGTCTGTTAAACTTTTTCACAGATCCCCCAACCGTGACCTTCTACAGCTAAATAGTTTGCATAAATGAACTGGCTTATGAGATATAATTAGATAGACGGAGACACAGGCAGACAAGGAAGAGGTACAAGGATCAGGTAATACCACAGGCTATGTCTGTTTTTCTGCCACGATGTCCACTATTCCATTTCAAAAAATAAATAAAAACCATTGTCTGATATGCTCCTTCCTTGAACATAAACCTCAGCAGCTTTCAAAATCTGACATTAGGAGTAAAATAAAAGAGAGAAAATAATGAAAGAAAATGAAATTATCACTCTTCTTGGATGTGGCAGAGAAACAAACAGATTGACCACGCTCCTCTTTCCAAAATCCTCCCCCGTGCAAGCAACATGTTCCTCACGTCCATCTTGGCTGTTTTTTTTTTTTCGTTTTTTTTTTCAGATATTTGGTGTCAGTGTGTGTGTCTATCTGTGTGTGTGTAAATGTGTAAATGTGTGCATTGGTTTGTGTGTGCTGGTTGTGAAGACGGAGGCTGCACCAGGCTGTCCAGCCTACACACAAACCGTCCCGTCGTTAAATCACCTTACTGTTCCATCCACCATCCACTGCCCTGAGCATGTTTTTCATTTGATGTATGTTTTGGTCGAAATGAAAGACACACGGGGAGAGAAGAGAAAATAAAAATGCAGGGGTATCAAGACAAGATGCATAAACATTGGATGTCAAAGTGACTAAAGACTGTCTTCTCCTTGCATTAATAAAACTAACTTTTGCCATCTTTTAAACTCTCGCACACTCGCTCTCTCATTTAATCTCTCTTCTCTATCCCCTTTCTCCCACTTGTTCCTCATTAATTTTTATGTTTCTGACCTCAGAAACGGGCATGAGTACACAGATATATTACAGTAATTATCTAATTTTACAGTGCCATTAAATGTCACAGAAATCCAGAGTTATGACATTAATACAATAAAGAGGTTTTGGGCCAGAGGGATGATAACTTACTACTGCTCCAAAGTGTCTGCTGTGGATTTTTGCCAGTTTCATTCTACCAACATCAGCAGTGTCTTTCATAGTTAAACACACTGCATACATTAGACAATTCGTTTATTAATATCAGGTTAAATGTTAAATTGCATGTGTGGAAATCCGTTTTATCTTTAACTGAATATTCAGAGAACAACCATAGTGTGATATGATTACCAAAGCATACATTCCACATCTTAATTTCTGTATTCAGAAGAATTTTCCAGTAGACATCAGATTCACAAAATATTATATTTAGATTCTCCTCATTTTCCCGGATTCTGGCCGGCAATAGTGTTATTTACTGTGGCTCTGACTGAGGCACATTTGGGAGCAGTTCAAATTCAAAGCTGTGCCAATCTACTCATTCCTTTTTTTGTCTTTTTTTTCACCCCCTCAGTCTCCCTCTATTTCTCTCACTTACTCTCCACTCATTTCGGTGTACCTCTGTCCCAGTAGATGGAGATGTGAAATATTTAAACACACTTTGTTGTTTGGGGACAATGCACTTCAGCAGATGGGCCATCGCTGCACAGACCCCAATGTATGCAAATCTCCATACAAAGCAGCCCAGGATGTTTTCAATATAACACAAGTGCCTCAGGCCTTGTTTTAATCCCTCTTTACCCGCAGCCAATGCACTGTTTCATCCAGTCAAACGCCTTAAGCGCTGTGTCAACTTGGACATCTGGCCACATAACTGAACCCAACAAAAGTGTGCATGTGTGTTAGGAAGAGAACATGTTTATGCTGGAGGAAAAGGTGATATAGTGCATGCTATTGAACTAAAATACCCAGAAATAAAATCATCAGTGGTGTTATTAGAGTCAGAGTACATCAAAGGACCAGTCATTGTAGTTTCTGTGGTGGATTCTTCGCCCTCAACACCAGGGGAAACAGGTGCCAGTGTTGCTTTCTTCATTGTCTCTTAACTTGTTTTGCTGTTTTTCTCACTTGTTTTTCTCACCCCCACCCTCTAGGAACAGGCAACCAGAAGTACACACATGCAAATGCGTGCGCAGATGCACCAACACACATGCACGCACGCTGGTGCTCATGTACACAAATGTGGCAAGGTAACACACGCATGCTGCCTGCAGACTTTCTGGTCAGAACACTGATTTCTGTCGTTGTGACATCTGAAGGGCGCTACAGCACAGCCAGACACCTGGATGCACATGGCATCCTTCACTACTGTGTGTCAAAGTCCACGTGTGTGTGCGTGAGGGTTTGTGTGCTAGCTAGGTGTGCATTAGGTGTGGGGGGAAGGTTCCATAGAAGGCAGCATCTCCTGAGGGTAACTCATGAGCTTTTCCTGGATGGACCACAAGTTCAGACGCTTAGAGCAGTGCTGCATGTCCTCACTGACCTACATGATACACATGAACACGTATGTACTGCATATGTACAGTGTGCATACTGCAAGACTCGTGTAGGAGGAGGAAGCCATATTTACTCATACTGTCAATAACTAGGTTAGCACAATTCATTGAGCAAAATTTTTTTTTAAAAATTTAGCTAAACTTTCACTGAATGACAGTTTAGTGTTTGGCTTGGAAAGGTTGGAAAAATACACTTCAGTGTGAAATAATGAAGCATTGTGTGTTTAAAATGTTTTCTGATTTATTTGCATCAGATAGAAATTTTCACTTAAGGAACGCAATCGAAATATTCTATGTTTTTTTAATTATAAAATGTGCGGGATAAAATGTTCCATTTAATGGAATGAAGCTAACATTGCTACTGACAGCATAAAATCCCTGCACAATGAAACTACATGGATCAAAGTATAGAGCCATGATTAGAAATACTGATTGAAAGTCAGAGTTTAATGGATACATCTCTTGGATTTTAACATCTCTGTTTGCAGATTTTTATCAAATTGTAAAAATGTGTTCAGTGAGCAGCCACTATAAATTGGAGCTCTGTAAGCATATTCCTTTTGCGCCGTGTTTGGAGCTGGCATGAGAGAGACTGCCTGCAGCTTGTGTGATGGTCTGTGGATATGTGTGGATGTGGGGGGGCTTATGTGTGCATGTGTACTTAAACCTCAGGCCATGAAAGTGTGTGCGTGTCTGTGCGTGTCTGTGTGTGTGTGTGTGTGCGCGCGTCTCATTATGTGTATGCGGTTGCATGTGTATGGATCAGTACGTGCGTGTTCAGGGGGAAGAAAGAGTGTAGGTGAGTGCAGGAGACAAACCTGTCAGTTTCACAGCTGGTTTCTCTGGCTGCAGGGCTCAGGCCGGAGCAGGGTGACACTCAGCATCACAGCACCACAGCACAGGGCCTGGGGTAAACACACCATCATATACTGTAGAGGCAAACACATACACACATACACATACCTTGGTTGGCTGCCCTCACCCATAAGACCAAGAGACCAGTGAAACACACCACCTGGGCAAGTCATCATATCTTGTCAAAGATTTTTTTTTTTTTCCTTTTTGGCTCGTCGAAGGTGTGAACAACATCACAGACCAGATTGCCTGGCAATGGACTGACCATCATGTTGTAAGGAAGGGGCGGGGGAGGTTGAGAGGAACACAGAGTGAGAGAAATAACAAGAAAAAAGTATAACGTAAGATGAGAATGGATGTGTCTTTAGTAGCTTTACCGAAAGACGGAGTCGCTTGTCTCCCCGCATTATGAGCCCCAGTTGCTCGTTTGCAACTATCACACTCACTCTTGACGCCTTATTGATGATAGGAGTTGGCGTGGACTATTAGCTGGGTTGTCGCTTCCTACGTCAAAAAGAGATGGCGCTTCCATCCTTTGGTCTCATTTCAGGACTTGTTTTATAAGTGCGTTCCCGAGTGGAATGGACTCTGCGGATGAAAGAGCCTAAGGCAGTCTCCCCCACACCCTCCCCACATCCTCCACCATCACACATTACCATCTCCGAGTAGATGGAAGTGATGGCAATTTCTTTAGGGTATTAGGAGGATGCTGGCCCTTTTTAAAAATTTTTTTAGTTCTCATACCAAGTACAGTTTTGAAGAAAAATGATCATCAAGGTAAGAAATGTGTTACATGAGTTAAGGTGATAATTATAATTCTGTGCAAAGCAGCTGAGCAACAGAACGCAGGTATGTTCAGGAAAATAAACAGCCCCACTGTGAATTCTGTTGACATTTTGCAGAGAAAGAACCCAAAGTGAGTCAATTATAAAAATAAAGTAAACATGTTGACAGGAGAAACGAAACTGTGTTTTGACTGCTCCTGTCGAGGGAGGTTCCCCTGTCTAAAGTTTACATAGTAAATGATTATGCTTCACTGATTTTGCCCTGGATATGTGTGTGTGCGCGTCTCTCTCTGTTTGAATGTGTGCACTCGGCGATCAACTTCTGCTAAATACTAATTACTGAATACTTAGTACGGATGCCCTTTCTATTGGGTCCCTTTAGTATAAACATTCATTATAGTGCTTTTTCTCCTTTGTAGCTCCATCATCATTATTCCACCACATCCCCTGAGGAGTGAGACAGAGCCGAGGCCGAGGCCGGGGCCGGACCAGGCTGGGAGAGAAAACACTAGAACCAGAGCGCCAGGACCTGGGAATGCACACAAGTGATATTTGTGCGAGGAGATCAAAAAGCGTTTACCTTTAGATGTTTCCCTGATATGAATATTCAACATCCTTATTGAAATCTAATTTGGGTCTCCTTGTCTCAGGGGTCTTTTCATCAGTGCCTGTTGCCTGAGGCCACTGCTGATTGACAGCCAAACTTTAGTAAAGAGCAAGCAGGAAAAAAAAGGGGAGATCTGGTGGTGTTGGAGATGTGAGCGGTGTGAAGCTGGGGAGAGCTGGAACAGATGAGTGGAGGGGTACTGAGGGGGGGTGGGGGTGGGCGAGAGGGCGGCGGGGGTGATTTATTTAACCTCCTGGTGTGCATGCACAAACAGAATGCAGCAAATTATTGGGAACATAACAAGCAAAACAGAACTATTTCACAATATTTTATGATTTCAGGCTTTTTGTTCTCTAACCATGTTGTCCACATGGACACAGCGGTATGTGAAGAAAGAATCACTATACTGGCATTTCTTTTCTGAAAAATAAGCAATTGGATTAACCACTTAATTGATGGTTAATCAGCAACTAGTTTGAAAAGTGACAATTTTAAACAATTTCATGAAACAGCTTAAAAATGTCTCCTGAAGCCAGATTCTCCAGTCTGAGGAGTTGCTGCTTTTCTCTGATATGTATCAATGCAAATCAAATATCTTTAGGTTTTGGACTGTTGCTCAGACATAACAGTGAATCTGACGATGCTGACCTGGACTCTGTCACTGATGAAATGAAAGTATGTTTATTCAAGCCTCATACTTTACATAAAAAACGTGGAAATTCTTGCTCATTTTGAACCTACTACAGTGATATTGGAGCTTTTTTAAACCTTATACTTTAGGTTTATAATTTTTATACCATTCCTGTCCATCTAAAGCTGTGTATCTCTGAATATGATTATCTTAAATGTGACATTTTTTTCTGATTAGATTAAGTAAAAACTGGAAGTTTGTTCATTTTAAAGAAAAAAAGCTAAGCAATGTCTCTAATCTGAATACATGGCTGCTTCTGCGGGCTCATGAAAACTTTAATTTTAAAAACACCAAGGCAATTACAGGAATGGAAAAGGCATATGCGACATTGTAGAATATCATACACTACTGTAGATTAAACAGTATTAAAATCAGCTCAGCCTTAAACATCTACTGCAACAACAAAAAAAATGCAACAAGAATATTAATCCAAAATGCCACACACTGTATCTGCGAGGGACTATTTTATTGTGGAATAATTACCTTTATTTGTCATACTTTAATTACATTCTGCTAAAAATTGTTAAATACTTTTGAATGAAGGTTTTTAACTTGTACTGGAGTAGTCTTAATGTGTGCTGTTATTCTTACTTCGGTAAAGGATCTAAAAGCCTCATTCACCCAATCACATACATCGCCTTGACCAACACTCCCACACACACCATCCAATCAACCCCACTCGGGCCAACTCTAGGTTCAGTAGCAACCGCTTCAGAATGCACAGTGGAGGAGCTGGGGATCAAATCCACCCCCCCAATCAGTGCACAACCCGCTATTCCCTTCTGGGCCACAGCCACCCCCAGAAAGCTAAATCCAAATCCACCTTCCCCTGGACTCCACTTCTGGACTCAATCGGGATAATAAATTTGAGATTAATTAATAACACAAATAAACCGCAACCCTAGATCTGCATACCTGCTACACATAGCAAAGGGGCTGTGTTTATTTGTAATTTACTGCTCCAGTCACCTAATTTATTCACCCCAGTATTCAAGTATTCATTTTTTTCAAGATCATATAGCAAGAGATGCACTGAATGTTGTAATTCAAATTTGCTTGTTTCAGGTGAGATGAGACGGTAAGATAACTCATCCTCAACTGTTTGATATTTCTGATTAATTGATGATTTTATGAGCAGTAGCAGAAAACATTTTGCGATAAGAGCCTCCCATTTTTGGTTAATGATTTTTCTATCTCTTGCATTAGTAAACAGATTTTCTTTGTGTTTTGAATTTTTTAACAAAATGTACAAAACAGATTTTACTGGAAAATGATTTATGAAAAAATAATGAGAACACTGGGAGCTAAAAGAAATACTTTTACTCGTCTTAATATTAAAAATATTAGGAGAAGTAAAGTCATTCTCATTAACAGCAACGCACAGACATTCATGTTTAATAAATATACTTTCATTTGTTATGGGTGAACTGAAAAGGCGTGCTATATTTACCCCATCAGTGTTTTATCTGTTCTGTTCTTGCCTTAAAACCAAGCATCTGACACTCTGTGCCAAAGGCGTAGCACCATATTGTTTTCTAAAATTATATTTCTAAACATTTGTTCAGATATTTGTCTCTGTTTCTGACTAAGGACCTGTGAACTCCATAACCATTCATTTGGCAAAAGAAGAAAAATCTGTACTCTCACTCTGACTGCAGGGGAGAGCTGGTTTGCAGTGATGGAGTGCATTTGTGTCTTTGCTTCTCAGGGTTATATAATAAATATTAGACTCTGAAAACAGCCTGAGCCTCTTTTCTGCTGTTGTGGCTCTGAAAACAGAAAACATATCGCTGCGAAGGATTCAAACCAAACATACCTGTGGGTTCTAGAAACAGACCAAACAATTGCAGGTGAGGCTGAAATGAGATACAGTAGAGCCATGTGCATGTATACACACACACACACACACACACACACACACACACACACACACACACACACACAAACCAACACTGTCCTCATCTGGCCAGTGGGCTGAGCATGGTTTAATGTTATTATCACGCAGGTGTGGGTCTTGTCCCTCAGGGTTCCATTAAAATGATGCCCCTCTCAATGGAGGCTCCATTTGCTCTTTAGATTTAACACGGGCCATATGTCTAGCAGGAGGCAAACAGCTGATGGGGTTTTAATTGACAGAAATCAACATATTTGGTTGTGCGCATGTGTATGTGCGATGGTGCGCTAATGGTGGATGAGCTTGGGCATCAGGGGATCCCTTTAAAGGGTCAATTATCTATCAGAAGAAAGAAAGAAAGAAAGAAAGGGATGGAGAAACGCTGCGGGTCTCGTTTAGCATTGTAGGACATAATCATGCACATCAGTGAGTGATTACAATTTCCTTCATTTTGGAGCTGACATTCATTGTCCATCCCAGGAACACACTGGGTGTACAGAGCACTAACTTCATGTTTCATTCAGCTCCACAGAGATAATGCACCAGGCTGCAGTCAAATCATGTAAAATTACCTCTGTCACAGAGCTGCTTTAAGCTCAGGAGGGGACCCAAAACCAAAGACTGTGTCTGCTGTTGTGTTCAAACTCAATCGCTGCTATAACAAGAGACTGAAATAACAAGACGTAACATACGAAACCATTTTACACTCACTTAAATGGAAATATTTCTTGGATGATTGGTGAAAAATGGTTGAAAGTAGTTCGAAGTCCTGAAGGATAACAAAACGTTAGGCTAACAGGCGCAATGCAATTAGCACATAAAGCCTGTCAATGGCCTTCAGTATCACAGCCCTCTAAGGAGTGGGAGACTTGTAAAGCCTCCTGATCTATTGCCACAAAGTGATTAATCCTCCCTAACAATGACCAGTCTTAAACTGGGCCTCTATATTATTAGGTAGTCCTATATAGCATTTTAGCTTTTCACTAATTAGCATTCAGATCAGGGACCCGAGAGACAACCCCTCCACCACAGAGGAAGGACATAGGATGAGATGGCGACACAGTGAAATGTCATTAACTTGATGTTAATTACTAATTAATGGGGCCATTTCATTTACATGTATCTCTGGCTCTCTGATGGGCCCTGCATTTACTGGGTTACTCCTACCAGCCAACAAGTAGAGAGGAGGTGGGGAGGGTTTATCTCCCCCTCTCTCCTCTACTCTCCCCTCAGTGTTTCATCTCTGCTAATTAAATAGTGGGCCACTCATCATGATTATGTCTGCTTTTACAACACCATTTTGTGTCAGTGAGAGCACTCCAATAAGTGACTGGCCATCTCTTTAACACCGACGTGTTTTCTTTTTTTATATGAACTGTACATCAAAAAGCTAGATTCACTGCCAACCCGCTCCGCTCCTCTGACTTTTATCTGACTTGTTACTTTCACTCACTTGTGACCCCTCCTTTTTTTTTTTTCTTTTCATCGCCACGCGGCAGCCACAAGCCATCCGTCTCCATAGCAACCCGAGCCATTCGGTCCCATGAGGGGGAGTGACTAGCGTCTGGCCATTCGCACGTGGGTAGTGCCAGCTAGCCAACATGGCACACAGCATCCTGCCATATGGTGCCACCACATAAGTACTGCTGGCCTGGACTCGGGATCCGGGGCTGTAGTGTGGCCGGTAGTGTGAACACGACGAACCTGCGGTGGAACCTGCTTTGGACTGGTCTAAATAATGGAGTCCAAATAAAAGGTTCCCAGGACAAACCTTTATGGTTCCTGAAAAGCTTGAACGCTTTGTGTATGAAAAGGCTCTTTCGTGCAGAAGCTGGCGATATTTGCTGCAAATCGACATTCATGAAAACTTCATGGGTATGCTGTTAAACAGGAGGACCCCTTTATACATAACAGGAACTGTGGAGTATCTGGAGATTGGGAAGCACGCCGTGTGCTCGCCTCATTACTGATGCTGCACTGCCTCTCTGTGGAGATGCAGAGAAAATACACGCAGTATTTTCTCTGTGCAACATATTGAAGAAACTCAAAATAGTTGACAAAAATATATTTTTTTTTATTCAAACTCAAGAGCTTTTAAATACAGTATATCTGAAACACATTAGAATACTGCATTTTATTTTATCTAACGTGTACATTACAGGTTATCAAAAACTATTTGACAGAAGGCTTTCAGCAACCTGTAGTAAGATATGTTGGCGAAAACTATTTATAATGTAAAAGGTTTACATTTTCAAGATGTGAACATAACAAAAAAAGAGGCATGTGGGCATTTGTGAATAGTGCAGTGCAAGCAACTGTGAGATCCAGCATAAGAAAAAAAAAAAACTGTTGAAGAGGGATTATTTTGTACAGTAGTCTTATGTAAGACACAAACACAAGCATGATCTGATGTCCCCGCATTTGTGTTGTTGTTGGATCATCAAAACCTATGTTGTGATGTCATCACAAGCTTATAACCATAACTATAGCCAGTAACACTAACCCTAGCCCAAAATCACACCCTAACGAACATTAATTATGATGATCCCGGAACAATACCAATACGTGGATATCGATACACCCAAGCAAAACACACTCTGTGTACGGCCACACTAAAAACATAGTGTTGGAACAGAATTTTAAGAGATTTGGGGAAAGATACTCGATTTTAGATAAGAGTTTTTAAAAAGGTAATCATAATTTATAGCTACTTAGGATTATGTTTTTCTACCAAACACAAAAATAAATAGGTAAAGAAATGTTCTTTTTTTTTTTTTTTTACTCTGAAAGACGGAGAGCTGCGCTTTAAATAAATCCAATGACTTCATTCTTTTTTGTAACAAGTGACAATGCCAACATCAGAAATGCACTTCATGTTACACCTCCAAGTATACATGGAATAAAATCCTAGAAAATATAAGCCAATGTGGAGTTGTATGCCAATAACAGTAACAAAAGACAAAGAGGCAACAAAAATCCAACAAATAAGGCAACTATCAGCAATGTACAGCAATCAGCACTTGACACTTTGTTACCACGAAGGTGCATGTCTTGCAGTTTTCTTGTTGCTCAACTGAGGCACGAAACAATAAATGCATAGATTTAAGGTATCAAATAAGCATCTGGACCTAACATGAAAACAGAACTTGTAAAACTGTGAACGCCAAAGATAAACATTACATTTACCTAAACCTTCAGACGGAGTTATGCAGCTAGTTTTACGTTGCTACATAGGTTTCCAGTTCGATTGTACTGAATCCGATAATTTATCGTTATCTCGCCTGTCCCCTAACATTCATAACGTCACTGTGTAACTTGGAGACTATTTCAAACTGCCTTAGTGACAGCTAGCACTATCTATCATGAAAAGTTAATGGATGCCCTCTCAAATACTGATATCACTTCCTGTCTAGTGCCTAAGTAACAAAGGTATTAAGTGCGATGATAATAATGCAACCTAAAAAGGTTTCTTCTTGAAGAATCGTGTTGTCTGCATGTGTTGTTTTTACATTATTATGATATCACACTGGTGATTATTTAGATATATTTGTTGTCTATTTAACACAATTTAAAAAAAGAAAGTCTTTCAAACTCTATCCATATAAATATAAAATTACTCAAAGCAGTTAGGTGAGGTATTTCTATTCCATGCAATTACAAATAATGAAAATACAATTATTTAAATTAATTAATAACCTTTGGTCTTTCAACTTAAAACAAACCCTTGGAGACAACGATCAGCGAGAGCGCCTAGGCAAAGCCTTGCTGCCATAAAGCTCTTGGTGATTCGAACCACAGAAGGTAAATTGTATAGGACATTAAACCGCCTTTAAAGTAATTAGTGGCTGGGTAATGAGGTGTCACTCAGATCTCTCAGTGATGGCTGAGTGAGGCGTACTAATAAAAGACTTCAGGTATGAGAGGCTGGACTCTCCCTGTGTCATCCACGCCGCCTAACCCATCCCTGCAGGGCAAAAACAAACCACCTCGGTCTGTCACAGCTCTCACTCCGGAGAGTGACACATCCATCACTGTCACAGCTCCTTCGGCACAAACACAGCAGAGCAGTGGGCTATGGCTTTCAGTTAACAATCTGTTTGATTTTCTTGTTCCTAAGTAACACAGTTTGTACACATGTTAAGTGTAAACTATTTTCCATGGAGCCTGGAGGTAGTGTAGTCTTTCCTACTTCCACGTTCTTCTTTAACTAGCACAGCACCCTTTAACACAGTTGTCTTCTTTCCAGGATCCAAGGTTAAAGCCCGACAAGACTTTTCAGTAACATTGTGCAGGCTCTGCTGTGTGCTGCTGTTGCAGTCAAACAACCACAGAGCCAATCAAACTTTTCATAATTGTTGTGTGCAGTTCCATCTATGCGCTGGATAATATCGCAGCTGCTGGTTGCCCGAGGTCACATTCAGGTCCCTCCAATAACTGACGATTTAGATGTGTATGTTGTGGTGGCGGAACTTAGTAGAGTCAATGTCAACCCGGCGTGCCTCAGCGAATGCCAGGAAGGTACAGAGGCCAAGCAAGTTGACCGTGGTGATGAGGGCAAACACAGAAGCCCACGAGCCTGTCGCCTCAATGAGATACCCCGAGAAGTACACCATTAAGACCCCTGCACAGGAACACAGAGTAGCTATAAATAGCAAAGCAGCACAAAGAGGGTAACAACATGTGCAAGTGGCAAAACTATTCAATTTGTCCCACATCTAAATTTCTACAGAGAAAATGTCAATCTTTTCTGTGTCCCTCACAGGACCACTAACTGTCATCTCCTCATCCCTGTATTATTCATCTGACACAAACTTCATCATGGTCCCTTGATGAAATATGAATGGGACAAAGAGACAAGCGGGACTGACATTCAGCACATCACCTCAAAGTTTGAATTTAGAGAAGTGAATCAATGATTTCACTTAAAAGCATGGAAGCAACTACTGGTAAAAGATTAATGACATGTAGATATTTTTTTAATTAATACAAACTCACCTGAGAAAGCACCGCATGTATTCATAACGCCTGGAAAAGAAATGTACAGTAATTACTCGTAAGGTGTGACATTTTGCCATTGTTCTAAAACACATTTTTAGAACTTACCAAATAAAGCGCCAGCACAGGACGGAGCAAGATCTTGAACATTTACAGAAACACCACTGCAACAGAAAAACATGTCATTGTCAATTTGAACTTCAGAAATGACTCTAAATACATCCCAAACCGCAACAGAGTATAAGCCTAACTCTGAATGGCATTTTTTCCCATAAAAAAACAGATGGAGAGAAAATCTGTGTCTGTATGGGCTACTGCTGAATGCATATTTACTGGTTTATTGTAAACATATCTATATCAATTCCACTCTCTTTTAGTCATCAAGGCTGGAACCAGAGTGAAGAATAGATTTTCTTTAGGGAGTTCGAAATATCATTAATGGAGCCACATAAAAACAAAATGAAATACATTTATTGTCCACATCATAATCATTAAATTTACTGATTATTACTACGAGGTAATATATGTATATAACTTATACTTTTTATTTACACCATTCAAATATGTATAAAATGTAGTATTAGGGCCACAGTTAAAAAAAATCTATATTGATGATTGTTTTGAGAATAAAGTTAGAATTTCAAGAAAAAAATCAAAATGTGGAGATTACAGTTGATTCAAGACCAACTGCCACGGTTGCTGTACCTTCTGAGTTAGTGAAATCATACTTCAGAATCAGCTTTAGTAACAAGGAAGGAAAATTTTTTTTCTTTAAGCACATAAACACTATTTTATCAAACAGAAAAACCACATGGCTGGTAAAAGGCTGCTAATGAACAGATGCAAAGTCATTGATGGTTACCATGGTCATTGTTCCTCAAGCTTCCCCTTTCAATATGCAACTGAATACACTAAAAGAAGTGCACTCACAATTTCATTTAAAGGATATCTGATTATTTTTAGATATATTTTTGATAGGGTTAGCACTGTTGCCGCACAGCAAGAAGGTCCTGAGTTCAATTCCAACATCAGGCCGGGGTCTTTCTGTGTGGAGTTTGCATGTTCTCCCCGTGTTTGCGTGGGTTCCCTCCGGGTACTCCGGCTTCCTCCCACCGTCCAAAGACATGCAGCTTGTGAGGATAGGTTACCGGTAATTGGAAAATCCAAATTGCCACTAGGTGTGAATGTGCGAGTGAATGTGAGTGCGAATGGTTGTCTGTCCCTGTGTGTTGGCCCTGCGACAGACTGGCGACCTGTCCAGGGTGTACCCCGCCTCTCGCCCTATGACAGCTGGGATAGGCTCCAGCGCCCCCCCCCCCGCGACCCTGAAAAGGAGAAGCGAAAGCGAATGGATGGATGGATATTTTTGATATCTTATTGCTTTGAACAAATCCCTTAAAAGCCCCAAACCACCAAAGAACTGATCATTGTTTTCTTATTCTTTTTTATCCTTTTCTTTAGTCACTCTTTTTTAAAATGTTCCTCTGTGCCAAAGAGCTCCAGTGTTGTTCACAAGTTATTAAATACACATCAATGAATCATACCATTGTAGCGGCTGTACCTTCATTACCATAAACCCAAGTTGGCTTGCATACTTATTAGCACACCAAACATGCATTGATGCATTCTTTAAAAAAATGCAGTATTTACTTTGGAAGTTATTTTAACTTATTATAATTAAAGCCGATGTTTATGCCCTGTTAGTAGCTGGGATGACGAATTCCAAGACAAACCAAATGTAATAAGGCACTACTAGGTAAAGTGGTTAAAACATAAATGCTTACAGACACTGATCCGATACAATGACAACTAGACAAACTGCATGCCTAATAAAAGCTGAGATCTGCCAAGTCTTCCTTGGTTATGCCTGAGCCAAGCAGCATGATTTAAGACTTTTTCAAATACAAAGTTGTACACTGGGGGGCGGAGTGGTGAAATATTTAACATTTAATTTCTAAGCAGCTATGCAAATAAGGGTAATATTCTGAAATTGTATCATCAAGTTTGAGTGAACAAAACACAAAACAATCTCTCAGGAAACACCACATTCACATGTAAAGCTAACCTCACATCTGCACAAATACCCACAATGGGGCAAAACATTTCTTACTAAGGAACAAGCAGGTTAAAGACCATTTAATATTTGATCCAGTCACGTGGGATCAATGTGTTCTCATAAGCACCTCTGTCGGGTAATGTTTAGAAAAGTTCAGGGCTGCAGCATAAGTGTGAATACAGCTACAGAGTGTGAGGAAACAATGGGTGGCAGTACCTGTGACTGAAGGTGGTGAGGCCCATGGTGGCAGACACAAATGCTACAGCCCAGGGGAAGGTAGTTGTGCCACACAGAAGAAGGGTAAACACACTGGACACACCCATGGAGAAAAACTAACACAGAGGGATGGACACATTAAAAACCCCCACATCAAACACAATTGTACATAATTCATTACATAAGCAGTGTAAACAGGACAGTCATGCACTTTGTACTGGGAAGAAGAATCACACTAAACATGCAACATACAACAGAATAACTGAACAACTGAGAAATATCGTACCTGCATCAACTTCCTCACTGATGCTGTATCGAAGCCTGAGGGATTCAGAAGAGAGATTAGGGAAGTCCAATGTAACGATATCAGTGCACTAAACATTTAAAATAATACTGATGTACAGTTTATTTCTCCTATTGTTTACCTTGACTGATGAGGTGGTCAGAGAGACAGCCACTAAAGAGGGATGACGGTATGGCCACTAACCAAGGAATGACATTGAACACCCAGCCCTGGAAAGATAAAATATTTTTGGGCTTTATTTGACCACATACAGCAGCCAGCTTCGTGTAGTGTATCAAGGACATGTGCTGTTTTAGTGACCTGTCTCAGTGATGATGATCCTAACAATTAATGACAAATAACTGTGACTTAATGTTGCTTTAAAAAGTCGACGAGTCTTAAAAATTATTTTTAGAAGATGGATGTAGAAACCCAGCATTTTAAAGCCTAAGCAATAGCATTTTAGTCACTGTCATGCTTTTAAGGAACCAGAGGAACCCATGTTTAGGAAATATGGCAGGGTGCTAAATATACTTGTTCTTCAAGTATGTTAAATACAAATATACCTGACAAACCAGCTGCCTACATCACCAAATCTGGCAATCAAAGTGGCCACAGCTAAAAATCTTAGAAAAACCACGAGTTAAAACAACAAGAAAACCCACCAATTGTAGAGCTGTTATGAATTTGGGCCATTTTTGTGCTAGGTTGTAAACATGCTTTGCAGTGGTGTTTGTTAATTTGGACATTTTAGCATGCAAATCTATGGAGATTGCCTCTGTTTTGCAGCCAGGCTCAAGTGGCCCCTCCAGGAACTATAGTTCTTGTAATTTTTCCAGCTGCTTGGTCAGACAGATTTTCAAGTTAAAATGCTCAACATTGTACCATAAGTAAACATGTTTGCAGCCTAGTACAAAAAAGGAGGTTTTGGCCAAAAAAAAACCCCACCTAATATCTACTTCCATAACAGTTCTGGGAGGTTGATTTTATTTTTCATCCTTTCTTGTAATCTCCTTCTTAAATTTCATTAAGTCTTAAAAGATGCAGAATAAGATGTCCAAAGCTAGTTCACCTCAGCTAATTTGAGTCACTGAACCAGATGACTCAATTGCACTTGTGTTACTTGTGCCTTTTGGAGCCTGTTTAATGCAACTACCTGACATATAATATTGCTGGCACCATTTTTGCTGGTTATTTTTTCCTACAGCCTATATGTGAATTCTAAAGAGTCAAACTGTAGTATTTTATTCGTATGTTATTCAGCAGATATCTGTGTCTGTGCAATGCAGTCTATGAATCCTCCACAGTGTCATTTAAGTGGTCACTTCTGGTTCCATGAAACCAGGATGGTGATGGCCAAAATTCTAAAATCAAAGCTTCAAAACAGGAGTTTACAAAAGAGTGCATTTTTCCTTGACTTTTCCTCAAGCGCCACCATTTGGTCAAAATTTTAACCTATTCAGAGTTTTGATTTATATAACTGCAAAACTTAGAACATAGTTCAAAGCGCCTTTATATCTAATTCTACTTTCACAAAGTCACTCACATGGCTGTAGACTCTAAGTCTAGTAAATAAAGGTGCAGTATTTCATATTTTTATCCCTTAAGCCCTTTTTTTATTGATTGGTTTCTCTAATAATCAAAGGAGTCATGAGAAAATAGTTACCTTGGCATCGGGGAATGTGTCTTTAAAGAATGTTGGCAGCCATGACAAAAGAGTAAAGAAGGTGCTCGCCGTGCAGAGGTGCGTCACTATTACAGCACTGGTTATTGAATGAAGAAAAACAAGTCTCAGTGAGCCCATTATAATTACACAACTACTCGCTCTGGGTTTTTTAGCACACAATGACACATTGACTTAGATACTGTTTTTCCTATTAGACAAAGGTTTGTATCTGTGCTATTTGTTATTAACCGATACCTCTATGAAGGTATGATGCATTATGTTAAAGTGAGTCAACAGCATAGTAATACTTACAAGCCTAAACTACCATGTAATATGTGGAGGTGTCAACAGGGATCAGATCAATTAAGACCACACATGTACTCTGTGTCACTGAAAATGGAGCACATCAGGTGTATTACAGTGTATAAATATCTAGGTCATAGGGAGGGACTGGAAGGAAAAGACCTCAGAGACATGATTCAGACAGTTGAGGAACACCAACATAAATCCAATAATAAGATATTTTACATATTTCCACATTCCTCCACCTATTTTTTTTCTTCTAGCTCAACACACATGCAATGGTTACAATTAGTATTCTGAAATTTTGAGGTTGCAGTAAATCAGCCGAAGCATTACATCAGAACCTGAAGGCACACAGGCAAGATTATTGCTGCTTATCCATCTGAATATGAAAACAAGCATGCAGTACTGCACATGTGCACAGAGCATAAAATATGTGTGCAAAAATTATAGGTGCAATTGCACATAAAGTCACACCCTCATAAATAAACACAGGCTTTATCTCACCAGACAGCAGGTTGTTTTAAGAGCCGTAACCAATGTCTTTTGGTCAGTTTGGACTGGGCTCCACTGCTGCCCAGGGACTCCAGGGTGATTATAGGCCCTACAAAACACAGATAAAATACAGGAACATGAGCACAGAAGAAGATGCTGACTCCAGCTGAGCAGGTACAAGATAAGAGACAGCACAGAAACTACTGACACAGCTGAAGCATCACTTGCCTTCTCCTTTGAGTAGATATTTCCACATGCAGTAGGCCCACAGGACTGAAAGGAGTCCAGAAACATAAAAAACACTCTGCCAGCCGTAAAGGTCCAACATGAGGGAGCCTGCCCCCCCAATTACCAGAGTGCTGGGAAATAAAACCACAACAACATGACAAGTTAAAACACAACCCTGTAAAAAGACATTTCCGCATGTGATTAGTATGACAGAATTTTATTGTGAAATTTCCTTATACATTTTTACAGAAACAATAAAATCACCATATGTAATAGTAACTGCTATTAAAATCAATAAAAGCACAAAAAAACTTCTTGTTTTGCAATAAAAACACCCAATAATGAACTAAGAAGGAACACTCAGCCTTTTCTCACTACTACCCAGTTATTGCATAACACTTGACTCACCCCAGATAGGAGCCACTACCCACGGTGCTCATGAGGAAGCCTCTTTCACTTTCCACCACCTTTTGTGAGCACAGACTTGCAAGAGAGGGGTAATGAACTCCTGACATGAAAACACAAAGCATAACCAAATTTTAGAAGGGCTTAAGGTTCAGCGGAAGAACGTTACACATTATTGTCTAATAAGACAAACATAAAAATGTGACAGAAAATAGAAACAGAGTAGTACATATGATACTGTGCTGGGTTATTTGAAATAAAACAATGCAGTCAAATCAATTTAAGGACACTTTTAAATGACTAAACTTAATCGCTGTTCTAAAGCCAAACAAAGCAAAGTACAGATGTCTGTTTGACAAATCGAACATCCCACCAGCAGAGGTAAATATGTCTTGATTGCTCAACAAATATGAGAATTATTATTTGTTTTCTATATAAAAAGTAGCCATGATGAATGTAGGATACTCAAAGATCTTGGATTCCTGGGATCCCACATTTTTAACATTAAAAGACTAGCTAGTGCAAGGGTGTTTTTAGCATTTCTTTGTTGTCTCTGCAGTGGACACGTTCAAGTCACATTCCTTGTAAGTGTGACTGACAAATTGAATCATTAAACACAAGACAAACGTCCGCAAACATGAACCAACAAGGACTTTAACAAGTGTCTGCACGAGTTCATGTGGGTCAGATAGATTATTTCGACTTCCCTGATGCAGACAGTAAGCAGATGCATTGCAAACAGAATTTTGTAAGAAATGCCACAAAAAATAAATGAAAGACCATTTACTGGCAAATGTTCTTGAGGCATTAAAGGCAGCAGCAGTTGTGGTCAGATGAATAATGTCTGATTGCCCATCCCTACTGTTCTTGTGCACAATATCTTTAGAACACACTGAGAAAATCTCACCAAATCTGGGGAAAACATTCACTTGGACTCAAAGAAAGTCACTCTGACCTCACATCGCTTTGTTGTCTCTTCAGTTGTTGTGAAGATGATATCTCAAGTAACCCTAAAGGAAATTTTGTGTCTTCAGGTTTGGCACGAACGTCTTCTTGGGCTTAAAAATGTTTCAAGGTCACATAAGGCCATAGATAGAATAGAAAATTACAAAAACGTTAAGGGGGGGGGGGGAGTGGTGACATTTTATATTCAAAAGGTCAAAGATTTGCACATTTGCATGTTAAAGGTCTGAAAAATAATCAAAAAACTTCTGGCCCTCACTCAACACTGTATTTCAGAAGTCTTCACAATGTGAGTCCATTTAAACGGAAGCATGACTTTTTGGCAGGGACATACGACTGAAAAACAGCAATTACAGATGCAAATAAGTCTGGCAGTTATCGGGAACCCGAAACTGCGACCGATGGGAGTACTGTCCGAGACCTTTTTCATTACCTGGATCTTACACCTCACTAATGTAATCTCAAGTGGTGATTCATCTTGCACACCGATAATCTCACCTTGCAGTAGGCCCATGAGGAAGCGAGCTAGTGTCATAGAGAGGATCGGCTGGGAGCAGAAGTGGGCCAGGATTGGGGTGAAAGCTGTCATTGAACCCCAGGCTGCTGCAGACAGCAGGAGGACCTTCTCACCTCCCACCCTGTGAACAGAGCACAGATGGGTTGCATTAGCTTTAACTTTGGCCTACTAAGATATCAACTTTTGACTTCTAAGATATCAGCTTGGAAGAACACATTGAGAGGTTTTAATCTTTTGGATAACTTTGGCTGAAAATATAATCATAGAGAATATTTGATCTAAATAAGGTGAGCATTTAGATCAAGTATTTTGGACTGTTAACAGTTTCTAGAGTGGGGAAAAAAAATACTGTGCAGACACCCATGCAGCTTATCTGTTAATGACACTGTGACTTAACATGACATTACAGGGCAAACATCTCGCTCTGTAGACTGAGCAAACACCACTGGGCTGCTTACGTCAGTGCCAGCACGGTTCAACATAAAGCGACTTGATTTTAATTACAACTCTAAAACTAGAACAGATGCCAACTGAAGACCCGCTTCAGAGTTCTGTAGACTCAAGATGATTTTCAATCATAAACCCAGAGCCTACCAACTTATAGAGCATGCGGTTTCTTACCGGTCACTCACGTAGCCTCCGAACACCTGAGTGAAGCAGTAGCCCCAAAAGAAGCTGCCCAGTACCATGCCGGACTCCCTCTTGCTCCAGCCGAACTGCTCTGCCATGCTGACGGCACAGATGGGCATCGCCACACGGGCGCAGTACAGGAGGCACGTCCCCAGAAGCAGCACCACTGTCCATATCCTTGCCACAGGCCTGCACCGGAGGAGAGCAGAACAATTTGAATTTGGCTGCACATCCCCCAACAGCTGGGGACAAACTTTGGCCTTGTTAGACCAGTTCGTAGGGGCTGTCTTATCTACAGTATGTGGCGGAAGCAAGTCCAACCTGTAGGGCATTCAACAGGGGTTAGTGGTGATGGGTTCTAACATGGTTTGGTTAGATTTATACATAAGATACTAGTATTCAAAATGTACATCATAACTTTATAATAGTTCATGGCAGTCTTTTCATAAAGGCAGCACTGTTATTTCCTTCTTTTTAGCCAAAACAGCACTGCATAAAAACACTGAGCCATGAAAGGCCAGAAAAGATACGTGTCACCACCAGATACAGCACTTCAGAAACCCTGAGAGGACCGGCAGGCATTAAGCGTCATTAACGATTTAAAAGTTAAAAACTCTCCCCCCTCCATATGGCCTCTGTGAGCCTTTTAGGCGGTGGGTTTGATTTAGTAGAGTTGTTAAAACATGGTTAAAACGAGCCCCGATGAGTTGGTGTTACCAACGGTTACCTTGACCAGCTGGTGTTGTGTTCAGGCCACTTCTTATGACACCCGGGGACGATCTTGGCGGGCGGGTGGTTGTCCTTGTGACAGACCAAATCTGGACTATAGGTCTTGCCATGTTTTTGAATAACTGCCATTCAACGTGAGGTGACGGACGGCAGCCTCTTCTCAACCGCTCCGGGTATACTGCACTTTCTTCCCTTTCCGGTCGATCAGTGAGAAAAGTAAGCGTTCGGGTGAAAAGGGGAAATCTTCTCCTAAAAGTATGCGCGAAATCACATCATAGGATCCTGACGGTAAATTCCATACCCTGTAAAACTGGACTAACAGAGAGAGAGGAGGTGATCGCCGTATTCGAAACAGAGCTAGAAGGGGGGGCAGCCTGTTTTTCCTGATGCGCTAGGAGGAGTAATCCACGTGTCAGTTTTTCTCCCCTGCCTCCTCCTCCAGCCAGCAGCCACGCAGCAGTTCTTCTTGTCGTCGCTAGGGTTAATCAGGAAGTGGTTTAGCCCGGCTGCTTCATCCGTTACCTTATCATCTGAAACGTCAGAGAGACGCCTGTGACTCCGGGCCCTCGGCGATGATGACGATGCAGTACTGCAAGTAGAAACAGAGCCTCCGCGGAGAACCAGGATGGGCTCTGTCGGTGAGCTGTCCTTGCCGGATGAAGATGTGATTCTCCCCGTGCTGAGATGCAGCTGTCGGGATGGGGCACCAAAATGCGCAGTACCTAGAAGGTTGCTGAAATGCTCCCCCGGCTATACTGAGTTAGCAGGAAATTGTTACATAACACGTCACAGCATGTATGCTGGTTGCCGGTGGGAATTAATGTACGGCAACAGTGTAAAGTAACAAACTTTTTGATAGTAAAATAAGAGGACAAATTAACAGCAGACTTCACCTACACACACACACACACACACACACACACATACATACATATATATATATATATATATATATATATATATATATGTATACATATATACATATATATATATATAGGGGTGAAGGGTGAAGCCAACAGTGACCCCCAGACTGGTAGAGTGGATAGACTGGTAGATCTCTGTTCAGAACAGTGCAGTTCCAGGAACAGCAAAGACCCAAGCTTGAAGGATAAAGACTGCCCGCAGGGGCAAGTTAAGAATTTAAGATTTTTTTAGTTGCATATTTAGTCACCGTTTAGATATCACCGCAGTGTGTTGTCTGTCTCTATCTCATCCAATCACTAGCTTACTCTTCTGTTACACCAATCCTTTGAATATCCTTTGAATTTGAATCCTTTGAATACATCAGTGAATTTTCTCTGTGTTCTTCCTCTTTTTTTCCTGTCTGGCATCTCCATATTCAACATCTTTGTCTGGCACATCCATTTTCCCTCCTCTGCACATGTCTAAACCATTACAACCTTGCCTCTTTATCTTTGTTTCCAAAGCACTTAACCTAAGCTGTCCCTTTGATATGCTCATTTCTAATCCTGTCCATTCTTGTCACTCCCAATACAAATCTTAATAGCTTCAGTCTGCCTCCTGTCTTTTTGTCTGTGCCACTGTCTCCAAACCATGGATCCATACAAACACGCAGAGGCCTCACTGTCATCTTATAAACCTTCCCTTTCACTCTTTCTGCTGTCCTTCTGTCACAAATTCCCCGACAACCATTTTCACCCAGTCTACCCTGCCTGCACTTTCTTCTTCATCTTTCTTGTGCACTGTTAGTTGCTATGGATGACAGACCCCAGGTTTTCAAACTCATGTCATCTCACTAGATCTCCTCCTTGCATGTTCACCTTTCCACTTATCTTTTTCCTATTCATTCACATCAAATCAAATCAAATCAAATCAAATCAAATCACTTTTATTGTCACATCACATGTGCAGGCACACTGGCACAGCACATGCGAGTGAAATTCTTGTGTGCGAGCCCCACAAGCAACAGAGATGTGCAAACACAACAACACAAACGAGCAAAATACAAGAATGGCCAACCTGAAACTAATAAATATATGTACAATATATAATAGTGTATGCATTTCTGGATGTGTATACTAAATATTTTCCTACGTGTGTGTGTGTGTGTGTGTGTGTGTGTGTGTGTGTGTGTGTGTGTGTGTGTGTGTGTGTATACACATTTTTACAAATTAAATAGTAAAAAAAAAAAAAAAAAAAAAAAAAAAAAAAATAATAATAATAATAATAAAATATATAAAATATACAGAGTTGAATATGTGCAAAACAAGTGGCATTTATATACAGTGTGGAGTGCATAATGTTGAAGTTCCAGTAGTGAAGGTGAGGTGTCTATGACGTGTTCAGCAGTCTGATGGCCTGATGGAAAAAGCTGTCTCTCAGTCTGCTGGTACGGGACCGGATGCTGCAGAACCTCCTTCCTGATGGAAGCAGTCTGAACAGTTTATGGCTGGGGTGACTGGAGTCCTTGATGATCCTCCCCGCTTTCCTCAGGCAGCGCTTCCTGTAGATGTCTTGGAGGGAGGGAAGCTCACCTCCAATTATCCGTTCAGAGCACCGCACTACTCGCTGGAGAGCTTTACAGTTGTAGGCGGTGCTGTTGCCATACCAGGTGGTGATGCATCCAGTGAGGATGCTCTCAATGGCACAGTGATAGAAGGTCCTGAGGATGCGGGGGCTCATGCCGAATCTTTTCAGTCTCCTGAGAAAGAAGAGGCGCTGCTGTGCCTTCTTCACTGTTTTGTTTGTGTGTACTGACCACGTAAGATCCTCAGCCAGATGTACTCCAAGGAACCGGAAGCTGCTCACTCTCTCCACAGCAGCGCCGTTGATGGTGATGGGGGTGTGTACTTCTCTGCACCTCCGGAAGTCCACTATCAACTCCTTTGTCTTTGCGACGTTGAGGGTGAGATGGTTGTCTTGACACCAGTGGGTCAGGGCGCTGACCTCCTCCCTGTAAGCCGTCTCATCACCGTTGGTGATAAGACCCACCACTGTAGTGTCGTCCGCAAACTTCACAATGATGTTGGAGCTGTTAGTGGCTGTGCAGTCGTAGGTGTAGAGTGAGTACAGGAGAGGGCTCAGTACACACCCCTGTGGAGCACCAGTGTTCAGTGTGATGGGGGATGAGGTGATGCTGCCCAGTCTGACCACCTGGCGTCTGTCAGACAGAAAGCTAAGGATCCAGCTGCAGAGGGAGCTGCTCAGTCCTCGATCCTGCAGTTTCCTGTCCAGCTTCGAGGGAACGATGGTATTGAATGCTGAGCTGTAATCTACAAACAGCATCCTCACATACGTGTCTCTCTTCTCCAGGTGTGACAGGGCAGTGTGTAGTGTCAAGGCTATGGCATCATCAGTGGACCTGTTGTGGCGGTATGCAAACTGTAGAGGGTCCAGTGAGTCGGGTAGTGCAGAGCAGATGAAGTCCCTGACCAGCTTCTCGAAGCATTTGCTTACGATGGGGGTCAGGGCTACAGGTCGCCAGTCGTTCAATGAGGAGATGGTGGAGGATTTGGGTACAGGGACGATGGTGGCCATTTTGAAGCAGGCTGGGACTACAGACAGAGAGAGGGAAAGGTTGAAGATGTGTGTGAACACTCCAGCCAGCTGAGCCGCGCATGACCTGAGGACGCGGCCGGGAATCACATGTACTCCATCTGGCTTCTTATACTCCAGAACATACCTCCACCACTCCAGGCTCTCTTCCATCTCTCCCTACTCTCATTAGAGATCACCTATACATGAATGCATCAGTAATAAGTATGATTCACAGGCAGGACACTTTCTAGAGTTAATAAAGTGAACACTTGTTTCACAGCATGTCATTCATCATTGTGTCTCTTTCAGTGAATTCCTATAAGTGAAAGTATGATATTGTTTGTTTGGTAACAGTCAGTATAACATGGTAATGTTTAATGTAATTGGTAAGCTGTCATATACCAGAATTTTAATGGAATTAAATATACTTGATTGCTCTTTACCTCTACAGTTTGAAGTCTCTAGAATTGAAACACACCAAGTCTTTCAACACTTGCCCAGTTTAAAAATCCCACTTTTATTGCAAAATAATATCCCAGCAAAAAAAGAAAAGCACATTAAATTTTGCAAAACAGCGACTGGTTTCATAAATGTAAATAAATCCATCTGTAAAAGTGCCTCCATGTCTGCGGACACATTATCCATTCACATCTTTAAACATTATCAACAGTATTCAAAACACTGAAACTGAGGCTGCCTTTACACTTGATGGCATTCCGGTAATCTCCTAGATTGCTAATATTATATTTAGTCTGAAAGTCTTTGTGGGCATCTTTTTTTTAATAATGCCTCAAGCAACAATACAGCATAAAATCTGAAGCAGATTTTAACTTTAAAAGGTAACAGTAGCTTCAAACACCCCAAGTATCAAGTTGTGGCTACTGTCATCACACAAGAGTAGTAGCTGAAAGACCAACAGCTTAGCTGAGCAGACTTTTTTTCTAGGGATGGAATATATGTTTATTTGAAGCAGTGCACACTAAGCCAACCATTTATCCTGATCAAACTTTTCCTCCTCTAAGTGGTTACACACAGAAAGTGATAGCCTAATTTAGGCTTTATTCACACATTCCAATGCCAACAACTTTCCCTGCCAAAAGACAGAAAAACTAGTGTAACTTAAGTATACTAATTTTATATAAACAAATATGTAAATTAGAATACCAAGTGAAATACTTGCACGTCACTTTAGTGTGAGAGGTCATTTTAAAATGCCATCCAGTTTCCTGCACATTCTGAGTTAATAAAGTATCAAAAAGCAACCCTTACAAAAAGAAAAGGTTGTACTCTATATGAGTCAGTTTGTTGCGGGGTATGAATAGATAAAGGAAATGTGTCCATCTTGTGATGCTGTGGTACTTTTTTCACTTTGATCCTTATTTTGGGTCTTCAATGGTTCCCTTGCTGAGGTCAGTCATTTTAGGATACTTCACTTTCTTTTGGTCAAGTTCATTTTGAGCCCACAGCAGCAGCTTCAGGAGCTTGGCCAGCTTCGGGGTTGACTCTCTGTTTTCATAGTCTAGTACACACTGATTTACTTCACTCCACACCTAAAAAAACAGAAAGCAACATATAGAATAATTTCTTGTGTATGAAAATGAGATCACTTCATTTGATGTTCTCAGATTATAAAAATCTGTCTTCAGAACTACAGCAGACGTCACCGGATGAAGGTCACTTCCTGTTGATGGGAGTTTTTATCTCACACCATCACTAGCTGCTGCTCATAAGGGACTGTCTGATTGTTGGAGTTATCTTTGTAATACTGTTGGGTTTAAACCTAATAATATAAAATTCCCTGAATTGACTGTTGTAAATTCGCACAACATAAAAAAAGCTGAATTGAACTAAACTTTACAAACGCTCACTGGGTGAGAGTAGTACTGATAATTTAAATTGGCTTCTTATGTAAAACTGCTAGAATGTTCCCTTCAATCAGTTAAAGGACACTTTGCCTATACAGTAAATCAGTTTAAAATTATAATGTGTGTATAATAATTATAATGTGCTGATTCTACCTTTTGCCTCTGCATCATGTTAAGGAGGTCTCCGAAAGGTGACTCTTCTGGGTTGTCAAATGCCAGCAAGGCCAGCGTCCTCTCCATCTCTGTCAGACATTCTCGGCTTTCTTCCCCCTGTTCTGCTAGCTGAGACTGAGCAAATTCAAGGGCAGCTTCAGTCTCCCTCAAACGAATCAGCTCAATAAGATGCTGCTGCTGCAAAAACCAGAAAGCCATGGATGCAATCAGGTGTTAAAATAGCAAGGCATACATAACAAGAAGCAGTTATTAAAGTACAAAGCTGAGATGTCTCACCTGGAGATGAAAGTAGAGGTAACGATTTGTGTCCAACAGCTCTGGGTGCAGACTGTTGATTAGGGCGATAGCATCCTGGATCTGTCCTTTCAAGATCATTTCTCTGATCTTAATTCTTTCATCTAAGGAGTCCAAGTCCACACTAGGCTCTATCCCAGACTCCATCCTGAACTTCTCTGCTGCCTCCTTAAAACCCTCTGTTGGACAGGAAAAAAATGTATATACATAAGAAAAAATCCGCTCCCAAAATCCACACTCACATCTGTACTTGGCTTCAGATGTCTGTAAGAATAGACATCTGAAACCCAACTTTCTGTAACAAAAACCACAAAAAGATACCTCACCTGTCACCAGGTAGTTCATAATGAGTCTGTTCATATCAGCCCTCTGGATGTGGACATTGTTGAGTTTTTCCATCCACTCCTCCCTTGTTATATCCTCCGGCTTCTCTGCATAACTCATTATGATAAGATCCTGCAGGAGTGCATCGGGGTTATGTTTACAATTTAAAAAGATATAATTTTAGACACCGAGAATATTGGCTTATGTAGTATTAACGGTTTATGTAACTAACTGTAATTCCTTCAGTGTGACTGCAACATGACAACATGACATATGAAATTCTACGTAACAATAGTTTGGGCCTTCTCTGAAAAACACAACACTGAAGCCTGACTTTCGTCAACACGAATCAAAACAAAGATAACCTGCACCTTTAAAAGCATATACTTCGGATAAACGCATCAAGGACGAGCCTTAATATATTTAATTATATTCTATTAGTATTTATATACTACATAATGTCCACATAATGGGTAGATTTATCACAATACCTGAATATTTTGTCGCTACTTTCAAGCAGTAGCTAGGTAGCTAACGGAGAGTAAGCCTCTTCTTCTTCTTCCTTCGTCTTCCTTATTTCCGGTAGCAGAATGTGCCGCAGAGAAAATGCTGCCCCCTAGAATAAATCCGAAGCACAGCAAATGCACACTCTGTGACAAAGTCCATTGTGCATAAAACATACCGTTTTCAGTGCGGTTTGAAGAGGACCACAGGAGTTAGAACAATCTAAAAATGTCTGTATTCATGTCTCTTCTTCAAAAAAGAGCTTTCTTCAGTAATTACCGCGAAATTAAGTTAGTGTGAATATCCTGATAAATCCTAAACCTGATACTTTACTCTGAAATCTGTTCAAATTATCAACTGACCAGACTTCCCTTTGTATTGTATTACAGCTATTTAAACGATCATTTCACTGGTGAAGAAAATATATTATAAATGCATGAGCCACCCGTATTTCTTTCAATGTTGCTTCCAGGGAACCAGATTTTCTTGTAATTTTGTTAAACTGTTCTTGTATGCTTTTTTTTTTTTTTTTGCAAAAAAACCCAAAACATTCTTAGTCAAGTTCATAGCCATTTTCAGAGAAATATATATATTTTGTCTCTTAAGGCACTTAACAGTTACCAATTTATCATTCAAGCATAAAAAAGCACTTAGTTGATGAACCAGTGCTGTGTTTACACATACCAAATAAATTGGCAAAATAAATAAATAAATAAAGATGTAAGTATCTTTATGCACTTTGTTACTAGCGATCTGCCATTTGTTTCAAGGATGGGAACAATAAACTCCGCCTCTTCCTGTGGCCTGTTAACTGTTTCTATGGTAACGACGCCGTTAAAGCTTCACAAGTCGGTTCAGAGACTAAATTGTGATTATTTATGAGTAAACTAAGCAAAGCGTAAATGTATTGGAGGAACAAACAGGTGAATCGACAGATTTTCACTGCAGGTAAACACTGTAATAAATAATGCAACGTAACGTTTGCCTGTTCACGGTGAAATGTTAGCAGAACACTAAAGTTAGTTAACCAAATAGCTTGGAATCTTTCAGCTAGTTTTTCTTCTGGTTCTCTTCAGTTTCTTGCTGTCAGGAATGGCCACCTCTCCCGGAGTGTTCAAAAACACACAGAAAAGGATGTCCAACTTTCCAGTCCTGCCCCCTATTGAAGGGGCACAACAGCTTGGAGAAATTGAGCAAATCATAGCCAAGAAGGAGGAAATAGCGGAGAAGGTAGCGGTCTCCAAGAAGCTGCTGAGACACAAAAGGAGCAAAATGGAAGTAAAGCAACGCCTAAAGATACTGTATGTCCTTTCTTCAGCTATGATTTATTTAATTTTTTTTTCTGTGTTAAAGTAGTCCATATGTCTGACATATGCAGGTATTTATATTGGTTTCTGTTTCCTGAAGTGTGGCAGTTTGTTGCTTGAATTTTTTAGGGTCTCTAAAGCAGCAGAGGATTTAAGACAGAACAGAGAGAGGGGAGTTGTCCGCAGCTTGTCCCCAGAGCCACAGCTCCCACCTTCTGTATGGCATCTACTTATTTATGCATACATACATACAAGTACTAGCTAAATAAGAAAATATTCCCCAAAATAATGGTATATTTCAATCCTTACTTTACAGATGTTTAGTGAGCAACGGAAACAAATGGTATGTGTACTTTTAAGTATTAAATTTGATATGTGAACAGACAACCTCATTAACATCTATGTTAATCCTTGACTATTTAATGTATTTCCACTTTTACAGATGAATTACAACTTCCTTAAGCAGTGTGTGGAGAGACGCGAATGTCCAGTTATTCAGCAGCAGTGGTTAGACTCGATTGTAGATCGAGTCCCAGCAAGACTAAGAGGCAGCCCCGAGTCAGAAAAACTGCTGCAGGAGCTCTGCAAGGAAGTCAGCGACAATTTCAATAGTGTAATTGTAAAGTACACAGGTATTTCCAGTTATTTATGTTGTATGAATGTACAGTGCAGTGCAAGAGTGTAGGTACTGAAATTAAAAACAGAAAGCTTTCAAAAATATGTTTTACTTTAATTTTTAAATGTAGTAAAAAAACAGTTTTCCAACAGTAAAGAAGAAAGTTGTATTCCTTTTTCAGCAGTAACTTGAAGTAATAGTTTTCTATATGATTTCATCAGTCTCCCACATTGCTGTGTAGGAATCTTGGCCCACTCTTTTTTACAACGTTGATTCGATTGTGGTTTGTGTGTGTTTGTTAATGCACAACTGGGAATCTGCAAAATTTTAATTGTTTTATTTTTGACCAAGTGTTAGCTGTTGGACAGATGGCCTCACATTTGGGTCTTGAATACTTTGGTATTCAATGGTGGACTCAGTAGCTCCAAAACAGTGTCAGATTATTCAGTGCTGTACTTCACAGCTGATATGAGGTGTTTCTGATATGCTGTGTTTGGGTTTCATCCAACAAGACACTGTGTGCCATGGCCAAACATCTCCACTTTGGTCTTGTTTGTCCAAAGGACATTACTCCAGAAGTCTTCGGGTTTGATCAGATGCAACTTTGCAAACCTAAGCTGTGCTGCCATGTTCTTTTTAAAGAGGAGATGCTTTTCTCCTGGAAATCCTTCATAACAAGCCACACTTGTTTAGTTTTCATGGTTCTGGCTTTAAATAGTTAACAGGTTATAGTCTGAGCTGCACCTCTTACTTTTTTTTTTGGAGCGTCTCTGAGCATTGCACAGTCAGACCTTGGCGTGGATTTGCTGGGATGTCTACTCCCTGGGAACAGTGTGGCATTGCATTAAAACACACCTGAATCCTCCGGACTAGCAAACTAACAAGATGTTTTCCTTTGATAGAGGTGGTCACACAATCAGTTGATTTGACTGAAAATCAGATCAATCACTTATTAATTTCAATGGAAGCAGAAGGGGTGTGCAATTCAGTGAAAGTTTTCTTTTTCAAATCCATATAAATGTAAACATTTGCATGGTCTTCCAAGCAGCTTAGACACCATACCTTAGTTTTTCTGTGGCTTTATACTTCCCCAAAGTGATTTCTTGTTAAAACTGGGGCTCTGGGGTAGCAGGATTTTGCAGGACTTTTTGTTGCAGGTTTTTTCAACTCACTTTAAGTGTTTTATGGCTATTGTTATGTTGCACAATGACAATATCTGCTGATCATATAGATTAGAGTCTAAACATCTAGATTGTCTTAAACTAACCAGATATGTGTCACTGGTATGTTGATCTCCTATAGTGGGCACAGTGTTAAAGAATCCACAGGCAGATGGATTGAACTCAGAAAAACAGAGCGCTACACAACCAAAGTGAGTCCTTAGTGTGCGTTTAGATCTGTGATTTAGACATAATGACTAATATTCATCAGTCTTTTTATGTTCCCATTTTTAAACTGTATTTTTGATCATTTGCAGAATTCTCAGCTTCTCCCGTCCATGGCATGATAGTTTTATCAGAAGCCGCAAGATGATAAAGGCAAACTTGCATATTCTTAATCCTGTAATGCAGACTCTGTTGGATCTTGGAAACACAACATTCTCTTCACTGGTCCTAATTGAGCTTTCATCATACAGGTGAGGGATGTGGACATAAAGGCAAACAGGCAAATTTGACCTGTCTCAGCAAATATAGACATCTATTTGATTTTACTTTGGCTTCTGTTGATATAGAGCTTCAGGACCCGTGGATTCTAAGAGCCTACAGAACAAAATGGCTGTGGAGTGTAAGAGGACAGAAGATCGCATCATGAACACCTGGTTTCCCAAAGTCATCCACCTTTTAACAAATCAAGAAACTCTCAAGGGAGTTAAAGAGGAAAAAATTGATTCCTTTTACAATTGTGCTTCCACCCTAATTTCCAATCAGGTAAGATGATGCTCACTATATTTTAACCTGAAGAATGTCATAAAGACCATTTCATAATTGGCGGTTGACAGCTAGTAAAATCAGTATTTCACAGTGTTTCATTTAATGAAAAGCTTAAATATATGTAAAATGTGATTCTTAATTGTACAGTTAGTCTCATGCATATGTTTTTCTGTAAATTCGTAGCTGAAATCTCTTCTTCATGGAAGTGTGGAGGAGTTTGTCGGTGTATTTGATCCAAGCAATCACCACCGCTTGCCCATCTTTCGGATGGCTTTAACCTTTGACGATGAAAAGATGGAAATTTATCCCACCTTACAAGATCTGGAAGCTGCTGTTCTTGACATTCTAGGTGCCATAACAAACACTTTTCAGGTGAAATTATCACTTTATGCCAAATGTGTCAAATTTATGCTAAATTTGCCAAAAATGCATTCAGAGCTGGTAATGATATCTATGACATTGTTCTACAGAAAGTACAAACTGTCCAGTCGTGGCTGGCACAAAACACATCTTTATTTATGGATGCCAAGGTGACTGATCAGATCCATGCTTGGGCTCAGGCCACCGTGAAGAGTGCTGTGCGCAGAAATCTAGAGGAGCCTGACAAATATTTCCAGAACTATGGTAATGTGCCATAATATGGTCATTTGTAATCTGCACTCCAGTAATATTACTTCAGTTTATTGGTGAAATTTGTGGTTTATTTCGTAGTTGACAGTTACGACTGGCTGGTTAATGGAACTGCACAGGCTAAAGTAGAGACGTTTATGGAAGAGGAACACTCTTTTGATGAATACACTAAGGTAGCAAATCATAAAGTTGAATTCAGATTCTTGCCTTATCTTGTTTTATCTTGTTTTCTGGTGACTGTCATTGTGTAATCTCACTGCTTATTAAAGCAAGTGGAGGAGTTTCGTGCTCTGTCAAAGGAGATTATGAGCCTCCCATCAAAAGCCCGCTTCACAATGGTCCATCTGGACTGTGAGGAGCTGAAACAAGGGCTTGCCAACAAAGCCAAAGCTTATGCCGAAATACTTCTGAAGAAATTAGTCTCCAGGCACCATGAACAAAATCTAGAGTAAGTCAGTTCTTATAATACTACCAAACAAATCTGTCCTTCTATGCTTAAATTGGTCACATTTTAATTCTTGTTTGTGTGTGTGTGTCTGTAAAAGGATTTGCTCTGAGTTTGAAAACATCAGAATGAGAGCTTTGAAAGTTCCAGAGAATACAGAGGAAATGGCTCAGATGCTTGACTTTATACATGAAGCTAAGAGTAAAGGTCTTGCAGAGCTTAATGAAAAAATTAAGGTAAATAAACCAGTAATTGCTTCCACCTGTTATAAAAGCATACTAATTTTTGATGTCTTGCATCAATTCTAACCTGGTTTGCTGTCTCGCTTTGACAGGAAGCATGCTGCAGACTAATCTACCTCTTGGAAGTCCACGTCATTGAAGCAGAGGATATGGAGCTTAATTCGACTGTTTTTCTCTGGCCACAAAACATCCTTCATACTTTTGAACTCAGCGATGAGGTAATGCGGTAGCGTGTGCTTAGTTCAATATAACATGAGTGTTTTGTTTTGTTATGAATAATCTTGATTCTGGACGGCTCTATTGTTTTCCAGTTAATGGAGAAGGCCAAGAAGAAAGGAGAGGATGAGTTGGTTGATAAAAGAGAAAAATTAATGGTGCAGCTTGAAAAGTTGGGACGCAGGACTGAGGAGTTTAAATTTCTCTCTGAGCTGGAAATGATGCAGCAGGTAGAGCATGGTTTATGTTTCAGAATACCTTTAATGAAAGAGTTTTTTCTTCCTTTCTTTTTTTAGTAAATTCTTTATTTGTATTCTTGCCTGTCCCATCTGTACAGTAAATATGTTTGTTACATTCTTTGAAAGTCCAGTGGATATGGGGAAGCAACAAAGGAGGGTCTAGGTCAGGGGTCTCAAACTCCAGGCCTCGAGGGCTGGTGTTCTGCAGGTTTTAGATATCACCTTTTAGATATCATACACCTGAATCAAATGATTAGTTCATTACCAGGCCTCTGAAGAACTTCAAGACATGTTGAGGAGGTAATTTAGCCATTTAAACCAGCTGTCTTGGATCAAAGACACATCTAAAACCTGCAGGACACCGGCCATCGAGGCCTGGAGTTCAAGACCCCTGGTCTAGGTTGAAAAAAGAGACAAGAAAGCAAACTTGGCAATTAAAGTATTTTCATTGATTAAACTGAAGAAGACAGTCAAAACACTGTCACCATTACTATCACCTTAAGTACTCTGGCCTATTGCTGAGTAGAGTCAGCTGCACAGAAGGGTAGCGCCTAAAGCTTGACAGCGAGCAAGACACACCCACAGGATCAAAAATCACAGTAGGCCATGCTAGGGATGTAGCTTAGCTTAAGAGACAGTCTGTCCAATATATGCCATCGCCAAGCTTCAGGACCTATGCCTGGCCGGGTTTGGTTTTTGCATAATAGTGATTTACTTCTGAACAGAGTAGATTATCCGTTGCTCCAGCCTGATGCTAAAAACGTCAATTCTGAAAGAACTGTAAAATTTAGCAAAAAGTGATACAACTTTATACTCCTGGCCTAAATTGCATGTTATTTTGACATATTTATTACACAGCAACAATAAGACTGTATTAGTTGTTTTGTTATTTCCAGCTTAGACGCTAATCAATAGCAAAACATGTCAGCAGCATTGCTATAACTGGTATCTCTTTTTTTTAAATCAGTATGTTGCGGATGTCCGAATAGTTCAGAAACTTCTCCACGAGGCTGAGGAGGCTATTACACTCATTAATAAGGAAGAGGCCTTCTACAAGTGGGATCTGACATGTTTCCCAGAAGTTGAGATCATCAACGAGAATATCGAACCATATCAGAAGCTGTTTGGATTTGTCCTGAACTGGCAGCGCACAGAGAGCAGGTCAGATTCCTATTTGATGCATGCTGTTCCTTTTTTAAATTTTTAAATCCTGCTAACCTTTTGTTTCTTTTGTGCCTAGGTGGATGGATGGCTCCTTCCAGGACCTTAATGGTGAGACGATGGAGGTAAAAGTGGATGAATTCTATAGGGAAATCTTCAAGATGCTCAAGTTTTTCCAACAGAAAAAGATTAAGGCTGCGCAAGAGATGGAGAGGATCTCTGAGAAGAGGCGACACCCTACTGAGGATGATGTGACAAAGGAAGAAAGCCCAACTATCAGTTTGTGTTCGGCTGTAATGGAGCAGATTAAAAACTTTAAGGTATTCTACACAACTGATATTTAAAAAGAGTTCATTAACAAAGTGTTGCTTTTTATGGAATGCCATTAAAAGGAATGTGTTTGTGTTTAGAAACATATCCCCCTGGTGTCCATCTTGTGCAACCCTGGCCTCAGATCTCGCCACTGGACCCAGATGTCACAGATAGTTAGCAATGAAATCACCCCCAATGGTGGTACAACACTACGGAAAGTTCTCAAGCAAAATCTGACTCCATACCTGGAAGACTTTGAGTCCATCAGTGCTGCTGCCAGCAAAGTGAGAAGATTTTGAAAGTCTGTGTGTGTTTATACAGGTTGTACTTTATTCTTTGTGTTAAATTATATATGTCCACTCTATTACTCACTACAGGAGTTTTCCCTTGAGAAGGTTATGAAAACCATGGTGGGCATTTGGGATAGTGTCTCCTTTCACCATCAACCTTACAGGGAGACTGGCGTTTCCATCCTGACCGCCTTAGATGACATTCAGACAATGTTAGATGACCAGATTGTGAAGACTCAGACTATGAGGGGCTCACCTTTCATAAAGCCCTTTGAAAATGAAATCAAGGTTAATATGAGTTTTATATTTGCATAACAAATAAATGCTGAATTTGCCTATTAAATTTGTATAATTTGGCACCTGGGAGTATTTTTTTAACCTCCTACATATAGAGAAAGCTTTAACCATTTGTTCTGTGATGTTAGCAATGGGAGGAGCGTCTGCTTCGTATCCAGGAATCCATAGATGAGTGGCTGAAAGTACAAGCCCAGTGGCTTTACCTGGAGCCCATCTTTTCATCCAAGGACATCATGCAGCAGATTCCAGAAGAGGGGCGACTTTTTCAAACTGTTGACAGGAACTATAAAGAGGTTATGAGGCATTGTGTTAAGAACCCTAAGGTAAGAAAAAATGCATTTACATTTACAGAAAGTAAATCTAAAACTATAATTTTTTGGTTGATTAACTGGATAATTTGTTAACATAGATTCTCCCAGCAACCTCGCTACCTGGTTTGCTAGAGAAACTGCAAGATTCCAACACCCTTCTTGATAGCATTATGAAGGGCTTGAATGCATATCTGGAGAAGAAACGTCTGTTTTTTCCTCGGTAAAAATATTTTTTTGCAGATTTTATTTCTGTCCAGATCTTTCATATTATCACAGATTTTAATATGTAATGCTAACCCTGGTGATAGGTTCTTCTTCTTGTCCAACGATGAAATGCTGGAGATTCTGTCTGAGACCAAGGATCCACAGCGAGTGCAGCCACATCTGAAGAAGTGCTTTGAGGGTATTTCCAAACTAGACTTTCTGCCCAATTTGGATATCCAGGCAAGGCAGTCACACATGTTGTTTTCATTACATAATGGTGTGGATGATTAAGCCTTTGACTAAACTGCACAATGTTCTTGTTCAGGCCATGTATAGCAGTGAAGGGGAGCGCGTTCAGCTCATCCAGCACATCTCCACGTCCGAAGCCAAAGGAGCTGTGGAGAAGTGGCTGATTCAGGTGGAAGACGTGATGCTTCGGAGTGTTAGAGATGTAATAGCCCGGTCCAGGGTGGTGAGATCACTGTTCTTCGTACCTAATTTGAAATAGTATTATGGTTTACTTACAATGCTGTCATACTGTGTATGATCCTGTGCATCAATATATATATATATGCATGTGAGTCAGTGACAAATGAATGGATGTATATGGGTGTCTTTGGCAGGCATACGCTGAGACTCCACGGAGCCAGTGGGTCACGGAGTGGCCTGGGCAGGTGGTACTTTGCACCTCACAGATTTTCTGGACATTGGAGGTTCATGAGGCTATCAGAGCACACCCTAACGTGGGTCCTTTTACATGTTTCTAATAAAGAAGTGATGTTTCTCACTCTTGATCAAGTGACCTGAGTATCTTTTACAATGAACTAGACACCTTAAAAATATCACCTTGGGAAGAAACTAAAATAGTAGCCGGCTGTTCTCTGCAGGGTTTAAAGAAGTACTATCAGAAACTTCAGAGTCAGCTGAATGACATCGTAGAGCTGGTGAGAGGAAAACTGGCCAAGCAAACACGGATTACTTTGGGAGCTCTGGTCACAATTGATGTCCATGCCAGGGATGTAGTCATGGAGCTTATTGAGAAAGGTACTGCAAGAACAAAACAGGTTTATTAGTATTATGCATTATTATATAAAATACCTTTGAACGATAAAGAGAAAATGCACAGCGATTAAAATGTTTTCTGGATTTTTAATAGGTGTATCACAAGAAGCTGACTTTCAGTGGCTGGCCCAGCTTCGTTATTACTGGAGTAGTGATAATGTTCGCGTTCGCATAATCAACTGTGATGTTAAGTATGCCTATGAGTATCTGGGGAACTCGCCACGCCTGGTCATCACTCCTCTGACTGACCGATGCTATCGAACCCTGGTAAGAAAACATTTCTTAAAAATAGTTAATTAAATATGTTTCAGAACTTGCATACTTTTGCTTTTGCTGTAGGAGTGATAACTGACATCATATTTTAACTATTCTTTTTGAGATTGGAGCTTTCTACATGAATTTGGGTGGTGCACCAGAGGGTCCAGCTGGAACAGGAAAGACAGAGACGACTAAGGATCTGGCTAAAGCACTTGCTGTGCAGTGTGTCGTCTTTAACTGTTCAGATGGACTGGATTATCTGGCTATGGGAAAAGTAACATCCACAAGTTGAAAATTTTCCTTTCTAATGCTTTTTCAGACATTCAAAACATGGTTTACTAACTTGTAATTTCATATAGTTTTTTAAAGGTCTTGCTTCATCTGGTGCGTGGGCCTGCTTTGACGAATTCAACCGTATTGAGCTGGAAGTGCTGTCTGTAGTGGCCCAGCAGGTTCTCTGTATTCAAAGGGCCATCGAGCAGAAGCTGGAGTACTTTGACTTTGAAGGGACCATGCTCAAACTCAATCCCAACTGCTTTGTGTCCATAACAATGAACCCTGGCTACGCAGGACGATCAGAACTCCCAGACAACCTCAAGGTCTTTTACCAGTAAAATATTTTATCACACATAGCATACACATTGCTGTTCTGTTTCAAATCACACATGCTGGTGCTCTACACATCCTTAAGTATAATCTGAAAAATGTATGTTACTGTTCAACGTTTTTTATATTTTCTCTGTGCAGGTTTTGTTCCGAACAGTTGCCATGATGGTGCCCAACTATGCACTTATAGCAGAGATATCTCTGTATTCATATGGCTTCTTAAATGCCAAACCTCTCTCGGTGAAGATTGTGATGACCTACAGGCTTTGCTCAGAGCAGCTCTCCTCTCAGTTCCATTATGATTATGGCATGAGGGCTGTCAAAGCTGTCCTTGTGGCTGCAGGAAACCTCAAGCTCAAGTATCCCAAGGAGAATGAGGACATTCTGGTATTTACTAAACATCGATCTATACTTTGTGTCCTGATTGTGAACTTTATTGCCAGTTTTTGATCCTTTCAATTTCTTATTCATGTTGTAACATTCAGCTCCTGAGATCCATAAAGGATGTTAATGAGCCCAAGTTTCTCTCCCATGATATTCCGCTGTTCAATGGAATCACCAGTGATTTGTTCCCAGGCATTTGCCTTCCCGAGGCTGATTACCAGGTCAGTGTTGATTTGGGTCCATATTGTTTTGCCCAAAATCTAACAAAACCCTTTATTTGTGTGGTTATGTGTGTTAGAATCTGTTTTTTGTTTGTCAGCTGTTTCTAGAGGCTGCTAAAGAATGCTGCAAAAATCACAATGTACAGCCAACAGACGTTTTCATACAGAAGATGATCCAGACCTATGAGATGATGATTGTTAGGCACGGGTATGTTATGTGTTTCAGTTTCCATGCTGGTGTACTATATTATGATTTCCTGCTTGATATTCACATGATTGGAAAATGGCTTGGAGGAAATGATCTAAAATTCAATCTGGATTTATAAATATTGTTATAAATACTGTTTTTAAGATTCATGCTGGTGGGAGAGCCTTTTGCTGGAAAGACCAAAGTGCTACATGTTTTAGCTGACACTCTGACTCTCATGAATGAGAGAGGACACGGCCAGGAGGAGAAAGTCATCTTCAGGACGTTAAACCCAAAGTCAATTACTATGGGACAGCTGTTTGGACAGTTTGATCTAGTTTCTCATGAGGTAAACCCGTGCCATCGATCTTTTGTTTTACAGATAAATAAAAGCGTGTTTACAGTATTGACATAGAGGTGGCTTTAATTTTTTATCCTCATTCTTAGTGGACAGATGGGATTGTGGCTAACACGTTTCGGGAGTTTGCATCGGCTGACACTCCTGACCGTAAATGGGTGGTGTTTGATGGTCCAATAGATACACTATGGATTGAGAGCATGAACACGGTGCTGGATGACAACAAAAAGGTACATGTTGCACAGTAAAATAATGTATATAATATATATAATGTAATTATATATATTTTTCTGTTTTTCATACCTTTTTATTTTTTGCTTCCTTGACAGTTGTGCCTGATGAGCGGTGAGATCATCCAGATGTCAAGTCAGATGAGTTTGATTTTTGAAGCTATGGATCTATCACAGGCCTCTGTGAGTTGGATGTTTGCAGTTAATAAAGTTATTTGCTAATCTTATTTTAAAATGTAAAATAATTTCTAGTTAATTTGCAAAATGATAACCTTTCTTTTATGAAGAAAACTGTCTTTCTAAAAGGTGCTTGATAAGACTGTTACTGTAGCATTACTGTAGCTTGAATTGATAGGATGCTTTTTTCTGCATTTTCTCCAAATGAAGCCAGCCACAGTCAGTCGATGTGGTATGATCTACATGGAACCATCTCAGCTGGGCTGGAAGCCCTTGGTGCTCTCCTGGATGAACACTCTTCTTGATGATCTTCAGACTCCAGACAACCGTTCCTTGTTACTGGAGCTTTTCCACTGGCTCCTGCCACCTGCTCTCACAATGCTTCGAAAACATTGCAGAGTAAGTGGCCTCAGAATCCAGGGAGTGTATGTGTTATTCACATTATATCAATACAATAATTATTTGACATGCTAAATTTTGGTTTGGTTTATAGGAAGTCGTTTCCAGGAGCAACAGCAACATTGCGGTGTCTTTGTGTCGACTGTTTGAGATGCTTCTCACTAAACCTGTGAAGACGGGTCAAAGTGATAAAAATATCCGCTGCTGGATAATGGTAAAAGGGCTTATATCTTTTAGAATTTGATATAATATTTGAACTTATTTATTCAAAATACTTGTTAGGATCTGCACCTTGCAAATGTTTTGCAAAAATGTTTTTTGTATATGCACTTTGCACTGCTACTTTTTCTTTTTGCCCGCAGGCAGCATTTGCGTTCTCACTCGTGTGGTCTGTGGGTGGGAGCTGTGATGCAGACAGTAGAGAGAAGTTTAGTAGCTTCTTCAGGTTGATTGTTGCAGGACAAAAAAAAGAACATCCTATCCCTGAAACAGTGGGAAAATGGGAGTGTCCATTTGAGGAGAAGGGGCTAGTGTATGACTATTTCTATGAGGTATTGTGTAATTATGTCACTCAGAAGACTTTAGCTTGTGTTATACCAGAAAATCATAATATATTCTTTCATTTCCAGTTTAAAGGGAAAGGCAAATGGTTTCACTGGAATGAGGCCATTAAAAACATCAACCTGGGCGACAAAACCACCAAAGTGCAAGAGATCATTGTACCCACCATAGACACAGTTCGCTACAACTACTTGATGGATCTTTGCATCAACTACGAAGTGTCAGTATTCTCTGAGGGATTGGTCAAAACTGTTTTTGTTGTTCTTTGCATCTTTAGTACTATGATAATAGTGCATAGCCTGAACTTATATACATTTAATCAAACATAATACACTTAAAAATATATGTTTTGTTTTGCCTTTAAGTCCTTCCCTGTTTGTGGGTCCTACTGGAACTGGAAAATCTGTGTATGTGAAGGAAAAACTCATGAATAATCTGGACAAAGATCAGTACCTACCCTTCTTCATCAACTTTTCAGCCCGCACAAGTTCAAACCAAACTCAGGTTAGTGTGAGAGACATGAGACATACAGTTCTTAACAAATGTATTAGACCACCTGTCATACAAACGAGAAAATAAATATTAACAAATATTTTTTTGAAAATCTGCCTAAAACTTACATAAAAGGAACAAGAAACATTTTATACCCAAATTTGACCTGATGCACTGGTCAAGAGCATAACTTTCAACCAATAATTTTTTTTCTGTTCAGGAATGCAAGTAAATAACTGTAATTTGCCATCTTAATTCAAAAATAATAATGTGCTTCAGTAATTATTAATGTTAGCCTTAAAAATCTGATTTTGATCAAAGAAGTTGCACATACTGCTAAATTAACCATTGGTGGTCTAATAAATTTGTTAAGCACTGTATGTGAAATAATGTCCCTGTAGAGAAACAGCTTTAGTGATCATATATTATGTGAGGTGTTTGTTTGTTTCTAAACAAATAAGAGGTTATAGTTATTTAAATTGTATTTATTCTGTTTATTTCATCATGTAGAATATCATCATGTCCAGGTTAGATAAGAGAAGGAAGGGCGTGTTTGGACCCCCCATGGGAAAAAAGTGTATCATCTTTGTAGATGACATGAACATGCCTGCACTGGAACAGTTTGGAGCACAGCCTCCTGTAGAGCTTCTTCGACAGTACATAGACCACGGAAACTGGTATGAACCACCTATTACAGGACAAATTCATATTCTAACGAGAGAAATATAAATATATGAACAGGACTGAATTCACTAGATTAGAGCACTGTTCTTCAAACAAACAGACCTCATCTACTCTTGCAGGTATGACCTGAAGGATACCTCCAAGATCACTCTTGTTGATCTCCAGATCATCTCAGCTATGGGCCCCCCTGGCGGGGGAAGGAATGCTGTGACTTCACGCTTCTTGCGGCATTTCAACATTTTTAGCATTAATCCCTTCAGCGATGACACCATGGTTCACATTTTCTCCAACATTGTGTCCTTCTATCTTAAAAACAATCAGTTCCCACCTGAATATTTCACTGTTGGCAACCAAATAGTGACAGCAACAATGGAAGTGAGTGCTGTAAAAACAGACATTGGGAACACAAAAACCAGAAAGCTGGATAAATTCATTTTGCAGTTGTATAAAAATCTAAATCATCTTTATGTTTACGTTTTTTATTTTCCATAGGTCTATAAGAAAGCCATGGAGAACCTGCTTCCAACTCCAGCCAAGTCTCACTATACCTTCAACCTGCGGGACTTTTCACGTGTTATCCAAGGTTGCCTGCTGATTAAGAAGGGATCTCTGGAGAGCAAACGCACTATGATACGGCTTTTTGTCCATGAGGTCTTCCGTGTCTATTATGACCGTTTGGTAGACGATGACGATCGAGTGTGGCTCTACACGCTGATGAGCAGCATTGTGAAAGATCACTTTAAGGAATCCTTTCACCAGGTCTTTGATCACCTGAAACAAGGCAGCAAAGTGAGCTGATAGTCCCTTATCCTTACTATTTCATGTGCTTTACTACTTTTAAAATGAAACAATACAGCAAAGAAGATGTGCTTGCAGAATTACATCTTGATGTGCCTGAATCTGTGGCATTTAAATTTGTGAATTTCTAGCTGGTTGAAGAAGACATGCGAAATCTTCTGTTTGGTGACTACATGAAACCTGACCTGGAGGATGATGAGCGTTTGTATGCTGAGGTGCCCTCAGTTGAAAAATTTGCCGTGGTGGTAAAGTCCTGTCTTGAAGAATACAACCAGATGCATAAGAATCGGATGAACCTTGTCATCTTCCGGTAAACAGCTGTCAAAGAGGATATAGTTTTTATAGATTTTCTTTCTTTCTTTAGCAATAACTTTACAAGTTGACTTGACTTTTGTGCAGTAAATGAATGAGATATGTTTTTATCTGTAACTTGTAATTTGTGTTTAAACTTAATTAACTGAAAATAAAATCTTATCTAGCTATGTCCTGGAGCACTTGTCCCGCGTCAGTCGTGTGTTAAAGCAGCCAGGAGGAAATGCCCTCCTTGTGGGAGTGGGAGGAAGTGGACGCCAATCCATCACCCGTCTGGCCACATTCATGGCCCATATGACCATGTTTCAGCCAGAGATCTCCAAGAGCTACGGTATGACTGAGTGGAGAGATGACCTCAAGGTAAGCTGTAAAGGCTTCTGTTACTTCTGTTTAATACAAGTGTGTTTTGGTCGTATTATTCTCATTAGATCCTGTGGCTTTTTAACAGTCCTCGCTGCTGTACTCTGTCTCACTGCTTTCCTTTCAAATAAAGATGTTGCTAAAAAATGCTGGGGTGAAAGGCCAGAAGACAGTGTTCTTGATAACTGATGCTCAGATCAAAGATGAAGCTTTTCTAGAAGACGTGGACAGTGTCTTGAATACAGGAGAGGTTCCCAATCTTTTTGCCATAGATGAGAAACAAGAAATCATAGAGGTAGGATATTATAATCTTATATACATACCTTATGAAATTGTATGCAATAAAATTCTCATTTCATCTGTTTTTCCCCAGGCAGTACGTCCCATTGCCCAAGCTGGTAATAAAAACTTGGAGCTGAGCCCTTTGACTCTGTTTGCCTTCTTTGTGGCACGCTGTAAAGAGAACCTGCACGTTGTTGTGGCATTCAGTCCTATTGGAGATGCCTTTCGAAATCGCCTGCGCCAGTTTCCAGCTCTTATTAACTGCTGTACCATTGACTGGTATCAGGTAGGGCACTATAACATGCGTGCATTGTAATATACTACATATAAAAATGTCTGAATCACTGAAAACTATATAGGTATCTGTTAAGCGTCAGCTGTGCTCTTGGATCTGGAAATAAAACCAAAGAAAGAAAATAGGACATGTAAATTCATTAGCAGACCCTGTTCTGTGTCTTCACTCTTGTCTTTGTATGCCATCTTTGATCCTGCCCTTAGTATCGCTTTCCTCTCTGTACTTTGACAGCCATGGCCTGAGGAAGCTCTTGAGCGAGTAGCCAACTCCTTCCTGGAGTCACTACAAATGAATGAAAATGAGAGGCAGGAGGTCATACCTATCTGCAAGACATTCCACACCTCTGCCAAAGAGCTTTCACAGAGGTATGACAGCTTTATTCATACTTTTCAGAATGAAATGTAAAGTACATTTCTAATCCTTTAATTATGCTGTTTTCACTTGCAGATTCCTTTCTGAGCTTGGTCGCCATAATTATGTGACACCCACATCCTACCTGGAACTAATTGCAGCTTTTCGTCAACTTCTCACTCAGAAAAGAGACACTGTCATGAAGGCAAAACAGAGGTACACCAATGGCCTGGATAAGCTAGCCTTTGCTGAATCTCAGGTATATGAAATACTATTTTCACTGGAGCTGTTTTGTCTATTCTCTATTTCTTGTATTATTCCTATGCAGTAGTTTATTTGAGCAATATATTTCCATAGGTGGGTGAGATGAAGAAGGAACTTGTAGACCTACAGCCTAAACTGGAACAGGCAAAGATAGAGAACACCAAAATGATGAAGGTGAATACATTTCACACAATCGATCAACATCAGTATCCTCCCCAGAGTACATATGTATCAGAACATACATAAATCCGTACTAAATGTACACATGTATTAATTTTCAGGTTATCGAGGTGGAGTCTGTGGAGGTGGAAGCCAAGAGCAAAGTTGTGCGGGTTGATGAGGAGGCAGCAACCATAAAAGCCAATGAGGCCCAGGCTTTGAAGGATGAGTGTGAGAGTGACTTAGCTGAAGCTATCCCTGCCCTGGAGGCTGCTCTATCTGCCTTGGACACTTTGAAGGTGAGCGCCCTTCAGCAAAATATCTTTTTTTCATTACATATCATTGCAGTTAGATAACTGAGCAAGTCAAGCTGTCCATTTCTTTTCAGCCCTCTGATGTCACAATTGTGAAGTCTATGAAAAATCCACCTTCAGGGGTGAAGCTGGTGATGGCAGCTGTGTGTGTGATGAAGGAGATAAAGCCAGATAAGATAGCTGATCCAGCTGGGACTGGAAAAAAGGTTAGACTGAGTACAAAAATTAAAAGAAAAATTAAATCATGTGAAATGATTAAAGTCTGGTACTTATTTTTAGTCTTTTAAAACACAGCTAAACCTCATTCGAATGATATAGTTTTTCATTCTGTTAGAAAAAGGGCATAAACACAGTGAGTGACATGTTTGCTTTATTATCTAGGTTTTTGACTTCTGGGGTCCGAGCAAGAAGTTGCTGGGTGATATGAATTTTTTACGAGATCTTAGAGTATATGACAAGGACAACATTCCTGTGAGTGTCAAAATTATGTCACAGTTAAAAAACATTCAACTTGCACTTACCCCTAACTTACTCGTCTGTCTTTGGGTTGCAGGTCCATGTGATGCAAAAAATCCGAAGTGAGTACATGACTAATCCCGACTTTAACCCCAGTATAGTGGCAAAGGCATCCTCTGCAGCGGAAGGCCTGTGCAAATGGATCCAAGCAATGGAAGTGTATGACAGGGTGGCAAAGGTGCAGTGTGTTTGGATATTCAAACCACTTGTAATTGTACCTGCACACTTACTTTTTCACACATTTCTTGATTTCGTCTTTGGTTTCAGGTTGTGGCTCCTAAGAAGGCCAATCTTGGAGTGGCACAGGAGTCCCTGGCAGCTACCATGGCCCTTCTGGACCAGAAGAGGGCTGAGTTGAAAGAAGTTGAAGATCGCTTAGCAGCTCTTCAGAAAACTTTTCAAGAAAAGACAGAGGAGAAAGCCCAGCTGGAATTTCAGGTGGATTTGTGCGCCAGGAAGTTGGAAAGGGCGGAAAAACTCATCGGTGGTCTGGGTGGAGAGAAGACCAGGTCATGAAGACACTTATAAATATTTCAGTGCCAAGCAGTGAAGCTGAGGAGACTTGTTTATGCGTTTAGTTATAGGTCTTCTTCTTCCTCTTTGTTTTATTATTATTCATTGGACTGTAGAGTAAAACATTTGAAGATTTTGTTCACTGACTGGGAGCAGTTTGCCAATTTCTCTAATTAAGACTCACGTCTGAAGTATTATAGCACCACCAATGGGTGGAAGTTGGAAGTATGTCCATGCATGCAGATTTTTAACTGTTAGCCTGCTTCTTTTAAGGATTCCTTGAATCATTCAGAGTTCAAGCTATATTTCAAGAATTTAAGCTATACTTAACTTTCTGAAGCTTTTTCCAGCCTTCACCAAAATTGGCGCAGATGAAAGTTAAATACCAAGCTTGAAAGACCAAGTATCACAAAAGCAAGCAGTTGGCATTTACATTTTCAAAACTGTTAGAACCAATAAAAATTAGCAGTTAAACCACCAGACGGCAAGTAATTTCCTGTAATTATAACCTCTTAAAAGTTTACCTGCGTCACTCGGGTAGCTTCAAAATGAAAATGTGTTTTTACATCTTATAGCTATGCTTTTATCATAGTTACATGAAGTTGTTATGACAACTGTGCCCAGCTGACCTGCTTGGCCTCCTTATTGCCTTGTTCTGTTGCTTGTTTCCTGCAATTTGAAGAATAACTGCATACCAGTGACTGAATGTGACTATTTACTCAGATGGTCTAAAGCAGCAGACGACCTGCAGAACACGTATGACAATTTGACCGGAGATGTTCTTATCTCTGCCGGTGTCATCGCTTATCTGGGGGCTTTCACAGCTGGCTTCAGACAAGAATGCACCAAGTTGTGGACCAAACTTTGCAAAGTACAAAGTTCTTCCTTCTCTCCTCTCATTTTTATGAATCTTTGTCATACATATGTATTTCTATGTCTATATTACTTACCTTAGTAAATAAATATCTGTATTTGCACCTCCCTCTATCTCTAGTCTAAGAACATTCCATCATCAGATGACTTCTCACTCAGTAAAACTCTGGGGGATCCCATTAAGATCAGGGCATGGAACATTGCAGGGCTTCCCAGTGACACTTTCTCTATTGACAACGGCGTCATTGTCAGTAATTCACGCAGATGGTGAGTTTGTGTTTCTGAAATTTGTGAAACTTATGTTGAAATATTTGTGAAAAGATCCTTTTCATTTATTACCTAATGCTAATGTTCTTGTAGGCCCTTGATGATTGACCCTCAGGGTCAAGCCAACAAGTGGGTCAAGAATTCAGAGAAAGATAACAGCCTGAGTGTAATAAAGCTAACAGATGGGGACTATATGAGAACTTTAGAAAACTGTATTCAGTTTGGAACACCACTGCTGCTGGAAAATGTAGGAGAAGAACTGGACCCTTCTCTGGAACCATTGCTGCTCAAACAAACCTTCAAACAAGGTGCTAGAAGTATAAAATGGATGCCAAAGAATAATTTTGAATTTAGAAAGAGTGACAGTTCTTAGCTCCCAATTTTTTTTTTGTTTCTCTTAGGCGGTGTTGATTGCATCAGGCTCGGGGAGAGTGTGATTGAGTACTCCAATGATTTCCGTTTCTACATCACAACAAAGCTCAGAAACCCCCATTACCTACCAGAGCTGGCCACCAAAGTGTCCCTGCTCAATTTCATGATAACCCCTGAGGGCTTGGAGGACCAGCTGCTCGGGATTGTTGTTGCCAAGGAGAGGTAATACCTGCAAAATGGTTACTTATTTTATTGACCGAAACGTTTTTTTTATAGCTCTTTTACTCATGTCATCTACTTGTATTTCCACAGGCCAGAACTGGAGGAGGAGAGAAATGCATTAATCCTGCAGTCAGCTGAAAATAAGAGGCAGCTAAAGGAAACTGAAGACAAGATCCTAGAGACACTGCAGTCCTCTGAGGGAAATATCCTGGAAGATGAGAGTGCCATTCAGATTTTAGACTCAGCAAAGATCATGTCCAACACAATTACCAAGAAACAGCAGGTGTGAATTACACATAAAATCAAAGCTGAATTGTGAATTTGATGTCTTTTAAGTTAATTTGATTGTCTCGTAGTCTAACCTAATGTTTACATCTTTCCAAGATTGCAGAGAAGACAGAGATCAAGATAGCAGAGTCCAGAGAGGGTTACAGAGCTATTGCAAAACACTCGTCCATCCTGTTCTTCAGTATTACTGATCTGACCAACATTGACCCGATGTACCAGTACTCTCTCAGCTGGTTTGTTAATCTCTACATTAACTCCATACAAGACAGGTAAGTGATCCAGGCGGAGTAAACCTGGTTAGTGGTATGGTGAAGTAATGAACTATGACACATCTGCCAGAACTAATAGCTTTTAGTTTGTCTGTGTTATTTGGAAACTTATAAACTGTATTTTGCCTTTTGTTCATCAGTAACAAGTCCAAGATTCTGGAAAGAAGGCTTCAGTTTCTTATTGATCACTTCACCTATAACTTGTACTGCAACATATGTCGTTCTCTGTTTGAGAAAGATAAACTCCTCTTCTCCTTCCTTCTCTGCTGCAAATTACTACTGTAAGTTAAAGTTACAAGCAATTTTGACTCTTACTCTCATGCTTAGTGCAAATCTATGTGGATGTTTACTTTTATATTTGATGCTATTTTTTTTATCAATGTTTTCTTCTAAGAGCAAAAGGGGAGATTAAACACACTGACTTTATGTTCCTGCTGACTGGGGGAGTGGGCCTCCAGAACACCACTGCTAATCCCGACCCCACCTGGCTACAGGACAAGAGCTGGGATGAAATCTGCAGAGCAAGTGAACTCCCTGGTTTACGAGGATTGAAGTAACAAGCTTTAATCACTAAAATAAAAATGGCCTCATCATCATCATCATCACTGTTTACCCAATGTGGATTGTTATTTATTTTGCAGAGAAGCTTTCATTAAAAATCCAGATGACTTCAAGTCCATTTATGACAGCAAAGATCCATGCACTATTGGTTTGCCTGCTCCGTGGTGTGAACAGCTCAATGATCTGCAAAAGATGATCATCGTTCGCTGTCTCAGGCCTGATAAGATACTGCCAGCTGTGGCTAAATATGTGAAACGCAACCTAGGGAAGAAATTTGTCCAACCACCTCCCTTTGACCTGAGTAAGAGCTACTTGGACTCCAACTCTGCCATCCCACTCGTGTTTGTGCTGTCTACAGGTGCTGATCCCATGGCTAGTAAGTTCTATAAATCTGTTTTACTGATTTTCAAAGGGCCACATAAAGTCAGTGTCAAATCCTGAAACTAGGAAAACTAACTCTTTTAGAAAAACTAAAACTATCCTTCCACAGGCTTGCTGAAGTTTGCCAGTGACAAGAACATGGGTGGTGCCAAGTTCCAGTCTATCTCTCTGGGTCAGGGACAGGGGCCCATTGCTTCTAAAATGATATCCACAGCCATGCAGGATGGGACATGGGTGTGTTTACAAAATTGCCACTTGGCCGTTTCCTGGATGCCCATGCTAGAGAAAATCTGTGAGGACTTTAGTCTTGCAACATGCCACCAAGACTTCCGCCTCTGGCTCACAAGCTACCCTTCAGCCAAGGTAAAACCCATAAATGAACAACTTTAAGGACTAAATAGATATAACTGTCATCTGAAAGAGCCTTCAGTATAGTAAAAAAAAATTAATCAGTTTCCAGTGACCATCCTGCAGAATGGAGTGAAAATGACAAATGAGCCCCCAACAGGACTCCGTCTCAACCTGCTCCAGTCTTATTTGTCAGATCCTATTTCTGATCCAAACTTCTTCAGCAACTGTCCCAATAAAGAGCTGGTGAGTCAGGAGGAAACCTATTTAGAATTTTTTATGCATAATTATGTATTAATTCTATAGGTGTGTGACACAATAAATGAATTTCCTAACTAGATCTGGGAGAAGCTCCTGTATGGACTGTGCTTCTTCCATGCTCTCGTTCAGGAGAGGAAAAAGTTTGGTCCTTTGGGCTGGAATATTCCGTATGGCTTCAATGAGTCTGACCTGCGCATAAGCATCAGACAGCTACAGGTATTTACTCAAAACACTCAGTTGTTGTGTTTCTACCCTGAAAAAAACATCAAAAACTCATTTAATTTCTCTTCCTCTTTAGCTGTTTGTAAATGAATATGACAAGGTGCCCTTGGAGGCCATAACATATCTGACTGGAGAGTGCAATTACGGTGGCCGTGTGACAGATGATTGGGACAGGCGGCTCCTGATGACTATCTTGGCTGACTTCTACAACAAGGACATCATTGAGACTTTTCGCTATCCTTTCTCACCTAGTGGCGATTACTGTGCCCCACCAAAATCTAGCTATCAGGATTACATTCTGTTTATCAAGGTGCAGACACTCCAGAAGCAGTAGTATATATAATTTATATAAAATAACTGCATATAATCCTTAATTTCTTTCAATTTTATGGTATATTACTGACAGCAGTGTCTTTGTTGTACTCTAGGAACTTCCATTCAGCCAGCATCCAGAAGTGTTTGGGATGCACGAAAATGTAGACATTTCCAAAGATTTGCAGCAGACAAAACTACTGTTTGATTCACTGATACTCACCCAGGGTGGAGGCTCCGAGGGCGGAACCCATTCTGAGAGCGACAACATGCTGTACGACATAGCGAATGACATCCTCACCAAGGTACAACTTAATCAAACTTCCTCTTCATTTAGGAGTTTTTAGCCATACCAATGGCATGGTTGGTCCAAACAAAAACATTTCAAATACCAACAGTTGGATTTCCCTAAGTTTTTATGCAGAATAATCCTATTAACCTTTGGCAATTACTTAATGTTCCCTTAAGCACCATCACACATCGAGATTTCACTCATTCTGTGAAATACAGCATCTCAGCATTGGCTAAGTTAATTGACACATTTGGGTTTTTTTTTTTAAATAACATTTTTCAGTTCCCAGACACTACTTTCAATTTTACCGACTTTGGTCTTACTTTGTCTCCTCTGTTTTGACTGAAGCCAAATTTCTCAACATCTGTTCAGTGGATTTCAGTAACTGCAGTGCAGGTGGACATATTCCTGCTTCTCCTGGATGAATTAATTTAGGTTGATAACCTCCCTTTTGATAGAGAATTATTTTTATTCTCTGTCATTAGTCAAATAGTTTGGTTAATGACTAGTTTATATACTGTGTAAAAGTCTTGAAGCACCCCTAGTTTCTTTATAATTGCGCCCAAGGAGCCACAATGTTTTGAAAATTGGTCTTCAGCAATAGTTTTTCAGGTTTTTGGAAAGTAAGTCAGTTTTTCTTTGAATGTTGACTGCTTTTTTGTTTTCGGTTATCTTTCGTTCAGTTCTTAAGCCCGACCATTTTCAGAAGAATGTTTTTTGTTTTTTTAAGCCACACTGACCTATGACTCATTCAAGCATAAAAAGACACCTAACCCAGTGTTGTGTCTACACAAAGCAGACAACTTAGCAAAGAGTCCTTTGGCCCTTTCACAAAAACACAGATTTATTTCCCATCACTTTAGTGGAATTTATAAAAAGTGCCAAAGTCAACAGAGTTTGAGTGCCATAAAATTGCATTTTTGCACCAACAAGGTGATTCCAAGTGAGCTATCCCATATGGAAAAGAAATAGAAAAGACTTGCATCAGATGTGGCCTACTTCATATAGTGAATCATATAAGGCTTATATGATTTACTCATGAAAGTGGCCACTTTCATAGATTGTTTTAGTAAGTATCCAAAACATACAAGTTTCATTTATATAATTTTTCTAGGGATCTTATGTCTGTTTTCACTCTTGTATGCTTTTCATACAAGTTTCACACAAGACAGACACAAACTTTATAAGATTTATATGTATCTTTTCCATATGGGATTATCCAAATTGTTTCACAACTTGGCATAGTGTGCAGTGTGTCCTTAAAACATGTGAGGAAACTGGAGAAGTGGAAGTCAAAAAAGAAGTATCAGACCTAAAGAAAAGCCCTACCAGACACCTGAGAGATACATCTGGCTCCATACATATTGGTTCAAACCAATATGTATGGCCAGTATGTATGGAGGAAATGAGTAGACAGGAGTAAGCATCTGCAACCATCTGAGAAACACAGTGGAGCCTCTGTCATGGGTTGGGGTTGCATTTCAGTCAGTAGTGTTGGGGATCTTGTCAAATTTCATGGCATTATGAATGCAGAAAAGTTCTGTCAGATTTTGATCAACCATGCAGTACAAATGGAAAATGTCTGATTGGCAACAGCCTCATTTTTCAGCATGACAATGATCCTACACACACCTTGCCAGTGCATTAAAAGCATACTTGCATACAGTAAAACACAATCAGTCATGGATTGTCTTTGCCTGAACTCAGAGGTCAACATTAATAACAGAACACAACAGCCAACATCCAAAGTGGAGCTCTGAAATGTTCTTTAAGAAGCCTGGAGAACCATTCCTAAAGACTGCATGCTTATGTCATTTATTTCTATGTATGTTTTCATACTTCAGTATATTTCTGAACCTATATCACATTATCCAAGCAAAAAATAAAGAAATGAGTGATGGCTCAAAACATTTGCACAGCACTGTAAAAAAATAGCATCCCCATTAAACATACATGTGCTTTGTGTTTACTGCTTTGCGTTTCCTCTGGGTATTCCAACTCCCTCTCAGAGACAGTGTAAGGAAGTCCTACTCTCCAGCCATATGGTTTTGGGGGCCAAGTGGTAAAGAAAGTTGATAGATGGATGTATTGTGAGCATGTTAACATATTGTTACTAGCGTATTAGGTACATTTACTTTTTATTGTCCAGATAGCACCAGTATATCTATAACTCTCTACGTTGTACAAACGTTGAGAGTTGTCTGTGCTCTGTGTCCACTTCACCGTGTGTTTATAACTGCCACATTTGCTTATTTCCCTAAGCTCCCAGCTAACTTTGACACAGAAGCAGCTCTCTTGAAGTTTCCTGTGCTCTATGAAGAAAGCATGAACACAGTCCTTGTCCAAGAGATGGAACGCTACAACACGTATGAACAGACAGCTCTCCACCCTGTTTTAAGCTATATAACCATTGCAACCATTTTTCTTTCATGACTTAACTGCTGTCTTTGCTCTCTCAGGTTGTGTAGTTTGATTCGTATCAGCCTGCAGAATTTGCTGAAGGCTATTAAGGGATTGGTGGTGATGGATGCAGAGCTGGAGGCAGTTGCAGGCAGTTTGGTGGTTGGAAAAGTGCCAGAGAAATGGGCCAAGCGCTCTTACCCCAGTCTCAAACCCTTGGGCAGTTACATTAATGACTTTCTGTCAAGGCTCAAGTTTTTGCAGGTAAGACTAGTGAGCAAAAGTGATTTGAATGAGCAGTTTCAACTCGGCATATCAAAGCTTTGTGCACCTTTTCAGTCTCATTATATTTTCACTTTATTTTGTGTGCCTGTAGGTTTGGTTTAACACCAGCAAGCCCAATGTGTTCTGGCTGTCTGGCTTCTTCTTCACCCAGGCCTTTCTAACTGGGGCCATGCAGAACTATGCCAGGAAATACCACATCCCCATTGACCTGCTGAGCTTCGAATTTGAGGTCTGGAGACTCACACTTTTGGATCTCTCTTCACATGTAAAGATCTTATCATAGCCCTTAGACATTACTAATTAGTGGTTTGTCTTTTATGATTTTATCTTACAGGTCCTTCCTTTTGACGAGATACAAACAACGCCTGAAGATGGTGTTTACATTAATGGACTGTTTCTTGATGGAGCTCGGTGGGACAAAGAAAGGTACATGCTCACAGCAGCGTTAGGAATACAATATTGACTATATGCTTATAGCAGTATAGCTTATAAGCTATTACTCTGCAGGAAAAAAGTCATTCACTGTACTTAAGCACACATTTGAGGATTTAATGAAAATATTCTACTTCATGTTGCTTTATATTACATTTCAAAATTAAATATTTATAATACTTTTTATTGGGCTAAATTTATATTTTTTAATATTGGCCCTTTACTTGTAATGGGGATTTTTTTTAATATATATACAGGATTTATATAGGATTTTTTTTACTTTGTTCATCACTAGTGAAATATAGGGAGACCTGATAAGGATGGGTTTGTTTGTCTCTCTCTATTATCAGTGGAGTTCTGGCTGAGCAGTACCCCAAAGTCCTCTTTGACTCAATGCCAATCATCTGGGTAAAACCCAGTAAGTATTGCCTGACTTTGTGCACTTCTAGAGCTGGTGTTTCAGATCTGCAACAATCTGGATGCAATTAATGTTTTCAGATATCTCTTTCAAGTGCATAATTGCTTGTTTCCTTGTATTATTTTATCACCATCTATCTACCATTTTCTGTGTTCCTTTGCTTTCATTTCTGCCCAACAGCTCAAAAGAACAGCGTCAGTCAGCCTCAGAAGATGTACATTTGTCCTCTATACAAGACCAGCGAAAGGAAAGGCACGCTGTCCACCACAGGCCACTCCACCAATTTTGTCATTTCCATGACGCTGCCCACCAACAAGCGCCCACAGCACTGGATCAAGCGTGGTGTTGCCATGCTCTGCCAGCTTGATGACTGAGATCAGTCAGCACATTGCTTTAAGAATCAAATGCTTTACTGCAGCTATTCTCAATCCTGCTTGGATTAGTTTAAACTCTGTGTTCCTTAATACAATAATAAACACAATGTCTATGGCTGATGTGGAGATCTTAATGTAATATAATGTTGGTATTTTCAATTCACAACTTTGTCCATTAACTACTTACAAAATAAAAAAGCTGCTGTGCTTTCACCAGAAATGTTACAGTGAAAGATTAAGCGCATCAGATGTGCTGTTTTCTTTTTTTGAACAGAAAGACATGGAAACAGGTACGCCTCGGTGCTCAGCTGGTGCTGTGTGAGTCCTGATGGAAAAACCTGTCAAAAATTAATTGCAAACACACTGGTTTCAAAATATTTGGCTCACATTTTAAAAATATATTTCATGTAGGTTCTTATTTTACTTAATACAACGTTTGACTGCAGTACACAAGAATAAGCCAAGAACATTGCAAACATTCTTTGAACGCTTAAAGGATAGTTACACCTATACGGTATATCATTGCAGTTATGCCTTTACAGTTTTTACATTTAGCCATGTGTCTCCTTGGAGTGACTTTTTTCATGTGCTGTAATACTAAGGTGGACACAAGCCCAATAAAATGATCACTCTAAAGATAAAAACATGGATTATACTTAGAAAACCTACTGACGGAGAGCCTCAGCTTCCAAACTAGTTTTGCTGTCTAGACTGATACCTTATTATAAACCTTTTGTCCTTTTTCTCGCTGTTCATTTGCCTTCTTAGTAACCTGTTTGCCTCCTTTTCCCTCAGTGTGAGCTGATACCATCTATAGACTATAAGCTATTAATGTGCAGCAGCAATAACAAGTAGAAAATAAAAGTCTTTTAGGGTGAATCATAAGAGATTAAATATAATTGAATTTAGCAGTGTGCTATGCACAAAGAAAACAATCTTGTTAAATCTGAAAAATTGTATTTTAAAATTGTATTTTATGGAGGGGGTGAACTTCCAAAGTGAACCAACTGTTGGTTTGTGTTTGAATATTAGATTTTGCATTATGAATACAATTGCTTATGAGTTGAATGATGGCAGTTGTTGCAGTTGCTTAGTGGGTCAAACTAGAAACTGGCTGTGAAGACCTTGTGATCTGATATTTATAGTGTGTGTGTGTGTGTGTGTGTGTGTGTGTGTGTGTGTGTGTGTGAGAGAGAGAGAGAGAGAGAGAGAGAGAGAGAGAGGGCAGGATATAAATAGCCCCAGTATGTGTGGCTGCTAAAGAGCCCCCTGGCTATACTGGTGTTAAAACTACACAGAGAGCAGCTTTTTGACTGAAGGTAAACACCACGCGATGAAAAACATTTTTATTTGGTTAAAAACTTGATTAGTGTGGAGCATGCCACGCTGTCATATTATACAAACTGTTGCAATACATGTGGCATTTGAATTTCCATGCTATAACTTTGTGTCGTGTTGCAGTCTCTGCTCTCGTGACAGCATTTCCTCTGCTGCTTTATATGTTCTTTTTAAGAAATGTCCACTGGAGTCATTTGTGAATCTCCATTTGTTTGTTTTGCCGATGCTGAAAGAAAAAAAAAAACCCTGCAGCTTCTCAACTGGAGATTTGCTTTTGACATTGAGAGTTATTAGACTGAAAATTGGGACAATAAGTCCAATTAAAGTCATTAGATCCAATATCCTGCATGTATTATGGTGTCAGTAAAGTAAAAACAATGAGACTGACTGCCACATTTCCTGCTTAGCTGCACTGTGTTGCAGTTGTTATTCAGGACTGTGAGTGGTGTGTGATTTAATGCTCTTGTTTACCTTATAGCTGTGCCTCCTCAGAGTAACCCCTTCTGCACTGGCTCTTTTTACACTTGTCAGATGAGCATGGAAACAGAAGATGACTTTTATCAATCAGAGGAAGACTTGGACGAAGATGAGGCAACGCAATATATTATTGAACAAAGTCTAATTCAGTATAGAAAGCTAAAAGGATTAAATCCAAGGTTTCTATCTACTCACCCAGCATTCACATATAAGTATCTATATTATGAATGTCTTGTTTGTTTAAGTGAATCCTTATTCTGTGCAATAACTTTAAATAGTGATCTGAAACCTTGTGAAGACCCTGATGAGATTTTTAAAGCAATTAAGGAGGGTAAGCTGATGACCTTTAACCTCAGTGCTGATTCAGACAATTCTGAATCTTTCTCAAAGATCTGATACGTCCCGTCTTCATATTCAGGTGATGAGAATGCCCTGAACAGACTTGCAGCCCAACCGGAGACTCTGTCCAGAGTTGATACACGAGGATGGATCCCGCTGCACGAGGCTGCGGCACAGCAGAATAAGAAGGTGCTAGAGATTATCTTTTCAGGTAAATGTAGCTGTAACTTTTGACTGGCACAGGCTTGTTCATTTCAACCCTGAGGTGTTGATCGGTTCCTGGGTGTTTGGGTTCCAGCATCACCCCCGGGTGCAGCCCAGTGTCGCACTCTGAAGGGTGAGACGCCACTGTTTTTAGCTGTGGTCCACGGGCTCAGAGAGAATGCTACATTCCTGTTACAGAATGGTAGCAACCCAGATCTCCAGAATGACGAGCAGGATTCTCCATTAGTGGCAGGTATCTCGCGCTATGTTCGTCTAACTTCAAACACATTTTATTTTAGAGATACCTCAACATGTGTGACACTTTCTCATCCTTTTCTCTCCTGCTCCTTTTGCTCACAGCTCTTCTAAATGATCAGTATGATTTGGCCACGCTGTTGCTTCGTTACAATGCCAAAATAGACCAAACCGGACCACTGGACAGGACAGCTCTACATGAGTCCGCGTTTTTAGGCTTGGAGAATTTTGTGTATCTGCTCTTAGAGTCTGGTGCTAATCCAAATGCATGTGACGTTAAAAAGAAAACTCCACTGGCTCTGGCTGCACAGAATGGACATCTAAATGTGGTGGAGGTTCTGTTACAGAAAGGTAAATGTAGTGATTCAATCTCCTTTTGCTTTTACATATGTATATAAGTAAATGCGTGTTCTCATAGTGCTTTAATTCATTTTTTAGGTGCACAGGTGTGGTGTGAGTCGGAGTCAGGTACGATTTTGTTTGATGCAGCGGCATCAGGAAATCCTGACATAATCTCCTTGCTGCTGGAACACGGTGCAGATCCAAACGTACCCCTTTATAGTGGGCACCTGCCAGTTCATCGAGTGGCATACCATGGACACAGACTGTGAGCATTATCTATACTTATTTTCCTGAATTTTTAAATAGGGTTTCAACCAATATCATGTTCTCACATAAAGATTTTTTTTGGGTTGTTTTTTTTACAGAGCACTGGAACATCTCATCCCAGTGACGAAGCTGCATGCTGTAAAGGAAAGTGGGATGAGTCCTCTCCATTCTGCAGCTGCTGGGGGACACGCCCAGTGTGTGGAGATACTGCTCAAAGCTGGCTACGATCCAAACTTCATGCTGCACCCAAGGATCCGCCGCAACTATGATGATGACCGCAAGTCTGCCCTCTTTTTTGCTGTGTCCAACAATGACCTCCAGTGCACCCGCTTACTGTTAGAGGCCGGGGCTCTCGTGAACCAGGATCCCATCAACTGTCTACAGGTGGCTCTGAGACAGGGCAATTATGAACTGATCAACATCTTGCTGAAGTATGGGGCAAATGTCAACTACTACTCCCGTGTCAACACCACTCATTTCCCCTCAGCGCTGCAGTATGCCTTAAAAGATGAGGTTATGCTGAGAATGATCCTGAACCATGGTTATGACGTGAAGCGCTGCTTTGACTGTCCATATGGTGACAGTTCCCATGATTACACTGCTTGGACGACGTCAGTCATTAAAGACATGGTGGTGAGGCCAAGTTTATGCTAAAAAAATTGATAAAGACTGGAACATGTGAAGTGCAATGGAGTAATGCTATTCTACAAAGTTTCAGATTGACTGTCACATCTCTCTTTCCTTTCTAGTTCTGTGAGGTGATAACAGTATCCTGGCTGAAGCACTTATCTGCCCAGGTGGTGCGCATCATGCTTGACTACACTGACCACGTCTCCTTCTGCACCAAACTAAAGGACACACTGCAGGAGCAGAAACAGTGGCCAGAAATCTGCCACATTCAAAGTATGAACTGCTCACTACCTGTTGTCAGCAAAAATGTGCGCTTCATCTGTAGTTGCTGACTTTTTTTGTCTGACAGGAAATGTGCGGAGCCTGAAGCACCTGTGTCGCCTGCGGATAAGGGAGCACCTTAGACGCCTGCGTTTGAGAGCACCAGCTTTTATCAACTTCCTTCCTCTTCCTCCCAGGCTGAAAGATTATCTGCGTTACAAGGAGTTTGACATTTACAGCAGGGGCAGTATGATTATCCCCTGATGAAAACATATTTATAGATATCAAAGATGTCACTCTTTTATAGAAAGCTTCCTGCTTTATTATTATTATGTGTGATTAAAATTACATTACTTATACAGTCAAAAAATGTGAACATAAATTGTACTCACCTTTTAAATATCTATCAGAGACATATATATGAGCGCAGCGGGACATTGGTGGGTAACAGTTTGTTTGCAGATGACGTGGCGATCTGCAGTGAGAGGAGGGAGCTGGTGGAAGAGAACCTGCAGAGGTGGAATATGCGCTGGACAGAGGATGAATGAAAGTCGGTAGAAGCAAGACGGAGTACATGCGTCTACATGAGAGGGAGATAGGTGAAATGATGAAGATGCCAGAAGTAGAGGTAGTGAAGGTTAGATGAGTTCAACCATCCAAAGCAACAGACAGAGCACGAAAGAGAAGTGTAGGTAGGGTGGAGATGAGTGTCAGGGCTGATTTGTGACAGAAGGATAGCAGCAAGAGTGCAAGATAAATGGTGGAGACAGTGACAAAAACACGGGCCAAATGGAGGTGGCAGTCTAAAATTTTTGATGGGAATGACCAGGATTCGTACAAGATTAGGAATTAGTATATCAGAGGGACAGCTCAGGTCGAGTGGTTTGGAGACAAATTTTCAAAGGCTGACATTGTTTGTACATGTGCAGAGGAAGGATAGTGGATACACTGGACAAAGAAATCTGAATATGTTAGCATCCAGCCAGAAGTCAAAGAGGAAGACTGCAGAGAAGGGTCATGGATGCAGTGAAGGAGGACAAGCAGAGGGTTGGTGTGATCCACTATGGCGACTCCAAAAAGGAGCAGCAAAATAATAATAATAATAATACCCTTTAAATATCGATTTTACTTACTGTAGAGGTTTACGTTTATTGAGTCATGTATGAAGGCAAGTGTATTACCGATACACATATGAAAATCACAGCCTCTCTGCTACCATCTAGTGGTAGAATGGGGTATTACAAGCGTGATTGCTCTGTATTTAGTTCTACACAAGATTTTAATACATTTTTAATACATAGAATAGAATAGAATTAGAATAGAATTCAACTTTATTGTCATTGCACATGCACAGGTACAGGGCAACGAAATGCAGTTTGCATCCATCCAGAAGTGCTTTAGTGATATAGATATATTACAATATATATTGGCAATAACATAGATATGTAAGTATATTACAGAAATGGGTCTATTATGGTATGTTATAATGCACACGGTATGAAGTATGTTGTGAATATTCTATAACTATAAGTATGTACAGGCTGTAGTCTTTAATACGTCTTTAATACGTGCACGGTGCCCGAAAATACATAGCAGAGCCAGTACTAAAAAAAGAAAAGAAAAAAGAAAAGAAAAGAATCGGTTTGCATAAGTCACACTGTCAGGGCTTTCACAGCTCCAAAGCGGTGTTTCACATCCTCTTTCTTTTTCTCTTTTATTTAATGTGAGAAATAGTTTCACTTTTGCCATCCTGTTCCCTCCACACACAGCCAATCAGACGGACGGTCACCGCGTCATGTGTTGCAGTACGCCTATCGGTCGCTGGGTGGCGCGGATTCCCTCGTATGTAAACAGTGACGGCAGCGTTTTGCAGTGGTGGAGAAGACCGTGTACGTCATTTTCACAATGGCGGAGGCTGGGTGAGGAGGAGAGTGTGTGTGTACAGCGGCGCCGTAATCGTCAGAGCTACATTGTCTTTAATACGTGCACGGTGCCCGAAAATGGCCCTGAACCCCAGCGCGGTGGGAAAAAGGGACTCAGACTATACCGAGACGACGGATCTCCACCCGAAAGGTGGCGAACCCCAGAAGAATTCAGCCGCCACCTCGGCCACAGCCAACCAAAATGGCGATCAGCCTGGATGTGGAGACAGTGTAATGCCCGAACAAGAAGCCCCTGAGCGGCGGAGGAGCATGCAGGCGGACGCTCGGAGCTTCAGCAGTTCTCCTCTGCCTGCCCAGAGATCGACCGATGAGCTGCCACGGAGAAATTTCCAAATCCCGAGGAAGATTCGCGAACGGAAAGGTGGTGCCATATCGCAGCTATTTTGAACAGAGCCTGTCCTGTCTTTCATGATTCTGCTGCTGCATGTTGCTAGCCTGCTAGCTAGCTACTTGCTTTCGCCAGTTATATTGGTTTAGCTAAAGGTTTGCGAACATTTCGGTTTCGGGCTAGATTACCATGCTGCAGTTTGAGCAGGCGAATAATGTCGGTTGGCGTAGCGTCTGTTTGCAGGCATGCCGCTAGCTGTGGTAGTCCAAGTTAACCAGCGGGCAGCAACGGTGCAGCGAAGGCGCCACTTTGAAAGACTGGCCATCTGAAAGCACACCATGTTCCGTTTCCTCATCCCTACCCGGCACCGTAGTACTGTTTAGTAATACAGCAGGAGTCATGAGTGGTTTGCAGTCATCACCTGACAACATGTGGGTGTCTCTTTGACCTCAGTGAAGGGCACGGATTTATCCACCCCACACGTCCATCCCGGAGTGTTTTCATAGCACCATGGTTCATTTGGTGGGGCTGCCCACCCCTTAACCCAGCTTGATGTCGCTGGCATTTCAGAGCATCAGTTTTGCACTTCACCTGAGTACCCCTGAGAGCATTACTCTGTGCATCCACCTACCTACGTTACACCCGCCCTTCCCCTTCCTTCTTGCAGAAAGGTGGATGGGCACTGTTGGTTACATTTTCCACAACTATGCTGTGGAGCATCTGTTATTTGGATATATGCAAAGTCCTGTTGAAGTGGAATTATTCTAGCACTATAGGTTGCATAAGTAATTTATAAAGTGTGTTAGTTTCCTAACAGCAATGAGGTACACTGGGCTGCCCCAGTACCCCGTCTCCAGCCTTTTTGTCATTTTGACTTACAGTGGAGAGGTTTACTCTTATCACACAGGCTTGAGGATGTTGACATTTCATTCAGGTTGTCTGCTAGTCATGGTTTCACTTCTTTGCATGAGTTTGGATTACTTGATAAACCTTATGTAAATAAATGCAGGTACTAGACTTCATCCACTGTGTCAGTGTAGCTGCCAGGATTGTAAAAAAAAAAAAAAAAAAGCACTGGTCACTGGTGATACGTGCACCATCGAATGCCCATGGTTATTTTGTATATTTAATATTTCAAATGATAACACGTGACATTCATATTCAGCTAAAGCCTAAGAAGGAACCGTACGCTTTAGACTTAAAGTCTTACGGCGAGGTTGTCTTTTAATCGAGGGAAATGGTTGGTTATCAGTTTGATGTGGCTGCCTCCTGCAGGTTAAATTTGAGTTTAAAATGTGACTTTTCGAAGGGATCGTCCTCTGCTCATTCGCTCAGTCCTGCAAACTGCAGATGGGAAATGCTAATCCGCTGATTCGCTTCTGTGTGCAGGCTTGTACCAGTTTCTCCCCCCCGAGAGCCGGGAGTTTGAGGACCTCGTGAAGATCATCTCCTCGTTTTACCTGGACGCATCATCGCGAGGAACCTTCACCTACTGCAAGGCCAGGCTAATTCACAATGAGCTGCTGAAGAAGGAGGTCAGTCGTCAAGTTTCTGGATAAAATGGCAGGCAATTTAAATAGCTGTGCTGAAGAAATGTTAAATATTGCGAGGTTGCCCCCGTGTCTAATTTACTGTCTGCTCGCCTTTTCTTCGTCAGTTCATAGAAAAGCGGAGAGAGATGAAGCAAGAGGGGCGGACCGAACAAGAACTCGCTGAGTCGTACTGCTTCCTTTTCCCAGACAAATCCAAGGTTGGCCTGCTGGCAAAACCTCACTCATATATGCAGAAGGATATTGACAAATTGGGAAGGCGCGGAGGTTTTTGACTTGCTTCTGAGCTTTGCCTGTTCTGTGTTTTCCAGCTCCAGTGGATCTGTGAGAAGGGTTTATCAGTTGGACACTGTAAGATTAATACACTAGGAAATCCATCAGTGGGTAAGCCGGGTGCTCCCATGTTGCTGTTATATGAAAATGGGCTTTGCAGAATAATTAGTCGAATTCCTTTTTATTTTACTTATCTGCAAGTTTCACAAGCATTTTACAATTGCCTCTGAAGTCTAAGGTAATGGCTCTTACATATGCAATAATATATTAGTCCAATGTTTATTACATACTTTGTTTTCGGATACATCGTTTCTAAGTAATATTAACAAGCATCAGCAAGTAATTGACATAAACGTAGCCTATTAGAAATGTTTTCCCTTAATTTGTTTTTTGTAATCCTTGTAGGTGTTTACCTCTCCAAATATTCCGATTTGTTACAAATCAATCCTTTTGAAGTGGGCGCGTTTGGAGACATGATCATTTTTAAAGTTATGAGGGTATGAATACCTTATCTGTGTTTTGCATTAGAGCTTTGACAGTTCTCTGTTTCCATTTGGACTTTGAGTCAGTAGTTGCATTTTGTCTCTCAGGGACGAATAAAGCACATCCACGAGAACACGCCGAAGAATGCAATCGAATCTTCACCCAAGTTTGACTGTCACTTGTCCAAAAGTGCCAACAGGGTTACATCTCTGCTGTCTTACAGGGCTTTTGAGCTCACGCAGGTAAGTGCTGGTTCCTCTTTATTACCCTGTTTATTTAATCTGGTGTTCCGTCGCGCGTTAGCCAGGTTCTCTAAAAGGTCCCTTCCTGTTAAAAGAAAGTTCTTCCTCCCCACTCTCAGCAAATGCTTGCTCGTAGTGGGTAGCTGGGTTCTTCCTGTGTAATCTTGCGCAGTTGTTGTTGGGATCTAGTGCTGTGTTTTAATCCATCTTCATTTGTGTGTTGCAGCAATATTTTTTTGAGTTTGCATTTGATGAGATCAAAGCGCGGCCCAGGCACGTGTGCCCCTACGCTGTGGTTTCCTTTCAGTACAAAGGCAAGGAAGCTGCAGCAACTCCTATGGCTGCACACAGGTACGTAATCCCGCAGGAAATGGTAAAAGCCAGAAAGCATTTCTAGGCCGTTGAAGTTTTTAAAAAAACAAAACAAAAGTATTACATCTCCGCTGAGTTTGTAAACAGCCTCTATGTTTTGCTCTTTAACAGGTTTAACACTATTTCCTCTGAAGGGAGTAAAGGTAATGGTATTTAAGCTTTTCTTAAATGTAATCAAAGAAATTGGCTTCTTTTGTGTTGTGTTAAAATAGTGCCACGTGTGTGTAAACGTAATAATATATGAAGTGGGTCTGTGCAATAAGAGAAAAATCTATGATGTGCTATTACATGACTTAGGCTAAATAAACAAATACTGAAGTGGGGCTATAAGATACATGGCTCATGTGTCTTGCTGCTAGCTTTTAAGACACCAAATGTGTCTTGAAATGAGGCAGCAGTTACAAAAAGTTATGAAGTATCATGCCTGATGTCTGTGTATGTCTGTGAAGGTTCTCAGTCATCCAGGTCATCGTAGTCAAAGGAGCTTGCAAAGAAAAGCGTCTGGACTTCTTTAAGTTGCTTGAAGACATTTCACCTCTCATCCGAGAAGCTTCTTCAGTTCTAAGGTCAAATGGTGGAGAGTCCCAGATATAAACCTAGTGGGAGTAACCCCCCACAGAGGGACAAAAGGACCCCCTGATGATCCTCTAATCGCCTGAGCCAAGGTGTGAAACTGGGTGTGGGGCCCAATCAGCCAGAGTTTCGGGTGTGCTCATTGAGAGAGTTCAGGAGCGTTTTCTCCAAGCATGACATCCCAGTGCATTTCAGACCCAGCAACACGCTCAGACAAAAACTGGTTCACCCGAAAGACAAAACGCCAAAACACAAACTTAACAATGTGGTGTATGCTGTACAGTGCAGCGAGGAATGCTCAGACCTCTACATTGGAGAGACCAAACAGCCACTTCACAAGCGCATGGCACAACACAGAAGAGCCACCTCCACAGGACAAGACTCAGCAGTCCATCTGCATCTTAAGGATAAAGGACACTCTTTCGAGGATGCCAATGTTCACATTTTGGACAGAGAGGACAGATGGTTTGAAAGAGGAGTGAAAGAAGCCATCTATGTCCACTGTGAGCGACCATCTTTGAACAGAGGCGGGGGTTTACGACACCAACTCTCTGCCATCTATAATCCAGTTTTGAGATCCCTCCCCAGACGCCTTAACGCCCACTCACATCCTGGGCCAGCTGACCTCAGGAATTTGCATGATAAGGTGGGGCCAGGTTTCACAATGAACTCACCCGAAACTCTGGCTGATTGGGACCCACACCCAGTTTCACACCTTGGCTCAGGCGATTAGAGGATCATCAGGGGGTCCTTTTGTCCCTCTGTGGGGGGAAACTCCCACTAGGTTTATATCTGGGACTCTCCACCATTTGACCTTAGAACTGAAGAAGCTTCTCGGATGAGAGGTGAAACGTCTTCAAGCAACTTAAAGAAGTCCAGACGCTTTTCTTTGCAAGCTCCTTTGACTGATGTCTGTGTAGGTTCTCAGTTATCCCGCTCACGTTAGTCTCAGGAAGAATGACTGATGTTTGACCTCTGCCTGTTGCAGGGAAGAGCTGCTACACTGTGTGGAGTGGTCCACTAGTGAACAAGGGCCAGGAGTTGTTCCCCATCTGTTTACGATCCTCCCTGCGTCCTTACCTTCCTTTCAAACTGTGAGTAAACTTTTTCCCCTCTCATGCAAGTCTTAACAAAAGGTCCACAGAGCTACTGAACTTTTCTTTGTTAATCATTAAGGACACTCTTTGCTACACAAGGTTTTTTATGTGCTGAACTTTAACTCTTTGCATAATTTGTAGGAGAGGAGAAAAAGCTACAATGTCCTGTTTTGTTGTTCTTGTTGTTGTATGTTTTTTAATAATGTAACATGTGCCCCGGTGCAGGCCTGAGAAGTTGGAGGTGAATCGGGGCATGCAGCTAGAGCAGGTGAAGCGAAAGATTCCCTCAGTGCTCTTTTCCTGGGACACCTACAGCGTCTCACGGGAAGGTTAGTCCAGAACACACATTTGTTTCTCCCTTTTTTTCCTCTCATAATGATCATAATGGCCCCTGGCATGTGGGCGGTTGTGCATTACTTGAAATTCTGTAAAGCTTTTCTAAAAGCATTCATGCATCATGAAGCCCGGCTGTCTCAGTAAAGTAGCTTTTGTGTGTGTGTGTATCATAAATGATTACATGTTGAGTTCCGAGTAACGCATTCCCGCCTGCTTATTTCTGTCTGCAGTTATGAAGTGTGGGATGTCCTGCAGCCTGTTTGAGGTGGTGGACGGGAAAGGCAAACCAACCAGCGGCAGCTTGGCCGCTCTGGTCAACAAACTGGAGAGAGACCGGATGGTGAGTCACATACCTGCAGTTTATCCAGGTTCTCTCAGCAAAATAAACACAACATTCTCAGGTTGTACAATATTCAGGTAAATAAAATGCTCCTTTCTGTTTTGACAACTTTGCATTTCTGTGCATTTGTTTGATACAATTAAGGAGGATCTCGTTTCATAAACAGTTCCATTTTCTCATTGCTTAGAAAACAGTGTAGGGATGTCATCTGTCAAGCTGCCGTGCTAATCCTGTTCTATTTTGTTCAGTAATTTTAAACAAATGGCATAAACCTGTCAGTTTAGTACTCATTTACACACTGAGCAAATGAAATCCTGTCCAGAAACAGACTGCTAATATGATTGCTCCCATTGTGCGATAATGATCTATTCCCTGATGTTCTGACTGCAGCTTTTGCTTTTCTTCTTCAGGTGCTGGTGAAGTCCTTATTTGATAAAGGCTTTCTCTTCCTGTTGTCCTCGGCTCAGATGGTTGAATCCAAAGGTGCCAGAAAGCTTTATCTGCCACTCTCCTCTTGTAATTCTCTGTTGTGTGAGTTGAACACCTACTTGTTGCCTCCGGTGAGAGTTTGGGTTTTAAAAAGGTTCTCTGTTTGTTTTCTAGAGCGGCGGGGGCGGGTAGAGAAGAACCTGCAAGCATTATTCATCTTTCAGGAGCCAAGGATGATCGTCAAGTACTGTAAGTCGTATTCATTGTCTCTACATGCATTTTCTGACTGATCCCGAGTGCCAGCATCTCCGTGCAACGCTAAAGAATATTTCATTTTTGTTTATCGCTGTTATCTTTGTCATGCCGGTTTTTACACGATTCTGATGCATTTTTTCCCCCTCATTCTTAGCATCGAGGCTGTTCGAGCCAGAGCCGCTGACGGTGGAGCCTCATCCGGCTTTCTTGTCATCCATGGAGTCTTTCATCCCCGCAGTGCACTACGGCCTGTTCAAGTTGCGCCCAAACCCAGGCAAGGACCTGAGCTCTGGGGTGGAGCGTCAGGCCACCGATTACCTAACTCGTATGGATTCGGGCACAGTGCGTCCATTCATCCTACCCGACTACAAATATAATGTAAATGAAAGGACGAACCCCGTCACAGCACCCAGACCCAAATGTAACATGGATGCTGTGCTGCGATCGTACGTTCACAACCCCGCAAACTATATTTTACCTCTGAACAAGGCAAAGGACATCATTGAACGAATACGGAACCCTGCACCCGCACCCGCTCCAGCCCCAGTGGAATACAGCCCTGTTTCTGACTGGGGCGGCTCGGACAGGGGCTCGGACAGAGCAGAGAGACCCTCAGAAAGGCTGTCCCAGGAGAGGGCGCCTACAGAAAGGCCAGCCCAGGAAAAACCACCGACTGACAGCAGCGGCGGCAGTAGTATTAGTAGCAGTAGTAGACGGAGGCCAGGGGTGGCCCATTCAAACGGAGCCCAGCTGCAACACAAGCCCCACGATGAGTCCCAGCCTCAGCCGCAGAGGTTGCGGCTGTCCCAGAACGAGTACGATAAAGACAAAATGAAACAGCTGCTTAAGCTAATTCAGCTTCATAAGAAGGCACTCGTGAAGGATCCTGGGAAGGATCGGGGGGAGGACGGCGCCTGGGATGCCAACAGTCTGAAAAGGAAATTTGAAGGGGACGAGAGAGGAGGCGCGAACAAACATCAACGCACAGATCAGCTGAGCAACGGAGAACCCAGCAGAGGTGAGGCGCGCTGCGATCACCTGTGGAGCCAGATTTCAGTCGTAGAATTTAAGTCACAGCCAATTGAATGAATGAATATTTTATTCGTTTCACAACAGTCTGATTAGTTCTCAGGAATTGAATAACTTCAATACATTTTTAAACAGGTTCATTTCAAGATGCATGTCTTTTTGTTGCTAACCCAGGGGGCTGTTTGAATATCTGTGCATACTGAGAAGAACATCCTAAAGCTGAAAAATAACCTATGTGATGAAATGATGAGAGGGTTTCCGAATAACCTCAAGTTTATTTTGGCACATCTGTATTGCAGTTTCAAAACGTGCACTACTGCTAACTTATCTGCCTTACTTGTGCCCCACTAGGTGCACAAGGGGACGACCTTGTGGATGAGGGTGGGCAGAACGAAAATCTGACAGCAGTGATGGAGAGCATGGGGATCTATGACACCGACCTAAGGGCCCGTGGCAACACCAATACCTCAGCCGTCAGCGAGACCCAACGCCTTCTCAAGATCCTCCTGGCCACACTCAATAAAGCTGTGGCTCAGGGTTCAGTGTCTGCAGACTCAAACCACGGTGAACCATCAACAGGTTCAGGAAGGGTGGAACCCGTTTACCACGACCCGGACCATAGGAAACAAAACGAGCCTCCGTCACAAACGAACTACGCCGAGGTGAGATGTAAACAGCTGATAGGGTTGTTATTTTGGAATATTTTTTCCTATCCAAAGATGAATAAGTATTTTATTGTACTTAAAAATATCTACTGGTGTGTTCTCTCTGTGCAGGAGGACATGGACTGTAGCCCAGGTAGTCCATTCAGCCCGGGCTCCCCACCAGAGCAAAAATGCACATCAGAAAACACAACCTGGGATATCCCCGCCAACGAAGGTACCTGAAAGCAATGAGTTCACACAGTCATCAATCTTTGAGGCATATTTGTGCTAACAAGGCATCACCGTGACTAATTTCATATCTGGCTTCCTCAGACAAAGCGCAGCCATTTAATGAGCAGAAGCCCGAGCCGAAGCCCGAGCCAAAACTAGAGCTGAAGTCCGAGACGAAGCCTGAGCTGAAGCCTGAATTGAAACCCGAACTGAAGTCCGAGCTGAAGCCTGAGCCAAAGCCTGTGCCAGTGGCTGCGCCAGCGGCAGACGTTGACCCAGAGCCGAAAACGCCTGCCGTTGTGGAAGTAAAAAAGATGCCTAAACCCACGCTACCTGCTGTAGAGGAAGTTCCATTCAGGCCCTCCATCAGCTTGGACACAATACTAAATCAGGAAATCCATAGCCTATCTTCTGACATTAAAAATATCATGCACACACAACACATCAACTATACCTCGCAGCTGCCTCCGCGGTTGCCTCCTCGCCACTGCTGGGTGTCTAGCAGCTGCTTCTCACACTTCGTTGTGCCCTACGTCTCCCCTGTCCCCATTCAGGGGCACGTCAAAGCGCTGTGCGAGAAGATGGACAAGTTGATCCCAGCCCCACCTGCTCCCTCCAAGGTCACTTCTCCACCTCCCCCATTGACACCATCTAATCTTACTACCCCACCCCCTGCCCCCATCCCGACCACCAAAACGAAAGCAGAGCCCTCTCTGTCAAAGAGCACCGTCTCCTCACAGAGCAGTAAAACAAGCACCATCAAAGAGATGACATCCACTAAGATTAAATCGGAAGCCCCGTCAGCAGAGATGGGGGGAGAGGTCTACTCTCCTTCTCAAGTCACAGCGGAGTCTCCGGAGCAGAACTCACAAAACCCAGGCGCAGCTTCTGGCAGTGGGCCTGGGCTGCTAGCCGGCAGCCTGATTGGTCAATTGAAACCCGAAGTTTTCAGCAGCCTGGTGGAGATTTTTAAGGACGTTACCAAGAATACAGTTAAATTTTACATCTATTCTGGAGACGAGGGGGAGGAGAGCGCTGTCTGCAAGGAGATCAAGGTACAATGCATTATGTCATTATGTTTGTAAAGATTATTGATTAACCACAGGATTCTATAAATAATTCATTGCAGCTGAACCTATTGCAGCTACAATACAGTCAGTCAGTAAAAAGCCAGACAGTAATAAAAATGACGCTGAGGAAATTGAGTTGAAAGATAAAAGCAGAAATAATCTTTTTTTTTTTTTTTTTTTTTTTTTTTTGTGTTTGCATCTGTTTTGGGGGCATCTCAAAATATAAATAAGAGGTGGAAAGAGTCTGTAAATCTGCAAAGGTTTAAAAAAAACAAACAAAAAGAAAACAGTGGCATAGTTATTTTCTATACAAGTCTAGGATTTCCAATATTTCACTGCTTAAATGTCACAGTCATCATCATCAGTTATAGTATAAAAAGATGGATGTCATTTCCAGGTCAGCAAACATCAGTGCTTTAAACATGCATTTTCTCTAATAACCAGCAGAGGGCAATTCTTCTGACTGCTAAAAGATTACATGCTGTGTAGAAGTCAATGGGAAAATAGCTCTTGGCTACATTGCTCTGTGACCTCAGATGGGTTTATCTGTTCAGGCATGATTTCCAGGTCACGTCTAATAAACTGTGAAGTTCATTTTATAAATTATGGTCATTATTAGGGTCAGGAAGGAGGATATCCAGGGTTTGCTCATTGGCTAACGACTTGTGAGTAGTCATTAACTAATGAGTGCACACTGTCCTCAATCCTTAACACCCCTAGTTGACATCTAAACTGCTGCCATTTTGGAAGAACTACTTAACAATGTTACACCGAGCTCCAGCGGTTACGTGATGATTTGATAATGAACAAAAAGTTTAGTTTTTTTACTCAAAAATGCCAAATGGTTTCAGAAAAAGGCATTTGCTGTTTTCATTGTCGTGTGTAATAGTCTTCAGATATCATTAGCTGCTGGAGTGTGAATCAGACATATAACAAGCAAACTGCACGCAGTGTGGGCTCATTAAAAAAGATGGAAAAGCACTTTTTCAGGTTTTTATGGCTAAAACTAATATTTTGGAGAAAATTGTAAGAATTCGGCAATGAAAATCGTAATTGGTTGCGGCAGTAATGGTGTTGTTACTGCCCATTTTACATGTTTTCTTTCACTTTCTTCATTACTTTTTTTTTTCTCCTTTTACTGGAACCAGAGAGCTCATGTTTATTCTTCAGAGGGGATGCATACCATGAGTGCAAATACAGGTCATTGTGGGAATGTGCAAGGCTGCAATAGCTTCTCTTTGTCACTGTGGGTTCATGTCTTAGTGCTCAGCTCTTTCTGTATCTGTCAGTCAGTCAGTACTCGTATGTGTAAAAGAAGAAGACACATTCATCTGTCTGTCTCTAACAATCTCATCCTCTCCTGTCTGTCACAAAGGAGTACTTGAAAAGTCTTGGCAACAGCGAGTGCAGCCCACAGACATTTTTGGAAAACAGCAGCAGTTTGGATAAGCTCCTCATCATCATTCGGAACGAGGACATCGCAGCACATGTGCATAAGGTACAATCGCCGCCCGTTATCCTCCCTCCAGTCGCTCACATCCAGATTGTAGTTCGGATGAATCGGCACCCGCTGAGGCAGGTAGCGATAAAACATAAATAATGGGAAGTTTTACATCTCCCGCAGAGTGCTGTTTTTCGTCTTGTTGCCTGTTATTTACACGTTCTATTTAGTTATAGTGCTGCGGAAAGGTTTTAGCGCCAATAGCAAAGCGAGGATGCTTTTAAAATATTATCATGAATTATTTCTCTTTAATTTACTTCACACAGTGCAGTAAACAAAACTACCAAATAACTGAGGATCAGTATTCGCAGTGAGCACCCTTTTCCTTTAAAAGAGCACCAGGTCTCCTACATATACGTATCTATAAAAGTACTTTGCTTTTAAGTTTTGGGTGTTTTTTGTTTTTTTTTGTTTGTTTGTTTTAGCTTTGTTTATTTAGTAGTGTCCCTAAAATCTCAGGCCAGTTACTAACAGATCAACGTAAATAGTTCTTAATAACACTGGCTGTCTGTTGTTTTGGGTCTCAGTGATTCTGAAGAATCAGTTTGGGATTAGTCAGACACTTCCCTGATGCTAAACGATTTAAATGCTGGACCTTATATTTCGAATTAAAAGATGTTTAATCTGGAAACTATAAAAACAACTTAATGTTTGGGGAATTAAAAAAAACTCACTCTTTCCTTTATTATGCAGATCCCGGCTCTGGTGTCTTTGAAAAAGTTGCCTTCAGTGAGCTTTGCTGGAGTGGACAGTCTGGACGATGTCAAGAACCACACTTACAATGAGCTCTTTGTGTCTGGCGGCTTCATGGTGTCTGATGAGTTTGTCCTCAACCCTGATCTTATCACGCAGGGTAAGTCGTGTTTTTCTTTGTGTGGACTGTACAAGGTCCAAACAAATATTACTCGACTAATGCTTGTATTGCGTGTTGAACTTGTATTGTGTGTTTTGTCCAGATCGTTTGCAGGGACTGCTGAAGTTCCTGGAGGAACAGAGCACCCCTGAACACCCCTGGCAGTGGAAGGTTCACTGTAAGTCCCAGAAGAAACTTAAAGAGCTTGGGAGGTCAGTATCTCAGTAAGAGATTAGCCATAATAGCTGTATCCACATCAAAATGTTTGCCCATACTGGTTTTAACTGACCTCTCTATGGAACTGCTTTTGCTGTTGTTTCTTAAAGGTTAAACACTAATGCCATGGGGCTGCTGAATCTTCTGACAGCCTATCAGAAAAAGCATTTAGTGGAGTTCCTCCCGTATCACGAGTGTGACACGCAGTCGCGGCAGGCTCCAGATCTGGACTGCCTCATCAAACTCCAAGCTCAGCACACACAACAGCGACACCTCATCTTCCTCACAGGTAATCTCACTTCACCCCCCCCCAAAAAAACCAAAAAAAAACAAAATCACCATTTCCACATGCCTCGTTAAGATTGTATTTCTGTTGTGTTAGCAAATGTCTTTTACTCACTGAAAACGCTCATTTTTACAGAGAGACCGTTTGAGATGTTCCTGCAGTACTCCAGAAACGGAATTGTGATAGCGAGCATCGACGATGTTATGAGCGGTTTCCACAGTCTCATCGGATCCATTAATCAGAACGAGCTTCCTACACCTCCTTCTACTGGTGGGTAGCATCAAAAAGGAGTTCATGTTTTCTGTATAATCTCATTGTTTTGCTAAATTGCCTTTTTCTCCAGCCATCTCACCAGTTAAAGATTTATGTTCTGCCAGACAGTTTTTTAAAGCACAGTTGTTAATGCAGCCATAACACATTTGTTGATTATATCTTTCTTTCCACTTTTCCATTACTCTCCCACTTTCTCTCTCTCTGTCTCTCTCTCTCTGCCCTCTCCTGGTCTCCCAGTAGTGAATGATGAGTGTGTGGAAGAGGAGGACATGTCATTAGACTCTGATGATGGCGAGCCACCAACCATATTAGATCCTCCAGAGCAAAAGCAGCAAGTTGCAAAGAAGCCTCCGCAGCCACCCCCGCCAGAGAACGAGTTTCGTCCTCCGCTCCCAGACCAGCAGACCACCCCTGAGACGACGCCTACACTGTCTAACTACAGTGCTTTCAAAACAGCCATCTCTCAGTTCAAAGCCACGAACCAGATAGGCATGGGCTCTTCAGACATTGGCAGCTTGTCACCGGGAGGTTTCCCTGTGAATCCCCACCAGAGCTTCCTGTGCCCTTCGGCCTCGTGGTCATCATATACGGGTTCCTCTAGCTACACGGCCTCCCCAGCCTATCCCGCCTCCCCCTGCAGCGGCACACAGGAACCTCCAACCACAGTTTCTTCCGGAGCCCCAACCCCGCCTGTCATGCCCCCAGCAGGACCTCTAGCTAACCTGGCCTCCCTCCCCTTGGAGGTCAAGCCTCCCCCTCCCCCTCACCTCATGATGCTGGGTCATGGATATAGCTCGGATGCTGGAGGAGCGGGAGCTGCTGGGACCTCTCCCCTCACCACCACAGTCCCCCCCTTCACAGACCGTAATGACGCAGCTCAGCCAGGTTTCATTGCTGGGACCCCTAAGAATGCTAGTGGGACCCCCAATCAACCGGACAGGACACTCAGTGGACCTGGGGACGGGGTATGGGGGACTGCAGGGACCACAGCTTGTGACAATGCAAGCAACCCGGGCGTGGTCCCACCTGCCCCGGTGGATCCCAGTGGGCTCGCTAAGACTGGAGAAGCACTTATAGGCAGCACCCCTTGTAGTCAAGGGGTCAGGACTCAGGTGAATTGCGCTGACGGCCTTGGTGCATCTGTGGGTATTCCCACAGTACCCACAAGGGGGGGCTCTGTACTCAGACCTAAGCTGCCTCCACATCCAATGTCTGGTGTGGGCTATGGCAGTATAGGTTGCATGCCTCCACATATGGATCACAGGCCAATGATGGGTGCTATGGGCCCGGGTTCTTTAGGAAGTTATCGAGGGAGAGGAGTCCCACCTGTAGGACTATGGCCTCGGCCTGGGCGAGGGCACGAACGAGGCGGTGGGACTGGAGGTGGACCCTGCTCTTGGGGTTACCCAGCAGGCAGGGGTGGGCCACCAAATTATTACACAGACTATTCATATTCTCACAATTATGCCCCTGAATAGACAATCAACATGATTCAAGAGGCAACACAAACACCATACACCAGAGACTATAAGTGCTGGCTGAATGTATATATTTCCTTGTCATAAATGCATTGATTTAAAGCAGAAAATAAGGATCCTGGTTTTCTACATTAATAAAAATTGATACAGGCAGGGTTGAGTGTCCTACTGTCGTGTAAACTGTCTGTACACTCTTTCCATGTGAGCTATTTGAGACCCTGTTCAAACCACTATATTTATATTTGCCAACAAATGTTAATGGCCTTCCAGCTTCTCCGAATTAATCATGTTCTGTTTGTCCCAGTTTGGAAAAGGTTTGTGAACAAGGGGAAAGGCTGATATTTTTTTAAAGAAAAAAAAAGAGTGAATGAAATTTCACTTTTGCTGTTGGTTTTCTTTTCTTTTTTTCTTTTTATTTACACACTTGGTTGTCCAGAATTCTATGAAAAATAAAACATTTCAAATCTTGTGTGTGATGGGTTTGATGACGGTGTCAAACAAACCATTAAAAAGATAAATCCCAGCTGTCTTACTATTTTTTTTTTTCTTTGCCTTGGAACTTCCCACCAACCAAACAGTTCAATTTTCAGCATGGAGGTGGATGATGGAGTTAAAGTGTAATATTGACAGTGTAGAGTACTGTAATGGAATTAAAATACTGACATCAAATGTTATTGCTTGTGCTGGTAGATTTAGAGGCCTTTTTAAAAAAAATGCAGTAAGGAAACATTTCCTGACATTGACATAACATCAAATAAATCTATATTCTCCAGCACTTACATCCTTTGAGGCTCCATACGGAGTGCGACCACCTCTTCAACTCTGTCACAACCGAAAGACTCATTAAGAGGGTCGATGAGTGAGTTGTCTCATCAGCCATCTGATAGAGGGGAACGCCAGGGGGCGCTGTTTGCTTTTAATGTAAGAAATGGGTTAGCAGCACCTTTTTCTACAGAACCTCATTCCAGCTGTGCCATGGAAGCTTAGGGAAATGTGAAAATAAGTTCTTCCTGCTAAATCAATTATGGTTAAGACCCGTCACACAAATGCTGAGCAAGATGTATTTTTATCATTTATTTTAGCAACCTTCTCCACATGGTTATTTATACTTAAAATAACCACTATAAATGCAATATTGAGCGGAGTTCTGAGGCTTGTATGCCTCATACAGGTATGCTTGGTTCTGGAGCATGAAGCACAAACAACAGACTGACTTCTACTGATTTTTAAAGGGACATACACATTACGCAAAATATATAATTTACTATGCAAGTTATGGAAAAAATGCAATTGAATATGCTGCTGCTGCTAGCCTTTGTTAGTTGCTGCTAAGAGTTGTAACGAAAAAAAAAATCAAAGATGATAGCTGAGGTTTGTAAAAATGATCATTTCAAGCAACTCATAGAGGTTAAAAAATTAAAAGGTTTGAAGTTAGGTTTTTATTTTGAAAATAGGACATTTAAAGCACGGCCTAAAAAGTAGCTTGAGACTTTTATTTTGAAATCCCCACAGAAATAGTTTAAAAAAAATAAAAAAAACCATGACATTTTAAAGCATTAAATTGGATATTTTATTTTAAAACATTTTTCATAATTTTAAGCATCTACTTTTCTTAGAATTGGACACCGTAATAACAAATTTTAAACTGTGCTAAAGCTAACAGTAGCTGCTCGTTCCTGGCTAATCGATTCATGTAAGTCTTTACTCATGTTCCCTCGTTCCCCTTAGCTTGTTTGTTCGAGGAAAAAATATCTGACTCTTAAGTTATCTGCACAGAGAGCAAGTAGAGTAGGTCTTGGTGCATTTTCTTTCAAAGAATGTGGGCAAAACAATGAATAAACCTGAACAGAAAAAAAAGCTTTTGGCAAAAACAAAAATAACAGGTTAGTTTTAGCTGAAACGTGTTAAAATGCTCTCATCCACTCTGTTTGTCGTATTTTTCATGAGTTTGTCACCAAGAGGCATTTTGGAGCGCAACTATGTGCATTTAGTCCCTAAAGTAGAGCCTGCATACTTGACTGAAGCACTTCCGTTTTATTCTCCTTTATACTTCCAGTCCCTCCACTACATTTGACAACTCTCATTGCTTTTCAGACGAAAACAAAGCCTGGTTTCTACAACCTGTCACATTCAGAAAATCTAGGAGTGAAGTCTCCACCACTCAGAAAAAAGATATTTCCACTCTCAAGCTGTCAGTTGGTTTCCATTTAGATAACTGTTTGAGAGGCAAAGATGTAAGAGGAGTCAAAAAAATGAACATAAACTTGGATAGCAGAACTTTGCTACCCCATTAATCATCTCTCAGCACTTCAGCTTTATCAGATAAAACTACCCAGCCTTGTATAATAAAGTAGCACACTGCAGCAGGTTCAAGAGTAAAATGTTTGGTAAAGCAGTGATGCATCAATATTAAAAGTCATAAATAATAATATTTCTGTCAGAGGAACCATTTTTTTCTGCAGAATCAGGACTTCTGCTTTTTCTACCTTTTGGTGCTTTCAGTATGTCGATTTAGGTACAATTCAGAATGGAAGAACTTTTACTTAGTATTTCTTAAACTGATATTTTATCACCCAGCGCAGGAAGAACATTTCAGATCTTTTATTTAAGCTAAAGTGCCTGTACTGTACTACACTTAATATTATTAATAAAATACTTTACAACTAAAAGTCCTGCATTGTCGTTGTTACAGAAATAAGAAAGTAAAAATAAAAATGGATGTTAAAGTGAGTTAATGATGCATTTTATAATATTGCTTAATATTTTAATTTGAATGTGAAGCCGTTCTGGTGTGTTTGATCATAAGAGAAACTTAACACCTGCATCTGGATAAGCAATAGATGGACCTAAAAATAAAGGAACTGCACCAAATCTATGCTAAAATGTAATATTTCTCTCTGAAATGTAGTTAATTTGAAAAATAAGTCATCTTAAATTTGTACATTCTCGAGGAAATGTGCACCTCTGTTGGAATTTCAGCTGAAAATTCTGATCTGAATAGATCTTTTACCACTAAAATGTGATCATTTTGAACATAATACACTTGATTCTTTAAAAGAATTTTCATTGGATTATGGGACACTGTGGAAGAAAGAACCAGGTCAAAAGAAGTATGTATTTCCATTGCTTTAAAATTGGTCCCGTGGGTTCAGTGAGCAGCAGAGATCTCTGGGTTTAGGTGTTACCTTGTAGATGTGCCTTTGCAGGATGTAGGGATTTGGGCCAGAGTCAAACTTGCCTCTGTTCACGAGCAAGTGTAACACCAGTACCCCTTCTCTCATTACCTGACATTATGGAAGACCCATTCCTCCTTACACTGCAGTTTTTCTTGTCTTTAGTTTGCAGCCTAAAGGCAACATTGCAAACATTACATTAGAATGCAGCTTGAGCAGAGAGAAGTAATGTTGCTTAAAGACAGCTTTTTTTTATGAAGCCCTTTGAGGCGATGCACAAAACAATGTAAACAACACAGCAGAGGAAAAAAATGTAATCCAGTGCTCTTCTATGAGTCTCCGTCAATCACATATAGCTACATTAAGATTATAAATGTAGCCAACATGGCGATACCATAACGACAGCCTTGCAGGCAACACTATGAGGCTGCACTTGGACACAGCAGAAGTTCTAGCTACATTCATGTGAAAAAAAAAAAAGTTTTCACACTATTTTGCGCAGTCCTCTGAAAATCTAAACACACTCTCACTGCATCCTTAGGATCTAAGTGGGTAAATAGCAGAGAGGGGCTGCCAATCAAATTGACTTGTTTAACTGATAGTCAACAAGTGTTGCCACCTGTGTAAAATCAGGTTTTGGTAGGAAAATATTTTGCGCTGCTTTCAAATTGGTCCCAAATAGAGCCCTTTTTCTCACATGACTGTGCATGCTTACAAAGATAATGCTAGCTCGCTGACGTTAATCATTTCAAATTCCAACATCACTCTATTATTTGCTAATTAACAAAATTGAGTGTGACTGTCATTGGTTCTTTAGAAAATTGGTAAGAAACCAAATGAAACATACAGTCGTGCCTGATGAAACATCAGGGGATCAGAAGAGTTATTCCTAAACAGACTTGGATGTGTGCAACATTTTTTTATGGCCATCCATTCAGTACTTGTTTCTTTCACTCAAAAATCGAATATCTTCAGATTTACTTCTTCGAGGTCTGTACAAAAAGTAATGGGAATCCATTAAATAATAGCTGAGATGTTTCAGAGTTTTAGACTGACCAACACTGCAATCCTCAGAGCCATTGTGTAAGTATGGTAGCAAATAGTATCATAAAGCACAGTTGTGAGTGTCTGCCACCAGTGACACTGTAATGTATTGCAGATTGGGTAGCGCTAGTGTCTCTGACAGTTAAGGTCTTTTTTTTTAATAGAAATAATAAAGCCAGATTTCATCAAAGTTTATTGTTGTCTTTTAGTGGACAAGTATGACACGTTATAACAAAAGAACCGGTACAGCATGATACAGGTACAATAAAGCCAGTGGGAAAAAAATACAACTGAATGCCAAGGAAGAATAAATAGACAAGACAGTGTTGTAAAAACGTAGTCATGGGCTGCGGTATAAAACTTGAAACACACTGGGTCATTTTGATTGTCAGATCCTATAATGTCCATCTAAATTCTACTTGGTGAGACACAGTGAGCCAGGAGACTGCTCCAAAATATGCTGCTTAAGAGCATATACTCATTTGTTTGCAATGAAATGTGACGGGCCTGTAGGTCTGATTAAGGAAGTATTCATATGCTATGTACTCCACAGTGCTCTGATTGAGACCAGATCCCTGCTGGAAATCCCGCTGCTTTTCACTGCTTTGAAAACACAGAACGTGGCTTGCATTCGCATTCAGCTCAGAGGTATGATGAACAGCCTGTTGTCTGGTGTAGCAGTGTGCATTTATTTTAGGCTTTTTTTGGAAGCAACTGACCTACCTACTCATTATTATCATTATTATTATTACCTCCTAAAAAAAGATAATGTAGCCTAGTCAGTAGCTTTTCACAAGCGCATATTCCAAGTTAGGTGCCCAGTTAGAATAAAATAAGGATTGTAGGTGACACAGGGAGTGTGTGTTTGTGGGTGTCACAGCATTTGAAAAATGAGTATGTATCTGACACAGCTGGATGCCTCCACTCTTGCCTGATGACTGTTTTGACAGTTCAGTAATAGCCTGTGTTGACAGTCAAGGCTGCCTTCCACGAATGAAAGCAATTCAACCCGTGCTATTCAGACTAAAACTCCTCTTTCACAGTAATTAGATTCTTGACTAAGATGATTTCGAATCCCTGGGAGCCCAGTCGAACTTGGGAAAACAATTAATCTGGAAAGGGGAAGTACATGCTTTAATTTGGGCCTGATGGAGTGTTTCGCTTTGGAGAAGGACATCTTTTCGAGCATTAAGGAGTTGCTTCCTTTACATCTGGGTAATTTGTCAGAATGCCTCGGGATGATTTGCAGGGAGCAAAAAGACTGAGCTGTACAGAGTTGCATTTTTTTTTGTATGCTGGAAATTAGCTATTTATTTTACAGTGTTATTATCAGGACTTTCCATCAGCGGTTAAATGTTAGTATAAACAAAACATGAAATGCTGGAAGGGTCCTGATTTCGGCAAACCAAATCTGCCTCTTGACTACCTCCTCATGTCTGAAATGAACTGGAAAAAGCACAATAATCATTCATTCCATTTTTGCAACGCAGTGTTGAGGCCTCCCATTATCAGTTAAGTACTTGTTGTCACAAGGTTAAAATAAAATGCTGGATTCCAAATAGCTTTAGGATACCAGCTTCGCTCATCCTGACTCTGACATCCTGCCTACACTGAGGTTTATTTCCTAAAGCTGGAGTGAGCTTGCATAACCAGGATCACCTGTGGACCCTCGGCGAAATGGAAAGCCCTCCATGAAAAGCTCACAACATGTCCTCTTTGTTTTAACCTGTTAATCTAATCTAATCATATGAGAAAAACAATAAATCCCAACCCAGCTGTGTTTGCTGCGTCAGAGAGCGGATTAGAAGGATTTAAAAACAGTGCAATTCACCAAGAACCTGGTTTTTTATCCTTGTGGTAATCTCCTGAAATCTCACTCCAACTCATCGCACCATTTAATGTTTCTAGTGCACTGTGTCTGAAAAACAAGATACAAGACGTTACATCATACAGGCGCACAGCAGCGTCTTACGTAATCTTTGTTGAGAAAGGATGCTTACCACACTGAAAACGTTTGATACTCGATCAGTGATGGTGTCATGAATAGAGTAGTGCATTATAGCACGGTGATCTATCACGGCTCATCGTTTCTGACTAAGGTCCACACAGCATCATCAATAAAGGACCCTTAAAATTCAAACTTCAGGAAACGCTACTGATTTTATTTTATAATTAGAAAAAAAACCCTATAATTTTATAAAGTTCAGGTGCTACTTTGAGAATAAAGTGGTAATGTCAAAAATAAAGTCAGCTCTCATAGATCTAGTAGTTATTACCACACTTTATGTGCTAAAAGTGAAATAATATCCCCATTACTAAGTCTAAAGTATGATTTATCTTAATATATGCAAGGCATTTGGCAGGGGCAATCATGACAAAGTTAGTGAGGCAAGGCTGAGATGGTTTGGACATGCACAGAGGAAAGTTCATGGATATTTTGGGCACAGGATGGTTATTATGGAGCTGCCAGGCAGGATGAAAAGTGAAAGACCACAGATGAGGTCCATGGATGCAGTGAAGAGGGGCATGCAGAGGGTTGGTTGCTAAGGATAAGGTGAATTGGGGGCAGATGATCCACCATTGTGACCCCTAAGAGGAGCAGCTGAAAGAAGAAGACTATTTTGTAGATGTTGCCAATTACTAGCAGGTGTAGTTTGAATCGAAACAACTTTTTTCTAACTTGTTATACTTTATTCTTGAAATGTTACAAAATTTTGACTTTATCCTTATAATAAAAAACCACAAGATAAAAAAGTCCTTTAAATTTAATACTTGTATTATTTTGGCCCTAATTCTCCTAATCCCTCCTAATCCTTCGTAGGTATCTGGGCAGGCAGAAACTTTACGATTACTCTTATTGTAACCTTTTACTGCTTTGTCCATGAACACCATATGCTCGTGTATTACTTTCTACCTCATCATCTGTCAGTTAAAAAAACCTTTCCCTAACTTTTCCCCGCTGTTGTGCATCCTTTTCAGTATTCTTCTCCCAGCACCCAGTCCTCTCCTTCCTGTTTACGCTGATACACACACGCCCATGTTGTGAATGCACGATATTATGTCCATTTACAGCCGTGTTAGTATATTCAGAGATTATTTTGTAAGCTGTTCTAAAACCAAAGTTGTTTTCATTGTTCTAAAACAAAACAAAAAAAGTGTTATTAAGGATGCAGCCTTAGTCTCACGAATTTTTTTGGGTTAATCCCTGTGAGTTTAATACTGATGAAACTCATCGCTGTCAAAGAGCCAGTCTGTTCCACTTTCATGCACCGTTGGCCATTTGATATCAGATTTCCCACCTCCTTTTGAACTTGAATTTACATATAAGCTGCACAACAATATTAGTCGCCTCTATCTTAAAAGGAGTCATGTTTTAATTAAGGATTTCAAAATAATCAAAGGCCCTAACTCCAATGACAAGCTCTGCTTTGTAATACACGCAGTTACTGATGACTTGTCCCTGACATTATATGAAGGATTACATCTGATCCTTTTCAATCTTGATGCAATCCCTAGTCCCACCCAGTGTTTTTATTAAGATTAAGCTACAATCTTAAAACATTATGGATGCTTAGACTTGAAGAAAATTGATTTGTTTCTTTTGAGGCTGCTGTTTGTCTCGGCAGGGTTCCCTTCATCATCGACCAGCTATATGCTGTCTTAGCTCTTTTATGCAGTCAACCTCAGGGTTTTTTCTAGGCTCTGAAACGGCCTTTGTGGGGTGACTATACGCAGCAATAAAGCCTGATTGATCTACATACGGTAGAGGCCATAAGTCATAAGAAAAATGTGCATTTTCAGGCTTTTTTCCAACCATTTGATAAAATGCGGCCAATATGCTGATGCAGGGTTAAGTAAATGAAATCCAATGAACAAAACTGGTTTGAATGAGTTCTAAAAGATTGTAAAGCTGTGGACTAGAGGGGACCTGACCCCTGGAATTCAAAAGACACGTTGCTTGTTGAGTGGTTGTTTGATAAAGTGTTATTAAGCTCTTTTAGAGAGGATTTAAATTGCTACTTTTATTCTCAGTCCCTTAATCATTTGGTGCTGGTTGATTTTCCTTTGGGGGCTGGCTAAAAACCTCTGCGGGGGGTGTGCCAAAAATGTCTATGCAGGAAAAACCCTCTCACCCATGTACTTTGTTCCTTCAGTGCGGAGCATGGGAGTCTTTTCTTTAGCATCTTTCATCTCTGTTGTTGGAGTGTGTAATTCTGTCATTTGAAGCATGTTTTGCTGAATTTAAAAAAAGAACAAACAAACAATATTCAGTCACTTCAGTCGAAAAAAAAAAAAGCACGCACAAAAACACAAAACACCAAACAGTAAGAACAAAGCTATACAAAGTAATGCCACCTTCAGGGTTTGAGTCACAGCTGCTTGAAGAATTTGTCACTTCAGTCAAAATTTAGTGGTTGTGTTTATTCTGCAGTGTTCAAAGTGCTCTGCTGTGTTTGATCAAAAAAAGATGCTGTCTTTGAAGAGCAGGCCAGTTGCTGCTTTTTGTCTGGGTTCTTGACACTCCTGATTTCTACACTTTGCTCTTTGCCAGATAAGCAGCATGCAGATCTTTTTTTTCCCCTGCCAGATTAATGCAACAGGTTTATATGAAACATGTATATTTATGATGGCTCACTGCAGGATGCACCTCTGTTTTGAGCTAGATAAGATTTTTAAATGTTTGCTGTAAGCTATGGCTTCTGAAAAAAAAAGATTACTAAAATAATACAAAATCAGACATAAGCAGTTTAGGAAAATGAGGATATGAAGTTTTCAGGAGCTGGTGCTACATGTTCAAGCTACACATTAGGGGATATAGGGTGTATATTGCATTTCATTTTTAAATTTATCTTTAGTTTATGCAGTGCTAGCACTTATCTGCTCTACACTATCTGTAAAACCTCAATCCAGGTAAGGTGTGCAAACTGATCTTAGTTCCAGCAGTCAGTACAGTCATTCACTTGCATTTTTTTTTTTTTGGGAGTGGGGGGAACTAATCCATCTTCAAAACTTTGAAAGGGAAGCCATATTCATTCTCAGATCCCATGAGAAATATTCCCCCTAGTGCTGTAGCTGAGCACGGAGAAATTATTAGCTGATTTTAAGGACTGATAATGGCTCCGCTGTGATTTGGTGGTGCCAGTACGTTGCGGGTATAAAGCAAAGTTGAAACTTTCATTCCGACTACCTGGCCACATGGCAGAAAGAGGAGAATTGAAACAGGAGATATTACTTTTTTTCTCTTTCTTTTTTTTGTTCAGGATGCCTCTTAACTGCATCTGACAGTTGGAAAGGAGACGTGAAGTTCTTTTTTTCCCTTTATAGTATTATTACTCAAATAGCATGTCCTAGCTAGATACAGAGGAGTTTTCAGTTAAGACTTTCAGTTTCCGCCTGGGGGGGTGGAAAAAAAACTTCAGCTTTCCAGAGACCAATCTGTTCCTTCTTCATTCATCACCGGGTCAATGAAGGCTACGTGTTTATTAGTTTGGCTTTTGGTCTGGTCTCTTGTAGAGTGGAAGAGGGTAGAAGATAGACTGCTTGACTCATACTGCTTTGACCGTTTGCAGTAGATGCAGCGACATGGAGTCAGATAAAGGTAGATGAGGATAATCGTTGTAGTCACCATACAGCCGAGCAGCGTTGTGTAGCCAGTGTTGAATAACTCTGCCGTGGGCAGCAGCACCGTCACGTTCACCTCCCGAGTTGCATTCAGTGCCTGTTTAATATCCACAGCTGTGCACACATACAGTCCCGAGTCATTGACCTTGGTTGCTCGGATCTCCAAAGTACCATTAGGAAGCAGGTTAATTAGATTATCATCTATGTTGGCCTTGGTGATGTGCCCCTTGCTTGGGGAGAGCCACGTAAAGGAGAGATCTGTGCTCGTCAGGGATGTTTGGCAGTCTAGACGCATCCTTTCTCCCTCTGAAACCAACACGTTGGAAAGGAGAACTGTTACGGGCTGCAAAACGGGTTTTTCCACAGTGCAGTTGAGGAAGAATCGGTTCTGTTGTAGAAATTGGATGGACGATCGTAGGTCTCCGTTAATGAAGCAGATATGCTCCTCCTTAAAGTCCCTCACTGAGTCATAGCCCCTCAGGTCCCAGTGCCAAAACACGCTGTACATGGAGCAGTCACAGATCAGAGAGTTGTTGTAGAGATACAGGCCCCGCTGCACCAACCTGGGTAAAGCTTTCACATCCTCCCATTGCAGATGGGTCAGTCGGTTGGATGAGAGATCTAACATGCTCAGGAATGGATGAGTGTGATCTTGGATTGAGAAGAAAGGGAAGTCTGTGATTTGGTTGAGGCTGAAATAGACCTTTTTTAAGCTGCTCAGGCCACTCAGTGTGCCGGCCTCCACCCGTGCAATCTTATTATTGAAGAGAAGGAGCTCCTCCAGCCTCCAAAGCCCCTGAAAGTAGTGCTGCTCTACCGCACGAAACTTATTGGAGGACAGGTCAAGGTGCCTGAGACCAGAGACGTTTTGAAAAGTTCCAGGATTCAGGGCTTTGAGTTGATTGTGCGCCATCAGCAGGTTTTCCAGCCTGGACATCCCGTTGAAGCAGCCTGGACTCAGCCAGGAGACATGGTTGTGGCTGAGGTCGAGACTTATTGAGAAAGAGGGCAGGGAGTGAGGTAGCTTGGTAAGTCCGCTGGAGCTACAGCTTACTGCATCGGATATACAGAGGCACACGGAGGGGCAGGTCTCCTCAGTGCTGTGGAGAAAACAGAGCAGCACCAAGAGAAGGCTTGGATTTAGTCCGCAGGTCATGGTTTTTGAATCCTTCAAGGTTTCTAATCCCTCTGGTTCTCCCTGAAAAGATAAGAATCAAATGAGAAACAGGGTGATATATGAGAAGGGTATACTATTTTCAAGTGTTTCAGGCTTTGAGCTGTTCAGCCATACTGGAGCTCTCAGTATCTGTGGTACAGTAGAAGATGAAATGGTTCACTTTAGTGACCATGAATCCTTTTAACTCTATATAAAATATTTGGAATGCTTTGGAATAAGAAATCCTCATGCTGGGATATTTTCAAATGTTTCAACAGTCAGATTCATGCAGACTACTTATTCCTCTATTTAGTGATTATGCCTCTGTAGATCAGCAAAAGGCGATTTTAAATGACAAGAACTTCATCTTTAATGCAAAGGCTCTAGCAAAGATATTGCAAATATGAAATCTTTTCCATAGTCATTCTATTTGCACAGACCCCAAAGTCTTTGAATAATTAGACATTTTTAAATATAAAGACTGTTTTTGACTGCCTTAACCTGAAGACATCACCATGCATGTTTGTTCGGTCTTTATTTTGGACAGAAATCATGTTTAGGTGAGTTGAGATCAGGGCTTCTTTCTCAGTATATTTTATTTTTCAGTTGTGAAGTTCCATTCTGCAGCATTTCACTGATCTTGCGCAAAAAGTCCAACCAAGGTCGTTTTAGAAGCAAGTCTCGCCAGCCGTTATCTTAAAACCCCTCTGGGTACCTATTTTGGAATATTTTTAAAATGTATTAAACTTTCTAAATAGAATCAGTCAGTCAGATCAGATAAAAAACATTTAAAATCAATGCTGAGTTTTACCTAAAAGTATATTTTCTTTAAAAAAATATTTTTTACTTGAACCACAGTTTGTATTACTACAGAAATCGACTATAGTTTTCAGCTATTTTATAAAGTCTCTGTTACACCTCTATACACTTACAGTTATATACTCTTATTGTCTTGATAATTTGTTTTGTTTCTGTTTTTCGAGTCTAATGATGACCTCTTATTTTCCATGTTCACATCTTTTCAATAAACGGCTACACAATAAAAATACTTAGCCCAAACCAAACACTTAAAATCAGTTTCTTAATTTGTCATGAATAACGTGTAAACTGACCAACCATGAACTGCTCAGTTGGCTCGCTTAAACCTAATTCTTTGAAAAAGGAGGACTGTGTATAAAATTGGCTGTAATTTCTAAATGGTTAAGGCAATGTTTTTGTTTACACCCTTGAATTAAAGCTGAAAGTGCAGTGCAATCACATCTTGATTGCTTCATTTAAAATCCATTGAGTGTGCACAGTCTAAATTGTGAAAACTGTGTTCTTGTCCAGCTACACGCGGACCTGTATACACAGTAATCACTGTCTCTAAATGACAATTATTTTTATTGTTTCTTGGCACGTCGATTGTTGTGTGTTATTAACTGAGCATTCAGCAGCTAACAAAGAGGCCAAAGCCAAAACTTTAAAAAAGGCAGACATAAACTGAGATTATCCGCAATCACAGCAGAAAAGTGTCTTTCAGCCTGCGACATAAAGCTTTTTTCAGTTCAATACCTCTGAACTCTAACAACTCATCTATACCAAACTTACAGAAAATAAATTTCCAACTAATTTCCCTTTAATCACCAAATTCATAAACTGACTAATCACCACAGCTCTATATAATTAAAAACTTTTCAGCACATTGTGAAAGCATAGTGTGGACATACTTTACCTTCAAAAATGTTTTTAAGTCTTTATGAAATTAAAAGCTCAAAAGGAGAAAAGTTCACACTACTCCCAGACAAGTGAGCAATTTTGTTCACTTAGTTAATCTCATTCTCCCTTCCAAAAAAATAAAATGAAGAAAGGAACACACGGCCAAACCACAAATCCAAAATAAACTGCTTAGCGACAATACGAGACTCCAACTTTCTTTCGTTTTCCCGCTTTCAGAGTTGTATCCCCATCAATGAATACCCACAACATAGCTGTCTAATCCTTATCTCCTTTCGGATCCTCCTCCCGAGGCGCTCGAGGAATAATTCAAGGCTCCCGCCGTTCTCCTCAGCTAACTTTAAGGTCCCCCTAGCAGGCTTTTTCTCCTCTTCCCAAATGAGAGTGCCGCTCGAGAAACATCCTGCGGTGCTTTGCAGTGTATAACAAACAGCATAGAGCTCAGTTAATCTCCCACAATCCCCCCTCCTTCTCCGTGTCATTTAGAGACCAGTCTTGTGTCTCCCTCTCTCATCATTAAGTAATCATGCTGGTGGCTGCCCTCCTCGTTCTCTCTGTCTCTCTTTCTCCATTTTTAACCAATATCAGTTTTCCCACACTGATCTGTTAGTGTGCTAGTAGATTTGTATGATTTTGCTTGCTAACATATTAGCAGAGCCCAGGAGCTTTACACATGAATATTGCATGTGTTATCCGGTAACCTTTCACCAGTAATCCCAGGGGCATGAAACTTGGCTGTGCTCGATGTGTTTTTGTTTTTCTTTGAGTATGTGTGACTGTGTCTTAGTGCTGGTTTTCTTAATGCTGTAAATACACCTGTTTTTTCTGTGAGCTTGGAAACCCTCTTCATCTTTTGGTGTATTTGAAGGCTTTCAGGCTCTTCGGGTCTTTTCCTCACCTGTGTGCTCTGCGTCTATTTGAGTGGTTTTAAGTCGATCGACATTAGCTTCCTCCTGCCCCCGAATATGCACACATTCACTCTTCCTCTAAGTGCCTTATGCAGTACATCCTCTGCTTTCTTTCTGAACTCCAACATTGCTCCGTTCCCATCTCTTGGCTGTGGGTTTGACTGGATATATGCTGTCCATGGTGCTTGGTCATGGTGGTCCTGACAGCTCTGGTTTCTGTCACAGTGAATTAGCTTTGCCTCCCAGCAGCCACCTCCTCTCTGCTAGCCCCAACCCACCACCTCCCTCTGTGCAAGTGCTCGGGGCTTTGACTGACTCCCACTCACTCACTCACTCACTTTGCAGAGGCACATAACCTGATTCCCTACGGATTCAAACTCGCTGGATGGGCTTCACTTCTCAGACGGTGGGGTAATGGAGAAAGATGTCGGTGTCCACAGAAATGTGGATGAGAACGACTAAGGAGGAATGTTAAGTTCAACAAGAGATCGATTTAAAAACCTGCTCCTTAGTTTGTTTGGGGTTTTTTTTGTTTTTAAAAATGGGTTGAGCATGAAGAAAACACATTTGGCTGTGTTTGTGCTGAAATGAAAAAGCAATGACACAATCTTGTCCCAGGGCTAGTCATCAGCTTGGCTGCAACATGTAAGAAATACATACACCCACACGTGTACATTTGAGATATGTTAGGAATGGATTCTAAACAGGCCCTTCTTGTAGGTGTTATGTTTACGTGGGCTTGTAATGTGGCTCAAATGGCTCTCTTAGTAATTTGTCTATTTGCCTGCAAATTGAGCCTTGTCCTACTATAAAGAAAGCCTTAATCTCGATAGCTTTTTAAATATTCACCTTTCATTGATTGTTTTAAGGTGTTATGTAACACTCCTAGCACCGTTTGCTGAATGGGCTGCTGAATGTATTGCTGTAGTGTTAGTCCCCAAGTCCCTGATTATAAGGGGATCACACATGACCTATAAACCAGAGTGTGCATAAGCTGATAATGATTCATGGTTTTGGCATATGAGGCTTTAAATTAGCTTCATGATTGTGCCAGTGTGATGTCACTGGCAGCATTTGGTTTTAGCTTCGGTGTAACTGTGTGGGGAACGTATTCTTTTGCTCAGGCAGGCCCTTGTTTTGCTGCTCTTGATGTGGTTGAACAATTGTGGTACTTTATTATTTTTGATTTTGACTCCCAAGATCAATTCAATCAAAGCACGAGGAGGTAAACAAAAGAAAAAGAGTTGAGCGTCTATGCAGCTTATTCTCCTAAATTGCAAAACAATTATTTTTGCCCTTTTCTGCTGATTGTCTTGTCACGGTCTGCGGAGGCAGACCGTGCGGAAAGGTGTGTGGTGGACCCAGGTGCGAACACAAACGAGGATGCAGGAGTGGATTCCAACAAACGAGCCTTTTATTATGGCTGATGAAAAGAACAAAAACAGAATGAGGGCAGCATACGTGTAGTACTCAACAGAAAACCTAAACTGGACAAAACTAAGGAAAGACTATGGCTGGAGGTACAGAACACAGGAGGTGGTAACACAGACGACGCGAGACAGACTGTATGAAACACAGAGACTAAATACACATGAGGGATGATCAGGGGAAGTGGCCACACATGGGAACACAGCTGACACACATGAACTTAACGACAGGACAGAAGGAGTGAAACTGAATACACTGACCGTGAATACAGACTTTCAAAGTAAAACAGGAAACATGGAGATTAGACAAGACACATGAACCGGGGAGACGTAGTACAGGGGAGATGACATAACCGACAGCATGGACTTGACAATATAAGACACGCAGACATAAACACACGAAGGGCAAGGGAGACTTAATACACGGGTAATATGTACAAATGGCTGGACTGCCTTAGTGACCCTAAACAAAGAATAAACATCAAAATAGGCTAAAACACAAAACACTGGGTCGCACGACCCAGGACCATGACAATACCCCCCCCCTCAAGGGCTGGCTCCCGACAGCCCAAAACCGAGAAACCAAACAAAAACAGAAAAACCCCACCCAGGGCGGGAGGCGGGGGACCAGGATGGAGGGACCAGAACAGGAAACAAAACGAACAACAGAACACACAGGAGCACAAGACCAAAGTCCAAACAAAGTTCAGGGGGCCGACCCAGAGCCCACAGGCACAAGAGTACACGGGTCACATGGTCGGGGGGCCGACCAGGCGGGCGGCACAGGTGACAGAGCCGGTCCGGAGGCCGGCCGCGCAGAAGGCAGCGGTGGCGGCGAAGGAGACGACGGAGCAGTTCAGGGGGCCGGCCGCGCGGAAGGCAGCGGCGACGGAGCAGTGTCAGGCGCACTGGCCGAGGCCCGGTGGACACAGGACCAGACGAGGCTGAAGACTCCGATGAGGCCGGACCAGACGAAGACGCCCCTCGGGCCCTCCAGCTGAGACATGAGGCTGAACGGGCCCCTCGGACCCTCCAGCGGAGACATGAGGCTGAACGGGCTCCTCGGACCCTCCAGCTGACGAGACATGAGGCCGGAGGGGCTCCTCGGGCCCTCCAGCTGGCATGACGTGAAGTGGTGTGGATGCTGCAGGATGCCGGATAGGCACACCCGGGCATCCAGCAGCAGGCGCAGGGTGAACAGTTAAGGAGGCCCCTGGCTGGACCGGGAGCAGGGCTGCCACCTGGACAGGGAGCAGAGCAGGAGGCTGTCGTGGTGGCGATGACTCTCTTGAGCCTCCAATGGAAACATGAGCCGGTGCAGGCACCTGCAGAGCGACAACCGCTCCCACCTGAGCGCCGAGGCTGGGTGCGGAGCTCAGCTGTGTACTGACTGGCATAACTTTGGGAACCCACCTGGGTGTAGGAACAAACCGGACGGCAGCCATTCCCGCCTGGGGTGTAAACGCAGGATATGGCTGACCTCCGGCTGCCCTGACCCTGGTGGTGGGAGCTAGCTCAGGTGCTGGCTGGGTGTCCACTGCCTCTACCTGGAGATCAGACGCAGGTGAGAGGTCAGGTAACGCCACAGCCACCCTGGGAGTGAGCACGAAGCTCCGGACACTGTCCTTGGCAGATGTAAGCAGAGGAGCAACGACAGACAAGGACCTTGATGTCTCTAAGTCCTTAACACAGTCCGAATTGTCCTTAGTTGCCCTTCTTGGGGAGCTAAACACTCCTTCTGTCTTGGAGCACGATTCAAACAATATTTCAGACCAGAAGCAAGGTGGCTCAGTGACACAAGTGACAGTTATGTTGTCCCAGGAAGCATGACTCTTAAGGCCAAGACTCGATGCATGAACCCACATAACACAACCAGGACTAGGTGCAGATGATTTGAACACAATAATTTGGCAGTCACATGGGAGACAACTACACTTACTGGAGTCTAAGAGCCCTGTTGGCGAGACTGAGTTAAGGAGGGGTTCAGCCCCACACACTAGGCGGCTGTAGAAAGCTAGTGAGTGGGATGCACATGGACTTGGCGTGGCATAGAAAACATAGTGGACTGGCTCTGAGCAATCCGGCTGAATTGTCCTTAGATCAGCCAGTTCATTAACTGCAGTCAAAAGGCCCTGGCCCAGGGGTGCGGTTAAAGGGCTAGCTGGTTTGTGATGATTAGCGTGGCGCCCCCCCCCCCGACAGTCTTGGAAACACAAAATACAGCCTTGTCATTAGATAAGGGGAAAGCACAACATAAACAGACCTTCACTTTAGTATTAACAGAAATCACAATGCCATTCACAGACATAGGAAAACCCGGCAGGCCCTTAATACTCGTCCAGCCCCGGCGGACTGGTGCAGAAGAGCGGTTGCTGATGTCGGACCCCAAAGCACTCACTCTGGTCAAATCATCAGCAGAGTGAGGAACCTGGGGCCCGATTAGCGCCGGAACATAACATACAATTTCCCGATCAACACCAGACGTTCCTTCTTGCGCTGGGCTAGTTACATAAGCAGAACATTCATTATTCGGCTTGGGAACAGGGAAAAAAGACCCCAAAAGGTGGGTGCTAGTCAAAGGGAATACAGTCTTATTACTAGTCAGATCAGACGTTTTCTCACGTGATTTATAGTCAATGGATAGCAGGGGCTGAGACACAGTCTTCGAAAAGGCTCCAGATGCCGTAACAGTCTTAAAAGAAGCCTCCTTAGCGAAAGACGCATGTCCTGGGTGTGCAGCGTCTTCTCTATCCTCTATCTCCCTAACCTCCCCCTCAGCCTGCACACTCATAATAACAGGGTTTAACAGAACATCGCACGGGTTGATCCCCAAAACCGAAGTGCCTATGGCCGGTTTGGCAGTGTCAGGTTCACAGTACTGTGAGGGCAGTGTGGCGTCCCCAAAAACAGCATGCCCAACACCAGAAAACTTAGCTTTATTGCCAATACAAAACGTAGGCACAAGAGTAACACCTTCAATATCAGTAGCCAGAGGCACGGGAAAGACAGCTTCTTCACTGGCCTCCGAGAAAACAGACTGTGACACGGTGCCTGGGGGGGTGACAGAGTTAACAGTACCGGTACACGGGGTCTTCATCTCTGAGACATTTATTGTCCCTCCGAGCCCCTCGCTCTCAGTACATCCAGAGCGATTAGGTGGACACAAAACATCGTCACTAACCTCCGAGCGTCGGGCGATGCGGCGGCGACGCGAACGCCGTTTCTTCTTGGCCGTGGGTCCCGTTGACGTGGAAAGTGGAGCCTCTTGCGGCGTCGCAGAGGCTGAGGCGGCGAGTGTTGGCGGGGCGGCAGGCGGGAGCTCCAGGCAACTCCGGGGGCCCCCAAGGGCTAGGCGTGTCCCGCGGAAGATCTCACCGTAGTGAGGAGCGAGCCATGGCTCCTCCTGTAGCTCCTCCTGCAGTTGCGCGCATGCGGCGCGCTGCCGCCCCTCGAGGTCGGAATCCATGCCCCCCACAGCTTCCTCGTGTAGCTCAGTGGAGGGCGACACATGCCGTAGCGATGAGCGACGGCGACGTGAACGCCGCTTCCGTCTTGAAGTGGACGCGGACGGAACTTGGATTTCTGTGGCGAGCGGCTCCTCGTCTTCCGACCACATCCGCGCCAGATAAGAAGCGGGAGAAGTGTAGTCCGATCGAGGCGGCGAGGACGGGCGGCCGGTCCGAGGCGGGGCGGCTGGCAGAAGCTCCTCCTCGGAGATAAGCCAGGGCTTCCAGCGTAGCTCGTCCTCCCGATACGCCCGCAACACCTGCTGCCGCTCCTCCTCACCGAAGTCAATAGCCTTGGGCATCTCCGTGCAGACAGGCGATGGCGAAGATGCGGAAGCCGATGAAGTGTGTGTGTCGGTGGTGAGCCTCACCGTTCCGACTCTGACCGCCACTGGTTCATGAGGTAGCGGGGTAACACCGCAACAGCATGGCTCTGGTGACGACTCACGCTCGCCGGGCCGCTGCTGCTGCGGGCGGAGTCGGAGAGTGGAGACGAGAAAGTCGCTGACGAGGGGGTGCAGCGTCTCCCATAACCAGGGGAACACGGACACGCACACCCCTACTTGGCGGGCTAACTCTTCCCGTTCCCCCTCTCTGGGACAGTGCAGCCATCGGTCGCATAGCGACTCCACTGTCCGGACGATCTCCATGTCATGTGTCGCTGGGTCCGGCATGCTCGCGTCGTACTGTCACGGTCTGCGGAGGCAGACCGTGCGGAAAGGTGTGTGGTGGACCCAGGTGCGAACACAAACGAGGATGCAGGAGTAGATTCCAACAAACGAGCCTTTTATTATGGCTGATGAAAAGAACAAAAACAGAATGAGGGCAGCATACGTGTAGTACTCAACAGAAAGCCTAAACTGGACAAAACTAAGGAAAGACTATGGCTGGAGGTACAGAACACAGGAGGTGGTAACACAGACGACGCGAGACAGACTGTATGAAACACAGAGACTAAATACACATGAGGGATGATCAGGGGAAGTGGCCACACATGGGAACACAGCTGACACACATGAACTTAACGACAGGACAGAAGGAGTGAAACTGAATACACTGACCGTGAATACAGACTTTCAAAGTAAAACAGGAAACATGGAGATAAGACAAGACACATGAACCGGGGAGACGTAGTACAGGGGAGATGACATAACCGACAGCATGGACTTGACAATATAAGACACGCAGACATAAACACACGAAGGGCAAGGGAGACTTAATACACGGGTAATATGTACAAATGGCTGGACTGCCTTAGTGACCCTAAACAAAGAATAAACATCAAAATAGGCTAAAACACAAAACACTGGGTCGCACGACCCAGGACCATGACATGTCTCTCATCATACAGTAAAAGTCTGTGTACTTTTAACAGAATGAGGTCCCCTGGAATGTCACTTTTAGCACCTTCTTCATCTCTTCCACCTTTTTTCCACTTGAGATTGCCTGCAGATCTTTTTGGGAGTCTCTATTTGTCTCTGCATGTTCCGGTGTGCGTCTGTTGTCAGGCTGGTGTCTGTTGCTTCAGCCCGCTGTTCTGTAAAATCCCTAATCTAATCAGTATCTTTGTATCCAGCTGCTTCGCAAATCCTGCCTCCCTCCTTCTCATATATGTGATTGGACTCAGCCAATGCAAAATACGCTTGTCAAGTCAGCCAGGTTCAGAGTGGACCTCAAAGCTTAAACCCTGACCCAGATGCATCCTGCCCCCAGCAGAAAGTGATTTTTTCTCTTTACCATCTGCTGCAGGGAAGGGGGAAAGGGGGAAAAAAAGAAACGCAGTGGTGCACAGCGAAACGTCTGCTCTTATCTTGCCCTTGAGAAACTGCAAAGCTCGCTAAGAGTCGATAATATAAAGCTTTAAATTCTCAGATGTAAGAAGAATATTTTTGTTGAACATTAAAGACATGCGGGGATGTAGAAAAGACTATTTCAGACTTCTTTTGTTATTATACTTCCTCTTACTTAAAAATAATACCTTGGTTCAGAAAAACCTCGCTGAGATTAAACATCTCTTTCAAGAAAAACCTGACAAAGATAGGCAAAAAGAAAGATGAACACAGGTAAACAACATTACACAAACAACACAAAAATAAAACATCTCTCCGAAGGATATGTCACACTGCAGAGCGAAAAACACTCCAGCGTGAGTCCTAAATGAAAAATATGTTAATATCACAAAACATTTGGTGATGTGATTTGAAAAACAAGCTAAAGTGAAGGAAACTCAGGTGAAACAAGTCATGTCAAACTGAGAGTCAATCACTGAATAAATGACTGACATTGTGACATGTTAGGTTGAGACACAAAAGCAGGTTTGACTCTCACATTATTGCGCAGGAAAGTCCGACATGACCTCCAAGTCCCGCAGATGAAGTGTTTCCACTACCTCTGTGTGCCAGTTGTGAACCTTTGAACCTGAATAGGTGCACCCTTGTTCAGTGTCTTTCAACAGCTTTTTGTTAGCATGGCTGGCAGCCAGGTTCTCAAATATAAATGAGTCAGTGCCTGGGTAAAGATTTGGAGCGTTGCATTTTATTTCTTTTCTTTCCCCGGGCGAATTTGCAGTCTGGATGAGTTCTTTGCTGAAAAGGAGTTGCAGGCAGTATGAGACTGTTTGCTTGTCACGAGGAGCTGCTCAGATGCTCCATATGTTCTGTGTTCACTGTGATTGCAGTGCATTATTCAAGAATATCTTACTCAAAGCTCCCACAACCTGGTGAGTTTTTTTTTGTTTCACGTTGCATAATCTGAATCACAAACAGCATACTTAGGCACAACATGACTATCTCCACTTTGAAATGTTCTTCATTCATCCAGTCTCTTGCATAAAGTGACTGTAACTGTGAAGAGACAAGCACCCCATCTAGTGGTTTAAGACTTTAACATTCCAGTTACAGTATTTTTGTTATGTTTTCTTATTAGAATTAACACTTCTACAAATTAAATAACATTGATTGAAAGCATTAATCTGTAGCATTTACATGATAACACTGAATAAAACTTGCTAGAAGACACACAGTACTTTAATAATGATGCAGTCAAAGCAGCCTTTATGTATTGGTTCAGTTCTGGATAGTGACTGTCTTGTGTATATTTCGTGCATGTTGCCTGAATCAGCAACAGTTAGCTCAGTTTAATGGTGAAAAATTACTAGCCTTGCCTTGTGGAAACTCACTCATTTAATTCATTTAGCATATTGTTTACTTCATATCCAAGCTGCACATATTAAACGCATGATGGATAACTTGATAAAACAAGGTGGTAATCTAGCCTTGCTGGCTCCCAGTGCTTCCAGCGCTTTTTTTATGCTAAGCTAAATTACTGTGTGCCTGCTTTGGCTCCGTATTTAACAGACAGTTATGAAATTAATATTGATCTTGTTTTAATAGTGCAATTTTGTTGATTGCATTAAAAAAAAAACACTGACAGTTCTGGACATCGTTCGATTTTTAAACCCGCTTGAATCTTGCAGAGCGTGAGGCGGGCGGAAAAGAGAACAAACTTAAATTTGAAAAATTATCCCTCACTGAGGTGAAATCTCACCTCACTGCTTTCATGCTCAGATGTTTGGTGTTTACACGACCGTCGAGTACAAGCGTAACTATCATAATAACACGTCTTGATGCGTATCAGTATATGAAGAGCAGACAGAGGGCTCGGGGTGTGAACTGCCCATGTCTCCTCAGCCTCTATTATCTCTGTTGATTGTTAACGGATTTCAATTAGGATTCGCAGGAGTTAATATGATTGCTTGCTGTTTACCCTTTCTTGCTTCCTTCCATGAAAGCCAATTATGCATGAGTAGCAGCGGATGACTACTGGACACTGCTAATAGCTCTGCTTCTCCCTTTGTGTTCACATTACTGAAGGATATGGGTTGTGAAATGAGATCGCTACTGACTACTGTGCTATCAATGATTGTGCTATAAAACATTATGGGCCAGAACATAGTAAATTGTGTGACGTGACTGTGGGGTGGCTGGCTCTCTGCTCATCCTCTGCTCTTTTATCTGTTATCCTCTCATCCCCTTCTTTTTTCCTGTTTCTGTCATCTCTTGTTTCTCTCCTCAGTTTCCATATCTCCGCTTGCCCCCCCTCCTCCCCGCTCTCCTGGCAAACCTTCCTTCTGTTCCATTCCTTCACTTCTTGCCTCATCCCCTCTCATCGTTTATTTCTCGCCTTTCGTTTATCCTCTCAACTTTTATCTCCATACATCAGTTCTTTACACCTTTCCTCTCCGCCTTTCATCTCCAGCCCCTTGGTTATCAACCCAGACAGACAGGACATGAGTCAGGCCTCTAGCCTTTTACCCTTCAATATCACTTATGAGAGATTGACATATCTTAGAAAATCCATTATACCCAAATCAATGAGGATTAACCTACATAATATAGACCTCTCATATAAATCACAGCCATAGAATTAATCATTATCTCATTACTGAGGGAATCCGCTGCCCACTTATCTAAAATGTCTGATTGCATGTATGCGTGTGTTCTCATGCATGACCACTTCTGTTCTGTAATGAATGAGTGAAGTTGAGAAACGCCGGGGCTTCATCAGACCGCAGCTTGTGTTCGCTTATTAAGAAAAGAGATGGCAAGTGGAGAAGTAGAATGTTGCTTCACGTCAGTGAAAGATGGAAACAGCAATGTTTATTTGGAGCAGATTTATCTGACTGCACTCCACAGTTGAGCTAGTGTGATGGATCCTGCGGCCAGCTGTCCGTGCCACCTGAGCCACGCTGCTGATGTCGCCATGTCGCTGCTCTCTGCTCAGACAGACACTGGAGGACATGAAGGGTGATGAGCAGTTAGCAGTTCCATCAAGGCTCTCCGGGGCCATCCGTGGAAAATGAAACCATCTCCGAACAGGTAACTCAATTTAACTCGTGGCCGCCTTCTCTGGAGCTACAAGCACAAATACTTTCCCAGCTGATGAGATGAGGTAACAGAGCATGGCCAGAGTCACTGAGTGCAACAGGAGAGGCCCTCTCCGACCAAATTGCCTGGACATGGTCAAGGTTTTCCACCACTTTTACAGATGGAGAAGTGGAGACTGAAATGTTGAAAGGTTCTGGGTTTTTTTTCTCCTTCCACTTCAATCGATAAAATGGACTGGCTTTAATCACAGAGCTATTGAGTGCTGAAGCTAGCAGAATAGATAGTTGGTCATCTGCAACCATTTCCAACTTTGCCCTGGTTCAGAAGTATTTCCGTGCACAGGAGGGAAAATACTGAATTTGGACTTAATTTGTAGCAAAGCAGATGAGGTGTCAAAACTTTAGAAAGGTTCTTTTATTCAGAGTTACTTTGTGCATTTTGCATGGAAATCAATTACTTTAAAAAAAAAAAAAACAAGATGCGAAAAGACAATGAATATGTTATGTGAGTCTGTCTTGTTTTAGGGGTTTGTTTTCAAAAAATACTCACAGAAGGAGAATTAAAAGCACTTATCATGCAGAAAATGGCTCTTAAAACCCACATAATATATGCATGTTAGATGATTATTAGACTGTTTATACAGGGTTTCAGGCTTCTGTAAAGAAATCTACACACCAGTGACAAAAGCACCTGACGGCACTTATTTCTACGGTTTTACAAGCCAAATAGTTTTTTGAACCCACTGATTAATTTCTAGAAGCATAAACAAGAATTTTTTAAGCACTCACATATTTTAAAATCCAAGGTGTTAATCTGTAAAGAAATAAGCAATATAAAATGGCATTCAATGGAATTAAAAATTCTCTATTTTGGCTTAGTATAAAGAAACAAAACTATAATTGAGTTGCTTTAGCAGTCTCAGTGTAGGTACCACAAACAGCTAAAGGGAGAGTAATCCTGAAATGGATGTTCACATTTTGACAATGAGATAGATTAGCTGCACCGACGAAGGGGTGTCACTCTCACATTGCTCACATCGCTCATTAGAAATCACTCTTATTAGACCATTTCATAATTGTTCTCCAGCTAAATTATATAACGATCACATTGACCTTTCCACAGTCCTGCTTAGTAGTCTGAGTTGGTACATTCAGGGAAGTCAATTTAATGAGTGCAATTTAATGTGTGGCTCAATAATGGTATCTTCTACTCTATTATTAATCACAATAAGAAAGTTAGCTCTGTTAATTATTGCAAATGTGTTACAGTGAAAATGCCAATGTGGCTTGAAAGCCTTCAGGTATTCCAGAGGAAGTGATGCAGGCTTCGTGCTTCTGGAGGAACTGTTAATAAAACGTCTGCTGCGAAAGTGAGCCGCGGCAGCAGATAGATATGACTCTGGATGTAGCCTGCTGTCTTTCGGTAAAGTATGTATGACTCCATTAGAACGCATTTGATGAAAGTTTAATGTTGCCGGTGGGCAAATGGGTCATTACGCCTTCATGTTGGGTGGTGTTGGGTGGAGGGGAGTATATAACCTGTACTGGCATCATACATTTTCTATATTTCTTTTTTCAAGCAGGTGCTACAACAACCAACCTTTCTGGCTGAAGTGACCTTGGGCTGGACAAAGAGCCCTTACCTGCTTCAGTTATGCTGTTCAGCAGCTGAATCAGAGGCACAGTGGAGCCACAGAATAGACATAACGAGAGGACAGACTGGCGTTGATCACCTGCAGTGATTCCCATTGATTATTCACTAAAGCAGACGCTAATTCAAGTTGAAAAACAAAATGTATGGGAAAAATGACGTGCTGCTGTGGGTTCTAAAACGGAGAGATGCAGCCATATATCATGCTTCTCTGTCAGCCGCACGCTGTGAAAGTGAGGCAGAAGATGAAAAAGAGAAGGGGGGATGGGGAGCGGTGGGTACGAAAACAGGATTGAGTGAGACTGATTGTCGCCTGCAGAGGGAAACCATTAAGCTCACCAAATATCATTATCAGATTTTCAATAAGGTTGCAGCCATCAGATAGTGAATACAGACAGTGTTGCTGCTTCTCTTTCCCATTCTTGCTGCACCAGGTGCAACATGTTTTTTGCAATTCAATCTGGCTACAAGGCCACGAGGAAGCTTTACTTATTGCTTAGATCCCAGAACAAATCACACGCCCAGCAAATATCAGGGGCTGGGCTGCCTGGGGAGTGGCTGGAGGCTCGGGGGCCTCAGTGTGTACTGTTGTTTGAGTGATTACACAATGATTACCACCTGCTGCGTACTGTTGTGCTGTGTATACTCTGCTGTACGGGGGCACTTGGGGGATTTACAGTGTTCTTCATTATAAACATTTAAATAGCTTTGCTGATAAAGTCTTTCCAAAATGAAACCATATTTCAATAGATAATCGCTCCCCTGTAAAGCCCCAAAATTCATCACAGGCTAAAGCTAATGAGAGATAAGAAACTGGAGATAAGGGAGTTTGGGCTTGCGGAGTGTTATTTTGCTTTATTGTGGACTAAGCTCTAAAGTAGCTGAAAGGTTATAAAAGACAAAATATTCTGCAAAAGCCAGCAGATATCAAACACGCATTGGTTGGTTTGGATAAAATAAGAGAGGAGGGTAACCAAAGAATAAAAGTAGGAACCCATCTGTCAGTGCAGTCTGGCTGAAGTAGTCCCTCGCCTGTTTTGATTATTTCCTTATCTCTCTCTTTTACTGGCTGGCGGTGAGTAACAGTGACCCACTGGATTGCTTCCTAGACCATATTTCCTGGTCTGACTGTGGCATTGCAATTTATTCCTAACGTCAGTAGATTTTTTTTTTTCCGAGGCATTTTCTGTAATTAATTCATGATAAAATAAACTTTATGTAGCTTACATGCTGCCATGAGGAGGCTGAATGTGACTTGGCGATTAATGGTCGGTGAAAGTGAAATGAAAACAAATAATAGACTATGGGTTAGCTCTAATGAAAAGTCAGACTTCAGATAAATGTCTGCGTGGATTTAAAAGTTTTCTTGTTCTTTACAGTCTTGAGAAAAGTTAGTTTACTCCAACTCTTAGACCAGTTAGGACAGTATTTTAAGCTAAAGAACATGGAAGACTTAGGAATCACATCATATTCCTTATCTCCAGACAATTGAATTTAAAAGTATAACAAAAAAAACTTGACCAGGAAAATTCATGAATAAGGTCAACAAACGTCCAATAACATAAAATTTCAGTGAATTGCAGAGATTCTGCCTATTTGTAATGTTCATGTGGCAAAAGAAACAACAGACAACATCCTTGTTGCTTTCTGAGGGGAGTTTTGCCATCTCTAATGATTTTATTGTTTCCAGGTCTCACTAATAGTTACCATAGAAACAGTCTTTCACAGGTGTGAGTGATTATTATTGTTGAAACACAGCTAGCGTTCCCCCGTGTCACAGAGAGCCTAAAAAACATGGAATTATGTCCATCTAGAAACAGATCTTATCACTCTGGAACCATTTAGGAAATACCTAAATGGCATTTATTTGGGCAATAATTAAAAAACCCAATTGGGGAGCAATCCATCCATCCATCCATCTTCTTCCGCTTTATCCGGGGCCGGGTTGCGGGGCAGCAGCCTAAGCAGAAAAGCCCAGACCTCCCTCTCCCCAGCCACCTCCTCTAGCTTATCCGGGGGAACACCAAGGCGTTCCCAGGCCAGCCGAGAGATATAATCTCTCCAGTGTGTCCTGGGTCTGCCCCGGGGCCTCCTCCCGGTGGGACATGCCCGGAACACCTCGCCCAGGAGGCATCCTTGTCAGATGCCCGAACCACCTCAGCTGGCTCCTTTCGATGTGGAGGAGCAGCGGCTCTACTCTGAGCCCCTCCCGGATGCCTGGACTTCTCACCCTATCTCTAAGGGAGAGGCCAGCCACCCTTCGGAGGAAGCTAATTTCCGCCGCTTGTATCCGCGATCTCGTTCTTTCGGTCACTACCCACAGCTCGTGACCATAGGTGAGGGTAGGGACGTAGATCGACCGGTAAATTGAGAGCTTTGTTTTTACACTCAGCTCTCTCTTCACCACGACGGACAGGTGCAGCGTCCGCATCACTGCGGCTGCAGCACCAACCCGTCTGTCGATCTCCGGCTCCCTTCTCCCATCACTCGCGAACAAGACCCCGAGATACTTGAACTCCTCCACTTGGGGCAGGAACTCATCCCTGACCCGGAGTGGGGACTCCACCCTTTTCCTATATGGAGCAATCCATAAATTTTATTTCAGTAGTCAAAGACACATGAAAACTGCAGTTTTACAACATAGCAGCTTCATAAATGATGTGCCGACACAATAAACAACACTGAAAAAACCATGTGCATACAGGTAGTCCAGAAAAAAACAGTACACTTACCTATATATTTACCTATATGATTCTTGGTCCAGCTTTTGGTTGGCTTTGGTAGCAGTTTCATATTCAGGATTCACTGACTGCCATGTTTTGTCCTGTCTTTGGTTTCATTAGTGGATGGGAATGAAAGGAAGTGTTTATGAATGGCCTCACCACTGTGGCTTTTTGAGGTTTTGAATAGAGTAGAGATGTTTGAGTTTTGAGAACATTTAGTTTCATTTAATTTCGATAACACACAACTTGTTTCAGGTACGATTAAACAAAATCTGTACTGTGATAGTCATCTTTAAAGTAGACCATTACTATTGATGCGTGAATACATATTTGTCAAAAATTATCATCAGGGAGGCATTTTTTATAGATTTGCTTTGATGTGACATTTTTTTATTGCTTTGTTACAGTTATGTTGTTATTGCATTTTATTGTTAGCATTATTACTGTTATTTGTTTTAAAACTTGTTGGCTGTATTTTTTAAATCATTTTTATCTCTTCTTGTTGCTCTGCTTTGCCCTTAATTTCATGAATTTTGTCTTTATTTTTTTTTGTTCGTTGTTAAAGGTGATAAATATGTAAATAAGTAATTCGTTATTATTATTATTATACCAATTTTTCTCTTCGAGGCAATTATTATAACCCAGGGTCATGAGAAATATCTTCAGGGACAAGGACAGCAATTAATCCTGCAACCAATGATATTGCTTCTGACCACATGGACAAATAAAAACTTAAAAAATATATATTTATGTTTTATATGCATTGTTAAGTCTCACTAAACTGGTGTCTCCTACTCTGCTTATTATCCTTTTTTAATGTGTTGGGTGAGAAAAATAGGAATGCGGTCTACAAACTTCTAAATACTCTAAAAGTTGTTTTGTGTAATTATGCGCCAGCTGTTCCAACCCCAAGATTTGGAAATCATTAAGAAAATTCTCTAACATAAGAGACATTTTTCCCAGAAAAATCACAATTTATAATTAATATATATTAAAGTTTTTCTTCAACTACTCCATTCAGGAATACTGTCAGCTGTGATGTACTGCATATGAGTTATGTGTAAATAGGTATACTGCACAGCAATGCACGACACTTGCCATTTATCAAGCAATCCTTCTTTGCCTTGTTACTCTGCGGATGATATTTTCCTCACCTGGTTTGTGTCTTGTCCAAGTAAACAGCGTCTTTGAAGTATTCTCCCAATGTTAATAGCCATGGCACCTTTAATGATGAGGCAACAGACAAGGCCTGGGAGAAATATTAGCTCAGCAAGGTCATAGCAGACAAGGTCCCATCTGTCTCTTTGCAGCCTCGGTGGATCCCAGGCCCTTACATTACTGTGGCCCCGGGGCAGGAAAAATGGATCATCAATCTGATTTAGAGAGACTCTGGCCAATGCTGTCATTTCCAAGCTGAATAACACTACTTTCTTTTCCCATCACCTTTTGCAGGTAAATTCATAATGGCTAGAGATGTTAAATTGTCTCATATATGGCATCGTTGAGCCCTGGACCTTCAAAGAGCATCACATCACATTACATCACACCAACAAACCTCACCACAGCACGCTGCAGCAGACACGAGTATCTAAGTTTAGTGCAACACCACAGCCAGAGCAGCAAAAAGAAAAATGAAGTAGAAAAAAGCGGTGGCCTTAAAGCCTTTTCTTTTTAAATAACACTGAATATACTGCTGCAGTGGATTCACGGGTCATTCCCTACCATTGTCCTGAAATTAAAGTCTGGGTGGTAAACTCAGTGGCTAGTCACTTTGCTCCAACTTTAGAAGTGAGACATGGTGTTAAACTGGATCAGCCATGCCTTTAGTGTAGCCACTTTGTTTAGACTGTGTTCTGTACACACTCACATACACAAAAAACCCCAAAACGCACACCCTTTGATACTCCCCGGCCATGGAATTCAGTGTTGTAGCTGACACAGTGGAAATGTGATTTAAACAACAGGCCTGTGTGGCCACGCAGAGGCCTGTTGATAATGAGTCTGTAATCCATTTGACAGCCAATAAACAGGGTGAGAATCTTATGAACCTCAGCCAGGAAAAAAAAACCTCAGCCAAACAGCACCCTGGGGTGGATTTTACCATAAAGAAATAAGCTTGAAGAGGAGCATCAGTCTGTGGACTGGCAGGTTATGACTCCTAAAACCTCAGATGGTTTATGGATCTTTACATAAAGGATGTTTTGAAATGAAAAGGCCTGGAGGAATCCAACCTCTCGGCATCTCTTTTTCATGCTGGTTTTCCAGGCTCTCCAATCCCAGCTGTCATCTTATCAGCTTTGCCCACCTATGATACCTCCTCCTAAGCGCTTCCTGCACCAGCAAAAAGTCACGTTTGTCTGCCAGTGTAAATTTGCTTATCTTATATAGAATGGAGCCCTTGAGAGGGAAGAGGTTGTCTCCTCAATACGAGGCCTTAGGGGATCTTTTGAAACCCAGTTCTTTTTTGCTCAGCAACCCTCTAATGTGACACAAATCCCTCTGATGGAGAAATGGCTCTCCTATCCGTAGGTTTGCTTCAGGTGTATTTACTTGCATATTTGTGCCCTGTGTGTGACGCGTTTCCTACAAGCACAGCTGAGAAGCAGCAGGGGAAGCCTGAATGTCACCCCTGGCTGTGCTCTGAAGAAAGGAGAAAAGAAAAAAAAAAAACCTTGGCCACATCCCAAGACGCAAGTGGGTGGCCTGGCTGTGCTAGCTGTAGTCCCACAGTCTTTGAACCTGATTCCTGCAAATCTAGACATTGTTATTCACCTGGAACTTACTGTTTGGTTGACTTCCAAACCCAAACAGCATTGTAGCGCGGCTGCACTACTCTCTCTAGCATTCATCTCAGCATACCCCAGGTCTTTATTCTCTGCATCACATCATGCTTTCATACTGAGTCCAAACATCCCTGTAGTATCCCCTCCCTCTGCACACTGTGTGAGTGTGCTTTGTTCTCTCTGGCAAGGTGAATATCGTCAAGGGATCATTTAATAAGAGAAGGATTGCTTGGAAAGGACAAGAAAGGGCCTCAGGTGGAGAACCTCACTTTGATGAGGATTAGTTTTTATTCTAAATATGCAAATGACATTGATTAAGCCAAAGAGAGTGCATCCCCTGCTTTAGTGTAGCATTCCTCTCCTGCAGGTAATCTCTTGAGAAAGTACTGCAGTTCAGCTTTGGGAGACAATAGTAATAGCCAAAGATGAACTGCCATCATCGTCATCATCATTTGTGACTCACAGACAGAGAGGGGTAGTCGCAAATTACACAGACATGTAATTGAACAACTGGTGTTTGTTTTTCCTGATCTGCATGCTGATTAGCACAATAACATAGTTTTCTATTCGCTAAAATACACTGGATGACTCTCACAGTCCATGACTATACAGTCTTATCGTCTTTCCATGTTGGGACTTTTAACGTCTTAATCCCTCAGCATATTGCAGGAGATTATCTTTCTAAAATTAACTAGCCCCTTGAGACTGCAGAGATAGCAGCTGCTTTTTTGCCACTTGGCGAGTTTTCAACAAACAAAGTGGCTTATTGCATACGGTGGCTTATTAGCTTTTTAAAAGCTATAAGACTATTATGCTTGCTGCTTGAAGCATTCAAATAGAGGAAGTGTTTGAATCAAGGTTGGAGGATTCTTAAGATATTTCGTTGTTGTTGCAAAGGCTTCTTGGCAGCATATGTGCTCTGCATGTTGCTGCTGTGCAGGGAAATGAAAATGAAGGAATTCTAAAAGGCTGCCAATCCTACTTCAATCCCAGTGTGTCTGGCATTTATGAGAGGTAGTCAATCTAGGTTACTCAGAGGGAAACTTTAGCTGTATCCTGTGGATAAAAGCTCACTGGATATTCTCCGAAACAAAATATAGATTAATCATGTTTATGGCCCCAAGTAAACAAAGATTTAATTAACTCACATTGATCATAGCGCTACTTTATATTTTGCCAAAGAGCATCAGATAATCCTCTTTGAAGCCAAGAAAAAGAAGCGGCCTCTCAGCACGTCTTTGGTAAATTTCCACTCGTAATTTTGTCATGAACCGTAGAAGACTTGATGGCTTCTCTGAAAAGCAGTGAGTCATTAATACTGTACATTTTCATGAGTTTCTCACTTTATAATTCATCAGGTGTCTGAAGCTAAATGTCCTCTAGTGTACGTCATCCTATCTGGAATTATAAGTGTTTTTTGGTCAGTCATAAATTCTTGGACTTTGCAGGTAATTTAAAACAGAAAATGTTTTTGCAGCCTGTTAACTCAGAGACTGTTTCTTTATTTCTGTTAGGGTTATAATGTGCCCCTCAAAAGTTTAGTCAATATAAAAAATCATTAATATTTCATATTCATATAAATGTAAGCCAAAGCTGTGCTGCTATGTTAAAGTGCCCAGATTAGTTGTGGGGTTTTTAATTTTATTTTTGCGTATATATTGTTTAGATTTCATGCATTTTCAAAGTGGAAAAAAAGGTAAAAACACCCACTTCTCTCCCCCAGAAACTGCCTTAAATGCCTTGATTGTAGTCCAGGCTTTCTCCTGTATTTTCTCTGTATCAACACATAACACATCTGTATCAAGCCTGATTAGCAGCTAGTTATTGGCACGCCTTCGAATGGAGAGCAGCTGCCTTACAATCCATCATTATTCCCTCGCTAGAGCTGCTTCTGCTCTTAAAATTTCTCAGCCATGAGCAAAGAGTGCCAAATATTCTGTTGTTGGTTGCCAATGCAAAGACAAGAGTCTACATGTACTCCAACCGTTTAAGTAACCAAAGTCCAAGTGGATTACTTTCTTTTTTTTATGTCAGTGCACCCCCAATAGTGTTTTAGTGTTAAGATTTTGCAACGCTAAATATAGAATAGAATAGAATTCAACTTTATTGTCATTGCACATGTCACAGGTACAGGGCAACGAAATGCAGTTTGCATCCATCCAGAAGTGCTTTAGCCATGATATAGATATATTACAATATATATTAGCAATAATATAGATATATTACAGAAATGGGTCTATTATGGTATGTTATAATGTACACGGTATGAAGTATGTTATGAATATTCTATAACTATAAGTATGTACAGGCTATAGTGAGTACAAGCTATGTACAGGCTATGAACAAAATATAAATATGAAATAAAAAAACTTTACAGAAATCTGAGATATACAGTTATACAGAAATGGGAACTATGCAGGTTATAAATAATTGTAGGATTTAAAATTATTGTGTATATATATATATATATATAAATATCATCTTTTGAATAAAATAAACAAAGGCTGGATGCACAGTCATAAAAATAGAGCTCTATTAAGTCATAAAAAATTATACTAATTATTCAGTAGCTTTTAGAACTACTTTTGGCAACAAAAGTGTAAAGTAGTTATTTTCTGTATGACATTATCAACCTCTCACATCATTGTGGACTAGTTATAGCTCACTTTCCTTTACAGTGTTGCTTTAGTTTATTAAAGGGTTTGCAGGTTTATGCACAGCTGTCTTCAGGTCCTGCCAAAGTATTTCAGTCAGGTTAAGGTCTGGCCTTTGGACCATTGCTATACAATTAGATTTTTTTTCTTTTTCAGCCATCCTGATGTGCTGACGTGCTAGGGATCATGGTTCTGTTGCAGATGAATTGACTCTAAAATTCTCTCTATATATGGTTATATATAGTTCATGGTCAATTCCATGACTACAAGGTGCACACGTCCTGTGGCTTTAAAACCAGCCTAAATCATCACCACTCCGCTACTGTGCATGATAGGCTGTATGTATAAGTTTTTGTGCTGATATGCTGTGCTTGGTTTCTGCCAAATGTGGCGCTGTGCATCACGGGCACACATCTCCGCTTTGGTTTCAAATATCCAAAGGACTCTGGGTTTGTTCACATGCAACTTTGTAAACTAAGTAAACGAAGATTACAGAGAATCCCATTAACGCTTTCTTTTTCACGTGAATGTGTCTCAAAAGGAAACATTTTTATGTTGTTGGGTTTTTTTTGTTTGTTTATCTCTTTAGCATTATCTGATGATATACATGTGAAATATGAATGGCACTACTATGGCATGAAAGCATTGCACACTGTGTACTGTAGTCATTTCTGCAGGAGTCCCTCCTTGTTCTGGGTCTGTTTCAAACATGTATGCTTGCTTGAACTCAATGGTTTTGTGTAAAGCTGACAGCTGCAGGGTTATGCCTAGTCATAATTTTCACATGATGTCACATCTTTATGGAGAGCCCCACCTGCAGGGCAAAACAAGGCTTTCCTTTGCTGCCTCTCAGTTAATTTTATCAGATTCATTTAGCACAAATTCCAGATAGTTTAGGTCTGATGTTTCAACAAGAAGCCACAAAGCACTGGCTCTTATCTAATCTTCTACTAGTGCACAGCCCAAATGGCACCTATGACTCTCTGCTGCAACTTAATTTGTGGGTTCTGTGAACTGCAGGGATTGTTTATCTTGCACTGAAAATACGTTTTTGTTACATTTGTCATGTTGATGCACTTACCTATGGCCACAAACTCGTGTGTAGTCAGCAAACGAATAAGACTGCAGACAAAAGTGGATTGTGACCTAAAGAACATATTAGTGCCTTATCACCATTGCCTTAGAGCACTGACTGCAGTGACCCCTGAAGATTAACAACCCACGGATTGACATTAGGAAGCTAGCAAGAATTTCTTGTCCTTTGTGTCCCAAAAGACAGCATTATTGACTGATCTAGATTGAACAGAACTCATCCTGGCAGCAGTGAGAGAGGAAGAATTCATCACAAGATAGATGTAAGCATTGCCAAAGCGGAGCTCTGTAAGGGGCTTGGCTGTTTTTAGTGATTAAAATACTGTGGTTTAAGCTGCATATGAATTAAGTGTAAATATATCATAATATATGAACTGTGATGTGAAACTACACAAAATTAATTCAATTTCTCTAACTTGTCATTCTGTAGTCAGGGCCTGGGGAGTCCTTTACGCCATTCATTGGAGTAAAGGAAGAAAAACAACCTGGACAGATTTCAGAGTGATCACTGACTCATTTAATAAGCCACACTTAAATCTATGGGTAATTTAGAGTCATTAATCCCCCTGATTTCATTTGCATGTCTTTAGGCTGACATGCTTGACATCCAGGCTTAATCTAACAAATGTTATCCTATCCTATAATTTGCCCACTAATTTTTCCAGTTATATTATTTTTCTTTTTGATTTACAAATGCAAATCTCCTTAACTAAACACCGTGATCACTTCGTTAGTTACACCTTCACCGGACGCCCTTTTGGCTTCGGAAATGCCTTAATTGGCATAGATAATCACAAACATTCGTCAGAGATTTTCGTCCATATTGATATGATAGCATCACACAGTTGCTGCAGATTTGTTGGCTGCACATTCATAATGACAGTCTCCCATTCCACCACATGCCAAGGAGGCTCTAGTGGATTGAGATCTGGTGACCGTGGAGGCTATTTGAGTACAGGAAACTCATTGTCATGTTCAAGAAACCACTTTGAGCTGATTAGAGCTTGGGACATTATTCTGCTACAAGCAGTACACCGTGATTCTAAAGTAATGGACGTGGCCAGCAACAAACTCAGATAGGCTATGGTGTTTAGAAATGCTCAGTTGGTGCTTGTGACAGTGTGTCACAAAAATATCCCCACACCATTAAACCACCCACCAGCCTCTTGCTGGGGGGTGTAATGGATTCAAGCTTTCGTGTTGTTTAAGCCAAATTCTGGGACCATTCTCTGTAAATCCTAGTTGTTGGTTATTTGGGAAAATCCCAGTAGATCAGCAGTTAGTCAAATACTCAGGTCAACACTTTTGACATCATCAACCGTACCATGTTCAAATAATCTTAAGTCACCTTTCTTCCCCATTCTGATGCTCAGTTTGAACTTCAGCAGGTTATCTTGACCATATCTACATAAATAAAATCATGGAGTCCCTGAGATGTGATTAGCTGATTAGATATTTGTGTTAATGAAGATTTGCTCCAGAAAGTGTATAGATATAATGGCAGGCTGTGCAATGAATCTAATTTTCATTTCTAGTACAATTTTGCCTGTCCAACAATTATTACTCCAAGATAATAAAGTTAAAAATGATTATTATGCTGTTCTAGTTTGCAAGTAACGCTCTCTTAATGCTTCTCCTCCTGTTCTGTAAAAATGTGAAGTTCCTGTGGCAGGTTTAGGTCAGCTTATATTTGCAGGTTTATTTATTTTGCTCATTTCTAAACAAATTCAAGGAAAACCACTCAATTAAAAAACAAAGCCACTCTTTCCCACATCTGATGTCATGTCAAATAATCCCGATTAACAATAGAAATAATAATAATATGATATTATGATTCTGATCTCTCCTGTTCTGAAATTAGCCATATTATAAACAGACCCCATATTAATCTCGCTGTGGACTAGACTTGTATCCTCCATCCACTTCAGTGAACTCCAAAATGAACCTCACCCTAGCTGGTGCACGGGCAGAACTGTGGTGAACACAGGGGAAGGAGAAAGCAACTGAAATCCACACAAAACGAGTAATGAGGTCGTGTATGGCCTTTTACCTGTATCAATGTTTGTTTGTGATTTTGTAAAATTATGGTCATTATTCACTATTTGGTGCAGAACCGTGTTCCGCTTCAGCTCACTCTCTGGTAATATAAGCTATTTCATAGAGTGCATCTATTATCTGTAATCTGATAAAGATTTCACAGCAGTGTATGGTTGCTCTGCTCGTGCCTCCTTTGTGTGCAGTAAAGCTAAGAGTCAGACAAGTGAGTCATGTTGCAACTGACAGCAGATATTTATCACTGCCACTGTTTATGGTGCAGCCTTCATGAACACTTTTCTATTTTTTTATAATGTCAATCTGGAGCCCTAAGCAGGAAAGTTAAGCACTAATAAGACAGCTTCAGTGTCCATCTCACACACTCCCCTCCCTCCCTCTGTCAGATGAAGAAGGAGATCAGAGCGCATCCTGGAGAGCCTCCCCGGTGATCACTGAATGGAAATAAAGCTCTTTTCTTAAATAAGTAAGAACAACCACATCCAACTGACTGGCTAGTGGTATAGTTTGGCCCCAGGCTGTATTTTAATGTATGAAAATCAAAACCAGTTACAGGTTTTGCATCATGTACACAGAGCATAGGGAATTGGGTTGCTGCTGAATGCTGGCAAGTACTGCTTTTCAAAATTAGAGCTCGCTCCCATATCAGCATGCCGTTTCCCCCCTCAAAACATGATGAATAATTAAATAATAAATAGTGGAAGCAAGGAAAATGGCATCAATGCCTCAACTTGATTTATACGGTATCCCTGAAGTAAGAAAGGGGAAAAAAATAAATTCCACTATTGAGTTTGTACAATTTGTTTGTTCTTTTCGAACTTGAAATATCCCTCTCTAACCTGTTTTTCTTTTATCTACGTCCCCCTCCCAGCCCCTTCCTATTGGTAATTGGGTTTTATAAGCAAAATTTAATAAGGAATGATGATGAATGATGTTTACCTGAATTCCTCTCGGAGCAGCCTTCATGCCAAGAATGTCCTTCCTGCATAATATGTGAGCAACTTGAAGAGGTTAATAAAAAAAACATTTACCGCAAAATGAACTGCACACAAATTCACTGACCCTGAAGGGAATGAATTTCTTGTTTGCTTTTAGTCTCAGTCTGTGATCGTGATATACACACATCCCTGCAGCGGCACTGTGCACTTGCTGAGGTTGTCTACTAATTATTGGCTGTTGGCTTTCTACGCACTTCCAAATCGCCTGTATCACTTTGTAAACTTCAACATGCTTTCTAAAAGCATCGAGGGAGAAGGCTGAAGATGTGGCTTCGCTCAACTCTGCCGGTCCCTTGTGCGCTGCCATGTCTCTGAGGCCTTTATCAATTATGTCCTTAAGGCTCAATCTAACAGCATATTTCCGCTTGCAAATGAGTGGAATTCTCTATTTGTTAGCTGCTAATATGGCTCCTGATGGCCCCCGAAGTCTGACTGGATGGTTTTGTGTTTGATGCCTTCCTGCACTCTAGATCAGTGCTGACGTAAAAAGAGGCCTACTCTGGCCACACTGGTCATTTTATCTGTTCTCCTCGTTTCCTGCTAGTTGCATTAGCTTGTCCGTTGGGGTTTCTTTTGGCACATTAAAACAGATTTGGGTTAATAATTGATGCTGCGATTTATGGACTCCAGTGCCCGAGGTTCAATCGTAAGCCTCCACTTAAAAGGAAAGCGTGCCTTTCATTCCTGCCTTTACCTCCGAGTGCCATGATTTATAACGTTGGTTTGATGGTGTTCAATTTATTGTATGGGAGTCTATGAAAGAAAGAACTAGAGGTATCGTTTTTCATTTCAGCAGTCATTTTGATGTGATTATGTTTGAGTTTTGGATTTCTCATTCACACGTCAACTCAAGACAATGAAGAAAAAATATTGATCTATGCACCGCGAGCAGTAAATCTGTTTGTATTTGAGCAGAGCTGGACTGCTGGCCTTTCTTTGATTGAGAAAAGTTGCCTGAAATGAATGTTCGATAACACCGATTTTCTGAAAAGATTTTAAGGATGTTAATCAATAGTGTTACTTAGGTGATCACAGCGTGTGTGACGTGTGTGTAGGTATTAGGCTTAGCTTTAATTAAAATTCAGCAAAGAGGCTGTCAGGAATTACATGAGTCATCATGTTTGCTTGTGATTCGTCTCCACAGAAGCGGGAGTTAGAGTCATGTTGACTATGTCATTCTCAGTTTCTACTAAATGTCTGAGTGTATACCATCTAATATCCTTTCTGGAGGAAAAGCAGAATTATATTTCTCTTAATTGGGCTGTTAAGGCTTCCTTGGATACATTTTTAAACTGCACATTTTATTCATGGCCATATGGCTCTAGGGATCCTAGTATGCAGTATTCAGTATTATTCATTCCAGTAGGCCTGAAATACCGCAACATCTTTAATCTGAATTGTTAGGAACTTATGCCCAAATATTTACGTTCCCCAATGGTTGAACTTGAGTGAATATGACAATTTTCTTTTCCTGTAGCATCACTATGATGTCGACTTTTGTGCTAATAGTTGTCTCATAGTTATCTGATCATTAGAGTGCCTATAGAAGTGTCACCATCAGTTAGATGGACTCAAATATGATTCAGAAAAAACAATCTAGCCTAGCTTAATCTGTAATCGCTTTATTCCTCATGTTAAGTTTTTTTTTAGTTGTTTTTATTTGTTATTTTATTTTTGTTTAGTGGATGTGGATGCCCAGTGGGGGATTAACCTACAGGCCAGGTGGACACTGGGCTTGTAAAATATTGGCAGAAACCTTTAATGTCAAGTGAAATTTCCAGTGGTTTTCCATCCATTTATTTTATTCTGCTGATCTATTTCAGGGTTAGGGTAGGTGCCAGAGTCTATTCCAACTGCCATAGGTCAGGAGGTGGGGTACAGCCTGGACAGATTGCCAGTCTGTCGCAGGTCTAACACAAAGAGACGGACAACTATTTGCACTCCCGGCCAATTTAGAATCACCCGCTAACCTAACACACTGCTTCTGTGGTCTGTGGTAAGAAGCTGGAGTGCCTGGAGAGAATTCACACAGTTGTTAGGAGAGCATGTCAAGTCCCTAGAGAAGAGCCTCAGCCAGCTAGTAGATTCAAACCCAGGACCTATTTGCTGACAGTGCTAACCACTGCACCACGGTGCTGTATTTTCTGTGCTTATGTTCAGAGATGGTGTAATCCGATTACTTTTTTCAAGTAACGAGTAAAGTAAGGGATTACTATTGCGAAAACGGTAATTAGATTACCGTTACTTTCCCGTAGGAACGCTGCGTTACTGCGTTACTAAAACCGTGATTTTTTTTGCGAGAATGTCTCATGGCAGTGACATAAGCAAGTGCGACGTTCGTGAAAACAGCTGTGTGCAGACCAACAATGGATAATATATCGAGTGCGGGAGAGAGTATGAGCATGCAGCGTTTAAAGCGTGGAAGTACTGACCTTACTTTAAGTTTGATTCCATAAAAAGTGACAAAAACATTCTTTTGAAGAAAACTTCTTTTTACAGCGAAAAAAAACCCTAAACTTCCAAGCAAGCACCGAGTGCGCTACGACGTAATGGGAAATTCACAGAGAAACTCGTGGATTCTTCCACTGACCGCTGCAGCACACCTGCACCAGGATAAACCTCCACCTACCCAACTCTTGCTTTACAGGTGAAAATAGAGCAACAGGACCGCTGAGTATTTGACTTTATTTATTTTCTGCTGTGTTTTACTTGCATCTATTTGAAAGAGTGAGTGTAAACACAAAAAATATTTTATGTGCTGGAATGTGCAGAAAATAGGTTTAAATATTAAACAGATTTCTTCCAGTCAGAGAATGTTGCATATAATAAAATTTTTGCTTGATGCATAAAGTTAAAAGATTAAAACTGATAAAACAAGTTTTAAAAAGGGACTTTTCCATTTGATTACATTTTGTATGATGGATTATGTAGAAAAAGTAGAATTGGGCTGAAAGATCTATCACTTTATCACCTATTCAGGTTGTAAATCGTGTTTTTAAAAAGTAACTAAGTAACTAAGTAATTAATTACTTTTGAAAATAAGTAATCAGTAAAGTAACGGGATTACTTTTGGGGGGAAGTAATCAGTAATTAGTTACTGATTACTTTTTTCAAGTAACTTGACCAACACTGCTTATGTTTATGCCAAAATGTCAGGTCCATTCTTATCTCATTATTGATTGTGTGGTGTGTAGCAAATGCTCGCATGCTAACCCGCTAAGCTAACATAGTAAACATGTAATCCTTATCTACTCTAGCATTTAACTCAAAGCACTGCTGTTCATAGTGCCACAGATCTTGACAGGCTTGACTGTGGACACCTGTTGGCACAAGTTTGGCCAACGGGTGGTAAATTATGGTCACCTGCTCTTTCAGTCATGAACACAGCCAGTGCTTGTCAAGTGTGAACAAATTTGTTTTTGCAGTGGTGGCTGCACCTTGTCTAATCACAAGCTTTTATGCAAATGAAGTTTACTCTGAAGGTCAGCCAACAACTTTGTTCTGCAGCAATATTTCAATAAAACACACAGCCAGGTGAGCCGACATGGTTATAGGCTATGTTCAACCTGATAACTGACATGATGTAATTTAAGAGAACTTTGAAACTGGCAGCTTTTTTGCACATTAAGCGTGACAGCGTTTTTCGTGACCTCCTCAAATCTTTTTCAGCAAAAAGCATCAGTTATAATTTTTTGACGCGTCTGGCATTTCTCCGAGAATTTAATCATTTCTTTTTGTAATGAATTTAATAAGGGTTGGGAGGCTTCATTCCCAACAGTACTTAATATATACCAGAGAAATGCACCTGGTTTCAATCTCCTAAAAAGAGGGTTTTCTACCATTTCCAGCTTCATTTTAATTTCCTGTTTATTTCACTCTCTGAAGCTTTGGGAACTCTGAAAGGATTTAAATGCCCTTCAGTCCTGATGTCTTTCTCCCATTGCTTTTGATTTATAGATTTGATTTTCAGCTTGAAAGCAAGAAGGGAGAAATTCCAAAAGGAGAAAAAGCACCACCATGACATGTAGGAGCTTAAAACGAGCTGAAAGGTGGGGGAAATAGGAAGGATATAAAACGCCCTTTGCCAGCTGCACGGATGAAATATGAGGAATTGTCGGAAACCATGTAACAAAACGTGATATGCAGCAAATGAACTGGGCTTTATTCAATCCCCGAGCAACCATAAGAAGTCCCATTCTGCTCTGTCGGTATTGTGCTGTGCCCTGTGCCGACAGGACTCGCTTTCACTTGACACTGTCGGGCACCCATTAAATGCTACAATACACAATTATTCCTCCTTCCAAACTCTGTAAACACTGTGCTTGCTGATACTTTCTCTATGTTCGAGCACAGCAGTCACCTCCACATAGGGACCGTGACTTGACCGTGACTCCTCTTATCTCCATAATGTCACCAGTGCGTAGCTTTGTGTAATCTCTCCACCACTTTTCCTCTCATGTGAGACATCAGCTGTGATGGCTACAAAAAAAAGCACCCAGTGTGCCAACAGTAGAACTGCCCTTGGGATAACGCAGCTTTTGTGACCCAAAGTTCCAGCCACAGTGCTCCAATGGGACCACTGGGCCATGGGGGACAGAGCGAGCCTGAGAGACAGGAGGAATACTTGGGACCGTGAAGCACTGAGCTCACTGAACAGATAAACTCAGGGGATTACGGTCAGGCTGCACACTCCTCAGGCTTGCACATGGTCAAAATGGGGAATGGTTTAACTGGAACTTCTTTTAATTGTGTACAGTCTCCAACTAAAAGGAGGCGACAAAAAGTGTATGAGGCAGCAACCATTAGTGTCGACTGAAACACGTGGCTTTTATACATATAGGCAGTGATTTATAGTTCCACCTTATGTGATATCCACATGCAGTAATTTGTTACACTGTTAATTTCCACCTAATGAGTGAGCGAGATTAATTCATGTGCATGATGAATAGCACAATAGCGAGCACTCTTGCAAACTCTTGTTGAAAATGTGTGTGCGCGTGTGTGCGTGCGTGTGTGTACCTTTTGTGTATGCGCTTCCAATTGCGGTAAAGACTGCAGGGGCACTTATCTGAAATAAGTAGGCCTGCCCTCCACCGCAGTCCTTGCTAGCAGCTCCATATGGTAATGAGCTGTGTAAGATGAAGGAAATATGTTTTTTGCAACACAAACAGCACTGCAGTTAATTCAAGAAGCACGGGTATATAATCCACTCACACGGTTTTAATGACAACAACAGTTTTTAAAATATAAAGTTTGTCTGAAAAATGGAACATTGAGCTCATTTGGGGAATATTACAGTAAGCATTAAAAAATTACATAATTCAGCATCAGACTTGTGCATTGCAAATATGTCAAATGCTAACTCGCTACAGTGACCAGATGCCAAAACATAAATTTAAAAGAATAACAAATTAGCATGCGTGCCTGCCAAAGTGAAAGGGTTGATGAGGGTATGATATCCATCTGCAGTGCAATATGTGCAGTGTCTCAGTATTGTCATCTTTATTAACACGAAGATAGTTTTAATCTGGAATATTTGGCCCATTTAGAAGCACTGCTGTTTAACACTTGTGCACTTCTGAGCCGAAAGAGGAGAAGGGAGAGAGAGAGGGCTTGTAGGTGTCGAGATTGGAAGCAGAGGTCTCCTTTGTGTCACATCACAAGTGCAGTGCTACAATTTATATGGAGCCACAGTCTGCACTTTGCAAAATGCCTTGTACTGCTGGACATTTACCTTGGGGACAGAAATCAATTCAAAACAAGAACAAGCCATTTTTGAATAAAAATGGTAATCGTAGATCAAAACAGTTCAGCTTCACATTGTTTTGAGAAAATGTCCCGATTTTTATCACTGTATGTTTTATCTCTTCTTTTTTTTTCCAGCGCTCTTCACAGTTGTTATAAAGGAACAACTGTGAGTAATGGTAAGGTGATCAATATGTAAAGTGATCTGGTGTGAGTCACCGTTTAAGTGAGAGGGGCAAGAAAATATTGACATTTTTCTAATTAGAATTTATCAGCAGTTATTAGTTTTCAGTTACTCACCAGCCGACTCGGGGTTATTCGCTAAAAGGGCTGATAATATGTTCATTCACAGATATTAGGGAGGTAATCGTTATATAGACCCTCATTAAAGGAATAACTCAACATCTTACACTTAATTGCTTTCTTGCTGGGAGTGAGGGGAGAAGATCAATGTTAAACATTGATGCTTAATTCTGAAAACTAAATTAAAGCTTTTTCTCATACCCATCATTTTGTGTTCCTTTGAACAATCATACAGCAAAAAATCCTGATATTAATCGAGTGCAGTCTGAAACTGGAGATATTTTACCACAGACCTTAAGCCTTGGGGTTTTTTTTTTTTTTTATCTCTGGTACTTATATCGAGTAGATTAAGCAATCCGGTCGTTAAGTCTGACGTCACTAGCTGTGTCTGGACCTAAACTCCACTGCAGGTCCATATATCAAACGATCACTGTGGCATTACTGAGAGTTGAAAAACTGTCTAAAGTCTTTCATCTTTAATAAAATGATCAGCGTTCTGCTCTACCAGGTGTAACAATTGAGTTTAACATCCAGGCATCCATGAAAACGGAATTTATGACATTTAACGGAGTTAGAAGTTAGCAGGAAGTTAGCTCGCTAGCTTCTATCTAAATGCAATATAGCATGTCCTGACTGCGGGGTTTTGGAAACAAATTAAAACGTACAGCTCTGTTATCACTTCCAACATAAATGAAGACAGAAAACTAAACAGCAGTGACGTTTGTAGGGTTACTGAAGTTTGGCTAGCTGGTATATAATGATGTGCTACGTGACCGGTAGCGACACAGGTATGTTAGCATAATATAAACAAGCTAAAAATGTTTCCACTCGATAAAAGTTAACGTGAGTGTTCTCGGTGGTCAGGAACAAATGCAATCGCATGGCAGGATGCTGTAAAAGGACCAAACTTCAGCACACATACTCACAAACAGTGATTGTCGTATAATTGTGCTCAAAAGTGTTTTAGAGTGGACAGATGTGGCTGTGGTATTCTTGTGGGAGGCTGTTAGCTAAAGCCCCTTCTGTTTCTGGAAAATCCAAAAACTTTCAGAATATCTATCAGCTTGTGGCGTCTTTTCTTCAGCCATGTTCGCAAGTGTCTGTTTTCTCTCCAGGTAAGCGCTCTTTGTGAGATCCTCTGCCTTCTCATGCTGGGATATCACAAAAAGAACAAACTGAGTGTTTGTAGCTGGAGGGTTTTAAATGTTCAGATCACCATTCTGTGCATGAGCGTCCTTATTCCAGTCAGAGTTACAAAGTATTTGGAGAATTACACGATTTTCGCACAAATCATCGAATAAAGATGCAATTGAAGTGAGACTTTAAGCTTTAATTAATTAAATTAAACACTAATTAATTTAAAAACGACATTAACTGTTTAGCAATTACAGCCATCACTTTTTCTGAGGCTCAGAAGTAATTGGACATATTAACATAATTTTCAATTTAAGCATTGTTTTTCATACTTGGATGAAAATATTCTGCAGTGCTGTGCTAAGCCTTTACTGTAGCCACTGTCAGCTGCTGCTTGTTTGTGGGTCTCTCTGGATTCAGTTTTGTCTTCAGTTATTAAAAAGCATGTTCATTTGGGTTGTGTTCAGAGGAATGACTTGGCCATTGAGGAATATCCTATTTCTATGCCTTGAAAAACTCTTTGTTTGCTTTTGCAGTTTGCTTTGAGTCATTATCCATCTATCCATCCAGTTTTGCAGCATTTACCTGAATCTGAGCAGGGATTCTTGCCCTGCACACTTCAGAGTTCTGATTCTGCTGCTTCTCTGAGCAGTCACATCATCAATAAACACCTGCGAACTGCTTGCATTTGCAGTCATACACACCCATGCCATAACATTACCTCTACCGTGTTTGACAGATGATGTGGCATACTGTGCATCATCTGTTTCTCTCCTTCTCCATATTTTTCTCTTCCCATCATTCTGGTACAGGTAAATCTTGGTTTTCTCTATATATTCTTTTCAGAACTGTACAGACTCTTTTAGATTTTTTTGAGCATAACCAGTTGTTTGCACCTTAGTGTAAACCCTTTTCATGAAAGAATCGCTTAATTGTAGACCTTGATAATGATCATCTGACCTCCTCATGTGTTTACTTAACATGGCTAAATGTGATGAGAGGTTTGTTTTCTTAAGTAAAGAAAGAATTCTGAAAGAATTTAGTTTGTTGATTTTGCCACGTAATGTTTTTCATAGGTCTGTTTTCGTTTTTCAGCCTAAAGATGCTAAAGACGGGCCGCTTCACTTGTATTGATGCCTGGAAAGCTTGGAGTGGACTGCAAAACCTTTATTCGCTTAATTTGTCATGAAATGACAAGGGAACCGACCTCACTTTGTAATGAAAATGCTGGATAATCAATTGTTCATTAACCTTTGAACCTCTGAAAATAAGGGACTGTGTATAAAATGTCTGTAATTCCTAAACGGTTAATGAAGTACTTGTGTTAAACTTCTTGAATTAAAGCTGAAAGTCAATCATATCTTGAGAGTTTGATGTGAAATCCACTGTGGTGGTATATAAAATGTGCCATTGCCCAAATACTGGACCTAAATGTTGTTTTACTGTGTTTCTTTTAGTCTTTGGATTAATAAAAACTCACAAGTGACAAACTAATTCTTCATCTGTAACCTTAGGCAAATGCATTAAAGAAATAGTTGCACTATGATAAATCTAAAATCCAGATGTTCTTACCATGATGTCTCTGTGATATTAAACCAAATTTAAAGAGTTTCATTTTCATCAATGTGGTTGCCCAGCAACTATACAGCAACAACAAGACTTTACTAAGCATCGTCCTGACTTTATTATTAACACTAGTCTTTAGAACGCACGCTGTCCGCATCATTTGTTTGCAGCAACAAAGCGAAAACCCAGTCTTAATTGTGCCAGATCTTAGCGATGCATTCATGTGAATACCCATGTGACTACCGTGGTTGCCTTGCAGTATTAGTTGCTAGGGTGCATAAATAACAGCCTGTTGTTCTCTTGCTGATTTTTCACTTCTGATTTGCAGTAACTGTTGATAATAGAAGTAGAAAAGGCATTTTCACTGACATTGAAAGAAGAAAACAGCTATAGTCAGCACAAGAACACACTGACAGTCTAGCAGTACTAGTTTGATAGCTTAACCAGAAAAAGCACTCAACTTGGAGTGTAGTGAGTCAGGCGAGAAGAAAGTGTAAGGTAAAAGTGGAAAGACCTCAGCAACACAAAGAAAAGCACAAAATTAATCAAACTTGATACGATTCTCCACTGAAAAGGTCAGTACATAGCGGTATAACCGTTGATGGTTTTTGGAAAGCTTCACCTGCTTTCACTGATTTGGTTGATGGGAAAACCGATCAGTGGTACAAACCAATCTTTGGATTGTGTCCAGCAAGAATTGCAACAGCTTCTCAGCAGGTTTAAATAAATCGCTTCTACGGAATCGAAACCTCTCTGTCAACTCCTCATCAAGTGCGCTGTATTTCCATCGCCAATAAGTATACATCATCTAAAATCCTGCAAGCTGTACAGTCGATACCTGGAGCTTGCTATTGTCTTTAGTGTTACAAGCTGTGTAGTCTGAGTAGCAACTATAGGAAAACAAACTAGATTTTGACTTTAAGCCTGGCTATATCATGTTTACACTGACTTTATTTTAACCCGTTTGTGTCTTTGCCCTATAGGCTTTTTGTTTGTTGGGGGGTTTGGTTATTTTTGGACTAACCCAGCCTAAATTTTATCCTTTATCCTTTGGTAAGATGAGCTAAACAAATGCCGGCTGTAGCTTTTTATATTCTTTCACAGGCCTGTCGTATCATCCCCATAAAACAGAAACACAGATGAAGAGGGGCTGTAATGACTCACTGACCGAGACTGAGGATAAAATCTCCTCTTTCACAAGGCCACATAAAAACACTTGAGATGAAAAAAAAAGAAAAATGTCACAGAGTTGCTCAAAGCATTGGCTAATTAACGGACGTACGGCAATAGGCATTTGTTATCACAATCACATTTGTGGCTAAAGTCCTCCTGGCTAACTAACACAGCTGCACCCACTTACCATGTGAGTCCAGTGGAGCATGACGTTAGCCATCAAAACAAAGGCCCAGTTACCCACTAATGGGGTCTCTGGAAAATTCCTGGCCTCTGTGGGTGGAAGGTCAGCACCTTTGGATTCATTATTGTCACATATAACACCTATAGTCATTATCACAACCATGCTGGCTCACAATAAGGAGTAGACACTTGTCTTATATAAGAAAAACAGCTATAGTTTACATTAATATTATACTGGGTTTCCATTTTCTCACTTTATATTTTTGCCAATGTGCACTTATAATGTAAGCAAACTCAAACAGGAGAAAACCAGCTGTCACCAAGCTGCCCACTGCAGTTATGTATTCCAGTGGTCACTTGTGCATTATCTGTCTATCTTTCACATTTCAGAGTGTGAATGGGTACTGAGCTCACAGCAGCAGCTTTACAGAGACATAATTAGAAGGGAGAGGGTATGACAGATGGATTACAATCGTAATTGAGAGTGTGGAGAGTCTATCGTCCTAGCTGCACTGCACCTGCTTTGTCTTTGGCATAAACAGCAGAAGAGGTAAGAATTTGTCTTCTCGTGCAGCACGCCTGTAGAATTACAACATGCTTTTTTTTGTCTCCTTACAGGCACTATTTCTGGTTACAGTGGTACAGAAAAGCTTGGATAGCCCTGATTTTATTATTCCAAAGCAGATGGTACAAAATGAGACAAGGGGGCCCAGCAGCTCAGTGACCTTCATGTTGCTAATCTAACAATGTTCCTACATTGATCTAACATTAACACCTCACCCCTCGCAGAATATGCATGACTCCAAACAGGCTGGTGGCCTGTGTGCTTTCGAACAAATCACCTCGACGTGCAATTACCTCCTGCTCTGGAGTTATTTCTTTCCTGTGGATACCGTCGCCCTTTCATTCGAGTCTGGGAATTAAACAGGTTTCCAGGTTAATTAATTTGACAGACAGAGCCCATTGTGCCTAGTGTCTGCCCAAAAAGAAACCTTATTGCCTCTTGTCCTGGATGTTGACTTTTTATTGTTCTTGGATTCGTCGTTCTTTAGAGGAGCACACAGTGCCAGCCCCTGTAATTGACTTGAAAAAGACCATATCGAGCAGACAAGTTATTGAATGCTTGAAACAAAAGCTCTGGCTTTTTCAAAGGAGACCATAATTTATCTGGCAGGATGCCTGTTAAATATTGTGCGCCCCTGCCATGTGAAAACTATGACTCTATTTGGTTTTTTGGTCAGCTGTGTATTAAACATAAACCTCTCATTCCTCTTTCTTGTTGCTTCCTACTTCATCCCATGATGAAAGTGAAATGGAATTTGTTTGAGTGCGCAGACACGTGACTCTTTGTCTGTATAAAAGCGAGGAAGGGGAGAGAAAGAAAGGATCCAAACCAAAGTGTAATCTCAGTCTAAATCACACAGCCTCCCCGGGGAAAAGGCCCCTCTTCCTGGGGTTAGTCAGTGAATTAAATCACGGTGAAGGCCCCATTTTTCAAAAGTAACCTTTCCATTGACAGTGTAAGTGGGAGTCTCACCGCCGAGTCCGAGCTGGGGAATTAGTGTCGTGCGTTGCGACACCAGTCTCTCCGGGTGTCATTTGTAAAGGCTGTTGCTGCATTTTTCCAGTCCTGCCTTCCTGTCTGTCTCAGTGTGCTCACTGTGGAGGTGGCCATCTGCCTCCCTCCCCTCTCACATCCCTGGTTTCTCTCCCCAGCAGTCTGTTCCCTGCAGTTCCCACACAGTTTCCTTAAATGTATTTTTAGTGCATCTCATGAATTTTGGCCCCAGTGTACAGTATGTACACCCAAAACTACATTGGACATGCACGAGTTGCCTGTTGAAAGATATTCATGTACTCAGCGTGGCTAATGAAGATAAATACACTACATGGCCGGATTAGGCTCGAATTAATCTCAACTTAATTAATTAGAAATTTGTCCATCCAAGCCTGTAATGTCAATAGGACATGTTTCAATTAGAACTACATCGCCTTTTCTAATCTTTTAATTGAACAGAAACTAATGGAATGAACACGTTCATAAAATGGGATTCCATGCCTCATAATCATTTTCACGATAAAACAACTCTCTGAGGCTGCTTATTATTCAATGATAAACCAACTTAAGGGACTTATCCTGTAATCCACTTCCTGTTTCCTGTTTCCCAGAGTGCCACTGTACTTTACTTTTCCACCAACAATGTGGATGCTGTTGCTGCATGTGTGTTGGCTGGCGAGTGGTCAGTTTCTAAGGTTACTTGAAAATGAAGGCTTATGCATGAATTATGTATTAACAGAGTGCTCAGCGGGCACCTCTTCTCTCGCTCCCCTTCTCTCCGCGTAACCCACTGAACATGTACTCATTAGCAGAGACTACAATGATTATTGTTGTTATTTTGAATGTGCGATTTACTTTGAATGCAAAGCAGAAACTACCTTTTTAATTAATGCCTCAAATTGCCAAGTGAGTCCCTGGCTAATGCATGCCCACAAAAGCAAATTATCATAATCTTCTTGTTTGTAAAAGTACCATCTGTGCAATTAAATAGTTTGGTGATGATAGAGTTTTGTTAGGAAGATGTGAGGCCTCCGTTCTCCTAAAGGTGTGGGCAATTTTCACCAGTCTGTGGACCAGTATGTTTATCCAGGATGATGTTGATGATGTGTGTGTGTGGTAAGGGGGCGGGGGGTGATGTGCGTGTATTTGTGGGGGCAGGAGGGTTGCACAGGATGAATCAGGAGTCTTCTGAAGAAGGGTTGCCTTGGAGACCAGCCTGGACCCCTCCAAACGTGTCTGCTATGCTCTCTCTCCCTCCCATACCTCCCTCTCTGCTCCGTTTTAAAGGTGCATCAGTAATGAATCCAAAACTATTTCAGGAAAGCCACTTTTTAGTCGGCGGGTGAAGCCCTTCATACCTGCAGCTCTTCTGTGTTTTCATAATGCCACAGATCTCTGTTCCATGCCTGCCACCGTCAACATCAAAAGAAAAGAGGGGGGGAAAAAACACTTTTGTGTCTATGTGTGTGTGTGTGTGTGTGTGTGTTTCAGGGGGATAACGGAGGAAGAGGAAGTAGGGAGACAGAGATTATAATGCTGAGATGCAGCCACTGAAAGGCACTCAGAGGAACAATTGTCTTATTATTCAAGTCTGTAAGTGCATTTGTTTGCCTTGTTTACCTTCTCTTCTGTCTGAAGATAGCGAGCGCTAACTTCCTGGAAACCTTTCCACAAAGTGATGCTAATCTTTTTTCTCCTTTTCCTTTTTCTTTTTTGCTGCCAGCTGAATGACGTCTCGCGTCGAAAGGGGGCTGAAAACTCGGCGCACACAGTGAATCCCTCGCTGTGACTCATTCATTTTGTATAAAGGCGACCGGCTGCGGAGACTGAGAAAGAGTCGGGGATTTAATTAGCTGGTTTTTCTTAGTCCACTGCTTAATGAACGCACGTTTGCGTTCACACTAACCGTTTTTTTTCCTTTTTCTTTTAACCCACCCCCCCTCATTCCCTCCCTCCGTCATTCCCTCCCCTCCTTTGGAGACTGTGGAGATGATATGCACCCCTGGGAGACAAACACCACAGCCGAGCGAGCCATTCCTGCGCTCCCGTGGAGTTGTTCTGGGGAAGGAGAATGTCACCCACTTCTGCCGGTCCTAAGAAGTATTGATTTAAAGCGATAATTCCTACTACACGATACTTAAATTCCGGGCTTTGGGTTGTGAAGATATGCCAGTTCCTCGCAGCGGTTTCATTATGTTTCTATTCGCTCTTTGGATTTAGCATAAATGGACAAAATTAGGCCAGATAATTTGCTGCGGGTTTTCGTCTCCTTTCAGTGATATTCTCTCTAACTAATGGATGTAGCCTCCCTTCCTGAGAGCGCTAAATTTCCGTTAGGGGCTTCACTATTCAACAAGCTTAACCGCTCACTCCTGGCTGTAAAACGATGGGCGCAGTTCGCCTGAGTCTTCTGCTGCCCCTTGGTTCCTCAGCCCAGCTTGTTGAATCTCCTCCCTGGTGACAAGAATGGGTTCGTTTTAGCAAACTTCTTAGCCTCTTCTGGTCTCATCATCGTCGGATCGCAGGCTTCTTCCTTCCTAAAAGTTGATCATGGCTTGTCCCGGTGTACGCGTGAAGCTGAGCTTTATATGGAGGGTGTTTTGGCTTATGAGGACTGTGATAGATTTCGCGCTGCCTCAGGAGACTTATGCACCCCATTCGATACGGACTGAGGGACACCTGACCCTCGGCGGACTCTTCCCGGTGCATGCCAGAGGAATCGATGGTGCGCCGTGCGGGGACCTCAAAAAAGAGAACGGCATCCAGCGGCTTGAGGCCATGATGTACGCTTTGGACCAAATTAACCAGGACGAGCAACTCTTACCCAACATCACCTTAGGCGCACGGGTGCTGGACACTTGTTCGAGGGATACTTATGCGCTGGAGCAATCGTTAACTTTCGTGCAAGCGCTGATCACGAAGGACACCTCCGACGTGCGGTGCACTAACGGGGACCCACCGGTGTTTGTCAAGCCTGAAAAAGTGGTGGGAGTCATCGGAGCCTCGGCGAGTTCAGTATCGATTATGGTTGCCAACATCCTACGCCTCTTCCAGGCAAGTCTGAGCGTGTGCACTAGTTTTGTGGCTTTAAGATAATCGCATTTTTTCCCACTATTGCAGCAGAAGTTTGTTGAATTTGGAGGTAATAATGCGCTTTAGAGAGGGGTAAACACACTTTTTTTGACGCTCAAAAGCAGCTTGAAAGGACAGCAAAAGTGAAACAGCTGAAAACTGTGTCTGAGAAAGGACACCAACAAAAAAAGAGAGAGAGAATCCATCATGAGCAAGAATCTATTTTCAGATGGTGGTATTGGATTCGATGTGTTCTCACTGATGCCTCTCTCCATCTTAAAACATGGGGCACAAAAGGAAGGTGAAGTGAGTTTGGGTGGTTTTTCAATCCACTAGACTGTGTGGATGAGACAGCTGAGAGTGCTGTTGCTTGTCCCCGGTGGTGCTGAAAGAACAGCTCCCGTCTGTTCCAGTCTCACTCCGGAGTCTGGATGAGTGGGCACTGACAGCCTGACACAATCACACCCAAACTCAACAACCCCCTCCTGAGAATAAAAGGCCTGTTTCATATGATTGCACATGATTATATGAACCTCTTGTACGTCAGACTGCAGGCGGTTTTATGAATTGTTTTGAACCTGAAAGCATTGAGTTATGCTTGAGTTTCCTTTAGCTTTTACCTACGGGGGAAGGGGGTGGCTTCCCTTCTGCAAAATAAGCTTGTTTCCATCGCTTTGCAGCCTGATTGAGCTTGATGGCTGCAAGTAAATGAAAGGAATTCACAAGACTAATTTCCTAATGGCATAGCTTGAGCATATAGGAAAACGTCTCTATTTCTGTTGGCTGAGAGTCAACTGATGATGTTGGCCTACTGCTGGTGCTGCAGTGAAATGGGAAATGCAGCAAGGCACCAGTACAGAAAGATTAATTATTTAAAACACATCTACATAGCAAAGTATTTAATTACTCGAAAAAACATGTGCATGCTTTTGCATAATTCTGTACAGTTTTTCCTGTGCAAGTTTAAAGTGGCGTTTAAACTGGGGAGGAGCTGCATGCAGTGTTGGTGCTAATGATTTGTGGTTGCAGATTGTAACTCAGAGTCTTGTCAGTCATTGTTTTTGTTCCAGCTCAGTTCGACAAATTGTGTAAGTAGCTGGTTAATTCCATCTGTAAGACCGTCAGAGTACTTAACAAGCTTTTAACCCCCACCCAGTCGTCTTCCCTTTCTACTCTACAGACACTTACACATGCCACACATTTGTGTACATATATATATATATATATATATATATATATATATATATATATATATATATATATATATATATATATATATATATATATATACTCATTTTTTTATATCCAGGGTTTGTGGTTCCTTTTGCCGGACTGATCGTCCCCACCACAACACCACAATCTTCAGCCTAGCTTTAGTTCCTGTTCTCTCTTTGTAGGCTCACTTAATAAATTAAATTTTTATTATTACAAGATTTCAAAACCCTGCAGTTACGCTTTGAAGCATAACTGCACTTGTTATTTTGTTGCACGGCGCGAGGGTTGCAAGAGTTCCTCAGTTTCGTGCAAGCTCTGTAACATGAAAACCTATGCATTTGTGAAACTGAGAGGGTTTAAAGGGAAGCCAGATTAGTCCCTAATTCTCTTTATTCTCTCCTCCTCACACCAGGTGTACCAACACGTCTGCAAGTGTCAAGCTGTCAGAGTGTAGGCATGGTGTTGCTGAAGCTCAGGTGTTGTAATCAAGCTTGTGGATTGACAGCAGTTGTCATGCAGACCCATCCATCACTTTGCATTTGTTCTCATTTCCTCAAAGTGCTGAAAAAAAAGGCATATTTCTTCGGCGCACTTAAATCCAAATACCTTGAGAAGTTAGATTCAGTCCTCCTTTAAACTTTTTTGCCTCTGAGCACACTTATGTTTTCAGTGGAACCAGAAGCAATGGTATTATGGATAACAAATTAAATTTGAGGCCACACGATACAATATAATCAATACATACCCACTTACTTGCATTAGTCACACTGTGTTTGTTTGGTAGGTGGCAGTAACTTTAACTTTCTGAGGCTGCTTTGAAATAAAATCTATATACTACTCAGTGAGTCTTGTGAAAAACATCAAATGCCTGAGAAACCCCCATTCAGATGTAATTAAACCAGCAAATGGGGGGGGGGGGGGGGGGGATTCATATCAAAAAGACCAGACCTCAGTCAGACGGACTCTCTACAAAGCGTTCAGTTTCTTCTCTTAGTCAATTTCAATTAGACCTCATTATTGGTTGAGCTCCATAATCAAGAAATCCTAGTGTAATCTTTATGCTTCAAGACTGTGAATAGTGACAACCGATTCCCCGCATTGTTCTCAGTGAAAATCATCAGGTCATTTTGTTGCGATAAATGAATCATCAGGGAAGCTAAATAATGATTGTAGGTTTTATTACTAGATTCTAAATATCATGCCTGTCTATTCAAGACGTGAGTAGCTGCTGAACTGTTAGTGCTGGGAAATTGACATGAGGGATAGATTTTTCTGAGGACCCAGGAGAGGTGATCAATACTGTTGCCATGGTGAGGCCGATTTGCTGCTAAGATGTTTTTATTTCAGTGCCTTTCATGCTGTGTTGGAAATGAGAAGCAACAATGCCACAGGAGGAAAAAAAATCAATCAGCCAAACTTTTGAATTGTTTGCATGTGTGCAGAAAATCGTCGAGTCCTTACTCCATGAACGCGAGCAGAGGCGGGAAGATGACGCTGTTGTTAATTTAAAAAAATTAATAACAGGTAACTTTGTACGTTTTAAAGTTCTGGCCTCTTGAATGAATCATGAAATTGATTTTGATCCTGATGACATTTACATCAGGGATTGCAGCCTGCTATGCTCCGTCGCATCTCTTCTCCCAAAGGCGGTGGCAAAACTTTGTATTGAATGGAGGTGAACTCCGTCTTGTCCTCTTCGTCTGGGGAACCGGCCCCTTCAGACTGGCTGTCTAAGTGAGGCATTGACGTCCTCTGCTCTCATAGCCCTGACAGGCTCCGGTCGGCTTTTTATCTCCCCCCTTTTTTTCACAGAATCATCACTGTGACTGATTTGAAGGAGATTGAAGCCTTGCAGTGTGATCTATTTAGCTGACAATGGTAAAGACGGACACCAAAGGAATATGAAGGAGCTGTGTGTGTGTGTGTTTTGGAGAAAGCTCTAAAAGTGACATCGGATGGCACAGGTTTAATATATCTAGTTTTCTAAACATGGTAACGGTTGCCATTTGTATGTGGATGCTTGCAGCAGCTCAGGTCCATTAGTCACATCCCTAGTACTGCATTCAGCCATACGATAAAACACACCGTTGGTATGTTAAGTAGCCAGCATATGAGTAGATATGCACATATATGCCCACAAATTGGCCTATTACCAATGCTGAAGGGATGGAAACACAGCTGTCTTGTGGATATCTAATGATCCACACCAGTGGCTTCGGCTTTTGTATTTCCTCTCCATCACTTACTAATTGGCTTTTATTCAGAGTTTGACATAGAAAGCCAACTCAGTACATTTTAACTTTATAACAAGTGCTTGAAACGTGGATAAAAAAAGAAAATTAATTTCCTAACTTGACAGTTCTTTCTCAACTAAGGTTCAGCATTTAACTCATAAGTAAACGTTTTTAAGATCACAAACAACAGAGTTGGATTTGTTACTGAAGAGGACGGTGAATGAAGTTTTAGTAGTGCACATTTGACTACTGACTATAAAAAGAAAGTCAGCTGTGCCAAAAATAAAATGAAAAATGTTTTTAACAGCATAAAAAACAAGCAGAATTTGTACTGTATACGAGAGATGAGATAAATAGGTTAGATATTTCCAAATGTTCTCTTTTGAGAAATCAGTGGGATTTAGCATGCAGATGGAAATTGAAAACTCGACTGTATATGGATGACTTTAATAAGCCATCAAACCCATCCAATTATATCCACCCTTCTTTGCAGTCGTGACTTATCCACAAAAGAAAAAGGGAATTACTGAATATTAGATTATGAGATCACAAAATGTACCTGTGTGGTTTAGTGAACCTAAGCCACACAGGTACTCTCAAATAGAAAGAAAATCACCGTGCGATGTTAATTTAATGCAGGCAGCATGCAAACATCAATTTTTCCTGATTATCCACCATGGTAGACTCTGGACAGGTCACCAGTCTATCGTGTAGAGGCTGATAGCGATTCACTTAGATACACAGCCAATTTATACTCACCAATAAGTCTAAGAAGCGTGACCGTAGGAGGAAATTCCACACAGAAAACCCTCAGCCTGCTGGTGGATTCAAACTCAGAAAATTTGTGCCGGGGGTGATAGTGCTAACCGCTGCACCACTGTGTGTGCAAAAGTAAACAAACAAAAGAAGCATATTTTAGGACAGAAAAGACATCTTATTCATTCTATTTGGGTACACGACCTTTAGATTAAAATAAGGATGTGAACATGCTTCTATGTATAGATGAGATGTGATGACACATCATCTGTGGATTTAGTCACATTTAAAATAGGGTGATGATCCTAAATTGCAGGTGGCTGTGGCTCAAGATGTAGAGCAGGCTTTCTGCTGAGCGGACAGATGGGGGTTCGATCCCTGGCTGCTCCAGTCTGCATGCCGAATGATTACTTAGACACAGAATAAAGTGTGTGTGTGTGAAGTGGATTTGAGACGCGTTGTAGAAAAGCACTATCTGAGATCCAGGCCATTCTAAATATAAACATTGCTTTAACAAAGTGTAATACTTGAGAGAGAAATGTTGTAATAATGCTGCCATGCACGTGAAGACTGGGGCTAATAGCTTTACGTGATTAACTTAAAAACAAGTGACATGTTGCGGTGGTGGCTGATTTTACAAGTTCTATGGTTTTGTTGTTATGGCAACATTAGATAGTATACTTATTTTAGAGCTGTAAGAAGAAAAAATATAAAAACAAAACCAAAAAAACAAAATAAACATATGCAGAGAGATGCTGTTGAACTTGAAATGAATCTGTTGCACTTTAATTTATGATTCTGAATGCATTGTCTATAGTTCAGTGACATTCACTTCTAGTTGAGACTGAGAGCCCTGCTGGTTTCCATTCCAGTCGTTTAATCAAGTGCTGACTTATGGGCAGTTTAAACCCGAATTGGCACGGTGAAATTTGCTCACACTCTGTGTTAAAACGCATGAAATCCAGGAAATAATGTGGGCAGGGATACAAGTACAGGCTGCAGGTATTAACATCATTAATAGGCTAGCAAGAGTTTCCAGAATTTGACAAATATACACCATTTTTTATCAGTTTCTATATACCATAGTTTTTTGTACTTGCATCCCTGCGATCCAGGAAGAACCTTCCTAAGCATACAGTTATACAAGCAAGGATTCAGACAATCAATACTTACTTAAGAAGAGGTCAATTCCACCGGCTCTTTTAAATTGGCTGGATATTGGCGGGACTTGCCATTTTCCAGGCCAGAGTTCAAACGTGTTGAACTCTGGACGAAGTGAGAAAGACAGGAAGATCAATATACGACGAGAAGCAAATGTATCTCACCTTTCTTGGTGCATCCTCAAACAATGTTATCTGTTCCGAGAGGATTTCAGCGGGACTGAGAACCGCTGATCTTGTTAAGCAATAAATGTGCATGGATTTGATGTGAAAATTGGATTTTTTTGCACACATATTGCAGGGTTTACAAAATGTTTTCAGATAATGAACTGTACTCAAGGAAAATGCATCAAAGAGTCCGCCAAATCCTGGGTTCAGATCTACACAGACAACCGCCGAGACAGACGATGCCTAATGACGATGTCTTTTGAAATTTCCTTCCTTCCTCTCTTTTTAGTTCAAGCAATGTTGTGAAGGAGTGCCGTTGAGCAGACCAGGTATATATTCACACACCCAAACACAACACATGGCGAGCAAGTAATGCAATATTAATAAAATGAATAAAATATCCCTGTTAGACTAGTTGTCATTTCTGTTGACATAAGGCCATTAGGTCAGTAGACTGCCACGGGGAGAATATGAAAATCAATCCAAGCCCTTATATCAAGGTCTTGGTCATTCCCTGCAGGCCTGGGGGGGATGCTGCACCCTATTATTAAGCTACATAATAGCTTGCTACATGAATAAATGTTTCTCAATGAAAACACAGCCAGTACATTTTTATTCCGTTCTTTGTTTTCAATCATAATGCAGCTTGTTTATTGCATTGTGATTCCATTTATAGCTGGAAAATGTTGATATGGTGTCTTTAATGAGGCGCCATCCCTCATTTCTACATGGGTTTTTGGGTCTCTTCTTGACAATTGCTGCAGTTTGACTTCCCCAGAGGGGCTGTTTCCCCTATTTTATTCCACTGCCCTGGAGGGTGGGGACGAAGCCACCTGCTTAAAAGCTTAGCTCCGCTCACAATGAGGTCACAACCGTATTCCGTCAAAAGTTATTGTTGGAATGACTGTAAAATGTGACAAGAATAGCGCTAAGACTTTATTGGAAGTTTGCTGCAGTTTATCTGGTGAGCAGAAGGAGCCATGGAAGAGGAAACCCCATTACGTCCAATCTCCTTACGGGGATGAGTGGAAAAGCATGAGGAGGTCTCCGCTGGCTGCAGGCCGGCCTCTCACTCATCCCTCCAAAAGGAAAAATTGTCCCCATTGCCTCAGCAGAAAATGATCCAGCACGGGCTGAAAAGACTTATCAGAGGCCTCATTGTAGTTTCGTTTGCACGCAGGAACAAACTACAGCAAACTACAACAGTACAGCTAAGAGGCTGGACCACTTAGCTACAGTGGACTTAAGTGCTGTAAGGCTAAGCACAGGATATCTGAATGAAATTTGCTTTTTAAATATGATCTGTATTTTATCTGGCACCTGTCTCAATCCTAGTAAATGAATTAAGTGGAACTGTTAAAAGGCTGCTTTTAGTGCTGTCTGTGAGAGCGTGTGCTTCTTCAAAAGGGTGTGCCGTGTGGTCCTCTCAGACCTGGATTGTGTTATTTGTTCTCTTATGTTCTTATCACTTGCTTTCAACACATAAAATATATCCTTTTTTCAAGAAAACGGTGAAAACAGGAGGAAAAAAGAGGAAGACATTACTTTTGTTGTCCTTATTAACATTTATGAGCAGTATAGAAACATTAGTAAATGGTCAGAACATGCTAAAATGTAAATATGCAGCTATGTGTAGTAATGCATTTATTAGCACGTTCCTGTGGACATCCAAAAGTGAAGTAATGTCTGTAAATAGATGAAAATAATAGTAAAAGCCTCTTAAATCTACTTACAAACACATTATGCTCATAAGTAGTGTACGAAATGTTAGCAAATATTTCAGTATGCTAATGTTAGCATGTTCGCTAACAAATACACGTTGCCATTTAGAACTTAAATCTAGCTGAGGTTGATGGAAATGAACCTGAGTTCTGTATGTGTGTGTTTTATGTAAGAAATCATTCAACAGTGAGAACGTTTTGCTTTTTCATTTTAATGGAGAGTAAAGTGAAGCGTTACAACAAATGGTTAAAAGGTCTGAAAACAAGGAGTGTTTGGCTAAGGGTGCAGCAGGAGGTAAACAAGTGTTGAGAACACCAGTCATCCTCTAGAGACCAAGATTTTCTGCACAAAATTTCCACCTGACAGATAAAAACAACAACAAAATTAAATAATTAGAGACCAAAATGGTGGCTCGGCCTGCTGACTGACAGATCTGATCGTCACTGTTGTTTTGAAGTCTCCATCACACACTTCATTTGGTTGAGGGTTAATAAAACAATACACTTAATACACTTCCTGCAGCGTGACTTAAACTTAAAAGTGACAGGAGATGCACTGTTCACATGTCTGTCTTGCCATCCCTGGAGGCTGGTGGCACGAGGCTCTGCATAGACTGCACACCCGTGTGAGGGCTCTGATGTTGGCATGCCGCTGAAGAGCGGCAAGAAGTAGAGGCACGCCACACGGCAGTTAGGACTGCGAGAGAGGAAAGAGAAAACACAATGGCCCTTCTGCTGCAGTGTTTATATTTTCTTAGTTTCCTCTTTAATTTAATGTGCCCCAGATTTGCATTTGCTTGTGAGAAGAGATGTTTGTTTTTGATGATTTTTAAAAGGTATAATTAGTATATTTTAATGTTTAATGCAGTCACTACCATAATTAATATGTCCTCCGCTTCTATGTGTTAATTAGTCAGAACCTTTATTTTAGTTGAACTAATACAAAAAAAGAAAACTGCTGCAGTGCAACAAATGATTGTATAGTCCAGATTTCTTATTGAAGTAAAAGCATATAAGCATTATCAGCAAAATGTACTTGGACTGTGATTCGAAATACCCTCATAATTTACTAATCAGAATGAGTGCAGTTTGTATGATCCTTTTACTTATGACAAATATCGGATAATTATCCCGAGGCATTAATTTGTGATTAATTTAAGTAGAACAACTTTTAATTACTTTTTTAAAAATCTGGCATAATAACAAAAATGTACACAGTAAAGGGTTTAGTCTTTTTGTGTGTAAAGTGTAAATTTAAAGTGTAAACATTTAACAATAAAGTTGTATGAAAAAGTTGAGTAAATAAATTGTATACATGAGTACTGCATGTATACAATTTTATTTGAATATGCCTGTTTTAATGTTTACATTCACCGGTCATTGTTGTTAGATAAATTTGTTCAACTGCTCATTAACGCAAAACTCAATTTATCAAATTTAGGCATGCAAGCGTAGTCAAGATGACATGCTGAAGTTTAAATTGAGCAACAAAATAGGAAAGAAAGGTGATTTAAATGACTTTGAACGTGGCATGATTGTTGGCGCCGGACAGGTCTATCTGATTATTTTTGGAAACTGCTGATCTGCTGGGATTTTCTCACACAGAGAATGGTCCAAAGCAGAGAAAATATCCAGTGAGTGGCAGTTCTCTGGACGAAAATGTCTTGCTGATGCCAGAGGGCAGTGGAGAATGGCTACACTTCTTTGAGCTGACAGAAAGGCAACAGTAACTCAACCACTTGTTACAACTGAGGCATCTCTAAACACACATCAAACCTTGAAGGCAACAGAAGACCACACCAAGTGCCACTCCTGTCACCTGAAAACAGGAAACTGGGGATATCATTTGAATGTGCTCACCAAACTTAGACGGTAGTAGATTGGAAAAATATTGTCCGGACTGATGGGTCTCGATTTCTGCTGCGATGATTGGATAGCGTGGTCAGAATATGGCATTAAAACGTGAAAGCACAGAGCTATCCTACCTTATATTTGGCAGATCAGGGTGTGGGTGGTGGTGTGCTGGTGTGTGGGATATTATCTTGGCACACTTTGGGCCCCTTAGTACCACTTAAGCATTGTTTAAACAGCACAGGTTACCTGGGTATTGTTGCCGACCACAGTGTATCCATCTTGTGATAACTACTTCCAGCAGGAAAACATGCTGTGTCGCAAAACTCAAATGGCTTCCACAGTCAACAAGTCTCCGTTGGGATATGGTAAATTTACATCGTGGATGTGCACCCGACAAATCTGCAGCAACTGTGTGATGCTATCAGGTCAGTATCTGAAAAAAATCTCTGAGGAATGTATCCAGCATCTTGTTGCATCTGTGCCATGAAGAATTAAAGCAGTTCTGAAGGCAAAACACAGGGTCCAACTCAGTGCTAACAAAGGTGTACCTAACAAAGTGTCCAGTGAGTGTATGAGCACGTTTGCTCTTTGTATCAGAGATGTCGAGGTCCAGTATTCTCTTCTTCACAGCGTACATAATAAACTGTCACTGGGATTCATTCCTTGTCCTTCAGTTGTGTTATCACAGCAGGGCCTCGGGGTGCATCAAAACATTCATTCAGACAACACGCTGTAATATACGGTATAGCCATTATATCAGCCAGCACGCTGTGGCCTTTATTGAGGGACTAAATTATTAGAGTGCAGCATGGGCCCCAGGTAGTTAAGCTAAAATACCTGTTGATTTTACATGTGAAAATATAAGAGCGGAACTCCAGAGTTTCATTAGCTTCAATTTCATTTTGTGTGTATTTCCCTCGAGATAATGTTTGGTGAATGTTTTTTTCCCTCTTCCCTCTCTTTCTCTTTCTTTCCCTCTCTCTGCTGGCTATGCAGTGGAGTGTGAGTGCTGTTTGAACGTGTTTGTGTCCTCTGTTCTTTTGAGCTTGAAAAGTATACTGTGCCTCAGCAGCCAGCATACATAAAAAATCAGTTGACTGGATTACTATTTTCACATGCAAATCCTGTGGGATTTCAAGGGCTCTCTGAAACGCCCGTTTTTGACAGGTACATTGATTTGGGGGAAGACCTCAATCACCATTGACATTTTACAAATTATGGAAGCTCTTTGCCTTCAAATAGAGGATGCTTAAACTGCAATTGTCTCCTGGACAGAAGCTATTGATGACCGAATATAGTGTTTTTTAACTGCCTTATCAGTGCTGAAGCACTTACATGTTACCCTTAATGAGGCTTGGTGGATCAATAGCAACAATGGATTATGCATAGAGGCGTCATGTGCTCACTACCTGGAAGTTTAAGTCCAATGAAATACGATACATGCCAGCATAAATTTGCTCCAGCTTTTGTGTACGATGCATCATCTTGTCAAAGACTATTCTCGCCACTCTTTAGTTTATGAGGCTAATTGTGAAAAATGTATTTAGTACCGAAGAAATCTAACCACACTGTATTTCAGAGTTAGTATTACAGCTTGTGCACTATATGCCTGGCAGCTTATGTTTTAGTATCTATGTCTGCTTGTATTAAGTGTGTTTGTTGCTACTGAAATGCCTATATTCATTCACATTAAAGGGACAGCTCACCTTAAAATCAATTTTTGACTTTTCTCTGGCCTGGAGTGCTATTCATCTATGTAAAATGTTTTGATATGAGATGCCCAGTTTTTGAGATATCCACTGTAAAAAGCTGTTTTTAAAAAAGCTGGATCTCCTTCCAGAAAACTTCCTAAACCTGATGTTAGCACTTTTATTTAGAAGCTGTACTTTTTGTGCTCTGCTTTCTAGACCTGCCATCTGAAGGAAGCATGCACCTAGCTACATGCTGTGCTGAGGGAGGGTGCCATTAATTTTTACATCCTTCCACACTGTCACTAACATGAGCTTCTCGTTAAAAGCTAGATGGGCGCTTTCTTTGGCAGATCGTTACAGTTTGTGGTTATCGGTAGCAGAGCTCATTTGAATTTTAATGACTTGCTGGCTGAGTCTTCACATAATTCTTGATGTGTGGTTTACCACGAGGTGAACCGCTGGTTGGGATGGGGGCTGAGTTTAGGCATGTTCTAGTTATGGCTAAGATTGAGGTACTGTATATCTGCAGGGAGTTCTTGTACTTTAATTTAATGAATTCCTAGATGACAAATACATGTGTGTGTGGGGTTTTTTGGGTGGCAGTAATCCTTCCCTCTCAATGCTCAATTTTCCAGCTCCTGTGCACAGTTGGAAACACATCACACCTTTTTTTATTTGGAGAAACCATGCAAAAAAAGGTTACGGAGCACCCAAGTTAACCACCGACGCTTTGAGGTGTCCTTCTACTATAATGTTAACACTTTACATTTAGGCCATGTGCAATTCACATAATCCTGTCTTTCTTCAATGCCGTATTCATGTGTTTAGCTTCACTAATACCGCTATAGAGGAATTTTCTGTCTCTGAACCCTGTCATCATTTTTATATAGGGATTTGGATTAATGTCTGAGTCTTTAAAAGTTACTGAAAACACAAAAATATATATATATATATAGAAAATCCGTCTTTATGAAACGCATATGAAATTTGTACAAAAATACATCAAGACTTCATACATACTGTATTTTGAATGATCAATGAGCCAAAAAGCTCAATATTCAGCTTTTTAGATCTTTTATACGTTCACGTTTTTTTGTTTGTGATATTTCAGCTCGTTTGACAGATTGTGTTATTAGCAGGCTTGAGATCCACATGAGCTGTTCTGGGAGAGATGCATGTTCGCGCTCGTGTTGAAAATAAAGATAACCTTTCAGTAGTGATGTGTGACAGTTTCATTGTATTTGGCAGGACTCGTTCCTGTTTCGGCTGGTTAACTTGTCTGGGGTTAATTGTCTGATCTGGCGTCTGTTGCGCATCTTTGATTCCGGCTCTGAACTACATGACAGCGTGTAGCCTTCTTACACTGCGAGTAGAAGTTATGTGAAATGTTCATGTCACAAAAACACATCGCACATAAATTTTCTCGGTCCATTAGTTGAGACACTCGCTTTGATGAATCGTGATCTCACTTCGAATGGAGTCTGTTTACACAGAATAGCTTTGCGTGAAAGACCGTGTCCAGTTCTTCCACTATTGGCAGGTTTTCAATAGATCACTGGAAAAAGCTTCTTGGGCTCACTGAATGAACTATTGTCCATTGTTCTGCTTGTGCAGGGATTCTAGTGTGTTGCTGACATGACTGGCAGGTCAGATGTCCTCAGTGATGCATGACACCCGGAGCACAAAGCAGAACAGAGAGCCTCAGGGCCGTCTGGCCATGATTGAACAAAGGGTTGTTCTCATCAGAGTATATTGCAGAATCTACAGTGCTGTGAAAAACTATTTCCCCCATTCTTGATTTCTTTTTTTTCTTTTTGCATAATTGTCAGACTTACATGTTTCTACCCCATGACTCTGACAAGGGTAAGCAGAAGAGAATGGTGGATGGGTGTACAAGTTTCAGATCATCAAAAAAAATCATATTAGACAAAGATAACCAAAATTAAATACAAAATGGAATTCTGAAGTTATGATTTCATGTATTAAAGGAAAAAGCTATTCACAACTAACACTATGTGAAAAATGATCTGGTTAAGGCTGAGGTTGAGGTACGTTAAATCTGCAGGGATTTCTTGTACTTCGATTTTCTAGATGACAAACACATATGTGTGAGTGGGGCAGTAGTAGCAGTATGGTTCCAAGGCGAAACCCACTGCTGACAAAAAAGAACACAAGGATGATGATCCTTAAGACTTTTGGAGAACATTTTCTGTGGATTTGAAGGTTTTTGGAGTGGCCTAGTCAAATCCAGGCTTAAATCCAGTTTAGATGCTTTGGCATGACCTTCAGGAGGTTGTTGATTCACAAAAACCCTCCAATGTGGCTCAATTAAAACAGTCTTGCAGTGAAATGTGGGCCAGAGACACATTGCAAATTTTCTCAAATGCTTGATTACAGTTCTTGCTGGCAAAGGTAGCACAACCAGTTAATAGATTTAGGGGGCAATTAAATTTTTCACACAGGGCCAGGTAGGTTTGGATATCTTTTTTCTGTTAATAAATTAAATCAGCGTTTAAAAACTGTATTTTGTATTTCCTCTTGTTGTCTTTGTTGTTAAATGTGTTTGATGATCTGAAACATATAAGAGTGACAAATAAATGCAGTGTAAAAAAAAAAAGAAGAAGAAAGAAGTCAGAGCAAATGTTTTTCACACCATTGTTCAGCCAATATAAATTTCATGATCTTTCCTAATGATAAATATATACCAGTAATAGTGGCCTCGGTATTAGCAGTGGTGTAGTTATTTTAAAGACTCGTTTATGTGGAATAGATGGATCAAAACATTTCTTTTTATTAACATTTGATATCATAATAATTTAATCCAAACAAGTGATTACAACATGTTCGTCATTGTTGTGGCAGCGATTAGCACTACAGAATGAAGGTTCCTGGTTTGAACCTTCTGGTTGACAGAGGGCCTTTCTGTATAGAGTTTTAATATTTGCATGTTTTCCCATGCCTGCATGACTTTCCTTGAATGATCTAGCTTCCCCCCTCAGTATTTCCTCCCTGCATAATTCTGATACTGTCAAATATCTGCATTTAAATTGGCCACAGGTCTAGATAGAGGGTTCACTCATCTTCTTCTCCAATACCAGCTAGCGCAACCCCAAACTGGTTAAATGCTTCAGAAGATGGATGTGTTGATGTTGTTCACTGTGATGGATTACAAACAACTAGGGCAACTTTCAAGAGTATCCCAATGTCATGTTCAGAAAAGATTGTGTACCTGTAATGGTAGAAAAATACATTTTTGAATTTTAAAACAAAACATGATTTAAAGTGTTGGGTGAAGGAAAAGGGACTTTGTAAATGCTTACATTTAGTCAGGTGTAGTTAGCAAAATAAAATTTAAGATTAAGCAGAAAAACAGACAAATATACAACAAGACTTAGTGCCCAAAGCTGTGCTAGAGTCTCTGGAGCCTGTACTTACTATGTTAACCATCTCTTCAATTAGCATTAAACACAGAGTAAAGCTGTGGTTCATTCTGATGTAATTAGTAGTGGGTAAATTACAGTAAAATGTTAACTGGATGCCAGCGCTGGAGGAAAAAGTCATGGATCAACTAAGTGATTATAAATTGTCTTTAGCGGGCCATGAAGCATGTGTGCTGAATCTAATGACAATCCTGCCATTTGTTTTTGAGACATTTCATCAAAAATAGCAAAACTCAGTCTGCTGGTGGGCCTAAAAAAAAGTAACGCAATCACCAGAGGTATTGGATTCAACCTTTGGACGTGATGTGTGCAAGAATTCACTGCAACCTATCTAATGGAAATCGACATGTTTCAGTCTTGACCAGAGTGGTGGATTACCCAATCTTTGGGTGGGCATAGATTTATAAAACCATGAGAGAAGCACCGCAAAAACCAGCCTGAAAGGAGAAAATTTTAAAGCAAAAAACGCAGAAGGATATCAAAAGTAGTCCTCATTTTTTAGAATTTTGTATCAATTTGGTAACCTCTAATGGTATTGTGTATCATGTAGCATTTTTAGAATATGCATCCCTAACAATGGCATCAACTCACTTTCTTACAAGACTTAAAGATAGTAATTTATTGACAGCTCAGTCACATTGAAAGCATATTGCTGTTGTCTGCCTCCCAGCAGAGCTTTTATTTTCTCATGAGTCACGTAAGCTGAGATCTTGAGGCTATTCTGGCTGACCCCTGTCTAGACAGAAGAAGAAAGGTGAATGGGCTTTTGCCGTGAGGACCCAGAAACCGCTGGAGAGAAGAGACTTTATTGACCTGAACTGAACCTCCCAGGGCAGTGTACATCCACCAACAAGTTCTACCAATAAAATGCCTCGTGTGAAAGACAGTTAATGTGAGGGCCAGTTAGTCTGGAAATCCCTGTTAAGATTTTGTACATAAAGGCCCGGGTGGAAGGTCTTGGTGTGCAGCTAAACCCAAAGTAATAAAGGCAGTAAAAACCTCTACAGTGAAGACTTAAAAAAGTGGGGGGGAAAAAAACCCCAGTTGCCTTTTAAATCACTTTTATTATGGGCTTTATACTCGACAGTTTCTAGTTTTTGTTCACTTTTGTTTTCATGCAGCTCTATTTTAATTGTTTATCCGTTTCGGTATTTGTTTGTTCGTCTATCCCCTCATTTGTTTTTCATTTCAATTTAACTACAATTCTCGTGTTTGTACATTTTTATTGCCTTTTTATAGATTTGAATTTTCATTGTTGTTATGCAAATTTTATAAAGCCGTGGTCGATGACTGTGAATATCTTACTGAGTGGCAGTTTAAGCAGCTAAGTCTGCCTATTTCTTGTAACACGAGGATCTCAGCGCCGTAGAAATTACACTACACACTGTGACTGCAGACAGTCTGTAACCGCTACAGTTACCACAATGCACAGCACGGTGTGTGGACATTACCTCTGTTTTAACTCACCTGTGTGAGGAAAGTGCATTCGTCTCCATGCTCTTTCAACTACTCTCAACATGCAGATCCACGAGGGCTGACAGGGAATTTGGTGTGTGTGTGTTGTGAATGCAGGTGTTGCAGATAATATACTACGATCTCAACTCTGGGAGAGGTTCAAGGCAGCACTGCAGACAATGCCAAGCAAGCAGATAACTGCTTATGAAAATGTTCTGTGCGCCTTCCAAACCAGTACATATGTCTCAAGTGCATGGCATCAAATAAGAGCTCAGAAGTACTAACACAAGGAATAGGATAGCTGTGATATTTTCCACGCCTGTGATCAGTCTGTAATTATATGGCCCTGCTAAAAAATTCTTTGTGAGCAGACAGGGACGATAAGATCGAGGAGGCTCACCCGCATTGTCTGCACTATTAGGGGAGAAATGAGCCTGGTGATGATGCTCTGTCGAGTCTGAAGAGAGCGCTACATAGGGAGAGAAGGTGGGGGGGAGTACAGAGGGATTCATTGGGATGCAGGTCAGAGTGTTGCAGGTGCACGACTGACAATGAATGTGTCAGACCCAGCATGCTCCAGGTGGAGGTGGGAAAAACATGAACCTATGCTCGCTCTTTGGTGAAAAATATGTCAGAGCGATATTAGGACTGGATGAAGCAATGAGGCCGAGCAGGGGTGTCGACGTGTGTCGCACACCCATGATTCCCAAAGCACAAATATGGACATTTGTATTCAGATGTGTCACATGAGGAATAACGACATGTAGATTTCAGCATTATTGAGATTTCCTATTTTTCCAGCCGAAGAAATGTAGTCAGCATGCAGGCTATAAAGAACACAGAGGAAAAAAACGAAACTGCGTCCAGTGCACTTTACAGCTGGGAAAAATCAATACAGCCAACTGTAATGTGAGATCCCGTGGATTTAGAGGAATACATTTGATAACACTTAGTCATAAACCTGCAGGCTGTGTTTTATTCTGTCACACCTGAAGAAAGCGCACAGCACAGCCTCGATGATCAAGGCTGTTCTGTTGAACCGCATTGTTCTCTGCAGGGCCTTGCTTTGTCTGAATCCTAAGTCAAAAGAAGCTTTACGGAATGACTTGAAGAGATACTGTATCTGTACAAAATAACTCTCATGAGTGACAGGATAGAAGCTCGACTGTCATGCTAGCATGAAAGGCAGGATCCTGAACTCACTAGGCTCTATTTGTGACATGTGTTTGTAGCAGCAACAAACACACTACACCTTTACGATGCACTGCATAGATGCTGAGCTTCTGCTCAATACACACTCTTCTCTGATGAGGCTTATAGGCAGCTATTTGGTGTTGGGAAATTATTATTTCTTTGAAATACCGATACAGTTGAAATAGCAGTCTGTTTACCAGATGGAAAGATGGAGGTCGGTCAGGTTCCCTTTGTGAGCTATCCACACTTTCCTCCCACGCCTCAGCTTTACTCTACTGTGTGGCTCTCCTGGTCAAATATCTGATTTGTGAGTCATACCTAGCCTCTATACCCATGGAGAAACATGCTGGTTGTCTTAAAATACACTCTGGCAGGGCAGCCATGCAAGAGCTCAGGCCCGGCACAGAGCACGGGAGCTGCCCAGGGGACTGGCATGGAGTGAGCGGGAGAGACAGAGGGTGAGGGAATCGACTGGGAGAAAGAAAAGTGGGCGGAAAGAAGGAGACGATGGAAGGTCGTGTTAGATAAAGGATTATAAAAGCCTAACTTTCTGTCATGTAACACCGGGGCTAGTTCAACGTGTGGGCAACTCTGAAAGGGTGTTGTGATTTCTCTACAAGAAGAACAAGGCAAAAAACCAGCTGCTGCAACAATAAACATCCCGACTGGTTAAATAGTGTTCAAGTAATATCCTTGTTGAAAAGCTGCCGGGAAAATGGCAAAACGAGCAATATGAGGCTGGCCTTGGAGAGGAGAGAAAAATGAGAGTAAAGACATTAGTGGTGGAGGGATTAAAATAAGTAACCTGTCTCCCAACCGCTGTTAAAACCTAATTTTCTTTGCCAACTACAGTATCTTTTAATGCAAGACTTGAGACACACACCACACTTAGGAAGGATGTAAATGTGAATAGTTGGGTTTGTGACTGTAAACTGGAAATAACTGCAGGCTGCAAGATGGCTGGCTTCAGCCATGTAAGTCACAGGACCTGTGCTACTCATGCTTCATTTCACAGCTCCATCACCATGTTAGCGTGGTGCAACTTTAATTGTATTCACATTTAATTTCAATTCAGTCTATGTATTGTAATTGTACTTAATTATAATAACCTATAATTACACACTTCACTCTTTCTGTTCAAGGTCAGACGCAGGCAGCAACTAGTAAAAAAATTGCAAATCTGTTCCCGTCTGTTGCAAATCTTTTGACATCTATTTATCAAAATCAGAATCAGAATACTTCATTAATCCCCAGGGAAATTATGTTTAATTTTTTGTTTACACAAAAATTAACTACTTATACTTATAGTCCATCCATAAAATCATAAATATGAATCAGAAATTCATAAATACTTCCACAAATAGTGGCACAGTCGCAGCAGGACAGCAATTGAACTGCAAAATGACATAAATGCTCGGCAACCGTGCTTTTATATAAGAATAAAGTCAGAATGCAATCAGTTCCAAACCAGTTAAATCTCTGTTGCAAAGAGACACAAGTGACTGATCGCAACGTCTTAGCAGTCTGTCTCGTTTATAAATTAGACAGCGGTTTCCAGGCAGCGATTATCTTTGCCAGTCTGTTTGAGTGCGATAGCAGTCAGTCAGAGTTGGACTGAGACTGTCTGGAGTCCGGTTCACTTTCATCAGATGACTTGACCAGTTGCTTTGTGAAAAGTGGTCACCCAGAGGTTGTGGTTGTTGCCCTCTCAGTCTGAGCAACTATGAGCTTTAAATGTCCTATTTTAACTTTAGTGTGACTGACTCATTAAAGAGGCTTTCTTTGGTACGTAGCAGCATATTTGGTAGAGACCAAAACCAGAGCTAATGGGAGAGTGAATATCAGACTTTGAAACACAATTTCAAATATACACAAATTCTATTTTAATTGTCGATATTTGCTAAATGTATAAACAAACAAATGTTTAATGTGTCAACTTTAATGTCGACACTTGACGTTTTATAAACATTATCATTAAAATGTATGTAACTGTATGGAATGATTTTATGAAACGTTGGTGAATGTATATGTTTGAAATAAAAAAGAACTGAACTGAACTGAAAAGAATGATCTCTTTAAGTTGGCACTGCATTTGTTGTCCCAGTGAACCTTCTACATTCTGATTTTGCTTTGGTACTGACAAATTTGCAGATGCATTGTTGATAGAAATTGTAAAGATAAAATCCCAGTAGTTCTATTTGCTTTTGCAAATTAATTGTATGTGGGAGAATTTTGGAGCGAGGGTTAAAATGAAAAAATATGGAAAGAGGAGGACGAAGGACACCACGAAGGGCAAAGTTGGCTGGCATTCGACCAAATGACTGAAGGCAGATTGTCTCGGGTTGGGGGGAAACTGGCAGCCTAAGGACCTCTCTGGGCAGGAAGTGTCTGCTGATCATCTGTATGGGCGTGTCTGCATGCGGACAGCCGACAGGGAGGAAGAGACGCACAGGAAGATGAAACTCACTCGTCTCCCTTCAGCTGGTTTGAAATACACCGAGGGGCGGAGAACAAGGGAGCGAGACTGAGAGTTACAGGTTGTATGGGGGCACATTGATGAGACAGAGCCTTCACAAAAGGAGAGTTTGAGTGAGAATGAGAGACACAGATGGGCAGGAAGAAAGAGGGGGAGAGGGTGACAGATAGAGGGAGGGAAAGCTGTCAGTTCCCCCCACCCTTCCTTCCCTGCCTCTTCGGCTGTGCTGGCAGTGCCACGCTCTGGTAAAGAGAGATTACCAAAGCCCAGCCTGAGGTTGCATGTATGGACACAGTCATTACCTCTGCCCTGCTTACAAATGGCACTGCTGTCTGAATACAAACCCGTGTCTGTGTGTTCCTCTCCCGACCCCGCCCGCCATGCACCACAGCTTTCGAGACTTGATTTAGCGGGAAAGTTGTAAAACTTGATAACAGCTCAATATCTTTACAGGCCTGTTTATAGTGCTGCATTATTTTGTTTATAGAATATCGACCATCGTTGTTTTACAACGCCAGGCAGCGGAGCTACAAATAAATCTAGTGATGTGAGATTTTTTTTTTTTTCTGGCAGCAATTATTTGCTCTATTACGGCCAGGGTGTGTAGCTTTTTGGTTGGCCAGTTTGGAGGATCACGCTCAGAGTTTGCATGTGATTGCGCTGGTGTCATGTGGACAATCTGTGTGTTGGCGCTCAGCCTCAGACAGCATGGGGTTAGAGTTCAGTCTGTCAGAACCCGCTGTCATTTCCGCCATCACTGTGGAGAATTGTTACCAACAGCCGAGTGGAGCTGACTGATGTCAAGATATACTTAGAAGCTAATCATGCAGCAAATAGAGGCACAGGGATTCCTGCAACAAGAATTGCCTGGATGCCCTTGCCCCAGTTAGAGCCATCCATGGGAAACATTTCAGC